>NC_140196.1:3396814-4596814 GCF_965226575.1 Pagrus pagrus | reverse complement strand
TAAGAACAGCACTGTTACAACATAAAACTGAAAGTTGCAACATGGAAAGTGTTTCTACATATCTGTGTTTTGCAGGAATGTAGATGGCCAACATTCATTCTGGTGATTGGGTTGTATAAGTCATGTTCTCATGGCGGAACGGATGTGTTTGTGTGGAAAATAACTTGTGGCTCGTACAGGCAATTCAAGGGTGAAAAGGTTAAAGCATAGTTAATGTGGCGTCACAGCTCGCTTCTTGTGGCAAATCTTTAATTGCTCATGAAATACAAGAAACTCCATTCAGTGAAAAACCAGCAAACAACAAGATCTGCAGTGTGTTACTTAACTCCAGTCCATCAAATATATTTACAGAGCAGCACGACCCGCACGTTAACAACAGATTGCCTCCATCAATCATGATTCTGCGGCTCTCGACTGCGAGCCGTTAGCTCGTTCTTTGCATTAGTCTGCTATCTCTTAACTTACATAACCCCTCCGGTCCTCGGGAGGCTGCAGAGGCTGCCTCAGATTGTATCAGTGTGCAGGTCAGGGGAAGGTGGTGACTAATTCATGAGGCTGTTTGCAAGGAACCCTCGTCGAGACTCATTAGTCGCCTGTCAGCCTCCGCTCACGCAGCCGTGAGAGCGGGGCGGCGTTGTGTGTCATGGCGGGGCTCTCACAAACAAGACCTCTCTTTGCTTTTTTGGACATTTGAGTCACAAGGACGGCAGAAGAGTTGCTGACGGGTGGTTGGTAATCGGGTAAGGGTTTTTTTTTTTTAATGCATCTCAAAAAGCTTTGATGATAATCTCGGTACAAACTGAAGATCTCATTCTCTCTTTGTGAGGTCACTTCAGTCCTGTGCAAGTCAAATCACGTGACCCTGTGAATGTGAGACCCTTAATCAGAAATTTATTATGGTTACTCTACACATTCTTTGCGGCATGTGTCATGCTAGGAAAGATAGCTGTAAAAAGAAAACCTGTATGTTCACTAGCTGTAATTCGACATGTGAAACGGGTCATTAACCAAACAAAATCCACGCGCTTCTTCCTTCCACAATCCATGCGTTGTGCAGGGGCAGTCATTTCATACTCATGACCGCGAGCGTTCTGTTCATGCACTGTTTTCATAATCTGTTGACACTGAACAGCCTGGTATTTGTAAAATAAAATGTAAAAAGGTTATGTGGACAGTGGAGGTTATCACTTTGGTCTCATGGAGCTAAATGGATGCAGCCTGACACCCACACGGGCCAGGTTAAGGGTTTGATTGCCTCTTGGGACACAGTAGAGTAAAAATATCAAAAAGTATTAAAAATGAATAATGATAACTATTTCACAACATCCCCTGAATACAAAATGATATTTTTTTTATTTCTTTCTACTGTTTTTTTCATCCTCACTTACAATTTTTTACAATGCAGCATACTGAGCTGAAATCAACCTCACAATGCAAGAAGAACAATCATCCGGCTATGATATACGTTATATACGGCACAATTCAGCAAATGCCTGGAGGAAAAATGTGTTGTAAACATGTTAGCATTGTACGTTTCTGTAAAACATGCTGCATCTGCTGATGTGAGGGGTTTACAGATCCAGTCTCAAGCCTCCTCAGCTGCTCAGTCATCGACCCTGATCACATCCAACATGTTCGATATTTACAATTTATAATCTGGAAACTGAAGATAAAGACACGTAAAGTTTCAGCACATCAGCTGTAAAGTTTCAAGGTGTATGTGATTGAAGAAACACACTTTAATCTGGTGATTCGGTTGCAATTTTTAATGACCTCCATGATTTATTTGGTTGCTTGTACTGCATTACAATACCAAATAATATTTATTAGGTTTTGATTCATTGAGCTGGATAAACACATTTTGCAAGACAGTGTGCTGCCTGTGCATTTATATTTTATTAAACTGGACTATTTGCTTCAATGTTTCCGTTTATTTTCTCATCACTAACTAAAATATGAATTATTAATCATTTGAGTGCCCAAAGGAAAAACAAAGAATCTAATATTTTAGCAGTTTTAGATGTGAAAAAAGCTTAAAAAGAGAAAGAAAGAAAGAAAGAAAGAAGAGGAGCCATGTTCAGTACTCTAGTTCTTCGATTTGAATTCAAAGCCGTCGTCAGGGGAAAGGAAACAGATGTTGAATCAATATACTGTACATACACATTACATTCAGCAGGTGTGCTCACAGATTTCACTGTGACATCAGTCGGGCTGTTAATGAGTGGGTATGGAGCAACAGCTGCTGTATTAAACAAGGGATTTAAAAAAAATCCATAACTGTTCAAAGCTGATTGATTCCATCAAACACTGTAATCATAATCGTTAAAAAAAAATATCATCGCCTTGTGCAGCGAGAGAGGTCGGTGAGAGAAGCTGGAGGAAGCATGCCAAACCAGATGTTGCAAAAAGTTGGAAAATGAGATGATCAGTTGGATTTTATTGGTACATTCAACCACAGTAAGCCAATCAGCATTCCTCTACAGCAGTGTTCAGCTGTTTAGCAGTTTTCCATCACATCATTACATCATGTTAGCGTTGTATTATTTTTCTTCAGTGATTATTAACATGCACTTCATTGTTTCCCTTCTTGTGGAAGTTTCCCATGGGCCTTTCACGAGCTGCTGTCACCAGGCACTGATTTACTCTGCCCTTATTGTTACCACTGTGTAGAAAACCTCAAATCCAACACTTCCTGTCTTTGCCTTCTTCGGACAGGAACTGGTCTGGGCTTTGAGATCAAAGACCTGCAGCCATCCCTTATCAAGGTCTGGAGGGAGGGCAGGGCTGTCGGACAAAGATACTCGACTCTTGAAGGTGAAGGAAAAATGTTTATTTCAACATGTAGCGACAAAGAAGGGAAGAGAGTTTATGTGTGGCTACAGCTTTGAATTGACAGCAGTTTTGGTCCCAGTGAGTTGGCGTCTGGGGACAACAGAGAGAGGAGCGCTACCTGAATGAAGATTTACAACCAGCTCTGGGACCGGCGTCTGACAGCAGGAGCTTTTTAAGTTACAGAAGTGGAGCTAAGGTTCACGTGTTCTTGTTTGTTTGACAGTTTACCCAAATTAAAGGAGTATAATGTGATCATTTCTGTTGAAGCGGCACCGAGTCAAGTAAAAGTCCACCTGTCAGTCTTACCGGCATAAGTGGAGCTGCAAAGAAGAACAAGACATTTTTCCTTAATTGAGGAACATGTGCTCCATTTTCCCGTATCAACAGGAAGGGATGAATCATAGAAAGGGTGTAATCCCAGACCAGAGGTATCTGGATTCACTGATTTGTTCTTAACTCTCTCTAATTTCTTTGACTCAAGGCTTCACAGACTGATTAGGGCATGTTTGCCGCCTCTACTGACTTGCTTGCACTACATCTTTTAGGCTTTAATTGTGCAAAAGGAAAAAAAACCAAAACCTTTTATCCAATCAGCAGAAATGAATACAAATAAGATTCAAAACACTAATGTGGTGGTGGCTCCTTCACTGGTGCTAGCTGCCTCATGGCCAGTAAAGATTAGCTTGCTGATAGACCAATGTCATTCATTGTCATTTGGGTCTAAAGCCTGTGCCAGCTCCCTCTCGTCTTTCTTCTTTCTTTTCTGGCATCCTGATTTATGTGCAGGTCCTGGCGCAGCAAGAAGATGCAATCAAACATTAGCTAGTCGCAAGTTTCGATGACTTGTTTCTCGGGTCACGTAGCCAGCAATCCGCAGTGCATTGAAGTTTTGCGTCCAAAATTACACAACTCATACCATTTCCAGAGGAAGAGGTGTTCATGAACCAGGTTAGATTATCTTAAAGCAACAGTAGGTAAAATGTTTGCTTTTGTTCCTTTCGTAAGTAATGGTGAGTATTCCTGCTTACATTGGGATAAACATGGTTATCGATTGGCTCCCTGCAGCAGCTGGACCCCAGAAAACCTTTAAGTCTATAAAATGTCATTAAATATGAAACATGCACATCAGATATTCTTCAGTCCAAGGCAACATCTTTTTCAGACCAATATCTCACATTTGAGAAACTGGGAGCTGCCACTGGCGGTTGCTCAGGGTTAATGGTATTGGTTACCAGTGCTGAGGTTTAGTTTTGCTTTAATGGTACTATAGCTCATAATAGTTGATGTATTAACAGGAGCCAAGTTTCTAAAAAACCTATGGGAGTGTTGCGATTGACTCGAACTCAATGAAAGTTTTTCCAACTCAACAATAAAACGTGCTTCTGTTGACCTGAGCGGCTCTGCTATGTAAGAGCTTCAGAAACCTCTTTTTTTTTTGGGAGTCGTGAGGTGGTAATTAAAGTTGTCAGTAGGTGGTTCAGCACAAGAGAAGGATTAGGATTCCTGGTGCTGGATCTCAAACTGAGCTGACAATATGGTCCAACCACAAAGCCAGGGGCTTCTGGGAGCTCAGCCAGTGGCTGATAGATCCATCAATATGACGTGTTTAGTCAGCACTGATTGCTCTCCAGAGCAGCTCCTGTTGGTTTGATGGGGCAACGATGCGTGGACTTTTCCCACATTCTGAAACACCGCTCGGCTTTATTTACACGCGGGCCCTGTGGCAAGTCGATGAGGAACTCATGCAGGCTGAGGAGGTCCTCATTGACTTTGCTGAAAGCCTGGAGATGAAGTTCAATAAACACGGGCTGTATAGTGCTGAAACTGTGATCACAATCTTTTTATTACAACATGGCTGATGGCTGCTCAACTCAAGAAATCATTAGGTGAGAATGTTTTCTAAAGACGAGTTAAATTACAGTAGTAATAATCAAATATTCTTGAAACAGTAGATCCAATGTACCAAAAACAGAAGGACTACTGTTTTGGGTTATGAAATATCATAATCATGAAAGCCGGTTGAGCAGTGGACTGACTTTATAATACTTACTTTGTACAATATGCATGTTAGACAACAGTAAGCATTAACTTACAACTGAGTTCAGCCCAGTCACCAGGATACAATGGCAGTTTCTGCAAACCACTTACACATTTGTACATTTCTTAGGCTACGTACCATACTGGCATTTCCACAAATGGTGGAGGGGATGGTGATGGATGGTGGTGGAGCTACAGGCGACCGTAGAGATCATAAATTCAAATATTTTGCTCTTGAAATATAATTGTTTTCTTTTAATACTACATTTTTTTCCAGGTAAAAATCTAAAAACTGGTCTAAAAAAGGCACAGCACACCCATTTGACACCGCTCGCTGATTAAAGCAAACCCCGAGCTTTATCTGCAACACTACAGTATACGACCAAAGCCTCGTGTGGACGCGTTGGTATGGGAACACAGAGATAGCATAGTCACAGAAGTGTTTACTGGCCAAACTGGAGGGTCACATTTCCTGGATTGCCATGTGATAACATTGTCACCAAGCAGCGTGAAGGCTTCCTCCTCCTCCTCCTCCTGCCTTGAAACTCGGCCGGTAATTTTAGTAAAGAAAACACAGAGAGACGTATGTCGGCTGAATGGCTTTTTTCAAGGCTGCGGTCCAACTACGTCAGACACAATAGTCTACATAAAAAATGAAGGTAAAAGCCCAGAAAACAGCTGCATAGTCTCATCGGGCCAATGAATACTACGCTTCCTTCCTTTAAGTGCTTTCAAAGAGGCGCGTGAGCTTCTGAAATCACACAGACAGGAAGCAGAGGGAAACACATGAGACTGCAGGTGATAACGACACATTTTTTCACTGTTGAGTCAGTCGGGACTAATTCATACAGTGGTGGAAGGATCCTTTAAATCCTCGACTTAAGTAGTAACACAATAATAGAAAAAGGTAAAGGTAAGACCTGCGTTCAAATGAATATCTGAAAGAAATGTGATGTTTAACGACTCCAATAATTAATTAAACTTCACTTTCCCACACCGACACACAGATCGAGCCCCGTCCTTCTCTTGCTGTTTTATCTTTCCCTCCCTGTCCTCCAGTCTCTGTCTCTCACCACATAAAAAAAAAAAAAAAAAAAAAAAACCTCCAGCGAATACATTTTCACCAGCGAGGCGCCGCTCCATCTGCAGAGCCACAGCAGCCTCATTTTCCCGGGTACATCACACAGCCGGCTGATTGTGAAAGATGATGCACTCGCACCCCGCTAACGGGTTCACACAAGCCCACATGCTTAAGCCACCCTGGGCTAATTCAATTCCACTGCCATTCCAGAGGTAATAGCGTGTGCCTATACCTCCCTTCAGTTAGTGCACGGAAAAAGGGGGTCGACGGGGTGGGGCGGCTGGTTGTGGTCGGCCCACCACTCCAGTGCTTCAAAAAGGCCAAACGGAGCCATTTTAATACTCTTTTATTTTCAATTATGGACAAATAATGTATCGTTTGCTATTTACAAAATAAATGAATGAATAAACAACATGTTAACATCTGGATTTTGTCCCTTAAATTTCTAAAGGATCATGTAGGATATTTTCTCCTTTGCTTCTACTTGTATCTAAAGAGTTTTGGTTTAATGAGTCCAGGATTTAAGAAAAAAAATGACGGACCAGAGGAGAATTTTAAAGTTGCCATGTTCACAGCAATGAAAAATAAAGATGCACCAGCAGCACATCTTTCCAGAAACAATATCCCTGTTACTCCGGATAATCCACAGATGATACTGTCAGCAGTTTTCATCAACACTACAGTTTCAACTGAAGAAATAGTCCCTTCAAAACATTTGTTATGCACTTCTCAGCCTTAATTGTATATTTATATTTGCTGTAAGAGAGTCAAACTTAAAATGCAGTTAAATGATGGCGTCGCTTTAGTGTAACTTTTCCCAGAATCCAACCTGATATATTAAGCAACAATATAAACTTTTAGATTTCCAATAGAATTAAATTATAAACTTTATTTTATTTATTCTATTTTTATTTTGGTTTAAGAAAAAATTACAAAACAGCACAGGTGCCAGTGTACCACCTGCAATTTTGTTCTCGCGAGCTAACTTATGCTTGACGCACGTGTGTTTTTGTATGTTTAAGTGTTGCAACTTGAAGTTGTGAATTAATCTTGGTTTTTTTTTTCCAGCCTTTTCTCAACAAAAAAAATGTCCGTATAGGTCGACGACCTCTAGTGGGCACAATCAAATTTACCTCAGCAAAGGAGGAAGTCAGGTGAAGTAGTATAAAAAGCAACAAAGTCTGCATAGGGAGGGGGACAGGGTGGACGGATGAGTTAAAAAAAACATGATGACAAAGTAGTTTTGTTGCCTAAAATGAAACTGAGTTTGAGTCATTTAATCTTGCATCACAGGAGGATGAACTGAGGCGTCTCACAGCCAAATGAATGAAGTTACTACCACATAGTCTGCCTTTACACGCAGTCATTCACTTTGCATTTAGTCAAAACACACAGTGAGAGTCTAATTCAAAAAGGTATTTATGTCACAGTTACGCTCTCCATAATTTGCAAACATTTTGAATACTTGCCCTCCAGGGGCCAGGGTGATGTAACATTTACAATATCTGTCTTGATAAACAAGAAAGACAACAAGCGTCAGTCTTTTGTTGTCTCACAGCAGATCTGCTCACTGTAAGAGACTCAACACGAGAGGGTGAACACTCTCTCATTCATAACCTCGTACCTAAACATAATGTCCCTCTTGCAGCTCTTTTACATTCATGTAAGAGTGCAAAGTAAAGTCTCATCTCATCCAAAATTCTCGTTTTGCCTTCTTACTCCAAACTTCCCTTAAAAAAAAAGAAAAAAAAGCTGTTTTGTGTGAAAATCAGTCTTTTTCCTCCAAAAAGATGAACAGTTTGTTGTTGCACGCCACTTCAGTGGAGAGGAACAAGCTGAAATTGCAGAAATGCAATCTACTGAGAAGGACTGAAATGGGCCATGAGTGGACGTCAAGCCTCCACAGCACTAATCGTCTCTGTTCCTCTCATACACTCAGGACGAGCGGCAGTGCATTTCTGCAGACAGCGTCCGCCTTACTCGCCGAAGACACGTACAAACACGGCATTCATCTTCAGACACAATGGAGCCTTACCAACCCGCCATGAAATTGCTTTTCACTATAAAAGCAGCAGTGATATGAAAGAAAGTACACAATCGGAAGCGATGTGAATGTGATCTAAAATAGACCTGGAATATACTTTGATTGCAGGAGATGCATCCAGAAGACGCTGTGATTACAATATGACGCAGCATCTTCCCTGTTGGATTATGTGGCATATTCAGCACACGACATGCGCACATATTAGAAACACACTGAGGCCTTCTTTCTGTCTCTCATGTAAGAATAAAAAGTTTAGCTGACCTTTAAAACAGGCTGTAAACTCCAGAAATAAACCGGACTTCATAAAATGGATTCTCTTGTCTTGCAAAATCTATATTTTCCATATATCTGACGAGCAGTTGTCTCGTGTCTGATATCTAAGCTTGACTGAGGAGCTGCTAACTGGCTGTGAAAGCCTCCATAATGAGACCCGACCGAGCTTATGGCATTTAGCGCGTCACATAAACCTTCATTAACGTGGGGTTTCCAGGGGGTTTGAGCCAGCAGTCGGCCAGGGAGGGGGGCCAAGTTATTAAATTCATTACTCTATTGAATCGGCCGGGGGAATAAACATCTGTCATAAAAAGCCTAAAAAAAAAGGCCTGAGAGGCTGTAATCTAGTTTTAGTGGGAGAGGAGAACGCTTCAGTGAGCTCGATGGTCTTTTGCCATAGATTAGAGGAGGGCCATTTATCGCCATACTACAACTCTCCCAAATGTTATGTTCATATACGACTAATTTGTGTTTGCAATAGCTGGTTGCTTGGAAACGTCACGCTGAGAAAAAGACGCTAGAAAGTAACCGGTCCCATTGGCCAGCCATGATACTTACATACAACCACAACCAGGCTTAGTGTTAACCTGCCCTGACATCCCCATTGGTTTGTGGATGCCATCTTGTATTTTTAAGTCAGAAGTGACCGTATTTAGACGAGAGGTTGGAGGTGGTGAGCATACATGCATCACCATGGTGTAGCGACTTGTCACCTCACAAGGTATTCCCTCCTTGAGTGTCTATTTCACTCTGAATGGGACCATAATTTACAAAGTGAACCTCACGCTGCATTGAAGACGACTTAAAACTAGCAATTGTGACCATAAACTCATTAGTAAACTGTTTACTGAGGTAATAAATTAACTGAAAAGTAGGGTCGTTTTCTCATAGGCTTACATACTGTACAATCACTACCAGACAGACATGACAGTGAGATTGATTTTTCTCATCTAACTCTTGGCAAGAAAGCAAATGTGTAAATTCCCAAAATGCCTAGCTGTTGCACATTTCTGACGCTGGGGGTCTCAAAACAAAACAATAGACGGAAGTAGCGTGGGATCATGGGAGTTGTTGTCTTCTTTGTTAAACGACCGCCATTGCAGATGACAATCTATCGGTGTGACTCAGGCAGACATGTTCATGGACAAGGTAATGTTTTTAAATTTCTTGTATTACCTGCAGTCACATTTTACGACTTCCTTCCTCACTCTCAGACTCTCTGCTGGATGTTAAAGCAACAGGCGACCAATCGGGCCATTACCTTGAATAAAATTATGAACTACAGATCTGGGTATGAACATTGTTGGAAACATTTTTGGATAATGTAAGAACACCACTCGAAAAAATAAATAAATGAATGAATATATGTATCAAAGGTCTAGTCATTTTAAGGCAGAACTGTTACATATTATATCTTTGACATTTGGGATGCAGGATGTGACAACCTGGTGTCTCTGATGTCAAAGCCCTCAAAGCTTTATACGCCCACTCCTCTGCTCCAGCCTCCTCCGTAAAACATCTGTCTGATATAAAGATGTCACACTTCCTGGATTGGGAATAAAACCTACACTGCGTCTTTGAATGTACTCCAAGCGGCCTTTATGTTTCCTCTCTAAATGGATTTGTCAAATCAAAGTGCCGTAGTCGTAAATTAAACTCAATAAAAACTTTGAACTTAAATATCGAGATGGACCGTAGCGGAGGGGTTGAAAGCGAAGGGCAAAAGATGGGATGAAGAACGAAGCTGCATTTAGAGCAGCGCAGTGTAAACACAGATCAAAGCCTCCATTAGTGTATTGTACTGTTTGTCATTTTTATAAGCACTTAGCTCAGGTTAGCATATACTTAAGAATATGTACAGTGATACTTGTCTTCACAGCAACAGACAATGTGTCAAACCTTTTACAATAACTGTGCTCGGTCTCATTATTGCTTTAACAACCAAACAGCCTCGCTGCACCCGGCAGGATAAATGACATCTGCAAGCAACACAGATCCATGTAACGTCATTCTGAGTCGAACTTGTTTCTATTCTGAACAGTTAAAAAATAAACTCCGATATCTCTTACAAGCAGCCGCGTGAATGTTACTGTACAGAAATAGGCCGTGTGAGACACATTGTAAAGAACAGACTGACGGGTCTATCGTTTACAACCGGATTAGTCATTAGGATTAGTCACGATGAGGAAGAGGCTCCACGCAGCCCGGAGCCATCCATTACCTCCCCGTCACCCAGTTTGGTTCATTTCATTGGCGGTTTGAGGGAGAAAGCAAAGATTTATGTCAAAATAGTTACAGAGAGCCGCACTTTGTGTTGAGCAATATTTCTAATAAAAACAAACATTTCCAGCCTCAGACTTACATATAAAGCTTGTGTTCAGGCTGTCAGATGATGCCTTGCTCCTTTATATCAGACAATGGAGTTCACATCATAACAAATCATTACATCATGTAAGCAGCCGACTGCAGAGTGGGCTTGTTAAAAAAAAAAAAAAAAAAGGGATTTTCTATTGCTGTGTAAATTAAGCTTCAGCGCTCTCTGACCTTGAAACAACAGCTGCTCATTTTACTCACTGCTTTTAAGTTACAAGGCATTTGCATAAACTGCCGAGCCGTGCAAAAGCTGCAGGATGGTAAACGTCTACTCCAAATACGAAGCAACCCATTTAAAAGAATAGTGGAACGGCGCTGATCTAAATTGAAGTGGCACGCACACACACACACACTGTAAAAACATCAAATGTCATGTGTCTGCGGGCCTATTGATCGAACAGCAGGGAATCATGGGAAAGAAACTCTGGAGCAACCCACAGAGGTTAATGTACACGCAGTCCAACCTGCTGGATACGAGTCAATAAATCACAATCTATTGACCGCGCAACAGCATGTAAGAAGATGTGTCAAGTGCAACACCTTGATCTAAAAAATCGTGTTTGTTTTCATTCACGTCAAGAGAAAGACGGGTGGGGCTTAACACACCCACATCTGTGGTTTGCTTTTATCAAGCGTTTCAAAAGCGACACCGGCTACAATTGATTTTAGAGCAACCGTCAATCGAACAATATGTGCAAAATTCAAAGTTCAAAAGCTTTTATCTTTCAGCGTTCACCCACTTTATAATATAATCTTATAATAAAGGTTTACATTTGGCCGGAACCAGCAAAGAAATCCAACCCTGCTGGAAATACTGCCAGAGACACTGAATCATTTTGCTTTGTGGTGATTGTCAAGATGAGATTTGAGAAAATGAGCAGATGATAGGGAAAAGTGTTAGTAGAGGTGGATACATTATCCACCTCTACTAAGTTGAGTTATTGACAAAAAGTATGCCAGGAAGTGGGTTAGGATCAGGAGACCAGTAGAACATCTAGTCTGGAGAGAGACATATGAGAAATCCTCGTACAGGAAACTATTCACCAGCAATCTTGGGAAGAAATTGGAGCAGACTAGCATGGCCCACTTGATGTTGGAGCAGCCCGTCTGACTGGAGGTTACAACATTGTCAACTGGCTACCTATAAGGCAGCTGCAGGAAGTTTGGACTGACAGTCATCAACTCCCCCCAACCCCTTCGAGGTCAAGAGGGTAATAATAAAATGAAATCAAGACAGAAAGAGCAGAGTTCAAACTGAAAATACATATGAAATAATAAAAGAGCGAATAAGATAGAGCAGTAAAGGTCAGAGAGAAGATAAAAGCGCTATGAGCTCTAGCTAGTTCTAGCTCATATAGTGCCAGTCTGGATCTGATAGTTGCTTAGAGATCCCCTCTACTGCCAGCTGTTATAAATGAATTGATATTGCTTTATGCAATTCTTAAAAACAGATGTTGGGATGCAGTTTAAGACCGGACGAAAAATGCCAGGGCTGAATTTAGTTCCCAGTCTGACTGTGACAGCGTAAGGTGTCTAACATCCAAATGTGTTGGGTTAGGGTTAGCTGAAACAAGTGACGCTGATGACGTTGCCTTTTTCTTACAAGGACGGTCTTACAAATTGGACCTTTAAAATTTCTGAAAAATAAAAATTGATTCATTCTCAATATTATACTATCTCTAGGCTGTCCAGCTCTGTCGACTACAGTTTCGGGTTATGCAATGCCCGTGTGATTAATTGCTTTGAGGCCGCTCTCCCCGACCAAATGTCCACTTGGCCCGACTGAAAACTTCCACCACGGCCGACTGACCACAGCCTCTAATCACCACCTGTTAACTGTCTGTTACCCTCCCCAGGTGTCCTTTTATTGGTTCAAATCACCTCAGGAAGCTGTCACACGGCTCCACACAGCCACCCCGCATGGCGGAGGAGGAGGTACAGGAGGGGAATCGCATTCGTACCAAAAGTTTTGGCTCGCCGTCTCGCCATAAGGAATCTAGTGAGAAAAGTCTTTGGTGTTGTGTGGGGAGTTAAAACAAACAGATTGTCTCTCTGAGTCAGCGTTGCTCTGCTACTTTGGATGGCAGCACCTTTCTCACTAAACAATGGCAAAGCCTGTTTACAGAAGCAGAGGAGTCCTAGCTTCCGATCCCATGTGTTGTGTCGGAGGATCCAGCCACGCTGCAGAGAGATGAAAGCTCGAGCAGAAATCACAGCAGACCGAACCTCATCGACAAAGATCCCCTGCTGTGCTGCACGGCAAACATCTTCCACTCCTGCACACACACACACACACACACACACACACACACACCTGTTGTTTAAGATGCACACACATGCTTTGATTTGGCAGTGTTGTTTCCCTTGCTGAACCATCAGATACCTTACTTAAACACCAGAAAGACTGTATCTGCCTTCTGTCTGCTTTATCCCCGGTGCCGCTTCCGTCTTTTATGCTAATGCGTGAACACACATTGCTTTAGTCTTCGAATTTACCTCGGCTCTCTTTGGGAACAAATACCAGGCAGAACAAAGCGCGGCGCACTCGTCCTAGATGAGATAGCTTGATGGTATCTGGCATGTGTGAGAGCTTCTGTGTGTACGTTGTGCGTATATACGTGCGTGTGCGTATGTGTGCAGGAACAAAAGAGGATCTAACAAGTGTGTTCACATGCTTGTTTCTTTTCTTGTGTTCTATTTAAGAGAGACTCTCTTGATCCGTCTCCGGAGACTTTCCTCTCTGTAATCTATCATTGGACATGTTCATTAGGCTGTGTGAGTGTGTGTGTGTTATATGTGATTCACCAGGCATCTCTCGCCTGGGAATCAACATTAAGCAGTGCATCAGCCCGCCATATGCTGAGATCAGGAAGAAGAGCGTCAATTAACAGACTTTTGATCCCGAGCTCCTCTCATCTCGTCTCATAAAGCAGAAACACATTGTACAGCAGAGGCAGCGTAGGCTCCCAGCGCCAGTGCCCAAATGGGGATCCAGCAATCCCCATAAGGCTTTAAAGCCCGGATCAAACCGAACCATTCCAGCTCGGAAATGGCCTGATCCAACAGATGTGAGTCTCAGGAATTATGGTGTAGGACTAACGTGTTGTGTCCTGAAACTAGCATTTTCTCCGAGTCTCCGATGTGCTCCAGGAGACAGAGCTAGTTAAACTCTGGCTGAAATTCTCATCCTTATGTCGGCCACGTTTCAGCGTGTAGTCTGACGTGTCTCTTCGCCGAGTCAAGCAGGATCAAAATCATGTAGTCCAGTGGATCCAAAGCATTTCTGTCAGGTTCATATTGACCACGGTTTTGATCTTGGTATAGCAGAGGTTTATTGTTGTGGTGTTTACAGCTGAACGTGTTCATTGATTTTAAGAATATAATTTAGTATACGTATAAATATAAGCTTTAACCAAGACGCTGTGCTACAAACATTTACGTGAGGCACAGCAAAAACAGAACTGACTCACTCTGAAGCCAGAACTGCCTCTCACTATTCTCTTTGCTAACTAACTTTGGCTGTAACTAGCTGCTATTAGCTAATTAGCTCAGTTAGCCATGCAGCTAGTGGCCCTATTAGCTGATTGGAGTCTGCCTGGACCTCAACCTTGGATCCGGGGGCAGCCAGCGATAACAGCATGCAGGTTTCATTTTGTCTGAGTCGAGTTTTACATGTGTTCACAAGAGGATTAAGCTCGTCTTAGTTCGGTAAAAGAGGGAAACTTGAATTCAGACGGTGTACGGTTGTATTTTTCCATTTGGTGAGGAAAATATATATAAAAATATAAATATTGTTTAAATAAGTATCAAACACTCCTCTAGCACACATCTACAAGCTACCTGTTTAGCATGCTAATGTCAATAGACATCTCTGCAGCACAATACATAGTTGACATTTCATCAAAATTGTTGTTTCTTACATTCTGTTGATAATGTTATTTAATTCTTGTAATGTTTTACACATTGCACCTTTACTACAGGTGCACAGGATAAACATCAGTTGGGTAATAATCTCAGGCAGATACGAGTGAAGAAATAAACTACAGCGAATGTTTACTTTCTTTCTTTTTTAACTCAAAGACTGCAATTTTTAGAAATCAAATAAAAGCCAGCGTGCCAAGTGCGTGATTGCTTTGAGCGCTTTGGCAAATCAGTGTTGTTTGGAACAATTAATGTAATAGTTGTGCAAATAAACGTTGTGAAAGTGGCTTCGCTGATCAGGAAACCGGAGCGTTTCAAAATGGATCGTCTACTTTCTGTTCAACAGCGACTTGGATCTAATGAAAACAACCACAAATTAAGTGAAATGTAGATTACATGTGACAGGCTTTATGTTCTCATCTGAGGCTCTACTTTCCTCCTTGATGCTTCATCTTCAGTGGTGATCATTTCCAAAATTGGGATGCCATTACATATCCTGTGTACATATGACAAACGCCACATTGAGTATGAAGGGAAATGATTATACAAAATGCTCCGAGTAACAAAACAACCGTCAGCCCGTACTGTTAACTCAACAAAGATCCCTGCATTTCTTTTGTCTGGAATAAACAATAAACTCTGTGATATTCAAGAAATCCTCTCAGGAGCGCCAGAATATTGGAGGTAACGCGCCTTTAACACATGCCAGCCTCTCTATGTGAATAATAAGGGGGTTGAAGTGTGATCAACAGTTGCCAAGGTAACACACGTTTTGCTGGCATATGTGATCTGCAAGTAAATTTAATCAAGGTGGATGAAATCGCCAGGCTTTTTATATTATAGAGGATGGAGATGGAGCTACTTCACAGTGTTTTAGTGTCATCTTTTTAGTAGCAGGCAATTGTTTTACTGAGTGAGCACACACTCATACTGAGATGTCTGCGTGTTGGTGTGAATACACACATATACAGTCACTATGAAGATTCCTCTGAAAAACAAACCATCATCTACATCAAGGTGTTTGCAATCTAAATGGATGTTCTTTAGTTTATGAATTTAAATTAAAAAGGTGAAAGATAAATATAACGGATAACGATAAGGTTAAGATTTTGGTTACGCTCCTGTCTCTTTAAGGCCCCCCCTCTCGAATACCCACTCTGCTCTGATTGGTCATCTGAAACACGCCTGACCCAGCATTACCAACAACAACAACAACAGAGCGGCTGTGCTGAATCAATTCTTGCGTGCGAAAGTAAGCAGCTATGCAGAAATTATACAAATGTGTGACATGGTGACAGGGTGTGATGTCACAAAGTCACGGAATTAAAGGCGGGACTACTGACGAGTTGTTTCAGGAGCGGTGTTTTCTGTGGGAGAAAGGAGCTTCTGTTGACGTGGACCTTTTTAACTTTCAAGATCTTTTACGTGCACAAGAACAGATATAAAACACAAAAGAAAAAGCATAACTTTAACACAGTTGTAGTTTATACCAAAATAGGGGGATAGTTAATAGAAAATGTAATAATTTGTGACATATTTAGGCTTTTGTAATGGATTATCTGCATGGTTTCAGGATTTCTTAAAGGTAAAATTTTAAAATTAGCTAATAACATGAAAGCCATCCCTTGATTTACATTTTAGGGATTAAGGTTGATTTCAAAAGAAAATTCTGGGATGGCTTTTGTGTTTATTTGGTCAATTTCAGGGGATAAAAACGACATGACAATCCTTGAATTTGTCCATAATTTACGCCCAGTTTGGAGGCATTTTCACTTTAATTAAAAAAATAATTTCCTCTTAATGTCAAAATAAAAGGATAATTTATATAGATAAATTAAATACATATCATTTTTGTGAATGTAAAAGTGAATGGACCTTGATGATAAAAATGAAGGGGTTCAGTTTTACAGTGAGCATAAACTGAAACCTTTCATCCACATAGTCACACACACACACACACACGCACGCACGCGCACGAACGCACACACACACAGACACACACACTTACAGATGCCATCAGACCCCTGACTGTCAGACTGTTTTCTGCAGCACCAAGGCTGAAGTGAGCGAAGCAACATAAAGTGATGTTCTCCTTTCACCGGGGGGGGGCGGTCAGTGTCTCATCAAATAGCCAGAGTCTGAGTCTGAAACTCAAATGGCTTTTTTGTAAATACTTATTTTCAACGGTCGGCATGTTCTTGCCCTGCAGGTACAAGAAACATCCGGCCAGCTCTCTGTTCTCATTTTGTTTAATATGTTTGAAAAAGAATGAGGGACGAGCCGCCTGCTGGTTCTCACTTTTACTCGACACCCCTCCCTCGCTTTGGGTTTTGTCCACAAGTCAAAATGGCTTCTTTGTAATTCAACAGGCACGTTTGAGGAGTAAGGGAGATGACAGGATAAATCCCTCCGTATCCTTCACTTTGTTTTCTCTGGAGGTGAAAAGACGATGATTTTCTGCAAAGGAGACAACCTGGACCGAGTTTCACTGAGGTAACTTGGCCGAGCTATCAACAGAAGAATGTCAGCAGCACGACTTCCAAAGTCCTCACTGTTATTGCCAAGTGGAGCTTTTTTGCACTACCAGCAAAGGAAAGTGAGCCAGATCACGATCAAATTAATCTTAGTAATGACTGTGTACGGCCTGCATGATATACTGCGTGTAAGGCGGGGATGAAAAACAATTCAGGAACATAAAAATAGGAAATAATGGAACAAAAACAAAGAAGAGGACAGTTAAAATAAGCCATGACAGAATAATAAAGCCAAGAAAAAGACTATAGACTGAATAGAACTGAATGAACAATGAAGCTGTACAAGAGATACATGCATGGCTGTACTTCAGGTATTGTTTAAGGAATGATTTGAGGAATAAACTCATCAGACGTGCATTATAACGTCTTTCTTGCCCTGAGCTAGATGAATAGATCCACTCTCATGTCTGAATGGTGAATATGAAGCTAAAGCAAGCTAACAGATCTGCCAACCAGCACCTCTGAGGCTTGGCGCACACAGCAGGAGTGTCTGGTTGTCATTCCGGGGTGAGTTAGCAGTAATAAATAAGCAATGTCCAGCTACATTTTCAAAATAAAGGCACCAAAACTACTTGGTTAGGTTTAGGAAAAGATTATGGTTTGGTTTTAAAGAAGTACTTCCATCCACCGGCCAGCTGAGCCTCCTCCTTTAGTTTTTTACGCATGTCCAGCCGTGCAACTCATATGGATCCTTGGGTATGTTACACACTTTGGCAATGAAACTGGACTCCTTAATAATAGCCGTCGCAATTTACAGTCGGTGTGCAGGACGTGTTGCACAAAAGACAAGTCCAGTGCTGATTCTCTCTGACCAATCAGCGGTCTGCAGTGTTCTCGCTTCACTGTTTTTTTCAAATCAACTCTGCTTGATTGTAACCTGAACCAAGGAGATACCAAAGAAAGGACGAGGTACCAGGTACTGTCAACAACGTTTTACCACGGAGAAACCAGAAAACACAGGAGCACTTTTTTATGAAGCACGTACAGACAGCATCTGGTAAAACACTATAGGCAAGAACAAAACATTATATATAGACCCACATAGATAAGGTTAAAGTTGTTTTGCTTCTAAAAATAGAGAGGGCTGAGACGTACCATGCAGTGGAAACAGGGCGTGAAAGGAGGCAGAGGAAGGAGCTCAGGAAGCCGGTCTTGTTAATTTTGCAGACCGTTTTGTGAAACATGTAAGAAGTTCAACAAACTTTCCTGCGGAGCTCCGTTGTTGCTTCCCCCTCCACAACTCTAAAGGATTTGGCCCGATAAGACGGGCGTGTTTTTGCATTAAAAATCAGAGTGCAATGATTAACTGGCATCTCTTAAATTTGAATGAACCTAGAGGCTCATGTAGCCTTCTGTAAAATGAATTTGGTCGAGGCCTGGGAACAAAACAAACCTGAGCCAAGCAAATTAAAAGTTGATGGAGGAATGGAATAAAAATGAGCTTACTGGATGCCAGTGGAGGGAAAAAATTGAATTTTTTTGAGTTCCCTTTCAGCTCACAAGCCATGGCTTCAGGGTGTTTCACGAATACCCCTCTGCCATGATGAATATAATGAAGAGGACATTTTTCTTTCCCTCAAAAACCCACTCAGTCAGTCTGTTTACTCCTCTTAGCTGTTTTTTAAAATGCAATGTGAACGTGAACAGGACCAGAACTAACGTGCAACAGTTGTATATTTTTTTCCCCCTCCTTCATCCAGAACAAACGAACCAAACTACAGCATTAAATGCCCTCAGAGTTGTTGCAGTTCTTGAGCTCCTGCAGTGCAGTCCACCAGCATTTAGAGCCCTCGTCTTCGCTTGCTGCGGTTATTTGCTCCATGGAGTGCCTCACAAAGTAGTGCCATTAATCATAAAAGTGCAGCTCAGCCTGATGCCCAAGTCTTCCAATTTACTGTTCGGAGAAAAAGTTTGCAGAAATATATTCATCTAGCGCAATCATCCCACTCCTCAGCTTGATGCTCCCCGGAAATGGGTGAAAATGTCTGTGAGTGTGAGCCTGGTATACACAGTGGATATGTGCTGTATATGTGCAGACTGACTCAGGCGGCAGAAGAAGAAAGTGGGTAAGAAAGGTGCAGGAACTACACAGAGCTGTCTGACTGATTATATTCAGTACCATTCGATACTACGGGAAGAAATTGACGCAACACCAAGATTTTCATTAAAACAAGGCTTAATTACTGTGTTTAGCACAACAGCATCAACATAGTCAAAGTATTTTCCCTATAAACTGAAACTCTGAGATTCTTCATGCCTGATGGCTCTGAGGGGGATCGGCTTACTTTGAGAATCACAAATGGCTGTTGGGCCAACGAGAGGACAGCACACTTATCAACAGCAGTTTACTGGGCCCTCTCGTCTAATGCTTCAGTGATGTTTAATGGCAGCTGTCGCCAACCTCTCGAAAATCCTTTCCCTCGGGTGCTTTGCTAAATTTTGTTGTGATAGCACCTTTAGCACCGCTCCGTAGGCGTATACTTTGCCTTTCCTTATTCATTTGCTTCACATGCAAAGTATTTCCGAGCAGCACTTTTCTTTGACAACCAATACCTGTCACAGAGGCTCTGTGTTTGCCATTTTTAATGAGCTAACATCATGAGAAAATGGAGCCAATGAGCAAGCAACGCTGCTACAGAGCGTTAACCTACTGTATGTACTTATACTTCAGCTGCTTGACCAGTTAAAAAACCCAGATGAGTGTCTACAGTATGATCAAGCACAGGTGCACCACTTCAGTGCGCCAGTTACACACTAACTGGGTCATTTGTCCCATTAAGTATAGCTGGTTGAATTAGTATTGTTGTAGCTAGAAGATCGGCAGTTGAACAAATTATTACTGACGACATATAGACTTACAGTTATGTTGTGAGATTGTTATGGCATTAGTCGAGACCATATGTGAGCAGTTTAATAGATATCATCCCCAAACATACAAAACCATTGGTATTGTCCTATAATCTGACCTTCTACATGCACATCAGATGAATACGACGTGTGTCCTTTTTAATACGAAGTCCTCCAGAGGAGACCGAGGAAAGTCAGGTGACTAACACGACTGAAGAAGAGGAACATTTCACTGTTTGGTCATAAAACAACCAAAAGAAAAAATAAACCTTTGGTGCTTTGTGCACATAAAACTGAGGGACTGTGTGTAAAAACGTCTCTGAGCATGAGAGAGACAGAGATACCGGATATTTATATGTGAATTTAGAAATCAGAGCTTGCTTAACTCCCTCTTATAAACACTCAAAGTTCATGTCACGGGATGAACTTTGGCATGCTGTGACTCAAAGCCAGGCGGGATGATAGTCCCTCTGCGACCTCGTGTTCTGGAGACGAACCCTCGCCAAGAATGACACTGAATCCCAGAGCTATGAAATCACAAAAGGGACCGGCAGCCAAAAACTGTCACAGCACTGAGTCAGTCAAAAAAAAAAAACACACTGTGAGGGCATCTGATCTCGTCTATGAGCTGCTCTTTATCTGGTGAAGGGATGTGTTTCATCCACAGGGGGATTTTTGCATAAATAAAGACGGTTTTTATTTAGACAGTTTGCCCTTAAGCAAAAGACAAGGGAGCAAGTTCAACATTTACAATGCGTCATGACAGAACATCACCACCTCTGGCTGTCATCTCAAAGTGCTTGTTTTGAAAGTTTTATAACCGTTTTAACTTTTGCCTCACGTAGACTTATGTATTTTTATTTCATCTGCCTCGGCCTGCTTTTTTTCCCACTTTAATACTCCCAATTTTATAATATAACACGATACTGTATCACTTCATTATTTCACCATCGAGACACAAACAAACCGTAAAACAATACAAGTTCTTTATAGGCTCAGCCGCCGCTTCTGAAACGGTGATACCCGTTCTTGCTAAAGCGCTCATTTTTCTTAAACCTCTTCACTTCAAGCTAGAGAATGGCTGCCACTGATGAAGGCAATTAATGGCGTCTATAAGGAGCCGTAAGCAATGATGCAGTGACTTAATCTGCTTTCTACTGCAGGGGCTATATTGAATCTGTCAGTCTGCCAGCACACCACAATAGGCTTTTGTTTGGGACGAGGACATGAGAGATGACTTCTGCCGGGGCAACCGTCTCTCATGTTCACACACACCTGAATACATACGCGTATACATCTTGAACTGGTAGACGAAGACATACTGACTCGGTTATGTGCACATGTTGAAGCCGTATTTCCATGATGAAATACACATGTAGTTATTAAAAATCTGCAGAAATGCGAACAGGGAGGTTGTTTTGTGGATCGTGAATTAGCAGAGACACAGACATATTCACATCCACGGACTAACTCGCAAATAATAACGTAAAATATACCACAGAAACCTCAGATAAGCCGCTAAACATGCACACTTGGGCTCACACACGGGCACAAATACTCCAAAATAAGCCACTGAGAGATTAGATAAGCACACAGAGACAGCCAGTGCAAAAAGCACATGCTCCCCTACACTCGTGCATTTCACACAGACACACCTGCACACAGCATGAATGCAAAAATTCTGAGCTTAAAAAGATGCCAGCCCCGTTTTATAAGAATTACGCTGATGCACAACTCATTTGCATTAATAGGTGTGTTTTATGGGAAACGTGCTGAGACCAAATGACACTGCTGTGCACTGTTTAGTACAGGTGAGCTTTGGACCCCCTAGTAGCACAAGTGGACAACCATGCACACGCTCATGGCTGTCGACATGACCCACATTCCTGCCAGTGGTTTCACACTGTTCCGCTGATCAACGGGTGTCGGTAACGTGCCAAGATACGCTGCAGTGCAACCAGCAAAGGCAGGGAAGAACTGCTGGGCAAGTAAAAATGGATGTCAACAATGCTTAAATGCATTCACACACACATTTTGTTTTGGTGAGTGACCAAATGGGGCTGAGAAATCGAAGCCAGCGCGGTGGCGACTGACTTTACCGTAGCTCTGTCCACTTTTTTCAGTCAACTCAAACAATAACCAGACTGCATTTGTATTTCCTCTTAAAATATATTTGGCAAATAAAATTCATAGCACAATAATATGATGTATTTTGCAAGAGATAAGGTAAAAACAAAATGCGCAGATTGTTGATGCACACACATAATCTCTCTCTCCCCAACTGGTCAGTGGCGTTCAGGAGCCCACAGGGCCGGCGGGTTAATGACTTCCCCAGCCGCCGCCGGACACATAGATAGATGCGTGGGACGAATGGTGTTGTGGCTGATAAAGTCGAGGGGGAGTTGCCATGTGTCCTGGTCGCTGTAGAGCCCTCTTGCTCTCCATTCATCAGCCCGCTCTATAAGAAAACCAGACCAGACCAGATGGATCACACACACACACACACACACACACAGCCGAGGGCAGTGTGCGTTTCCTGTGTGTGTGTACATGACTGTAATACTGTTCACACATGCAGATGCAAGACACATGGAGGATGCAGAACACTTGAACTTTGTCTCGGTTTTCGCAAAAGAGTACCGGGAATGTGTGACAGAGGTTTGTGTATACAGTGTGCATGGGCAGGAGTTTTAAACACACACACACACGGACACAAATGTGTGCAGAGGGGAAATATACTGTATATACAGCCACAAACACACACTCGATACGCTCCCTCTGCCTCCAATCAGTCAAATAAACACAGGCACATACCACCTCTCAGCCATTTATTTAAAATCAGTCACATTTCACAACAGTGAACTGAGCGGGACAATAAACTCAATAAGATCATCCATTACTCTCCATGTTTAACACAAACACATCATCACATGTGCAGGAAGTGTAGGGTGCTTTGTACACTGTGTGTCAGTATTGTAGCTGTTAAATAGAAAATAGCTATACTGTCCTTCAGTAAACAAAAGGCTGGTAAACAAATAGGCGAGAGCGGGTTATTATTACCCAACAGCACACATTTATATCTCACACACACACTCGCACACACACAGATATAAAGGCAGTGGCTGTATTCATTACTGTGCCACATTAAAAGACAGCACAATGGAACATAAATGACTCTGCGCACCAATAGCTTAATTGCTAATCTCTTCTTTTAGGGACAGTGTTTATTTCATTACGCTCGTTTGTGCCGATGCTATCTCCCCGCTAATTAACTTGTTTGGATTAAATGTCTACCCCGTCACGCCAGGCAAGAAGCAAACAAATGCCACCATGGCCACTGCTGCAGGAAAGACTAAGTAAAGCATGAAATTATTGGTTTGCATGGATGTTAATTTAACAGGAAGAATAAGAATCAACAATCAAAAACAGGAAATCAAAGGATACTGCTGCAAATTTGTAAACAGGAGGGGGATATGTGGCAGTAGATATTAGAAGTATGCTTAATATACTGCATCTTTAGGACCGACATGTATCTAGTTTTTCCATTGTTACTTTGCTGGGGAATTTCTCCTCCTCCTCTCATCTAGATTCATCCGGCTGTAGCTCAGGATGGAGAGCGGGGCGTCTAGTAATTGGAAGGTTGCTGGTTTGAATCCCCGGCTCCCCCAGCTGCATGTCGAAGTGTCCTTGAGCAAGATACTGAACCCCAAATTGCTGCTGATGAGCACCTTGCATGGCAGCCTCTGCCATCAGTGTGTGAAGAATGTGACAAGTGTTGTAAAAGGCTTTGAGCGTTCAGTAGACTGGAAATGAAAGACCATTTACATTTTCAATCAATTTGTTTTGATGCTATGCATGTTGTTGGAGAGAGGTAATGAAATTCATTTTAAACTACAACAAAATTGGCAAATCATCAGTGTTAACAGCTACGTAACGAGCAACCTGAATGAATGAAAATGTCTCTGACAGGATGACATCCTTAACAATTTGGTATTTGTTTAATTTATGAAATGGCGCAATTATTTCCGTGCATTACCTTCCCCCGAGTGTTTCCCAAACTAAGGCATTTCTCATTTGGCATAACCACAATCTTTCCCTAACCTTGCAGAAAATCCATTTTAAAAATGTCACTGAGTGTTTAAAAAACAAAGTTGATGAACAAACTACTGATGTTTTGCAGAAATGTCCAGTGTCAACATTCCTGTCTGGTAGGCTTGATAGAGTTGATTTAAAGTACCACAACACCAGGACATTGGATTTTAATCTGATCTGTTTTATTCCTCAGGCTATAATACTGATTAGAAATGCTTGAATATAATCAGCCTATTGATGTAGTTACCGTCTAGCATCATTTCTGGAGCTATAGTAGTGTAAAGAGCGAGAAAAGTCCAATTCTGGTGTTTAGTGACCTTGCTTTGTTTTTCGACTGTGATAACTAGCTGGCAGGATATTTTCATTTTCAGAGTGTTTTTTTTTTTTGGTTGTTTTGTTAAAGAACTAAAAGGCGAGATGTAATTGTCTTCCAACCGCTTTGCAAGAAAACATTCAATCACTCATCCAGCCCTGCTGCGACTGAAAACTAGATCTTCAATCAAGCCAGCTCAACAAATAAGTGATGTATAGACCCAAGATGTTGTGGATGAAAGTCCTTCCCTGTGGGTGTCACAAGGCTTTGTTCAATACCAAACTACCCAATAAAACAGGACCACAATGGTCCACTTTTTGTTGACACTTTGCTTTACCCGACCATACTGGAGAGTTCATTTAAGTCTGTGTTTATTTGAATACTGCAGGATACATGAGTGAGGCTGGGTCCTCTCCTTTAGTACCGATTTGATTGCCAGTTTAAAGACATCAAGGTAACACAAAGAAACACAACCTGGCGTGCATGATGCCTGCCGTGAAGAATGTGCAACTCTGCACGTAGCGAGAAGTGGAATTGCCCCGTCTGAGCACATTTCATATTCCCAGCATCTGGTTCCTCCGGGTGGCCCGTTACATCAGATGCGATCTGAAATGTCTGGAAGCCTTCACTGGTCCCCATTTGTTTTAATCTGGCACTTTGGTGTTAATCCATCACTCTGTTGCGCCGCAGCGACGGCGCTCCCTCGTCGTGTCAGACTTTGTTAGGTGAAAGATGAAGGTCTGCACCGCTTTATCTTCACAGTTTGTGCCGCGGTGAGAATCAAAGAAAATAATTGCTCGAGGTCTCGTACGCAAGGCATGCGAGCACTTGAGCAAGACGAACAAACAAAAGGCTGAGGGAGACGGACAGGGGAAAATGGTGGATAGAGGCAGAGTTCGAGGTGTACGCTGCCTAGTTTGTGCCGTTGCACCTCGCTCGTAAAAGGTGATTTCTTTATCTCATTTCTCAGTGTTTGGAAACTTGGAGAAGGAGGAGGGGGAGGAAAATAGAGGGCACGTTAGAGAGACACAAAGAAGAGAAGCGTGTTTGCTGGTTTGTGTAATTGTGCTGACCTGATTGGCGGTGAAAGAAAAACGATTTCTTTATCTCGCTCCTCGGCGCTGGGAAATAGGAAGGGGGGGTGCAGAGGAAAAGGAGGGGGATGTTAGCAGAGAAAGAGAGGTGATGCCGGTCGAGGGTGAGAGAGACAGCGAGGGAATGAAAAAGAGTAAAGCGGTGTGTGCTCCCGGATGTGTGTTTGCGAGGGCACGTGGACAAGGTGTGTAAAGAAGCCGAGTGATAAAGAGGCAGCAAAAGACAGCAATGAGAAAAAGAGAGGGTGCGATTAAAGAGGGAAAAGAGCGGGTTCTGAACTATTGAGCGGCGTATCTGGCTGTGTACGCAGCCATCTGTACGCCGGGCCCTGAACCCATTTAAATTCAGGACGATTGCACTGTTTCTCAAATCCTTCAGAGCTGAATGCTTTTTGCACCCCGCCGACAGGCTCGAAAGAGTAACACTGCGGCTGAAAATACGAACAACAGCAGCACACGGAGGGCAGATCTCTTTGTCTGCTTAGAAAAGGTAACATTATCTACCTGGCAAGACTCTTTTACACAGGAAATCCTGGAGTTTCTTTGTATGTCTTTCTTATTTTCATGACATTTTCAGTGATAAGCACTTTGGAGAGTTTGGTGTTTTTGTACACAAAAGCAATAAAAGGTCACATTTCAGCCTGTGTAACTAGACAGTGCGCTTTCTAAGGCTTCGGAAATGCCCTCAAGGTTGAAACCGCACCTCTGTGCCAAAAACTGAACATTAAGGGCTTTTTACACAGGATTGGTTGCACACTACTTATATTAAATCTTGTGTAAAGTGGCTGGACAGGATGTCCCCAAGGGGTCACGAGATGAATGGGAGTTATCGATTTTTATAAACTAGAAATTAAACATTTAGTCCTAAAGGGAAACATCACTCTTTGGTTCAACTGCTTACAGCTCATATGTTGCCTGTGACAAGTGGTCACGAGTAGTCATTGCTCGACTATAAAAATGGTCACAAGCCCAAACTTTGGTCACCACTCTACCTCATAAAATGGTAATTCTGTGTACTCTCCTCAAGGCAGGGGAAATAAAAGGAGACCACAACCACCAAGGCATTATGATCAGGGTTAGGTTTTATTTTGCCCCAAGCTTGCGCAAGAAGGCCCCTTGATCTAACTAAAGCAGCACTTTGGTAAACAGAAAAGTACTTTGGGAACAATTTATTGGCCAAAATAAACGTAAAGCCAAAATGAAGATCTGCATCTTACCGTCCCTCGTAAGCGCATGTAGCTTTGCTCATTGTTTTTGTCCAGATGCTTTCCTGATGTTGAGGATGGTTTTCTCCTTTGTAAACACAACGTCTCAAAACAATAGTCTGCTGAAAGCTGGACTCATACATCTAATATGTCATCCTTTGTTCCACCACAGCCAGGTTGACTTTCCAGCTTATTTACAGAATGTCATGATACTGGAATTGTGGGTTTTTACAAAAAATGCCCTTTTGTGTGAAATGCTTGTACGACGCACATGATTGTGGAACGATTGTCTAAACATCCATCTCTCCATCCACACAGCAACCCTGTATCACTCCAAACCACGTAAGAGACCAACACATGTTCATGCATTGTCTAGTTACACTTTCAAAATAAAGGCACCAAAAAACTAGTTGGTTAGGTTTGGGAATAGGTGATTTCCTAGCTACCCTTTCTCCTCTGGTCTTTTTCTGCTCTAGTGGATCGGCTGGTTGATTACACGATTTGCCCTGAGACTAGGCTGCGTCCAACCACGTCCTCCAATTTGGGAATCAAATAAGTTCAGAGGGCAGATAGGATATAATCTCTCCAGCATGTTGGGGTCGACCCTGAGGTCTTCCTCCCAGTTAAATGTGCCCAGAAAGCTTCTCGTAGTCAGAACACCTGAGCCGACTCCTTCGGATGCGTAGACTGTAGTTCTACGCGAGGCCCTTGCCATCATCCATCAGAATGACCACTTTTATCTGTGGTCTTACGTTTTCTAGTCATTGCTCAAAAGTCATGACCATACCACAGGTGAGGGCTATAATATACACTCAACAGTCCTGCACAACATCTCACTGCTGATGCTGGAACAATCTTTCAAAAACACCCAACTGTATTGTTTTACATGCCGCTCCACACGCTGATGGTGCTGAAACATGTTGCACCACATCCGGATCGTCCACTGTCCCAGTTTCCCCATGTCCGTATCAATTGAAGCTCCAGCATTCAACTTGAGCTGCCAGTTTGACTCGCCCTTTGCCTGCGGCACAACCAGTGCAGACAGGCGTCAAGTGTCACGCATCATATCTGGAAAAAAAACAAAAAGCATGATGTCTCCAGTGTGTGAGTCCAGATTCACACGCGTGTTGGCACATCGTGTCACAGCATCTGAAGGACATCAGCTAAACACCCCAAAATCTACATCGTGCCCTGTCAGGATACCGTGCAGCGCTCAAATCAGTGCATCTCATCAGCACCTATTCCATCAACACTTGGTCGCTGACACTCAAGGGCAGCTTCCTATACCAGCCAGTGATGGATGGGGCTGGTGGAGCAGGGGGAGGGGATGCTAAACTCCAATCAGGGGGCTCCTCTGGGACTGTTATCAATGGGCTACTTCCTGAAACATCTGCCGCCCGGTTATCCATCATCGGACGACCAGAGAAGCCGTCGGAGGGAATGCCGTTCCGAGACGTGAGGTCTCTGGCAGTGGGCGGACACGCGACAACACCTTTTGAGGTTTTCATTACTGTATTTTTGTCATTACATGATCAAAGTGATAGCAGGACGGGTTGCTGCGCTTTGACAAGGACAGTATTCTCCGCTTGTAATAAATCAATGATCTCCACCGATGATAAGACGATGCGGTGATGGATTTCTGTGCAAGCGCCTCAGGTATACTGTACAACCAGCTTTATCTCATCTAGGTGGAGTGTGGAGGTCGGTCCTGGGAAGCAAACGTTCTCAATAAAAGTGAAATGTATCGTAGCTCCAGATTAAATCTAATTTAGAATATGAGAAATGAATTTGGAGAAATGCTGTGTTGTCATCTTGCAGGAGCCTCTAGTTGCATGTATCAGCAAGGAAGATCCATTCGTTCAATAAAGTGAAATCTGGCAAAGAGAAAAAAAAAAAACTGGAGAGACTCCTCAGAGACGATGAAGCCAGGAGGGTTCGAACATGAAAAGTTCACTGAACTTTCTCAGATTAAAATATAGAATATAGATGTCCTTTGGAGGCATTTTCTGTCCATTTAAAAAGCACATTTTCCCTAAACGTTCAGCCCTGTTAGCACGTCGTTCGGCTCGCTCTGCGTGGAGTTCAGAGTGATATAGTCCACGGCGTTTGGTGTGATTACTCCAGATGCTGCTTGGCATGTAACTAATGAGTCGTGCTTCACCCCGGGTCAAGTCTGAGGCTTCTGCTGGGGCTTTGAAGCTTGTTTACCCTCATGCCTGATGCCCATGAGGCCTCCCCCTGCTCCCCCCCTGCACCGCGCCTCTCTCTGCATAACTGCCACACAAATTAAATACCTGCACTGGGAAAAAAAAAAACAGCATCAAGTTGAAAGAGTTGGCTTGTGAACGCTGAAATGTCACAGGCTCGCTCCTCATCAGCAGCTATGCGCTTTTTTGATCTTTGCGCAAAATTGAACCCCCCCATGTCTGCTCAACATACCCTGGAAGATTAAAGAATGAAATGGAAAATTATTTTGGATACGAGCAAAGAAATTCGCTGCTCCAAGCCAGCACTACAACCTCACGCCTGTCTGGGAATTGCATTTCTAAAGCCGCATTACTCTGGATCACTTTCAGGCGTGACATCAGAAGATAACAGGTGTCGTTTTGTACCAACATGAGAGTTGACGTCTGAAACCAAGACACTGATTTTTAAAAAGAATGAAATTTGGTTGCCTGCAATGTTTCAGAACTACTTAAAGAAAGTGCAGCTGTAAGCACAGACTCTGAACCAGCACCGCTTGCCAAGAGGTATGATACATGAAGTAGATGTTTTTTGGGGCAATGCAATAGAACAGAAAATTGATAGCGCGTGTCATTTTCAATAACTTTAGCCCATCTGTATTCAGTATCCAGCTCGGACTTGAAGAGTTCACTGAATGAAGTGAGACACAGAGAGAGAGTTTCGGCCGAGAGCAGGGATGTTGATGATTCAGCTAAAACCTGATGTGGAAGTGGAGTTAATGACATTTGAACATCTGCTGCCAGTGGTGACTCCGACACGTCCATCACTCGAGAATCAAGGAATATTTCATGTTTACAGCAAAAAAACAAACAAAAACAAAAAGAGTCAAATATGAAACTGTGAGCAAGACGAAGTGAGAGGAAGCAGGAAGAAAATGGAGGAGAGGGAGGATTAATAAAAACAAGATGTAATAAGTGAAAGGGTGGTACGAAGACACTGACGTGCCTCTAACGCATCAGAAGTGAACGTCCTCATAAAGTTTCTGAGTCATTTAATATGTTTGATATTAAGTGGGCCTGGCACTTTATTTTTATTTACCTAAATATCAGTTAAATACAGAATGTGACAACTTGTAGCCTTTCTAAGTTTTGGTACACTTTGATGTTATGAGCTATTTGATCCAAATGCTTGAGGCCCTGGTTCAAAACTATCAAGTTGGTCAGCTTAAAGTAATGACATCATATTAAAGTAAGTCCTGTGTCAGTGGATCTTTTGGTAATTCAATTTCCTTTCAAAAACAGGTATTAAAAAGCTCAGATTGAGTGATTGTTTGATTTTCGTTTTATTAAAAATTGAAATCCGAGGACTTTTTCTTCATCATGCTTCAGTTGAGTAATGAGTTCATTTTAATTTTCTATTTTGCTTCACAAAAAATAAAATCACTAGAACAAAGAAAATGAAAAAACAGATCTGTTTTCTTCATATTCAAAGAGCGGATGATGGATGTGGTTATTATCAAGACAAGAGCGCCGAGTGTAGGGTTGCACACGGAGCCAGACGGGCCATAGCTGGTTCTGAGAAGATAAAACTGAATGGCCAAAAGATACAAGAACACTGAATCCACTCGTGATTTCTGTTGTGTTACAGAGTGATGCCTCTTTTGTCTCAATAACAATCTTTGGCTAATTGCAGACAAACAAACTCGACGACTGCCAAAGACAGTCGGCGCCAGCTAAAAAACGAGAAGCAGCTAAATTAAAGTTCTGCACGCTGCATTTTGAGAGACGGAGGAGAAATAATGGATTCATTACTGTCAGGAATTTTGCCAACCCAGGTGTCAGGACGGAGTCAATCACTGGTGCAATCAAATCATTTGTGACATTAGTTTCACATTTTCGGTTTGAGAGTGCAGCGAGCGTTTCACTGCTTACTGAGGTGAGCAGCGCTGCAACACGGGCAGACTGAGGTGAACAAAAGCAGAGTAGAGTTCATTACAGGATCCGATCAGGGCATCCCTAATCAAAAGTAAAGTCAGAAATGTGTTCAGTCGCCCAAAACTGTTCTTCGTGGCAGGTTATCAGTAAAAGGCTAGTTAGTTAAACAATCACACTGTTGATGAAACATTTTAGCTGAACAGAAACATTTTGAATCCTAATGACGTGACTTCTTACATGTTGCAGCTCGGTGAATGCCAGATTTTTTTCAAATCGTTCTTCTGTTTTATATATTTGAAGCTTTTTCCTTCTACTAAAAGCAACGTTTCTGTTCTGATCGTAATGAATATGTGTTCATTTGCATGCCTCAACCTTTTTTTCGTAAGCTGTGCAAAGTGTTGAGGAACATCACAGGTACACGTGACTTCCCACTAAAGGTGTCAAAAGCAAGTAAGAAAACAACGATCTGTGCTAATAAAAGAATCAGAGCTAAAAACCCATAAATCCTGACACAAATATAGGACTTGTACTCCCCAGACCCCTTCTCAGTGGCCCCCATAAACTAATCATCTTTGCACCTGAGCTCTTTACCATCACCCCGATCACAGCCTGACGGGGTAATGACCAAGCGACAGAGTGATTGTTTCTGTGACCCCTGTCCATTCAAGGTCAGCGCTGTGATCCCTCCACACCTCCGCAAAAGGGGAAAGCAAAGACTGTCTCCTGGCACATTAAGACGGCCACCTCCCATCCCATTCCCCCCCACCCACCCTCCCCGCCCCCCAGTTTTATTACAAGTGGCTGGAGAAACGCAATGTCTGAGAGGGATAAAGGCCGGGCAAAGAGTCTGGAGGCTCAGAATCAGATGAAAATAAAAAGTCAAGGAGGATTTCAGGGGATTTGCAGCATCTTGCTCAAGGTCCGCTGCCAGAGTCGTGTGTGTGTGTGTGTGTGTGGTGTGACGGAGAGAAGGATGTGTGAGGCATTCAGTCTTGACCTTGCCATGCCGAATCCTATTTCCCTTTGGCTGTTGCCCGGCAACATCACCTTGACGGCGAGAAATGGTCAGAGAGAGACGGGAGGAGAGGGATAAAAACAGAAACAGGTCTCACGCTGACTTGATACTTTCATATCACCCTTTTGCTTCAAAGCGATGCCGCTGCTTGTCCCTCAGCAGCCGCGGTTAACAGGGGTTTTATTTTTTCTTTTCAGCCCTCATGGTGACAGGTCAAAGGTCAAAGGGCAGCCAATAGCATCTCTAGCTCCCGGTGAGGGGGGTTTAGCAGCTTTAATGTGCGAGAAGTTATGGCCTTCACTTGTATCTGACCCTGGGGAAGCTTCACTTGTATCTGACCCCGGGAGAAGAGGCAGGCGGTAGGTGGTCAAGATCAAAGTCATCCTGCAGGACGCTGGCACATATGGCCGGACCCCCTCCTGGATAAACATGATGTAATATCTGTGTGAGCTAGCAGCTGACCCCCAGGGGTCCAGCCTCTTCACCCCAGAGTCCCGGCACAATAAAAGCTCTTTTTTTTCCCCTCTTCGATCAAAGAGGAAGGAAATGATTGAGTGGCTTATAACTCCCATCGAAGCATTTAATAGAAATAAGAGAAGGCTCGACACACGAGGCAGGAAGACGGAGAACACCGAGGTGATGGATCCACCAGGGCCATCTGTTGTCTCCAGGGGGCCAGTGCTGCGATAATGGAACAAGATGGAGTCTTTTGTTACTGTTTACATTGAGGTTATGAATCAGTGTTAATTGTAACAGCAATCAAATCATGAAATATAGATGAGATTTGATCCGTGATTATGTGTTATGGCCTTTGAACAATGGCATTTCTTCACTTGCAACAGCTTCTATCAGTTAAGATATCATATGTGAACAGAACTGAGCTTCTCTAGTACCGTTACTGGTCCTTACAAATGTACTGTTTGGTCCATTCAATTAGACAGCCTCCTCTTCAGTTCACTTATTGTTATAAAAAGCCACCGAAAGAGAGACATTCAGTCTGCTATACTGCTATAACTCTCGAGGGAAAATGGTGATTTAAAGGTATGTTTAGCTCGCTTTTATTTTGGTGACTTCAAAAGCTGTCTGATTGCTGTACCGGTCACATTGCACTACTGTCTGTCCTATAGTAGAATATCTTCAAGTTGAAGTCCGTCTGGGCCCCTAAACTACATTTATAAACAAAGCAGACAAGAGAAGTGATCCAGGAAATGAGCGAGACCCTGATCAAGACAGACGTTCATCCCTACAAAAATTGTTTGTCTGCAAGCCAACTATCCGAGTCGTTTGTGCACTGATTCGCTGTGATGAGAAGGAAAAAAAGGAAAGGACAAGGAGGAGAGGATGCAGAGAGGGTTGGAGGTAAATCAATACATTTGCAGTGAACACAGGTAGCTGCCGGCTGGTGCTGTGGCTCCACAAGGACACGTCTGTGCCGTTTTTGTTTTCAAAATAATTGAAAAAGCTTGTGTATGCAAATGTATCCTGATAGAAACTTTATTTCCTGTTATTCTGTTTCCCCGTATCTTGCGCTCTCCTTGGGTTGAGGTCGTCTCTTCTTTCCTGTCAAAACAAATTTCACACTGCCGGATTTGAACTCGCAGACACGTCCAGATGTTTTACCTTCTTGGTAAATTCACACATTGCTCAGGGGAGCGAGCGAGGGGAGATGTGGGAATGCTGCGATATTGTTCAGCTAGGTATTAAAACGGGATCAGACAAAGAAATCGAAGACCACGGTTCAATAATGACGAACTCGACTGATGTGGTGTTTTAACATGCATTTCTGTTATTGTTCACATATTGGATGAACTTTTGGTTCGTTTGCAGCCAATCCGATTGTCAGACATCTGGTGTTTCATTCCTCGTTGGACATCTTGAAATGATTTTTGTACTCCAGATTTCAGCTCTTACTTTGGTGACTAATAACTAACACTGAACGATATTTGCTCATCGTTTCTCTCTGCTTCCCTCCACGCTTGTCAGCATGAGGTTTATTAAGTTTTTAATGTAAATCTCTGATCATCACCTAAATCATAAATTGATTTTTTTTATCTTACAGACCATAAAATATGTCTTTTGTAACTTTCTGCCGAGAAATTGAAGTAAACTTTCTTTCCAAAAGAAAGAAAAACACTTCTGTAGGCTACGCTGCAAGCTTTCAGCACGACAGGATCAGAAAATTGCTCCAATTCATAGCAAGTGAGGCAGACAGATCTATCTAGATTATATCCATAACAGCAGCATTTGTGGATAGATGGGCCCGGGCTTTTATTTTGATAGAGTGTAAAAGGACAGAACCATCTAATGCATGTCAAACAGCCTCGCTTCACAACCTGATAACAAAAAAAGGGATATGAGCGAAAGTGAACATGAGTTTCTACAGGAGACGTGACGCCTGCGGTGCAACAAAGACAACACTTCCGCACAGTAATGCACATTTTAATTTATTTGCTTTCAGCCCGAGTTTATCAAGGTTCATCAGGGAGCACATTCAGAGAGACGCATCGTTCCCAACATCATCGCTCCAAAGAAACGAGGTGTTCAAACGGTTGAGACATTCGTTCAAACGAGGGTCATGGAAAAAAAACAAACGAAAAGTCATTTACTCATTTTTCTGTTCGAACTTCTCCGAGTCTGAGAGAGCGGTAACCAAGCCCGACCCAAACTCTGCAGGCGTTCAGCTTTTTTAACGTCCAAGCCTGACTCGAGCTGTTAATGTATGCTGGGGCACTGAGTTTGTGTTCCCCTGTCATGCAGTCAGGGTCCCACATAAATATTTAATGCCTGGAAATGAACAAATAGCTTCTGTGCTGCGTTCAAAGCCTCACGTAAATAACAAAACCAGCTCTTACCAGGATATATACTGTAGCCCCAACGCAGACATTACTTCCATCACTTATTATTATTATTAAATACTCGCTCCACACGGATATAAATTAAAGCCACACAGTCGTCTAAGACAAAGCGATAAAAAGAGCCAGAATCCTTGAACTGCAACCCACATTATTTCTTCTAGCTAATGTTTCCTCATTATGTGCTAGCACGGTCACATTGCTGAACAAGCAACCAAACAAACATCCTCTGGCTAGTCAGCTGAAGCTCACCGAGCAGCTTAAAAAACCCCACCAGCAAATGTCTTCATTAGTCACTGTAGATGCTAAATAGTGGTCATTCTGTAACCGCTGCGAACAAATGCTGCCTGTCCTTGCCTTGTGCGATCAACACGCTGGGCCTGCCCACACAGAGGCTCGGAGGCTAAAAGAGCATTTCTGGTTCTAGCCGAGCAGTTGTTTTTTCTCTCTCTCTCTCAGTAAAATAAATGAAAATCAATTTGAAAATGATTTTTTGGCCACAAGAAAGGAACAACTTTTGTGTTTTCAGTTTGACTTATCATCGACCTTTTCTTGCTTCTCGTTCTTCAGCGAGAGCTGCCGGAAAGAAATGTGTCAGATTCCAATTAATAAAAACATTTTATTCGCAAATCAGAAGACAAAAAGAAAATTTCGCCACACACACATACAGACACACCTGACGAGTTTGTTTTCAGCTGCCTGCTTTATCAGCTGACACGGCAAACACAACTGCATCCGCTTTACCTGTAGAGATAATCGTACCAGCAGAGTCGGCAAACTTTGTGCAGAACAGAAACAGAACAGGAAGTCCAGGAGAACCTCAGGAGAACGTGCTAAATGAGATTGTTTTGAGAGGATAAGTGACCGGTGAGTTAACACGCCGGGCTCGCGTGTGACACAAAAATCAATGATATCAGCAGATTTGGCAGCCGATGGGGCCGGAGCAGATGTAAGCAAAGGTTAAATGTCAAGGCACCGCAATACGTTCACTCGTTGAGGGAGATCCATACGCGGCAGGGTATGAGCTCCGCGTCATTAAAGAGCTTCAACAAAGGTCAGAGGAAAACACGGAGTCACAATCTGTGTGGTTTTGGAGCTGAAACAGCCCATCAGATTAAATCAAGTCTGCCCGGGCTGTCTTAACCACCACAGAAAATCCTTATTACAGTAACAATCAATGTGAGGCATTTAGCAGAGCCTCGTCTCCACAGAGACAAAGACAGGAAGTAGCGGCTCCTTATAAAGCGATTGATTCGGTGATTTGCAGATCAAAAATGTCTAGACGTTAAAACTGGACTAAAGCGGCGGAAAGTGTGAACTTGGGGAGAAACAGATGGCGTCGCTATTGTTTCTACAGCATTTAAAAGGCATTTCTGGTTGAATACAGCTTCTTTTTGGTGGGCAGCGTCGTACCCACCACCAGTAACCAGTGAGTAACTGTTGACATCTGGGAAAATGGCTGTTGAAAGCATAAGAAAGTTTCTGCTTTAAAAGTCTAAAAAAGGATGAGTCCTTCTTCATATACTTTGTTGAGTTCTGTACACAGATTTTCCCAAATGTTTCCAACAAACTCAGAAGTTTTTTTGCTTTTAATAGACGTTTAATTCTATAAACTAGGAAATCTATCTATTTAAATCTAGTGCTCCTCCCTAATTAGCTGTTGAGTGGATCCAGGTTAACCTCAGCCCTTGAGGTTTTTATTTAACATTTGAAAACCCAATAAAACCATTTGAAGAGTAATAAAAACACTTTTTGGAAGTCAAACTGGACTTGAGTGCATAATCTCTTTCTTTAATCATGCGGCAGGTGCAGATCATCACAGAAACATGGTCTGTAAGTTGTGATGGATGCTCATTAGAGGCAGTTTGCCTGCATTTATCAGCCTTGTTTTTCCGTTGCATCTCTGGCTAACCTGAGCTGAGGGCATCACAGCGAGGCGAGACAGTCGTTTCCTGATGGCGTTCAGCGAAACCACCTTGATATTTAGCAGTCGTGTTTGTGGGGAAGGCAAAACAAGATTTTCCCAACCCTAATCCGATGGCCTTTGTGCCAGGTACAGCAGTCACAACAACAAAAATGAAAACTGAACCTAAACAGAATTTTAAATTGCAACATATCCATGATTGCAGAAATAAAAAAAAAACCCATCACACTCAACTAGTGGTTCCCTTAATGTTTTGTCTCAACATTTCAGCACCATACGGTTATTTGTACAGTTTGTTCTGTTGATTCAGAACTGCGGTCTGAGCAAAGCTGAGAAAAAAAAAATAAAAAATCAGGTCCAAAAGTATTTCGATTCGCATAAAAGCAAACACACACAAGACTTTGCAAGACGCTGGGTGCTTGGCAGTTTTATTTATTAGGCTAGACATGAGAGAAAAGAAAAGTTTAAAGAGACTACCACAGCACAGTCTGTATTTAAAGACACATTTGAAGTCTGTTTCCCACAATCCACTGTGAGGAATTCCCTTCTTGGCATTTGAGAGTATCTCATAAATTCAGCATGAGAGAGAGGCTGGAGACGGGAAATGGGATTCAAAAAAGGAGGAAACTGCATTTTACATGTTAAAAAAATTCGATATTTGCATTAAGAAAGCAGATATGAAGCTTCACAGCTGACCCGTGGACCCGCACTGAAAGCAGCCCCGCAAAAATGATTTCCCCGGGAGAGCTTTGATGAAGTGGACGGCTAATTTTGTTGTCCTACGGTCGGCCGAGCTGAACGCTGGCAGAAGAAGAAGACAATGTAATTAGCCGTTTTTACTATCATGTCTGACCAAAGGAAGGCTAATTGTTTCTGCTGACGGCACAGACAGCAGGTCGAGGGGAGAAGCTGAACACCCATTTGTTACAGTCCTGCGTTAGCATGAGGTTAAATGAAGAATCTATTACCAACCCCCCCTGCAAAGAAACCTAAATGATTCACATGCAAATGGCGGCTGCATGTTTGCAAAATTAACCTTGAATGGTAATTTGAGTGTGATTCTATGAGATGAGTGTGATCAGGGGTTTGTTTGGCATGTGTAATTAATATGCTGATTGGGAAAATTGTCCATTACGGCCTGTAACATGTGTAGTACATGTGAACGAGGGTAATATTCAGTGCAGTTTACACGAGACGTCGTGCACGTTATGTGTCTCCTCCCTCAAACATGTCTGTGAAATCGGATTGGAGGCCGGCCCAAATAGCTCGCTACGCACCGCTAACGGATGCAGGTTTTCTTTACCATCACTGCTTTATAAATTGAATGAAACTGAATCTTGACATATAAACAGCCCACGCACAACTCATTGTCATCATTAACATGACGGAAATCCACAGCGAGAATGGTTTGTCTGATCTGCGTTGGCTCTTTGTTGCCGTCTTTGTCCGACAGCTGGCAGAAACCACCATGTTTGACTGTTAACATACCATAAGTACTGGTACATGTTTTGTTTATTCATATATATTTAAAAAATCCATCTTAAATCTCACTTTTTGAATTGCTTTACATCTAAGTGCCTCCGCTCGACCTCAGACTTTGGATATTTTTCTGTACACTGGGATTCTTCTGTATTTTTTCCATTATGTTACTTGGAGAGGTGAATATTTGGATATTCTATAAACTCTACGTAGCTTTTCTTTGGGATTCAGTTCAGTTTCTGACATACAAACAATATGATTTTTGAACATTGATCTTTGGAAGAATATTTTGACAAGATAAGACAGAACTTTATCAAGCCCAAAGGAAATCCTTGAAAGACAACAGGACGAAGAGCAGCTCTGTTAGGTCGCGCCTGGGACTGCGCCAGAAGTGAAACACATGATGGCATCATAATTGTAACTTAAAGTGACGACAAGAAACTTTTATGCGTTTATGAAACAGTCTCATGATTCTTCTGATGATTATAAATGACTTGTTACAGCAAATGAGACCATCGAGACCAGAATTGCTTTTGTCAAAAGAGGCCGCTAGAATCAACAAAAGCTGAAAGTTCCTCGCAGTCACTTCAAGATCCACATTTGCCGGTATGATCTCAGGAAGGAGCTGGTCCAACCTTTTGTCCATTCATAGGCAGGTGCTGCAGATGTTGCCTTCACGGCTGCAGATTCACAGCAGCTGTTTGAAGAAAGACTCCATGTCTCTTTCATTCCAAGTGCTGATACGCTCCATACAGAGCAATCAGCACTCTGTTTGCATTTTTTTGCACTACCATGGCACATTTGTACTTACTATGAACTTTCATTCCCTGCACTGGTTACATAAATTATTGTTGATGTTGTCACTCATGTGGGCCTCTTGAACCCCCTGCTACATTAAAAAAAAATCCCCTTGTGGGACAATAAAGATAACCAAGAAGCATTTCTTTGCTTGTTTCAGAGCTTTCAACCACATCTCACGGCCCTCATTAGTGTATGGACTTGGCTTGGTTGATCAGTGGTGAGGACGCTCTTACACAGAGCAGAGCATCTCGCTGGTGAGTAGGAGGAAAGACAGAGGGAGACGGCTGCACAGGCCAGCGAGAATGAGTTATGAGAATGCCGCCTTGGAAAGGACATCTCTGAAATCAACCAGAACCACCAGAATCACTCCAATGGGACCTTCTTACATGGTTGGGCTGTGAGAACATCTAGCCAGAGTTTTCAAAATCATACAAAGCCAGCACAGACCAAAAAATAACCTAAGATCTCTGCTGGTACGCACTAAAGACAGGACTTCACGTGTGACAGCAGTGGGGAACATCCTGAGCAGATAGCACCTGCTGTCTGAACCACCAGACCAAAATCCATCACAGCATCGACTGGGAAGTGTTTAAAGTAATTGACCAGGAGTCAGTAAACTGCCAGAGAAAGATGAAGGAGGCCATCCTCTTCTGACAGCAGGGACCATCACCAAGCTGCTGTGAGCCTTGTCCATGTTTTGAGCCGACTTCCTGTCCATTTCACACACAGAAATCCACTCCCGCCTCTTGACATCACCACATGAAAGCACAGCGGTAATCGCGACATAGCAGCAAACAGACAGCTCTCTGTCCTGATTGGATAGAGTGGGCAGGGATACCAGAAAATGTTTTTCTTCTCTTTTACTCCATGAGCAGAGGGAGGATGGACATGATGATGATCAAACAGTTGATGTTACTGTTTGAATATGGAGCATTTTAAAGAAAATAACGCTTACAGCAACTTTAATTGGGTCTATTCTGAGCTGAGACCCGTCCTACATCAATCTGTTCTGTGGTTCTTGTGTAATCCTGCTGACAAACCAACCCACCAAAACATTTTTCTGACAGGACTATATGTTTACTGTCTTGCTCTCTTATTTGAAGCTTGACCACTTCAAACCCCTCGTGGGAGGAGAAGACTCAAGCCTGACAGTTTTTCTTTGAAGCAAACAAACACGACTGCATTGTTTGGGACAATATACATCTGTGGAGCCACATAAGGACAGCTCTACTGCGGCTGAAGCATAGCCTACAGTACATGGTTGAAAAAAGCTACATGGAAAAGCGTGTACGCTAGTGGGAGAATCATTAGCCTCAGCCGTGCTAGCGCCAAATCCCTTATTTAGCCTTTTGTTTTTGTTCGGTCCCTGCAGCGCGAGATAAGCTCGATGTGTGGGCTAAGCACAGGGCTAACCCGCTCAGCCGTTACATGCCGTGACTGGTGGCCAAATGTGGACAATGACGGTGCGGTGGGGAAAGGTTGTCATGTTTGTGGGGCTGTGTGCTTAAACGCTGGTGGCTGGATGGACAAAGACGTTCAGGAGGACAGCAGAGGAAATATGAATAAACTGAGTGGAGTCCAGTCAGATCGAGATTACAGCACACAGCGCTGCTTAATCAGGGGAATCTTATCAGAAAACATGTAGTGGTGAGTTGCAGCGAAGGCTTTTTTGCAAGTTTTTGTAAATGACTTAAAAAGACATGTTAAAATAAGGCCACACACTGGTATCATCCCTCAACTAAAGATGCGTTTGCAGATTTGCTGCGGATACTCAAATCGATCTTGCTGTCAACTCTGCAGCACAACATTTTTACAGCGACGTGCACGTTTATTGATTGAAATCTCAGAGGCTCTGCGGTAATTTTATTCAGCTCCAATCTTTCAAAAAGTGGCAAAAAACTTTTTGGTAAACTGATAAAAGCTACTTTTTTTTTTCTTCCAAGAGATAACATGACAAGAAGCCGGGTCCCATCGGAGGATTGGAAGAGATACGGAGGCAAGATGTGTCTGCAAAGTTCCTGTCAGACATTGAAGTGTTGCATTCGTCTTGCATGTTGAATACAAAACTTCCTCCCCAGAAACCCCTCCAACCCCTCTCTCCAACATCTATATTCAGAGCCATGTGGACATCAATGGCAGCGGAGAAGAAGAAGAAGAGCTGGGCTGATTCAGGCTTTGGGGCCTGGATGGACAGGCCCTGGCCTGAGGTCACTGACTCCATGTTTTTCATTTGGAGCCTCTATCTCGGCCACTCTCCAGTCTTTATTTTCCATTAGGAAGAGAAATGCCTGTGTAAGAAAAGTGGAAGCCGAGAGAGAAAGAGGGCAACACACACACACACACACACACACACACACACAAACACAAACACAGTCAGCGAGAGGGAAAGGGAGGAGAGCAGAAACACTGAAGACAAAATGGCTTTCATTCGCACAGCAGTAGAAGGCCAGAGGTCCCTTATTTTCTCCTCATTCTCTTCTCTCTCTTCATTTCCAGCCTCCTTTCATCTCTCCTGCGAGGCATATGGTTGCGCACCGAGCTTTCAAATCACATAAAAGATGTTTACACGTGCTCCACAACTCCCTGTGATAAGCTCGTTTTGTGCAATTGTATGCAAATCTTCACAAACCCAGATCACTGCAACGAGTAGGGAACGCTTTCGTGAGCGCGCACAGACGGGGGACTCTCTGCACGTCGGGTCGCTCCGACACAAACACGTGCATAAACTGTAGGTGGCAAATACGAAGTGGAAAAAAATAATCTCTCGTGCTGATTATGAGGTATATGTGTGTTGAATTATGTGAGTTGTTTAGCTCATTTTTTGTGTATGTGTTTGCCGAGCGCGGGGCCGTCGGCGTGCGGCGACAGTGATGAATAAGCATTATTAAACAGGAGACACAGGCCTGGCGGTGTCATTAATCTTCATCCCTACCGGCACCATCACAGAACTCACTCGCTGTCCGCCCTCCGCAACATCTACACGTCTCATTGTCAGCGACACAAAGGGAAGCAGAACCGGTCGCTCAGGTTCCGATTGGATTTCGGTGTGGCTCCCGAACCAAAATGGACCATCTGTGGGGTCACGGGGGCCACGTGAGAGGTGATTAACATCCACTTGGATCAGATGACTGATGGGACAAAGGGAGAGGATGACACCTTGTTTGGTGGCTCAGAATTAATCACACTCTGCTCGAGGTTGATCCACAAGTCTATTGTGGCGAGTGAAGTGGCTCTAAAGAGGAGCGCACACCAGAAAGAGGAGGCTGACAGTGAGTGTCGCACTGCGGCTTCTGACATTACACTTTAAAAAAGGAGATAAAGACGTTCTCCATCTGGTCCGCTCCTCACTTAGAAAATAAAGACTTGGATGAAGAGAATCAGGTTGGAGGGAAAAAAAGAGGAGATGAATCATCATGCAGTCCTTTTTTTATCAGCACCTCAAATCACCAGGTGGGAGGAAGAGAGGAAATAATGGCATCTGTGCAAACTCAGAGAGGCTCTTCAGTGGTCGCGGACTATCTCGCAGTAAACACACAGACACACACACACACAAACACAAAGATGTTTTTGAATACATTTAGTCGTTTCTTTTAGACACATTTGCATGCGCTCCCTCTGATCAAAAAGACTCTCCCACACACTGTCAACACATACAGGATATGTACTGAAAGTTGGGTCTGTTCAGGTCGTTGAAACACATGTAGATCTGGCTGCAAACAGGAAATAAAGACAAGATCGAAGACCAAGTGATGATGTGTTCAAAGGAGGAAACAAAACAACGCTCGAGTTTCACATATAAACAGGGTATCAGACACGGGGGCTCAATCCCATTTCCAATTTTTAAACCCCTGTCCCTCGTTTGCATCTGCCCGCTGCCTCTCCGAACACAGTTAAGGTACTAGGGAAGGCTCGCCAATGAAATGGGACAACGCTTCAAGACCTTCACACTTAATTTCTTCTCTTGAAGGGCGCTTATATAAACAGACACAACCAGACATTTCAGATATGGCGTCTTCAGCTGTAGAAAATACAGAATAACACCTATATTTCAACTAGGTAGCTCTTTATTGTAATAAGCATTAAATCCTTCTTCCACACACACTAACACACACACACACACACATTAACATACCCTATATGCATATGATCATTACTTTCAGCACCTCTACCAGATGGTCACCCACAGCGGCGCCTCCCTCCACAGGTGGCGGTACTTTCCCCTTCGTTCACCTATCTCCTCTGCCCTGTGATCACACAACATCTGGTTGCACCGTACACCGTATACTTGTCTCTGTCTAATAAAAACCGCGGCACGGACCCCGAGGTCATTTCCTTTATTTGCTATATTTTTCTGCCTCTTTTACTGGATGGTGAAAATTAGGACAGGAAACAGCAGGAGAGGTCAGATTCAGTATAACCTCCAGGAGCGACGGCGCAGCGGACCAAGAGGTCATACGAGCGGCAGAAGATGGAGCTGTCAATCAACCGCACAACCAGAGTGTGAAGCCCCCAGTACCAGCGAGAGGTGCTCAGTATGTAAATGAAGGAAACTAACAAACTGGGTTTAGCACAGACGGAAATAAATGACGAAATAGTCAGAGAGAGCAGGGCGCTTATTTATGAAACGGACAATCAATTTAAGTATCATGTACATATTTATATATGAAACCTGCTGTGATGTGGAAATAATCAAAGCAAACTTGACTTGACTGAAGTGACTCTTCTGCTGATTGTGTCGGGGTTTTGCAGTTTGGGACAAATATGCATCCAAGTCTGTGGTGAACTTTGCACGAGCTTTATGAACAATGTGCAGCGGCGACACACTCCAGCCAGTGTGTTTGGCTTTGTTTATCAACCCAGTATTCAGTCCACTGAATAATACGTGTTGCTTGGATTTGGTCTCCTCGACCATCATCATGAGCTCATCCTCCAACTTTGTAAGAAAGTGGATTGTTCTGGCATTATATAAGTGGAAATCGAGTAAAGGTGCTGTCAATTTATGCTGATTTGAGATGCAAAGATCACACTTGCACGTTATAGACGGCATTCTTAGAACCTGGTTAAGCAAAGTTTTTATGCTCTGAATCTTTTATGAACAAACATAAAGCACACAGTTGGTAATGATCCCACAAATTATTCGTCCAGTCAGAATTTCCTCATTAAAATGTCCAACAACACCAAAAGATAACAAAAATGTGGGACACCATGACTGAATGTTGTCCCTATTGTCAAGCGTACACAAAATAAACCATCATCAGGGCAACTTCCTTGCATATATAAATGAAAAAGAGGGGAGACATGAGGTAACGGATGCCAGTATTCGAGGTCAGCGTTGTCTGGAACGCAGATTTATAACCTGCAATAGGTTTTAGCATCTTTTATGAATTGAATGTAAACACACCATCGAAAATGATCTTAAGATTAAGTTGAACGAGGCCCCCAGCAAATCAGCAGGCCCTCGTGCACTCAAGAAATATGCGAGCGTGTAAAGACAATTTCCCATCAAAGGTCAAGTAAGTAATGCAACCAGAACCTACATTTACATATAAACAGTTGGATTGGTTGGCTGTGTAAGTCTTCTGCCTCAAGGTAATGTGAAGATTTAATATCTCAACATTTTCTCCGCACCGTTGCCACCAAGACAAATAACTATTCATTTGCTGCTCAAAGTGATTAAAGAGATTGAGTCAGATCCAGGCAATCATCATTCAGGTGGCGTAATTGCAAAGTTGCAGTCTCATCCATTTCCACAAAGCCTGAACCAACAAACATCCTGAGCAAGAAAATGGAAACGCAAGCTGCAAACTTACACAAACTTCAAGTTTAAGCAGTGCAGCACACGACTTAGGTCAAAAAACATGACATTTCAGGGACGGTCCAGCCAAAATCTGACTTTTAAATATGAAACACTCACCTCACAAGGGCTCGAAAAATGGCTGTGAAATGTTTCCTCGTCTGAGGAGAAACAGCAGCTGTGGTGAGTTTAGCTTCCTCTCAGTTAGCTCATTGTACACAAAGTCAAACTTTAGGCACTTATATGTGTAGAAGCACGAGAAATGTCGTTGAGTTGTGGCTCATCTTAGAGGGAAAAACCTGAACGTTTTGCAGACGTTCAATGCAGCAGCGCAAAGCACACGTTTGACCTTGTGTGTCTTAATTGGATGATTGGGACAACAGGTGCACGACGAGGAGCTCCCTCCAAGGGCTCATCCTCCACACACACAAAATAAAGACACCAATTATTCATAATCTGGGGCTGTTATTGCAAAGTTTGAGTGTCATTCAACATCATTACCTACAAAAGTCAGATACATGTGAGAATCATTACACATCTCAGCCTTTGGCGTGCGTTTTGCACATTTTCCACATGTGCTGTGTTTTTTAAAGTAATGATCTGCAACATTTCCGTGCCGGCTTCGCTACTCTTCATCAATAATTGACATAAAAATATTGATACAACCAATCTTCAGTTCTTGAAAAGACGTTACTGTACATTTGCCATCACAAACAGCCAGAGTCTGCTGGCTTTGGCAAAAACCCAAAGACCAGCTCAATCCAGAAACAACTTCTCCGAGTCTTGCTGAGGAAATAATGTCATCTTCTTAGTAGCTCTGTGTCAGTTAAGTGCAGTCCCACACCTTTAATCGCCAGTCGAGGGCTGTGGCCGTCCTACAGCTGAGAGCAGAACATTTCTCCGACTCACACAGAGCTCCTCCAGGATACCACAGAGATGAACCACTCAGCCACTCGGCCGACTGGGGAACCTGCCAGCATCAAGACGGCTCAGTGTCCGGATACGGGAGGCATGAAATCCAGGAAGGGGGTTTTCATGGCTAAGTGGGGCTAAGCAGAGGAGAGCAGGGCGTGTTAGAGTCATTTCATGGAGCATTTGACAGAGGAAAGTTGGACAGAATCCTGTCGGAGTCAATGCTTGCAGGATTTGAGGGCTCCTGGAAGTTGTTTTTCCCGTTCTGTGCCGGTGATGCTACGTGCTTGATGGAGATCAGTGTCTGGGAGTTTATTAGCATTGTAATGTTTCTGCTGGGCTTTCCCTCTCACCTTGGCATTTTGCTACCATTAACCTCGGTCATCGGTCTGAATGTTCAGAGGGGAAAATAAAAGTTATAACTCCTCCGATGAAGGGCCGTCCAACAGATAAAAGCTTTGAAATCAGGAAATGAAAACTGCTTAGCTTCCCCTTCTCTTTAGATGCACATCTTTGTTGCATCATGTTCACCAGGAGGGCTTTAGTTTCATGATGGGGGGAAAAAAAAGCTAAAACATCCTGAATAAAAAAAGGAAATAGCTACCAGACTTACTGCTTTTTTATAATTCAACTGTGCCAGGAATCTGAGGAGGGAAATGCTCGGAAGGTAAATAACTAATGGGATGTGATGATAAATGTTCAGCAATTTGTCTTGGAGACACATAGATGCAGGGTGCAATGACAGCAGGATCTCATCCCAATACAATAACACATTCCTCACAATTCTGTGCAGATAATGTTATTTTAGAAGTCGCTGCAAACAGCTGCTTTTCTTCAGCTCTTAAATCTGCACATAAAGACTCGTAAATAAAGCTTCACCGTATGATATACGTCAACAAAATGTGTTAATGAGATTGTTTTGTCTGTGTGGTCGAAACCCTCATGACGCTGTAGTAAAAAAAAAAGCTCTTTCCAGATGTCTGTCAAGTGGAAAGAAGTTAAATCCGGAGAACTTCCTCAGTTAGTTTCCTTTGTCTACCATCTTGATTTACGGTCCCGTGTCTTCCCCCGCTTTTTGCAACTTCTCCAGCTTCCTCCCCAAAATTCCAGAGGGATGGTGTCATCCGTGAACTCTCCAGCGTCGACATGAACGTCGAAGAGAAAAGAAAAGAAAAAAAAAAAACACTAAGTGAGCAGAAACAGGTGTCACCTCTGAACAGGCGCTTATCCGACCTCACAGTAAGCTCAACGGCTAAACCGCCCCCCGTGCGAGGTGAGCTTGACATTAAACAAAATAATAGGCTGCGTTAATGGCGACACGGTACGAGGACGGCGGCGGTGGCTGTAAAATAAAAGGTTTAGCAGCCTCTTGTTGTGGCTCTCCGTTGACAGAAAGGGCTGCGGTTGGAAATGATCCGTGACATTGCTCCGGGGCGGATGTGAAGCGCATTAAAGTGTTGCAGCGCCGCTAAAGGAGAGAATTATACAGGAGGTAAAGTTTACTGGCCTCGAGAGCAGGACGCTGCCGGTCCCGGTTCATGTGTGTCGCTGTGTTGTCATGCAAGTTGTTGTGAGAGGTCCGGGGCGTGTTACCGTTCTCGGCAGAAAAACTTGGAACCAAATAAATGTATATAGAATCTGAAGTATGCAAAGTAATTACGGACTTTTTCAGGGTGTAATTAAAATCAAATGATTAAAAGGCAAATGTGAACTGATTACTTAAATTTGCATTTAAATTGTGCATTAAAAACAATATATAGATAGCAAAAAAATTATCATTAAATTCTCCGCAACAACACAACAGCTGGCCAATCAGAGCGCCTGCTGCTGCTGCTGCTCTTTGGGTTGGGATTAATTAAATGCAGGTAGCAGAAGTCTTTAAATTAAGGAAATAGAAACTATTAAAAGCACAAAACAAATTAACTGTGAGATCAGATTTGATGTGAAAACAATAATGAATGAAATAAGTTAATTTAGAAGAATTTAAAACTACTTTCACAAATTAAATTTTCAACTTGTTTATCGTTTAAAGTCAGAAAGACAGATTCAAATTATTAACCAGCGACTTTTAATTATTAATGCATCATTTAAATGCAAATTTAGTTTCGTATTTATGTCTTTTAATTCATAAGTGTATTAATTGACAAAATCTAACATCGTCACTCTTTGGACTCTATACATCAAGCTTATTAAATATATATTCCAGCTTATGTTTATTTGTGTTCAAGATTTCTAAATGCGCAGCAGCCCCCACGCTCGTGTAGACGGGTTATCATTTTTCACAGGCATTATAAAAACCTGGCCAAGTGTCACGAGGATGATGCCACGCTGGAAGCTTTTATGCCAAAAACACACTGGCCTGATGTTTACCGTTATCAAAGATATGACTTAATTGAGGTTAATTCTTGCACTGGAGAGCTGCCACTCTCATCTTTTCACGGATGTTTGTTGGATCTCATTGTGCAGCTTTTGGCAGAGGAGCGAACCAGACGAAGGTTACGACGGCGGGATCACCTGTTGTTGGAAGGAGATCAGAGTTTTCTTTCCAAATACAGATTATCGGTGAGTCTTTCAGTAAGGTAATAGGACCTAAAGTGCTCCAGTGGAACACTTAATCACAGACAGTAAGATTGTGCAACTCAGACGGAGCCAAGAAAAACAACTCGAAGGAACTTTCTGCATGAAGCAGATTCTGGACAATGGCCCGAACACACTGTACATACGGATTCATTCATGGATCATCGCGCCGAGCAAGAAAACAAAATCTTGTCATTAAGAACATGCAATAGGAACAATGTAATCAATCTTTTTCGCATTGTATAACCTCCAACAGAGCATCATTGTTGTAGCAGAGGACAGCGAGTCCACTGAACTTGGACACAAGTCTTAAGATTTCAAATGATCTGGCAGTGTAACAAGAATAACAGCCTGTAACAGCGTGTGAACAGCCCTGTGAGGCTCTGCCAGGCTGCACAACGACAAAGTTTAGCAGGTATGATGTTTATGGTGGTCACCATTTTAGGCTAGGTTCTGCTGGTATCTGGTCAGAAACCATGATTATTGTGTGGTTAAATCCCGAGTCCCTTATTTGATATATCCCCACTCCTCACTTGAACCATTCAGTCAGCCCTCATCGGAAAAACAACCATAGAGGTCGACTGTGAAAGCAGCTTATTGAGACCCATATTTACGTTTCTTGTTAGGCGGCGACCTGTAGTGGCCGTAGTAATTATTATGGCAGCAAAGGAGGAAGTCAGGCACAGTTTCAAGAGCGACAAAGTCTGCGTGAGGAGGAGGTCGAGGACAGAAGAGGCCGCTGTTCGTGCCCAGTGTGAAAGTGAATGACAACATATTTATTCACTAAAGTATTGATGTCAAGTATCAAGAAGTTTTGTGCCTAAACCTAACTAGATCATTTTCGTGACTACACCTAGAGAAGTCGTTTTTAATGCCTTAACCTCAACCTGCAACAGCCATGTTTTGGGAACAGTGATATCCTGTATGTTGTTTAAATAAACTCACTACATTGAGTTTGGGCTCGATGTGCCGTTTGTTCCACACATTGACATATTTTGACGGGCCTCACCTGAACTGCACTAAACCCGATAAGCGCTGTGCCCGTTCCATATTTCAGCTGCATATGAATACCAGCGTGGAGAGGACTGAGACAGCTGAGACGGCATCCTGTGTTCCTGTAAATCCTCGCTTGTGAGTGCCAAATGTCCTTGCTAATGCAAACGCCAGCGTGTGTGTGTGAGTGTGTGTGTCTGAGTCAATGTGGATTTCCTCATCGCACCTTAAAGGAAATGCTCTGAAGGTTATTGACCGTCTATCGTCCAAAATTTCTGAGACAAATATTTTTAAAAACCCCCTCCTGTAGTCTGAATCCGACCACGGTGACAGATTTTTTTCTGCATGCACAACTCCCTCTGAATCTCATCCACACACACCACGAAGTCAATAGAAAGAACAGACTGCCATGAAGGATAAAAGCACAGGATGAGGCAAAGGGATTTCTCGGCTTCCACCTCTTCTTCCTCTGTTGTCATATCTCCGTTCCTCCCAACACATGCGGCTGGTCTGGCTTAAGTAGCATTAGTGGTATTTTGTTAGGACGTCACCTTTGACCTTCAGAACAAAAACAGTAGCAGGGAGCTGCTCAACAGGTCCCCCGTGAGGGACAATGGGAATGAGGTTGGACTTAATAACAGGAAACACAACAGTGTTTAGGGAGATTACCTCAGTGCGTTCAACAGATCGGTTACACGAGGAGAAACAGTTGTTGCAGAGAAGCCAAATGTTGGTTTTAGTTATGTTTGTACATCAGCTGCTGCACCGTGTCCCCGAAGGAATTAATAATGTTTCAAGTATGTTATCTCTTTCGTATACGTCAAACGTCGGTCTCAGAAGAAGACATCAGCAAGCAGACATGACAGATTTGACATTTGACAGCAGAGTGAGTCCCTCCCGCTTAATTGAAGACTCCCGGTTCAGAAGCCGGAGGTTGAGGGAAAGAAAAGGTAGGACAGGCGGAGGCAGGCGAGGTTGTAAACAGGATGGAACAGCCTTCCGTTTTTATTCTAAATTTGATATGTACAGGAAAAGTGGCTGCATACATTTCTTAATATATCATGTAAAAGTTTTCTGGAAAAAACAAAACAAAAAAACAACAAAAACAAAAACAATTGCACATCATCCTCCATTAGCTTCCATTTTCTTTTGATACTTTTAAAAACACATCATGGTACAGCATGGTTGAAGGCAATGTCAAACGGGATACGAATACACTGATAACCGCTTGTAAGTGTTGGCTCTCGTAAATAAAACAATAAAAAAAAAAAATGGTTCAGGAAGGAGTACCCCATTTTAATACGATGATATTAAAAACGTTTAAAAACACACTGCAGTCTGTGTGTGCTGTAGTGTCACCGACAAACAAATCACATCGTGTCCCTATCTGTGTATAATATTAGGATATTATCTCAGGCACTTATTGATCTCAGACCCTCGTAACTAGACAGCCGAACAAGCAAAGTCCACGACGTTTAGAGCACAGGTCAGATACATCCTTCTAAAATGTGCTAGCCGCACTGGTGTTCACAGCAGGAAGTGCTGGCCGCTACAACCAAACACTTTTTTTTTTTTACTAAAAACCATTCAGAGTGGAGAGTTTCTATCTTTTTTTTTTGGTAACAGTTTTCATCCTTCCCATTGTAGCGTGGATTTCACAACACACTGGCAAGGGACCACAGTGTGTTTGTGTTGTTGTTGTACATACATTATGCAGAGGGGACATTTTAGTTTAGCTTAAAACAAGAGCAGGATTGTGAACTTTCCTCAGTCTAAAGTACAGGTGTACACGCTGGATTAATGCCATTGCAAAGTCCTTTTTCCTTCATCTTCTTACTTTTCTGTTGATCATTTATTATCCCTTACCTAAGCCTGTATCTCTCCCAGCGAGGGTCTTCATTAACCAGCAGGAGATAATGTATGTCATGCAGCTTCTCTCTGCATATGGAGAATGTGTAGGAGTGAAGGGCAATTACGTACCGGCTGCTGGTTTTCCACAGCTTGATGACGGCTACTTTTTTTTTTTTTTTTTTTTTGTATTTTCCCTTTCTGTTTAAAATTCGACCTCGGCTCGATCTCATTTGTTCATTTGCAGGCAGAGACAATCATGTCACAAACATTAGTGATGTCAAAGAAGGGTAGGTGCAGACTAAGAGGATCGGTTGCCACCTACTGCAATAATTATAGTCGTGGGCTGGTGGGCTGTGGCGGTGATTTAAGCATGTGTCATCAACGCCCAAGGTCTTCTCTCAGACCTACAACTCCAGCAGCTGGTTTCCACTGATTACTTCCTCCTCTCCGGGTGAAAAAAATGTGCTAATCAGCAGCTGTAGAGTTTGATTGGAATGGAGATACTCTCGGTCATGATGGAACAAGCCACTGGGCTAGCATAGCATGAGTTACAATCACAACGTCACTTGCTTAAAGGGTCGGTTCATCCAAATGACAAAAAGTGTTTTCACCTCCAGTGGTGTCGCCCGAATAACATGTCGGTAGCTAACGTTTCTGCAAACCACGAATACATTCACATTTCCTCCTGTCATACATACCATATCCACATTTCTATAATATGTTGCAAATCACATTACATGTATGTGAGCTGACTTTCATGTCAGGAAGTGGAAGGGATGGTGGTGAAGGCTGCCGAGCCAGTAAGTGTGACACCACTAGATGATTTCCAGCCGTGTTTGTGGCGACAAAACCAGGTATTTTGAGCCTAAACATGATCTTTCCCCAACACTAACTTAGTAGTTTTTGTACTTAAACCTAACCAGACCATAAGCACAGCAGTGTCACAACACATAATTGAAAATTGAACAGTAAAAGAAATGTTAAGTTTCAATATATCCATAGTTTGCAGAAACACGCACTTCCAACATTGCGTTATGCAGCTAGGTTTTGTGTTTATTTGTCAAGAATTTGTCCAATACAATGGAGGTCCTTCACATCAATGAGAAGTAAATTTAACAGAAGTCTCACCAGGAACATGTCTTTCCAAAGACTTGCTGCTCAAGGCCCAGTCACATCAGTATTTAAAAAGTCAGGAAGTTAAGTTGATTTCAATGGAATCAAACACAATCCATGGACTTGCTTGCAAGGGCAACTTTTCCATCAAACTCATCTTTTTCAACCAAAATTCCTGCTGTTGACCGTAAGCAATCTGGCTTGACGGCTCTGTCCTTTGAGGAAACAGAAAGTCAAACAGTTGAGGAAGCTATCATAGCTAAACAGTTAAGTTGTGCCATCCTCCTCTGTAGGAATTTAAACTGCTCCACAATAGAGGCAGGAGTAGATGGATAAAGATTGTAGAGTTGTTGACCCGTTAGCCACTAAGGTTAGAAGTTTGCTAGCAAACGCAGACCGACTAGCACTAGCATTGTTCTGGCTGGCTAACTTGCACTGTGAGTGAGTCCCCAGTTCTTTCAATGCACCACTTCCAAGTGCGACCGAGCCTTTACCAGTCGTATTTTTATAGAAACCATTTCTTTGGAAGAAAGCAGTTCTGAGAAACATTCTGGAGAGGAGTGACAGCTTAAAAAGGTAAAAAATACAGAAAGCAATTACAGCCCATTGAAAGCAATTACCTCTTGAGGACAATTTCGCTTTTTGTTAAAAATGGGAGAAAAGCTCCGGTTAATCTCACACTGGGAGGCTTATTGTCTCTCTACCCATCTTTATTCTGGCTCTTTTATTTGCTTTTATTCCTCCCTTTATGTCAGAAGCCGGGCCCTCTGTCGGTGCCTCTGGTGGCAGCGTTCTTTGGCTCTGGCAGGCAGCAGGTGGCTTGTGATGAAAAATTCAGTGCAGAGCCTGACTCGGGAGACGAGGAGGAGGAGGAGGAGGAGGAGGGTGGTAGTGGGTAGCAGGAAGAAGAGTAAGGGGAAGGGGAGGGGTGAGATGAGAGGAAGGTGGGAGATGAGCAGAGAGGAGAGGAGCATGAAGGTGGGGGTGTTGAGGTAGAAGAAAGGAAAGTAATGAACAGAGAGGCGACGAGAACGAGAGAAGGATGGAAGCCAGAGCTCCAGACAGACAGGCAGGCGGGCCAGGGAAACAAGCCCAGAGCGGTGTAGGGGGGCCAGGCAGAGGATCAGAGCTGTCTACCCTCTCTGCCTGGGTCTCCTCCATGGAGATAACACACGATATGAATCATTTATGAGGGGGCCTTTTTTTTTATTAATAACACACACACTGTGCCCTGCTTCTTTCATACACTTTGCCTTGTTTTCCCTGCTCCCCGGGGAGTACTCAAGTGAGAGAGCTCAATCGGTGAGAGAAAACACTCGAAGTAGAGAAAACCGAATGCCGAGAAAACGCCGGCAGCATCGGCAGGGGTCGGATGTTATTGAAGTGACGAGAGGGTGGTAGTATGTGACCGATGACAAGAGTCATCCCTGGGACACTTTTGTAAAAAGCCAAGACAGACAAACTCGGTCGTGAAACATGTACCTTGTCACATGCCCACACGCAAACCCACACAGACTCTTACGCCTCCCCATGGGCTCATGAGAACGCCCACTCACTTGCCTGTCTGCCCATTTGATTGTCAGTACATGACGGTGCCAGATCTCGATGAATCAGAGTCCTGGACGCCTGTGAACAAGCATCGTGTTTGTGAATGCGGAGAAGGCACTGAGCGTCACATGTCTGTAGGAGGGACTGACTACTGGTATAGGTCATCAGCACAGCGAGGGATTGAACACAAACACCCACATACTGAGTATACTTCACAACTGTTTACCTCTAAGATCATGGCTAAGCTATAAGACCTCTAGGTTGTCCCTTTGTCGTGATTTGTAGCGTCCACTTTTGCAGTTTCTTGAAGGTAATCCCCTTTAGCTCCTGATCCATAAGTTCTCTGTTCAGTTCTTCATCCATCAGTCCAACAATACTCCTCAAGAATAAAAAAGTCTTCCTTTCTCCGACCCCAATCTATTAAGCCTCGCTAACTGCGAAGGCGAAGGTGGCACATCGTGGCGGTACGGACCCTTGGGGGAGGCTGGGTCCTTCAGGTGCGCTGTGGAGTACCCCTCGTAGCTGCTGGTGCTCTCCTGCATTAACTTCCCTTTGGCTTCCTGCTCTCTGCGCCTCTGCTCCTGCCTCAGGAGCTCCTGGGCCTCCAGAAGGACTCTGGCGTTGACCCCACCACCACCTGGGTAACCATTCCTGGAGCCCTGGTAGCTGGAGTACCTGGGGTTGTCCTTTGCTGTCTGGAAGCCTTCTCCAGGTGGGTACGCCTTGTCCCACGAGTCCTGGGAGATGGAGCTGGGGTTCTTCCTGGGTTGCCTGGTGTGGAGAGAGGAAACAGGAGAGCAAAGTGTGAGCTTTTGACACATCCATGAGTTTTAACTATAACCCCAACAGAGGGTATATATCTATATATTCTGTATGTTAGTGATTGTGTGACTGCGACACAGGTGACGTAATGTCGGCTTTACTTGCTTCTAGCTAGCTCTTTGAGGTTGCTTTGGTGCGTCTGTGCTGTAAGCCACATACGGTCGCCTGGTCTGTTGGGAAATATATCATCAGCAACCTCTGGCTAGTGTTTGGATGCTGGCTAAAGAAGTATTATATTGTCAGATTCACGGTAGCCAAGACTTCACATTCAATGAAAATGAGGCTCCATTACCGCCTCAGATACGGCCTCCGGGCAAGTACCAGCCCACCATAACAACATACAGGGATACCTAACCATGTCAAAACCCTCTTCCAGCCCATTAGGCCTATTTCGAGACAGACAGAAACAACCATTGGATCTGACAGACGGTAACAGAATGAGGCGACCATCTTGTCCACAATGGATTTGTCCGGGCTGATATTTGACACCTGACACAAGTGTCTTAAAGGCACGGTGTCGTGCTTCTGGGGATGCTGTGTCGCCTGAATCCAGATGTGTGACATCAGCTCTCATTTCTGCTTGGCTAGCCTCTTTGTGGCAGCTCTGCCTTTGTGTGTATGTGTGTGCGTGAGCGCATACGATATGCATGAATGTCCCAAGCCCTACAGCTCCACCCATTTATCTCGAGGGCAAGGCAAAACCAGAGCAGGGAGAGAAGAAGAAGAAGAAGAAGAAGAAGACACACAAATACATCAATGGGCTTTTGACTCGGAGCCATGCATAATTAGCAGGTTTATCAGCCAGCTGTGAAGAAATCGTATTATTCCTGTGTTTGGATTTGAGCAGGAAGGAGAGAAGAAAAAATCCTTAATGAGAATAGAAAAGACCTTTGTTTTTATTCAAGAGAGATTGAATGCAATTGGGAATGGATACGCTCCTCGATCGGTGAGATAGGGGGAATATAGCCCAGGTTTATTCTTGCGCACGGTTGAGTGATTCCAATTTTCAGAGACAGGCGTCCCAGGCATCTGATTTCATTTCGTATGTTGACAAAAAGGCCAAAGCCGGTCTGCCTCCCCGCTGAGAAATGCAAACCAGATCGCTCTCACTGTCTGATGCCGTGCCAAGAGGGAGCATGTACATGTGTGGTAAATACAGAAAGATGTATACTCTCCTGTATTCTGTGCATGCACACGGCGAAGCATGACAGCTGATAAAAAAAGAAAGGGGGGAAAAGGTGACAGAGTGAGATTGAGAGGGAAAAAGAAGGGGGGACCATGTGATGTGCTGTAGTGCAGAGCATTTAGGCATGTGGTTGTGACACACACGTATGCATGCAGACACACTCTGGTGAGACCGAATGCCTGCCGCAGCTGTTGCAGCCGGCCTCTGGACTCCCCATAATGGCATTACTTTGGCTCTGAGATCAATGGCGCTCGTTGGTGATGAATATGAGGGCCCTTCATCAAGCGTCACTGTTTCAAATGGCAGCGGTTTATTTTCACTCACAGCTCCTTGTTTAGGAAAGGGTCTCGCCCAGAAGGGAACTGACCTTTATCTAAAATGAAAGCTGTTTTTTTTTTTTTAAAGGAATGCTACCGCCATTAATCACGCCTCCAATTTTCAACCCAGTCATGCTCTCATGAAGAATTCTGCCCTCCTTAAACAACACGGGACCATATGAATCCCATCAAGGCTGCGATCTCTTAAAACGCCAAATTTACTCCGTCTCAGCCCCCCGACTTCACACGATGGTATGCTCTTAGTCAAACAATAGTTAGTGTTCAAGATACTACAGCAGGGCTTATCCAAACAGACTAGTTTCCTAATGGAATTAGTGGAAAAAGTGCAGCGACGTGGCCACAGGATGTTGCATCTGACCGCCGGAGCGAGACGGTAGTTCATTAATCTTTCAGCAAAGCTGCCTGCAATATTTATCAAGGAAGGGATTTATGTCGATAACAGTGGATTAGGGGGACGATGGTGAAGTAATAGAAGATAATGTATTTAATGTTGTATATGTATGGTAAGTGCAAGCTGATGATGTGCACCAGGACGGGTTTGCTTTGGTTTGACCTTGCAGGATGTTTGAGAGATTCAGTGAGTAATTACAGACTGCTTATTGAAACGTGATATTAACACTGAGTAACATCCTCCCGGACAGTTGGTGCCTCAACTGACTGAAGGATCTCAGTGTTAGCACGAGTGTACTTTACATTTTGTTTTTTTTACATATAAATATTGGATTGGAGTATAATTACTGTTTTTCATGGCTGCATGATAGTAAAGTTTAATGCAGATTGATTTTAAAAGCTGCACCTCGTTACAATGTTAATGCGACTTTGCCAATTATCGTGGCGAGCCTGATGATGGAAGACGTAATCCAATTAAGTTTCAAATGTCTGCAAATACATTTTCAGATGATATGGAAATATATAAATGAATGGAAACCAATGGATGCCTAGAGCACCGCAGCAGCGTGGTTTTAAGGTAAATGCATATTGACGACACACTGATCTTTATTCCTGAGCCCGAGGAAGCCCAGCGTGCCTCCATTTTTATTTATTTTCCAAATAATGCTCCCAACATTGTGGTTTGTCGTTTATATCAACTTTGGGGACTCACAACCATGATATTCTGAAACTTTATATCTTACTATGCAGAATTAAAGGCCCACGGATGCTGGGTATGGTATGATGTATAGACTGCAGAGTACTATTTATTTATAGTAAATCAAAAATGAGAATAAAGTGAAAATAAGTCATTCATAGCCAGACAGCTGCTTCTGAGCGTCCAACAATGGCCCCTCCTATGAAAAAATGTCCGTGGGCGCCCCTGCTTCAGCATTCCAGACAAATGCCGTTGTGAATGGCAACCATGTTTGATGATACCAACAGACACAGCGCGCGGTCACAGTGATTGTTCCCGTCAATGTAATTGGTGATTTATCTTGTTTTGCAGATCACAACAAAATGGTATTTTTGAGTGTCTCGACCCCTAAATCAGATAAAAAGTGGAAGAGAGGCGTCTTTTGAAAGCTTTTTTGGGGATTTGATTTCATGTTAACTTAATAAAGTAATGAGATTTTGATTGAAACACAAGAATTCTTGACGAAATGTCGAATATTTTTTTGTTATGAGCACATTTTATGCTTCAATAAAGCGCAGTTGTGTGTGTCTGTTGACTTTAATCCAACTGTTCGACACGAAATGTTCATTCTCAACGTGAAAGTTCAGCTTTACCAACTTCACTAAACCGCAAATGACAAATATTGACTTTTCAAATGAAGAAAAATGTCCCCAAATGTCTCTAATAAGTCACTTTCTGTACACACTACGCCACTTAGGACACACACACACACACACACACACACACACACACACACACCCTATCACTTCCTGGAACAACAGGCAGTCATATCATGCAGATCAAAGGGAATTACATTAAGGGAGAGGAAAGCAATCATGTCAGATCTGTGTGAGAGCGTAACATGATCCGTCCATTCTGAGTGTGTGTGTGTGTGTGTGTGTGTGTGTGTGTGTGTGTGTGTGCGCATATATGTAGGTTGTGGTCTCAAACTGACCCTTTCCTTACGCTGATGTTATATCTATATATAATCTGCAATCATTACTGTCACAAGGCTCTCACAATGAATCTGACATAATCAGACAGGCGTGCGCAAACTCACGCACACTCTGAACTCACACACACACACACACACACACACACACACACACACACACACACACACACACACACACACACACACACACACACACACACACACACACACACACACACACACACACACACACACACACACACACACACACACACACCACTTCTTGAGACACATTAGGGCACGTTACATTAAATTACAGATCTAAAACAGACAAACACAGTCGCAGCCTCCTGGACAGCAGGAACATGAGAACATTCAATATGTACCACACACACACACACAACAATACCCAACAGACACACACACATCATCTCTCAGCACATATTGATTGTTAGACAGACAGAAATACACATCACATCAAGCCTGTCACACAATCACACACACACACACACACAATTCAATCTTACCGTGGCAGGGAGCTGTACTGTCGCTGTGCCTGGGCGAACGAGTCCCTCTCCTCCTGCCTCTGCCTTTGCATCTGAACCTCGACCGACACCGAGTGGCGACCCGGCTGGCTGTACCCGCCCGGACCGTTGCTGCTGGAGTTTGACTGAAAACAGCAAAGATGGCAGCTCGGTTAACTCTGACGTCCATGTCGTGATCATCGTCAGTCCATCTTTCAGTTATTATTTAACAATAATCACCACTTAGTTGAAATGCTGTCCAATAAAATCAGTGGGGATGTGCACCGGGTGGACAAATATTATGTAGAGGATTCAATATTATCTTATTACTGAGTGCAGGACATTCGTTTGATGGAGTAATGAAATAATGTCTTGTCCTAGGGTCATATGCTGCAACTAATGATTATTTTCTTTATCTTTGTTTACATCTCCCACAGAGACGTCCTCATTTACTATCATAAATGACAGATAAGTAGCAAAAACCAAACAATGTTTGACATTTTTGCTTGAAAAATGACTGAAATGATTAGTCGTTTATCAAAATAGTTGGGGAATGATTACGTTTTTGATAGACAAATCAATTCATCGACTATTTCTTGCAGCTCTAAGTGGATCGTAGAATATCAGGTCAAATTTCCCACTGATCTGGACCATCTAAGTCCATTCTCAAAGACCTAAGTGGGTTTGGTTTTCACTGGAACGACTCTCTACATAAGAAAAAGTCCCAATTTAACTGTCTTAAGTTATTACTCAATGCCACGAGCACCACAAACCAAATTCTACTTACTTCCATTTACTGGTATCGAGACAGACGTTTCAAACGGCTTACAGCCTTATCTCGGCTCCACGAGGAACAAAACAGTCTGCAGCTACGATGCAGGACATGTTGTGGCGACACAGCCGATTGTCCAGTGTCAAGTTGTGACAGTTATTTCTGATCAGAGAGCTGCGTGTTCCCTCGTGTTGGAGCTGATATGACTCCGCCACCGCTGGAAGTTTTTTACACTCCCAGAGAGAAATTAACACTGATGACTTTTCTGTGTTCAGTTAAACATTGATGATGTTGAACTGCCTGCGGTGCTAATGTAAGATTGATGTATGAATGAAAAAATGCTGGAGGCGCTAACACTTCAACTTCAAATCAGTGGTTTTGTGTGAATTAATCAGATCAGTCTATTTTATGTAATTAGTCGTCTACATTACAAACATTGAGTATATACTATCCACTGCACTTCACGATAACATTAATAATCTCTATTTACGACCAAGAGCCACATCCCATCAAACCTTGAATGAAGTGTTTAAGTGGTAAATACAACTATTTTCTCATTTATCCACTCCAGTTATGGTGATTTGTATCCTGTATTTTTGCTTGAATTGAATCTTTTGGGCATCTGTGGATGTAAAAATTGACACATACTTCATATTTGTCTCCTGTTGGGAGGGGGCTGATGTTTACAAGTACAAAATCTTGGCCAAAAAGCAACGACACATTCAGATGTCTCTCTTGTGACAAGCACAGATTTTATAATTTAGAGGATCTCATTCATCAAAACCAGGAAATCATGTCCTGTATGAATAAAACATCTTAAAAAATCTTGTGCCTTATTGTTCAGTGAAGATTTTTTTTTCTGATTGACAAATTTAACAGCATGTGTTCATAACAAATAGGTCGTAATTTTACCAAAGTACTGGAAATAATGCCCAAGAAATGATCTTTATAAATTGATATATAAGAAACATCAGATCTACGAACCGAACGATGAACACACGATCCCTCAGCTCAATTTCAAAGCATACAAATCACCACAACTGGAATCAGGATTTCCAAACAGTAGCCCAATAAAAACTAGCAGCAGACGCCGACACAGGATACCTCGTAAAAATCTCCCGCTACCCCCTCCACCCTCCACCCCCCCCCGAGGTCCAAAACCACAGACAGACACTTACCAGCCGTTAGTGGGGCAGACACACCCTGAGCTCGTCTCCTCTCAGGTCAAAATGAAGGTGAGACACAGACAGACAGAAGGAGGAGGGGGGAGTGAGGGAGGGGCCATGCTGGAGTCTCAGAGCAGGGGTGCAGTGATGAGATGAGATGGATGTTAGTGGGTGTTAATGAAGGAGACGACACTCGACCTGTTGACATTGTGACACCCCCACCAGCCAAAACAGCCGCAGATAAACACCTCCTGCGCTGCTCATTAGGCACAGCAGGTATGTGGACATGTCATATAGGCACAGTAATGATGAGTGATATGTACATTTGTGAATATCCGCCAGCTTGTAATGACTTCATGGTAGCAAAGCATTTTATTATGATTATTATTTCAAGAATGTATACATCTGCATACACACAAGAGTATTTATACTTGTTCCCAAAAGCTGCACTTAAAGACTAAAAGCCTGCCGCCAGGACTTCCCCCCGGCTGCATCCCATTTTCTTCCTGACCTGAGCTCTATGTTCTGGGTCATTAATATTATTTATATTTATTATTTATTTTACCTAGTTTATATCCTAAAGTGGAAACAGACAACTTTCCCCATCTAGCATTTCCAAGCGGTATTACTGTTGGCGCCGCTGTGGCAAAGACAACTGGATCGTTTCCACTTTCCTCAGAGAAGCAGCGACCAACACCGCAGGATAAAACCTGAGTTTATTCATTCATTTAGTCTATAATTGAAACATGAAAGCAGATAGGGTAGAGGAGATGTTGTGCCCAGTGGCAGACAGAATTGCATAATGATAGCGAGGTTTAGGGAACCGATGGCGTCATTGTGCTATAACCTTTACATTGTGCAATCAATATTTCCTTCTTTATGATACGATACAGCAAAAAACCTTTCTACTGCCAGTTTACATTCTGGATTATTATTATTATATTCACCTTGGCTGTATGTTTTTAATTTCGTTGTTTAAAGTTTCTATTTAAATAAAGTTATTATTCCATATCAGCTCCCAGCTCATGGACTTTCTCCAAAAAATCATGTAAAAAATGCAATTGGTAAAACATAAATAATATTCATACAATCACAAAAAATATTACATTTAGCTGAGAGAGCCTTCAAGAATTCATAAAGTTTTTGGAGTACAGCTCTAAGGGTTTGCAAGGTCCAATGAATTTAATTGCCGTTTTTAATTTTTTAGAAAAACCATGACATGAACTTGAACTGGGTGAGGTGGACGAGAATGACCCATATTTCAAAAAGAGTCTTTTAAAGACTCTCTTGATGCACTATTGATGTTGCACTTGGTTTTACAGATGGAAAGAGAAGTTGCGGTCCAAGTGTGGGCTGGATCCTGCCTACTTTTCCGCCTGCTGGGTAAAGCGGGGTGACTGACCGATTGCCAGTTTCAGAAAGTTTAATGCTCCAAATTGCCCCAATTCAGAAGTCTTTTTGATGCTGTTTGACAATTTGATAAGGACTTTGATTGAAGAATATTCACCCCTTAACCATTATAATGTAACCAAAACCTTCACTTAAAGCTAACCATAAGTGAGGACAACATTTCTTCACTGCCAAGGTCTAAAACTGGTCCCCACAGTGAAAGATCCACAAGAACACACACACACACCACCTCTAGGTCCGGCCCACACTTGTACCACAACTCCTTCTGCTCCTCCAATGTTCATTAGCGGTGTGGGTTCAATAATTGTGTGTGGATCAGTCGTAACAGAAAGCCGATCTAATTACTTTTATGACTGTGCGACGTATTGAAAGCCTGGCGGGAGCACTGTGGATATCGGTTGGTGGGAAGGCCATAAAACGATTAAGAGTGCTAAAGAGACACTCCCCGTTAAACCAAATGAAGCCGCGGCAATCATCTCTGGACTTGATTGGCACTGCCCGGCTGCTCGGCCGACAGCAGAGACAGGCTGGAAGATGACTGAGAGGGAGGGGCGAGCACCAGCACAGCTCTTATTCCACAGCTGAGCTGAAAATTACCCGCCGGTAAATTACAGTCCCAATATTTTTCACATGAGGGAAAAAAAAATATCCCGCCAGCGGTTTAGGAGGGTTGAATATTCCTACAGTAGGAATGTTGGCTCGTCCGCCTGAACAGGGGGAAAAATTCCCCCGAAAGGAATCCAGATAATAGCAGCATTAAAATGTTACAGTAAAATACAAGAGGCAATATTATGCCCCTTTCTAAACCCCCACCATCAAGTCAATGAACTCCTCTTTTCCCATAGTGGTATAAATGAGTGCAATAAAGCTGGCGCGGTGCTGCCGGGAGAGCGGGCATCAGTCATCCTGATGGAATTAGACCGTGTTACCCACAATCCTCCCCTGCACCCCAACTATGGTGAAAAAAAGAGGAAGAGCGCTCCCATCTCAGACAAGAGATATTATATTGACGAAAGTCATGTTGCTAAACGGCTAAAGGGCGTTGAAAATGGATAATTGGGCCAATCAGGGACAAAGGGTGAAAACTGTAGGACGGATTTGACAGATACTTAATTGGAGGTGTGATGTGAAGAGGTGGGCTGAGGTTGAGTGTCCACACCTGGCTGGAAGGTGCACAACAACATGATGCTACCATATGGCTCTTCAGAGATGTCTGTCTAATTGGTAAAGCAGATGTGTGAAGTGTCTTCACATTGGGTTGTTGTCCAAAAAAAAGTAAAGATATTCCATTTACAAAGATATATTTATATTAGGGTTGGGGGGTAGGAGTTAGTGATGCAATTGTATTCATTTATATGTGAGAGCATACATTGTGTTCTTGACATGGACCAGGAAGAGTAGCTTCAATTAGCTAAACGGTTTTAAACAAAATAGCACAAAATCTTCACATTTTGCCTGAAAAAATAGCTTATAATGACAAGATAGTAGTTAATGTTTGACTTCCCAATGGCTCCAAACAAAAATTATTTGACTAATCATTATATTCTGCAAACCTACTCATGATTTATTTGATCTATTTGACATTTGTTTGCATCATACAACCATTTTTCTGCCACATAAATGTGAGCGCTATCTCATCCGCGGCTCTGTCCTGGCAGAGACTGTAAGTGGGGCAGCTGCAGGTGAATTAAGAAAAAGGACACCGGCTCCTTGAGGTTTGCAGCACATCACTCAGATGAAGCAACAAAATGTAATATATGCACGGGGGAGGTAATTGAATTTCAAAGACACATTCTCCTGTTTTCCATATGGCCTGCCAGTATGGCCAGGGCATGAGTCTAATAACAGGCAATTACTATAGCAAGCCTGGGTGTGAGCCGCACTCTGAAAAGTAAAGGGGCTAAAAAAAAGACCATTAGAGGGTTCCTCAAACTGAAACCACAGTGGAACAACAGAGGGTTCCTGCTAGAACCCAAAGTTAAAGCAGCTGATACTTGGTTTAAATATAATAGATTTATCTATTGTTGTTATTCAATGACTTCATGTGCTAAGATAACATTTAAAAGATCATTTAAGATTTTGTAAAAATCAGTAACATAGGTATTTAATCAGCACTCGTGTAGAACATTTTCAACATACCTGTCCATGGTTAAAGATTACTTTGGCGACCAAAGCAAACGATCCAGCCCAACAAGAAAAAATGGTCTAGAAACCTAGAATGTTCAAAAGCAGCCGAGGGATCCTCAACTTTTAGAGTGTGCATTACCCAATACTGCAATTTCATGGGAAAATAAGGCCTGTGACAACAGCGAATGTGCTGCGGTTGTAAACAAACATAATACTGCAGTATTGTTGAGCTCTTTAATTGAGAGCATGCTCGGTTGTTTGTAGACAAAGGGAGAGGTGACCTGCGCTCTTCTTTCCCACACTGTCCCTGCTTTTGCTGCACAATGCCGGCAGGAATGTGCACCAGTCCGTCGAACCCATTAAAACGCACGGCTCTGGTTAATACCGCTGGATGGAAAACAAAACTATACACTTTCATTGGATTTATCAGCTAGAAAGGAAAGGCCAGAGCACAGATGATTTGGTTCGTGAGCTCTCACTTTATCATTTCATTTCAAATTATAAATCATAGGACCAAGTTCTCCCTTTGCACACCAAAAGACTGGGCAAAAAAGCGTCAGTGGAAAATTGTAGTGTAGACACCAGCGGTAAAAAGAAATCAAACAGATATGTACAAAAACACAGCTGAGTGTGCAAAAAGACCTTGTGCAGAGAAAAGACCAACAAGGACGACTCACATTATTAGGACTTAATTTACAACACACCTGATGTCTAGTTTGTGACAACATACACTCGTGTGTCATGATATGTTTGTGCTAGGAAGAAGGTTGAGATAGAAAATGTGTGAAAACCAACAAAAATGTGTGTTGCCCCAAACTAGATAAAGAAATGTGGTGAAGATTATTCCTTTACTGTGTAAAACAATGATATAATACACATTACATAGAGACACTATTCATCAGGGAAAAAAAAGTAGTAAAATCTAATCTTCAAGAGTTAAAATTTGCTACAGCTGGCTGTTCATATAGTCATTGTTCAAAATCATGTAAAAACCAAGTACACTTGAGTTGCGGTGCAAGAAAGCAGGAAGGACTAAAATAAATACTAAAAATATGACAAGCGATTTCATCACCTCAAAAAAACTTTGAAGGTATTCAGATTTTGTTCGCTTATTATTACCCCTTGTTGCTTCAGAATGCACTAATTATCCCTCGTCTTAGCCAATGAAGCTCAGAGTTAAATAAATTCCAGTTAAAATGTACACAACCCCACCTTCAGACTGTAAAAAGGCACAGTTAAAACAAAGGGTTTACAAATGAGACCCCTGCACACAGAAACATTGTGAAGACAAGTCCATGAGGTGGTGGGTGGGTCCATGTGATGATGATTGACAGACAGAAACAGGGACGGTGGATGAGTAGGGTAGGTTGTGACAGGTGGGTGTGGTTAGTGATGGTTGCGTCAGGAGGTGTGCAAACTCCTGCATGCAGGTGTTTGAACATTCGAGGGTGAGGGGTGTTAGCGTTAGCACGATTAGCCAGGAAGGCCCATGGAGATTAATGGGAATCCTAAGGTGAGGACAGGGTGATATCATCAGTCTTGTTCATGGCTGGTAGTAGTGGGGTTAGTGATGGTTAGCACCATTCTCCAGTTAGCCACAGGTACTGACGGATGCTAACACTGTTAGCATTCTCCCCGGGCTAGCAGGTTACATGTCCAGAGTCGTGGTCTGGTCGAGGTCATTTCTGGACATGAGCAGTCTTACAGTCAACCCATCTTCTCCAGCCGACATTGGATTTGAGATACAGGCTCCTGTGATTTCAGACACTCACCCAGGGCTGTTCGAAGCTGTAGGTCCTCCTGCGGTCGTCGGGGTCATCCGGGACGTTTTGGGACTGCTGGAACTCCTGCCTCAGCCTCTGTATCCGGTCGTGGTTGCTAGGGGTTAGCCGGTTACTGGGGAGAGAGGAGAGAGAAAAGAGGGGGGGGAAGATGGATGAGTGTGTGAAGTCCATTGTGAACAAGTGACCTGGTTTCATCAGCGCAGGCGGAAATGGCCCGCAGGGTGAAGTTCTTTAAAGTCCAACATGCTTTTGTCCAGGAACTGATCAAATGTTGACGCTGAGAAAAGCAACCCAGATAACCCAGATGAAACGCAATACGTGATAAGTGAGGGCAGAGCTAAGAGCGAGCTTACAGCAGGGCCCACAGCAATATGAATCAAACTAATGTGATGTATTATTCATAACAATGAACAAAGGCGAGTGGTAACCGGTGAGCAGTACCACAAAACACACAACCCGACCCCCCCCCCATCCCTGCCTGCCTCGTATCATTCAACTCCTGCGCTGCTATTGTCTGATGCAGCCCTGCGGTGCTTACATCAAACAATGTTGCCTTCAGTGTCACTTTCTCATGGTGCACTGAGCAATTGCACTGTAGCTGGTCATTCGCAACTATTTGCTCAACACAACTATATTAGATATTATGGAGTCTGAAATGCTCAGTGATTACATACGAGAACCCTGAAGCTGATCACTTACATACTCAAGACTTTTCAGAATTTCTTTAAAAAGGAAGAAACCATTGACCTATGTGGCAGATTTAGCTGTGGTAGAAGCACAGCAATCACAGAATAAAACACTGTTGGTGGGGTTTCATCCCGTGCAAAGAGGTGCTGTGTTCAAAACTTCAAGGACTATCGACAGAGACTTTCTCTAAAAGAGATGTTCCTGCTAATCCCTGAGCTCATAAATTAAGAGAAATATAGGACATACCTATAAAGGAGAAGAAAAGGTGAGTGTTAAATATATATGGCCTCCTACAGAGGAAAGTAATTAACACATTTTCCCTCTCATACAGAGTGTGTGTGTGAGGGTCGGTGAATGAAGGACCAGCGGGGGAACGTTGACTCCTAGCTTGACTTTTCAACTTTCTAACTCAGCCAGGAAATTCCTGGGGAACGTCTTATCTCTAAAACTCAAAAAGGTCAAACCTGCAACTCTTTCCAGTCCCAAAGCTCCCCTAAGTTTGGTGTTATCAAACCTTTTTTCTGCTTACAAAGGAAAACTTTAAGTCAGCATGAAAAAAATCTTGTTGAGGGATGTGATAGTAATGCAGACACTAAATACAGATAATAAAAAAACAGCATGTACACAAAGAAATCTGTAAAAAATAAATGAAACATCTTTATTAGCTAAACAGCAGCTGCACAGTTTAAACAGACTACAATATCTGCGTGAGGTCAAAGTATGACTTCATGTAGGGATATGAGCGCAATAACTGCCTGAATTCATTTAATTCACCACAAAACAACCAGATAGTAAGATCATAATGCTATAACCTGAAACACAGCAGCACCACCAACTTCACAGCAATGGAAAAGCCAGAGCCAGTCAGCCTTGTTAAAGACCAGGAACTTGTCATATGTGATCCTGCTAATCTCCATGATATGTAACACAGCCGCTTGCCCTCTTCAGAAGACAGCTGACCTGCTGGGCGGTACATGCGTGACCCCTCGAGCTACGGGTCAAGGCCTTAATGCTAGCTTTAAAAAGAAAGGTTCATATCTGATAGCGAGGAGCCTGTAAACAGATGTGTGTACCACTTGAAAGAAAAGAATTGGAAAAGATGAGAATTTATTTCTTAGCGTGCCTTGAATCCAATCAGTCGCCACCATGAAGAAGCACAGTACTTCAGCAATAATACAAGAGCAGTGTTTGTCAGATGAAAGATGTTCCCTCTCCTGAGATAGTCACTCAACTCTGTAATAAAAGTATATCATCATTAAGGCAACCTATAGACCCTTATATACTAGAATCCTGCCCGAGAGACTGAATGGAAGAGAAACTCAAATAAAAGGATCAAAGATCTCCAATCCGCGAGTCTGACAAAACACTGTAAATCAATCAAAGAAAGAGCAACACTCTAATACAAGTGCACTGCCAAAAAAACCCCAGAGACAGGGAAGAACAGCGGGCTGAGATTTAGTCTGAGATGAGCTTCATCCTCTGGACAGGCTCACTCAATATCTGGCACTGCTGTATGGGTCTGAAAGGTCACTGTGTGGCTTTGTTGAGTGGAGTGTCTCAGGGACTCAATAAGAGGACTGCGGCTTGCTGACTGGGCTGCCAGCAAAACTGTTTACGCTGAGATGCACCCTGCCTTTCATGGTCGGGTGTGCCTCCTGAAAAGCTGTCTGTCTCGGTATTAAGTCTGGGAAGGAGGGAGCTTTGAGGAGATGTTATGTCTGCATTGTGAGCAGACTGTAACTATAGAATTGGACTGCAGCACTTTATTCTAACATGATAGATTTCACCAATTTTTGCCTTTTTGCTTTGTAAATCTGGCTGATCCAGACCGTCCTCGTCAGAAAAACGACCATGAAGGTCGGTAGGGAAAGCAACTTATTACAAAACATACTGATGTCTGTTGTTAGGTGGCAACCTGTAGTGGCTGTAGTAAGTATAATGGCGGCAAAGGAAGAAGTCAGGTGAAGAAGTATAAAGAGCGACAAAGTCTGCATAAGGGGAGGTTGGGGTGGACGGTTGGGTTAAACAAGAATGGGACTTTCATCAAAAGTCAACAACAATGAGTTATTTAATATATGTGACCCAAACCACAATGTTTTTCTAAACCTAACCAAGTAGTTCAAGTGCTTAAACCAAACCAAACTGCAAGTGTACAATGCCTATCACCGATATGTTGCCACGTTCAGGTGTTTAGGCGTCACAGTCAGTCAAACTATTCAGTCATTTAGGTTTGAAGATGTGTTCGGTTAAAACATGTGATCGTCTGATAGATTGTTCTTCCTTCCCGGTTGGACTTCTTTTTGGCAGTGCTGCCATGATCTCAGATCACAGCAATGAATTTGGTGAGTAAAATGTTAATTTTTCTGACAGGACTGATGCCCGGAAGAATGGATCCAAGAGCTAGGGCTGTGATAAACAGGAAAGGAGGACGCTTTTGAAGGATTTGAGGTCTGTATTGTGACCAGACTTCAATATCATCAGAATAAGTTCTGAAGATGCACAGTGAAACACACAGATTTAAAGAAAACAAAGCTTTGAGAGCGAGATCAAAGCCATAAAAGTCAGCCAAAAGAAGTCCTTGCTTCATTTGGCATTGAAGAGGAAGTGGTCCAAATTGGACCTAACTCCAAACTAATAGGATTTATCAGATGTGTGCTGTCACTTTAAAATCCCCCATGACATTGATGCTGCTTCCACGGATCCCAATCAAAGCATGCCAATAGATCGAGGGAAGGCCTTTTACGGGGCAATGCACAGTAAGTGACAGAGGCAGCTGATGGACGGGGTCCTAATCCTGTGGATTATAAATGAATGGCCTCATTCACACAGGCTGCTCTTCCCATGCCTATAGGAGCATTCAGACCTACCACCAACTGTACATAAACTTAAGAACCGTGCAATCATTTAGAGGACTTGGTGACTTTTAGCGAATGCCCTTGAAATGAATGCAAAGCTGAGGGTGTCGGCATGGTTTTCGGCAGTAAATAAAAGAAACGGCTGTGTTCGACCCCACTAGCCACCAGCTGGTCCACGAAGACCATCTGAGCGTGTACTGTGCAGAGAAGTGCCGAGGTCTGCTCGGTGGAGAGATTCAAGTAGATCTTGTGTCTGTGTTGTGACGAGGGCCCTCGTCGCGAGTGGTTACAAGTGGGGTGACCTTGACGATACAAGAGCAGCATTGTGAGTTCACACTTCAAAGCCACGGATGAAAGCGTCACCCCAAGTATGCGCGTGTGTGAAGGGCCATTAACAAACACAGCCAAGTCGGTGTTTAAATCTTATTAGTCTTTTTCATCTTTAAATTAAAGGCCTTTGTATGACCTCGTGCAAATTAACAGTTGCTGGTTCAAATAAAAACACACCTCGTTTTTAATAATACGTGGAATACATTCCGCGTGATATCCTATCTATTTCATTTGCCAATAATCCTCGATTCATAATAATCAACTTTTTAATTAAAAGCTGCCATCTTAATTAAACATTTAATTAAGCAAGGGTAGTCATGGGATTCCCATCTCGAATGTGACTGTTGTACTGACTAGCCTGCCAGCCTGTTAAATAAACATTTACTGATGTAGCGATACACATCGTAAGAAAACAGTGCATGTCGTGAATACGTGTCGCCCCCGATCGCAGCAGCTGTGGTGGTTAGTTTCTGTAATCTTATCAGATGGGGGGGAACCAGGCCCTACATCCTCCGACAAAGAGAGAGCAGCTGGTGGAGCCTCTCTCTGCTGTGAAAAATGAACTGAGATGCCGAAGATGATAATCCAGGTCTATTGATCGAAGGCTCACAGACAACTAGGAGGGAGACTGATGCCCTTGCTAACTGGTACTAGCGGCTAACGCTCCATCTGTGAGCTGCTGTATGGCAGAGACCCTGGTATCCACTGCAGGAAAGCCGCAAAGATCAGCCCGCTTCCTCAAACAATCTGGCATAGACGTTGTTGCTAGTCAGTATGGATGCAGACTAGAAAGATCTTCACTTGGGACATTTTGCATGGGCACCCTCGGCCGAAAAACAGATTCCAGTGGTGATATTCATGACATCAAGTGCAATTATTCTTTATGTGTGAAGACTGACGGTCTGTTGATGCATGCTACAAACCGAACTGCCAGCATCCTGTCTACAATAATGCCACTTTCACTTTAATGTACACAACCATTTGCCACAGAAGCAGGTAGGTTTAATGCTCTCCCCAGAAGAGGAAAGGCACAGTTTGTTTAGTTATTTTCATTAGACTTAAGAAGACTGAACGTGCTTTATATGATGACTTAATGGTTATACTTTTTTAATAAAATCTCTGCCATCTCTTTCAACTTCTTCTTGTTGGATGATTATTAAAGACTTTGGTTGTGTCTCAGTAAGGGAGCTGTTTTTTTGTGGCATACTTTATTTGTCGAGCTTCAGAGAGGAGACAACGTTTATTGCTTGCAGTATGTTTCATATAATAAGTTAACACTCTTTTTGTTTCACCACTGCGACCGTATAATTGAAGTCTAATAAAGCCGGCATGTGGGCCAGGCCAGACAACGCACACAAAAATACAGTAATTACAAAAACAAAGCAAACATTAAAAACAACAACTAGAAGCTGCTCATTTTGTTGTTGCTACATAATTTCAAATAAATTGCGTAATACATTCTGTTTACGGGCGAATTGCTGAAAAAGATCAAGCATGTCCAGTTGATCTTCCTCAGATATATAAAGGTTAAAGAAGGATTAGCTCAGATGCTTGACTACTGGTGTCTGTTGACGTAGTGAAGAGATTAGAGGGGCCAAGAGGCCACTGTGGCTGTTGTGTCTAAGGCCATTTAGGCTCTTATTAACCCGATCTTGCTTTTACCCTGGATTACATGGGCTTAACCCTGAAACACTGGTAGAGCCAAATTGATCTGCAGAAACAGCAATTAGATGTCAATCGATACAATATCTCCACACTTAGCAGCTCATTATCAAACCCCTGGCATTTGCCTCATTGCGTCAATTGACTAAGTAAGAATAAAGTGGGACTGCGTGTTGACAAACTGCACAAACACATCAGTTAGTATGCAAAGTAAGATAAACAGCCAGGCAGAATTTCCCAATCCATGTAAGAGCTTGTGTTGACAGGGAAGTTAAGACGCTAATGAATCGAGCTAACACGTTCTGTAACCCAGACTGAATCGGGCACAATCTGCACGTTCACGGTTTCATCCGGGCTCGGATCAACCCGCTCTCTTCTCAGAGGGCACAGCACTGGCACGGCGCCGACGTGCCGTGCCAAGCTTAGTGGCTGAGCGTGTATTTGTGTGTGTGAGAGTGTGTGTCTGTGCGTTCATCAGGAGAGAAATATGGCACTTCAGTTGAGTTGTTGAAATGCTGCAGAAGGAGGAAGAGTCACTGGGCAGCTTTAATAACAACCGCAGCTCTGCAGAGAAATGTAGGTTGATTGGAATACAAATTATAAATCGACATTAGTCACAATGTGTGATGACTCACTCGATTTGTTTCTGCTTGCTCACCGGTGGATATAAAACTTGACACTGCCTTCTTTCACTGTCAAGATAGGTTTACAGAAAAAAAACAATGCGGTAACACTTTTGCTTCCCTCTCCATGATTTTAAATTCAAAATCATCCGACACGCTGCCTAATAAACTCTCTGCATTTCATCGCAGGGTTTTTGGAAAGAAAACAATTCACTTGTTTTCCCTCAATCTAACAGTGAGCCATTCTTCTAAACATGATTAACTTCGTGCAGCGCGTGAACCATCACACAAATCCCGTTCCTGCAACTTACAGTAGCATTCATTCTGAGCCTTAGCAATCCCACAGGGTGTCAACACTTGTGCAAAGCAGACAGTAAACATTGGAATCCATCGACGGAACGGATTGAATTTAATTGGTTTTCAGTTTTATAGGGCATCTCTATTTTTCCAGGAGCACTTCTGGTCAGAAATGTCAGAGATGGTAATATAATATTTGACTGATATTAATGCGTGCGCACACACGCATTTAAAGCAAGGCGGGTAACTGGTCTTGGATTTCAAGCGATGGCGCCACTGGAGGCAATAATGGTGTGGCACACAGCAAGATGCCTCCTTTTAATTCATGGGCCAATTTCATGCTTGCACACATCAGCGTATCGATGCCGGCCTGCTTGGTTACAAGCAAATAAATTGGACTGCGTTCCTGATATCTGTAATCCTGCCCTACTTTTAACGAAGGCGGGGAGCATGCTGTCCTATGTGGGCCATTTAAGTTTCATTACTCAAATCCCCATTGGATTGTGCGGTGGAGCCATATTTGAATATGTCACTGTAATATCTGCAGGGGCATTTCACATGTGGTTTAGCAGGAGCTCCAATCCCATTTCTCCGCAGATGTTCTTTATAATGTATTCTGAGATTGAACTTCATGTCAGGATTAAAATGAGGAGAGATTGTGTTCGACCTGATCTCACTGATATCTTCAGGAGAATAAATATAAATATGCAGTCTGCCATGCCTCTCTGTTACACAAACAATATGAAAACACATTATTGTGAGTAAATTATTTCTTTGTCAGGGTGGGCTACCTCAGCGGTATCATCTCCACTACTGTCTTCATGAATGACGCAGAATTAATTTGTTAAAACTTTGCAAACCACTGAGGGGCAGAGGTCAGGGTGGATGGTTGGGAGTAAAAAGTCTCTGACTTTGACACTAGAGACTGCAGTTTGCATCCAATTTTCCAATAAACAGTCAACATCGGTGCTATCAACTGTGACATCAGTGTTTCCCAACCTTAACCAGTGTTGTGTAAAATATTTGCTTGAGTAAAAGAAAAGACATTAATGTTCTGCTTTGGCTCAGAAGCAGCATGTAGTCCGCAAAATAGTGACTAAAGTTATCAAATAAATGTAGTGGGTTAAAAGTACAATATCTGCGTCTGAAATTTAGCGGCATGGTAGTATAAAGTTGCAGATAATTGGAAAGTACAAGTACCTCAAAATTGTACTTGAGTAAATGTTTTTTGCTACATTCCTTTACTGACCTTAACCAAGTAGATTTAGTTGCGTCAAGGTAACAAAACCTTATCCACTGAGGTGGTTCATGTTGGAAGGACAAGCTATTTTTTCATCAGTGAGTGAGAAGCTGTTTTTTAATTTTATTGCTATTATTCCTCTTTTTTTTACAGTCAAGTCAAATTTGTAGAGAAAAATCAAGTCAAATAGTAAAGACAATGCATTCTTTATAAACCAAAGCTGTCTCCCTGTCTTACTCACTAAATTGCATTTCCTTCCTCCTTCCCTGCATTGAAATGCTAAATAGGTAAATGGATATCTGATCTTATCCACGTTAACACAGGCTCCCAATCTAACATGAGATCGCAGCTGTAGTGCTTTGATGTAACAGTGACAAAACAGTGTCTAAACTCATCCATCACTGACAGATGATGATCTCCTCTGTGTTGGGGAGCATAATAAACGCAAGCAGGTAAAACCGGACAGCTATGGGAAGGAGAGCGCAACTCAAGCAGGTGTAAAACAAAGGTTCATTCAAATGTGTTTATAATTTTAAGAGTTTCATTCTTCCCTCTCTTTTAGGTTTTAAAATCTCCAAATTGCTCACAAACACTGAGCTTGCAATTGTCTGTCATCCCTCTTTCTATTCACCTCACACACAGATATACATTAGACACACACACAAACTTGCTGTCTCTATCTCACCTTGCTTCACTGCTCTCTCCCCTTCACACACCGACACCGACTTGATGGTTAACGGGAGACGGCATCTATCACACCGCACCATTCAATCAGTCAATGGACAGATCTGTGCTGTCAGATAAGCCACTTACTGTAATATATCTGAGCTTCACAACGCTGTTATGATCCCACCAATCATAACTAAAGCTCGCAGCCCACTAGTCTTTATGATTCATAGCCGATCACCATGATTCAGCACATTCAGTCACCTGGGGAAACTGTAACCAGGCAACACGGTTTGGATAAAGGGTCTTCTGAGTTAATGGCTTTACCACAGCCAGCATCGCACCCTACTAATTATTCCTTTCTGTGTCAACATGGCCGTAAAGTAGGCTCTTGTAGCCCATTAACTTGTAGTGGTGCTTTAACAACTCGGCAGAGAAGCGAAAACTAGTTTCAACCTGCCTGTGCCCACAAGAAGTGTTTTCCTACAGGTTGTGCAAATTACTGGCAGAGTTTGAGGACGCAAAGTGTGAGATGAAAGTGTGAGGCGAAGAGGAGAGGATTTTCAAAACCAGCAGGGTGAGTGCGCCGTCTTATCAGCGGTGGATTAGGGAGGCATTAAAGAGTCCAACTTTCTTTTTTACATTTTTATGAGGTCTCAGCTAAACTAAACATTGATAACAAGGCCCGACTTTTTCATACTCATGAATAAAGTTCAGTCTGAATCAGAAAGCACATTTGCACAAGTTCTTTGGCTCTTGTCTTTCATGCTGGCAGAGCATCTGAGAGTTTCACTTTGGGATTCTTTCTTTGTTTGAAACAGTCGGGGAGAGAACAGAGTCGAAAATATTTTAGGTTCAGCAGTTGTTTTGAGGAGGCAGGAGACCTGAGTGGGCTGTTTAACGTCAGCAATCGCTCAATGACTAAATGACTGAAGCACAATGGAGGAGTTGCAGAGGTGTGACCAACGAGTTATTTTCTTTAACTGAAGTAGGCACTTAAATTACACTTAGCAGACTAATGTTGGTCCGTGTAAGTCTGATGGGTAACTTGATGCACCAGATGGTTTGTCACAGACTATCTGGAAAGGAGCTGCCAGAAACTGTTTGGTAAATTGTAGGCACATTTAAAAAACACTTGGCGGGTGATTGGACGAACCATCTGTCTATCATTGGTTATCTTAAACCAATCAGATCCACAGAAGCCACCAGTGGAGCCAGTTGGTAAATCAAACTCTGACCGAAACCAGAAGAGAAAAGAGTGAAAACATCTTTTCAATGGAGAAAACTCCCTTCAATTAAATATACTCTCCGCTTCTGAAATAAGTGATGTCATAGCAGCTACACTTACCTTGCTGTTTTCACACCTATACCACAGATGACACTGCCATCTCTAGCTGCCACAAATCCAGCTACCTCGCAAGGTAACCTTACTGGTTTCTTTTCTTGAAGTCGGTTTAACATCAGGGGATAAATACAATCTACCCATAAAAAAGTCTAGATAACTGTGGTCAAAATGAGCCTTTGATGGGTGCAGAAATGGCACAGGAAAGTAACCATCCACTGCCAAATGTGCATCCACATTGGTGAGTGGAAATGGAGGCTTTTAAGTGAACCTTCTGAGTGTTACGCCCTCCAGGTAAAACCTGAAAACTGGCTCTCCAAAAACTAATTTCTAAAAAGAGACCCAAGACAAATTAGACCATACCCAAACTGGGGTCGACCTAAACAGACTTGACAATGATGAAGGCCTAAATGCGAGAGGGACAATCATCCTGGGAGAATACAGTGCAACAATAACTGTAATGACTTATTAATGACTTTGAAGCTAAAGGCCGGAGCAATTGGACTCAGAAAGCCTCAAAAACCGGATTTATCTTTCCATGTATCAAAGACTGAATCACACAATGCAGCCTACATTAGCTAGCTGCCACAATGATCTGTACATTAGGAAGCGGACGGTCTGAGTGTGACATTATTCACAGCGACCACAGAGAGGATTCATCTCCTCTATGACAGCAGAATGGATCACCCTTTAAAGGCAGTGAAAGGAAATGAGGGACGGGACAGAGAAAGGAATCGCGAGATAACAGTCATCTGGGCTGCGGCTGAGTCGATTGTCGCTGAAGGAAATAAGTAGAGCGAGGCTAAATTAGACTTCCAATCCCAGTTTTGGTGAGAAAGGTAAGGGTTTGATGGATAGTGTATCTCCATCATTGGCTGATAATTTTGGTGTGGCCTGGACCGATGGGGAAGGAGAGCGGGGAGAAAAACGAAGGGGAGGGGAGGGGAAAATGACATTGAGAGAGAGAAAGGAAATCGAATTGGAGCAGTCTAATTTCTGGGCCAGGCATCATGGTCCAAGCTCGTATGGCACTCTCTCTTTCTCTCTGTCATGGCGACTGGGGGGTGACGAATGGACGTCTCACTTGTAATGGTTCCCATTTTCAGAGAGCTGTATAATGCCGGCCGATGGAAGCATCAGCAGCATCTGATAAATCATAATCTAAGTCAAATTAGGATCCATTATCATCAGGAGGCAGGGGGGCCTTTTTCCCTGTTTCGGGGCTGCATGGGAGGAAAATGAGACTAGAGGCATCTTGTGACAGCAGGCAATTTTGAGAGAGAAAGAGTGAGTAGCTGATGTATGATTGCCATGGTAATGCGTGTCCTAGATGCCAGGGAGACTGCTCAGACAGAGGCTGGAATTTGGCAAAGCTATGATCATAACATGAGCCCATTCTAATGGGCACTCAGACCATCCATAGCACTACTTTTTACCGCTGCTGATACGACTTTAAAGAGGAGATATATACATAATTATATTTGTTAATGGTGCGCATACTGTATACGTGTTAAACATTTGTTTGTTTTAGTTCTGACTAAGATGTAAAAATGTAAACTGAATATATCGTGAGTCTTGTCTACTCTTATCTCTAAAGCCTTTCAGTAACCAAATCATCTCCCGTGCAAAAAGCTGAAAACAGAGAAAAACATTTGTTTTTTTCCAAACAAATTCCTCTTGGGACTGGAGCTGAAGTGCAGCACTGGTTCAGCAAGCATTCATTAAAAACTGGGACTCTAACGCACCGACTTCATGAAATATTCAATATTACAGTAGCTTTTTGGAGGCGAGGACATGTTTTCCAGACCACCGAAACAAATTTTCAGATTTTGCACGAAAATAAAAACACCAAATCAGATTTCTGTTTTGCAAGCACTCGAAGCTCTGCAGTCACCTCTCTAAAAATAAGATGGCAACACACAGATACCTCGGATTCGTTTTTTGATATATCATTTTTAAAGGCTCAGGAGTGCCATCTCTTTGAAGGTTGAGACCTTGAGCTTTTATCACACTGCAATAAATGTCAGAGAAATGCGATGGACTTTTGCTGTTGCTGGGCATTAAGACCAAAAACAGCCCTGCATTAAAAGCATAAAAAATGAAAGATGGTGGGTGCATGTTGCTTGAGGTGCTGGTGAGAAATATGATCTAGGAAGTCCATGTTTGAGTAACAAATAAATGCATTTAAAGGCTCATCAGACCCCAAAACAATACCTTGGTGTACAGCTCTGTGAGAAAGGATTGTGCCTACGGAGTGCAGATGTCTGAATGCCTCAGACATTATGCATTGATGAAAGTCTAATGATTTCAGCTACTTTCATTTACTTGTGATTTTGCTCAGAAAGCAAAGCACAATTAACCACGATGTAATCAACAATAACAACAGTTCGCATGAGTGTTTCTGAATGGTCCTCTAGCATCATTACCGCCACTCACACACGCACATACGTGGTCGCACATACTTCTCTGATGGACGAGCTGTAGGTGGAGGTCAAAGCGCAGTGAGTGGATGCAAAAAGAGCCCCAGGATACACAGAGCCAAAGTGCGGCAACCTGCAAACTTTGAAGACAAAGTACCTGAGCTTCACCGATTTTGATTCTTTCTTTTTACCTTTATTATTTGAGCTTGAAGGTCACCAGACCAGTTAATCGGCTTACTTAACATCTGTAGGCTATTATAGCGAGAATGTCTAAGCTGCATTTTCTTGTAGCTTTTTTATTTGGCCATTTTCACTTAACTAGAAAAGATAATTGTGGTTACTCAACTCTACACATTGCGGTTTGGCTCAACCACAAAGATTATTTATGCGTTCCCAGCAGCTCAGCTCCTCATTAAATCTGTAAAAATCACTCTCTCACTCCAAACATTAACTCCTAGTTAACCTCTCCTGGCGAAACAGATGTTACAGTTGTTAAACTTCACATCTGTTCGCTGGAAATCTCCAGAGTCCCGCAGTCATCTTAAAGGAAATCCTGGGTACCCTCCTCCCCGTCTTCCACCAGCGGATCCCACAGAACCAGCTGCAGCTGAGAGCGCCACCAGGCACTACAGACACCCATAAAGACTATCCTGCTTCTCCTCCTGACAATCGTTTCAAAGGAGGCCCACCATGAAACACCCAAAGCAGCAGCAGGGTACAGGCGCTTCCTCTTTCTTGCCCACCCCCCACCCCCGCCTTCCTCGACTCAATCTCCCCCCTACGCCTCTTCCTGGCTTTCAACTCGACGCAGCCTGAACTCCCCATTGTGCTGACCATTGGGAATGTTCACAGGTGGAAACTCCGCGGGATTTGGTGAGTCAGGGGGAAATTAGTTTTCGAAGTGAAGTGAAGACGTGGGATAGCTTACAATTTGTCACCATCTGGGTTGGGTAGAGGGGTAGCTTGAGCTGGCAGCAGTGATGTATTTTGTTAAATGCTGCCGGGTGGTGTCACGTTGTTTTTCTTTTTTTTGTTTTTTCAAATACTGGAGAACTTGTGTGTCTGAGTTTTTCCTGGAGTCGGCAAGTGCTGCAAAACTTTAAGTATAGTCATTCTGATTCCAGACCACAAAACAGCTCCGCCATAGCTCTACCATTTGGAAAACAAAGGTGACATTGTGTAGTAATACGTGATATAATACACATGAGGTATCGGCCAAGATCTGCTGTCCAGAACCCAGAAATGATTATCTAATGAATTCCAGGTAGAAGAAGAAGATACTGGAGCGCCGTCAAATGAAAGTCTGCAACTATTTTGGTAATCGATAAATCATTTTTGTAATTTTAGAGCAAAAATGTCAAACATTCAGTGGTTCTATCTCTCAAAGGCAAAAGGTTTGATGCTTTTCTTTGACATATATGACTAATAAATAATCTATATATTAATTAATAAAATAATGAATCATTAGTTGCCTTTCAGAGGACACAATAAAACCATCTCATTTAAGAGATGAGCTAAAATAAAAGAAATAAACTGCCTGGTAAATCTAGCCTGTAAGATGAAGCAATAAAAGGCCACAGTGCATTCTCATGTGGACAGGTGATGCAGTAAATCCCCCCTGAGTGGTTGACTGGAGGATCCCCCATCCTCCCCACCCTGGTTACTGTCTGCTTCCTGCCAGACAAAGCTCCCCGACTCCTGTCAAAACATCTCCTAACTAGGTAGCAGTGGCTGCAACCATCCCCTGACGGAGGACTGACTGCACTGAGACTGTGTGGACAGTCTACTTGGGTTTGTGTGTGTGTGTGTGTGCCTGGACTCAAACAGAGAACACAGGCAGTCTGTTGGAAAGGTCGACAGGGTGGCTACACTGAGGATGTGTGCATAAGTGTGTGTGTTGCGTATATTTGTGCACATGGATGTTGTGTCTCTCCCTCTTTATTTCTTCCCTGCATAGTTGTGCAAACAGCTGTCATTACACGTTGTTATTATTTGTACTGCTTAAACAGTTAATTGGTTAGTTATTTACAGTACGTAATGTATTAAATGTTTAGATTCTCTGATTTTCTCTGTTCTATATTATTATGAATATTTTTTATGTTTTGGACTGTTAGTTGGACAAAACGAGCAATTTGAAGGTGTGATTTCTGGAACAGCCATTTTTCAGTGCAGTCTGGGGAACCCCAGGGATCCTTTAGGGAGCTCTGAGGGGGTCCCCAGCAAAAGTGGGAGTAACATATACATATAATGTATTTGGTCGTGGGTTTCATATAATTTCTGTAACAAAACATTAAAAGCAAAATTCTGGGACATATTAAGGTCCGTGTTGTAATTTGTGTCAGTTTAGGTTTCCTTGATGTGACAAAGTTTGAGACCCATTGATTTAGATCGTATCAACTGACTGTAAAAATAAAAAAAATACTGCAGCTCGTGTTGTCACTGATCTGTTTTTGTGCTGCTATAAAATATAAACCACATACTGAAATCAGAACTAAACTAAAAAAGAAAAAGAAAAGCCAAAGCTTCCAGTTTCCAGTTTCCAGTGAGCCGTAAACAAAAGAGCAACAGGAAATACACTGTAAGCCCACATGAGGCATTTCATTGCTTATTGTTCCACTATGTCTGCATTGATCTAAGAGAGGTTATCCAAAAAGACATTTTGTCACTGTATGGTGGAAAAACCAAAAGCAAACTACATTTTTATTCATTTAAATTTTCGCCAATTGTTTGAGAAATTCCTCTTTGAAGACCCAAACAATCCCCTGCGCTATCTGATGCAACAGAGAGACACACGAGCGCCCATATAAAAGACATACAAGTGCAGCCCATCAAAGAGCACCCATGGAAAAACTCAAAGGGGTGTCACACAGTTTTTGGCAGATACCCGACACACGGTTCTCCACGGTTCACATCCCTCTGGGGGGCTGGTAGCTGTCTGGAGAACGCTGTCAAGATCCCTAGATGGGAACTCTCTTTGAAAGCTGCGGTGACAAAGGGATGGAGGGGAAGAGATGAAGGTTGAGGGTGGCAGATAAAGGACTGAAAGGCAAGACAGTAAAGGAAGGAAGGACGAGGAGGAGGGGGAACATGGGCCAAGTGTGAAGGAAGGATGGTGATGGAGGCGAAGGGATGGGGGAACAAAAGGAGGTGAGTTTGTGGGGGACGTCAAAGGAATACGTGATAAGAGGTGTGACATAGATAGAAAACAAACAGAAAAATGGCTTTGTTCTATACACCCTATACATACGTTTATTCTGAGGACGCGGCAGCTTGAAATATCTAAGGGGTATGTTTTTGGCAACTAAAAACAATCATTAGACCCAGTAGAGTACATTTTATATCATGCATTTTTTATGCATTTTTTATTTTTGGGACATCCGTATGAGTTAAAGATAAGGCAGAAAATGGGTGGGGTCTGATTCCAGGAAGATGTGTTTTCAGGATCTGTGAATAGTAAAATGTTTGGTGACAACAATTTCAATGCTCACTGGAATAAACTCTTCAAATCTCAAGAACTTTACTGGAGGGATGGACCTCATTCTGCTGGAAGATACTGGATTTGCCCTTTTAGTTAGTTGATGATAGTGATGGAGATCCCTCCCCCGACTCTTCTGGCGACCATGGAGGTTATAACAAAAATGATCCTGATCATTTTCAGTGTCCTTAAACCATTCTGAGATCTCTCATGCCATGATGGAAACATCTGAATTGGCAACCAAATCGGCAGAATAAATATTGGCAATGCAAACCACAGATATGTTAAAACTTGACGTCCTCCTGTTGATCTTGATTGGACTTAAAATACCTGGTTTTGACGCCACACACATGGCCGGAGATGTCCAGACATCTTGTCAAAAATATCATATCTTTTGTCATCGCAAACATGGCCTGAGTTCTCCTTAAAAATTATCAAGTGGTACCACGCAACACATGCTGAAACGCCATCAAGCAGCTTTCTCACCTAGATGTACTGTAACTCCACCACCATCTGCTCTGCCTTCTGACATGAAAGTAGGCTTATATACACGCCATGTGAATATGATATGACATGATTTGTATAAATGTCAACACTAAAATCTTAATTTTATCGTGGTTTGCATAAATGTTTACTTATTTCTCATTCCTTGATACTTTTCAACAGGTTTTCATTTAATTTAATACCTAATTATATATTTAATACTACAGTTTAAACAATATGTAGACATACGACGACCATCAATTGTTGGAGTTGTTGAGGATCTATATGAGAATATTTTTTCTGCTTTCTGACTTTTCATCTCTTTTTCGACTGGATCATCCATGATGCACTTCAAAAAGTGTGAACTGAGCCATGAAGTTGGTGTTGAATCATTCAAACGGCGAACTTCACCTTTCTGAAATGAAAAATAGCGAGCGAGAAAAGAGCCGGAGAGATATGGTGTCTTTCTGATTCTGAATATATAATTCTGATCATTTTTCATTTAAGTGGGAGCCGGAGAGGGGTTATGGGAGATAGTGACAAGTCAAGGGATGGATGAAAGGAAGGCTGAGGGATAGGAGGGAAATATTTATAGATTAGGGCAGACAGTAAGGAGGAGAGAAGAGATAAGACCGAATGGAAAGCACAAAGGGAAGAGGAAGGGGTCGGGCGAGGGCCTTCAGAAAAGCCTCCAAAGAGATCAGAGTGGACGGAGGATGTTGGGGAGGAGATGAGGGGACGGTGTATTGGGAGGTGGGAGGCAGAGATACAGACGATAGCCACGTCCTCATTGAGGGAGCTTTTAATTTCCACTAAAACGTTTTTACGAACTTTCGTGAGTATGTAGTCCGTGTGACCGAGTCCCCAGGCGTCCAGGAACTGAATGAGGGAGAATTCAGGCGAGGGTGCAGGCTACGTTCTGGCACGAAGTGAATTAATCCCTGGAGGTCCTGCAGCCAGCTGCTGACACAGGCTGGGTTTATAGCGAGCCAGGGGGCCATAAATAAGGCATTATGGGTATGGGGGTGCGTGTGTGTGCCGGGTTTAAGTGTGCCACTTTAAAAGGCCCTTTTGCCATTACTTGTGTGTCCAAGCTGTTTGAAGTGATAGACCGACGTGTGTGCGCGCTTGTGCCGGGCGCGCTGACCTCACCGTGGCAGAGCTGTATTTCAAGCGGCCGGGGCGAGACACAAGTCAGGAGCCCTGAGGGATCTGCCCGTCTCAAGATCATGATCTCCCTTCTTCCCTGTCTGTTGTGCTGTTAATCATATTGAAAGAGCTGGTTCTGTAATGGGGTCTAATGGCGGCCATCTCGTCGTGGAACAAAGCCCTTCAATCAGCTTGCAATATATTTGACGTTGTACTGAGGAGGCTCTGGATGTTGAATTGATTGTGCATATTAGATCACTTTATCCTTCATTTAGTCTCCTGCCTTTTCATATCTGCTCCACAAATTAGACTTGAAATTTAATGTATTCTCCGTTTCCCTCCGTCCATCAGCTCCTCTTTACTTGTGAGGCTGCCTCGCTCAGTTTGTATCACAGGGACATTTGTAGGCCATCGGTCCACAAGACAGGAAAACACTGATGTTACAGGCTAGCATGTATGTTTTATATGTACTGTATATTAACCCAGTACTTTTAGCATTAAAATACATGAGCATGTGTGTTTTGTGCTGTATATTTACTTAGCTTCTTTTCGATTTCATGTGGTTGAAATATTCATGACCGAGGCTTTAACATGTGTTTTACATATTTACATTGGTTTTGTGTGATTTAAATGGTAGGATGCAGTATTAACACCGTGTTCAATATTTACATTGTGTTGTTTCACATGGTAGGCTTCAGCACATACAAGTGTGTTTCATACATTCATTTTGAAACATGCAATCTTATGTTTTAGTTTATAGCAATATTATTATGTATTACATTTTAACTGAGTAGTTTTAGTGATATGTAGTTGTTGTTTTATATATTTAAATTGTACTTGTTGATGTACACAGTTTGATGGGCTTGCCAGCTACCCTGGGACACTTGAAACCAGAGAGTGTAACTTCCAGTAATCCCTTTTATTGCACTATATACTACCTTTACAGACACACTATTGGATAGCACTTTCATAGGGAAATCCAGTCAAATACTGTTTAGTATTTGTCATTTCCATGAAGTGTACGGTCCAGAAATGCTGAGCTGACACTGGATCAAAGCAGAATTTGAAAAATACAGAGTTTGTTTAAGCCTTTTCAGGGTCAGATAGGGTGGAGTCTGCCACACAGGATAAGGCAATGACTGGTAATTATTGCAAAGTATCATGAATATACAAGTCAATTTAGTACACTCCTTTGTGATTAACCGTGTCCCTAATTTATCTGCAGTGCCTTGAAGTGCTAGACTCCACCCTTCTGTAACTCCCAACCAAAGACAAACAAAACCACTCAGAATTATTTGCAAATATGCTGTTTGATCCAGATCCGGCTCGCAGGAAAAGGAGAACCGCTTGCAGCACACTGAAGAATAAACTAGCTATTAACATATAAATACCACTTGTCATACCTTCCTCTGTGAGCGTGCGATCACTGGGTTTTCAAGGTCCACGGAGCGTGAAAATCCACAAAATTTGACAGGTTACAAGGGTTAGTTAATTCCAACATGTGTTTTTTTTTAAAAAGCAGGATTGACACAAATGCCCCCTTAAAAATAACTCTGGGGAAACATGACAGGGATAATAGAATTTGTGTGTCCGGATTAGTGTTAGTGATGAACGTTCACAGCCAAATCTACTGTTTTTAGAGGGATTAGCACACAAAATCTGGATGTAATACATATGGCATTAAATGTTAATATAGGGAAAAACCTGCTAAAAATGCATAAGCTTTCCTTTTGTTGAGGATTACTTGTCACTTAATGATACCATGTGGACTGTAAGTAACAGACCTATAATTGGACATGCGAGTGAGCGCGAGTAAAATGTGTCTCAGGAGGTAGAAATGCCAGAACTTTGTAACACATTCTGTTTCAAAATATGGAAATCACAGCAGGAGATGATTTGTCAGTTCGTTTTCAGCTTTTTAAGTTGTTTTTTTTTTCTCATTTGGAAGACCCTGACAGGAATATTTCTGTGTTTTACGGGGAGAGTCTGAATAAAAAGGCACATTTTGTACAAATCACTGCCACTGAAACAATGACATACGGATTTTTCAGGCTGAAAAACAAGTCTGGACCAGAATGAAAATGCAATACCAGTATAAACCTCGATCTCTAGACCAGCAACATTACAAACAAACCTGCAATCTAGACTGAAAAAAAAAAAAATCATACCTATATTTCTGACAATGACAAACTACTCCTGCAGAAGAAGACTGATTACAGAGGACAGAATGTAACCCTGGAAACCCTTGATTTCCTCAAACGGCGTAACTGTCGAGTCAAACGGCAATGAAAAAGGCAATTGAGAGAGAGAGAGAGATGGTTTCTGTGCGTGTGGTTGTCATCACTGCTTCCTGAATACGGCTACGGAAATCAGATCCACAGGGAGGGGAAGGTCAGGGCAGCCCCCGCACTCCCCCCCACCAACCTCGCTGCGCTGCGAGGGGGCTTCGCTGCCACTGGAGCGCCCCTCGTGGGACAGATCGTTTACCCCACATTTCCCTCTCATCCGCACATGCATATGTATGCATAGAGAGAAATACACATGCCAGCAGATATGCTCTTCCTCTCACCTCTTTTTTTGTTTAAAACGCAAATATATCAGTTGAATTGATAAAGTGAGAAACAATTTTGATATTTGACTGAATGTACAACTAATTACTTAAACAAAAAATACCAGTTCAAACCTTTAAACTATTTCAAATGACTGTAAGTTGAATACTTTTGGCTTTTAGTCTGCTGCATGGACAAATCAACACATTTGAAATGTCATCTTGAGTTGAAGAAAATCCAAAATCCAATATTTTCTGACATTTCATAGACTAATTATCAAAGTAATCAAAAAAATAATGGACAAACTAATCGATGATGAAGGTAATTAGCTGCAGCCTTCTTTGCGTCCTCGAGTAAGACACTGGACCTCCCCTCTTATTTGACTGTACTCTGGATAAAGAGCAAAGATGGCTGAAACATCAAACATCCCATGATGAAAGCGACAGACTTGACAAAGCAGAGAAAAATCCCTTCTTGATGCAGCGATCTCCTGCCATTAGCACACGTCTGGAGACAGCTGCACGCCGACACTGACCGATGAGCACCGAGTAGAAAAAAAATCGGCAATCAATACAAATCTACATAACGCATTCCTGATAAGCTGTCGATAAAGTCTCTGACGTGACATGCGACTGCTTCATAATCTCACCCAATTGCGGCCCGTCGCTGTGCACACGCCGATCTTGACTGTCTAATCAAAAATAAAATAAAAATTATAAAACTTCTTTAACTGCAGATGATGGAAAGGAGGGAGGTCCGCGCTGTGATTGGTTAAATTGATTGTCTGGTAAGCGGAGTGAGTAAGAGAGCGAGAGCGCCGCCGTGTTGCCGTGACATAAATCAAGTGTTAAAAGGACATTCACAGGGACTCCAGCGCATATTGATTAGTCATTATTTGTACTAACGGGCCTAAGGGAAGCGGGGGGAGGGGTAGTAGTGGATGTGCTGGCAATCTATTGGCGAGGATCGATAGGTCTCGCACAGGTCTGGCTGGTCCCCTACACCTCTACTCTTTCATATTCCATTAGGGCGAGAGGAAAACTGACCTACTACGACTTGTAGAGCAGCGGTGCCAACGCTTTTCTGTCCTGTGACCCTTAAAAATGACGCAATGAAACCTCATCACAGGTTGCACATGTCAACAGGTTGTGAGCAGTTTAACCACAGAGTGCTTTTACCTCCTCTAAATAATCTTAGAGACCTGAAGTGAACTGGGAATTCAGTAGTAAAAAAAAAGGCTGGAGAAGTAGAGTAGTAACTTTACTTTTCCATCTTGATTATCATCTGGCACAGTTGAGAAAAAGATGAATTCAAATAATGGAAAAAAAACCCTCAAAAATACACAGAAGAGGAAAATATAATGAGAAAAAAAAAAAATGACACGGCTCATCTGCAGAGACGGGAGAAGTTTCCCTCCTTCACCGCCAAGCAAGAGAGCTGTCAACACATCATAGCTGCTTCCTTCTCCTCCACTAAACTATCACTCTCTTCCTCCCTTACCGTCTCTGGAGGTTGTTTGGAATAAAAAAGAAACAAGACACAAGCTCTCTTCCATCTCCGTTACCCTCACATCCTCCTCTTATTCCCCTCCCCCTCCGCCCGCCACAACTACGGGCTGGCAGTTTTGACACTGGTGGTCTGGACTGGACCCGAGGGCCACCGCTCGCGGATGTCTGGTTCTTGTCAAAACTCCTGAACTGGACAGGATACGGAATAGGATACGTGGAGAGAGAGAGGGAAGGTGGCGGCCCGACGTCTTGAAACTATCAGGTAATGACGGCTAATTGAGATCCCTTTAATCTCGAATGTTTCCTCCATGTGTGTGTTTTAGGGTGATTTAAGAGTCCAATTACCCATCAAAGAGACGGCAGAGCCTCCCCTGTCATCAGGCAGTCATTACTTGACAGGAGGAGTAATGTGACTACATTGTTGTTTACAGCAGAACAAAGAAGAACGGATGAAGACTGAATGAATTGAATTCAAAAGGATATCTACTGTCTGGGTTGTAAAAACACGTGAAAACTTACACTCAAAATAAACAACGACTGGTTGTAATGTTGTTGTAAGCTTCGTATTGGAATATTAAAAGTATTCTGGATCTACACAGTCGTCTTCTGTCTTTGCTAGATGTAAATGTAATATTTATTTAGAGATTTTTCGTTGAAACCATGACGTGAGCTGTGTGCAGGCAACAAGTCGAGGATCGCAGTTTGTATTCGAAGACCGAACAACCTGTAAACTCAATTCTTTCTGGAAACACAATAAGAGGCCCAGAGTTCACAGCTCACACACTTCTCTCCATGCCTCGTCTCAAAGCTGTGTCACCGACTCCATGATGAAAACATGCCTCTCTCTTGTGTCCCCTGTGCTCAACTGTTAATACACTTCTCACAATGGCAAAATTTGCATAAGCAAATGAGGGCCAAAAAGGAGTGATTAGGTTTTGTTCCGACAGTTATTGCTCTGGCAAATCTCCGCCCAGCAGCTGTTGGCCTCATTCACTGCAGCGCTAAGTCATTTCAACGCCGCCACAAAAGGGCGATAGATCGCAGATATCACCATTGAAATGCAGAGCGTTGAAATAAAAAGATCCAAACACGCAGATACACACTTTGCTACAATCCTCCGAAACGGAGTCTAAAAAGAGCTTGGAGAGTCTTCTGTGGCAATCCTAATTAGTTTAATGAGTTTTTTCTTTCTCTACCACAGTTAAATCATTGCATTTAATTAAATAAAGAAAACAACTTTTGGATCTGTGTGCGAGTGTGTGCGGGGAAGGGGGTCGGGGATAATTACATTGAAGTCGTTGAAACAGGGGGTCTCTTAATCCCAAATGCAGTTACACTTATTAAAGCGGCGAGGGGAAGGGTGGGGGCTGCGAACAACAGGGGTCCAATTCAATTCAGAACAGAAGAAGAAGAAGAACAAAATCCTGTGATTTATCTCGTTTGGCATCCAGTCGTGTTACTCCGCGTGCAATCCCGCTAAATTAAAAAACAACCTTTGTGTTGGGGAATTCACTGCAGATGCACCAAAATACTGTCGAGCAAACCGCTGAGAGTGACTGAGGGGCTCTGCGTAGCAATACTGCAACTCTAAGAAGAATATCGACTCTGCGCATTAATCCTCATGAGGTGACAATCAAATGAGCTTTGGGACTCAAAAGTTTTGGAGAAAACTGTTTGGATGTAAAGAAGGTTTTACGGTCGGAGGGCAGATTGCCAAAAACGACTAATTTAGATAAAAAATGTTTTTTCCTTGCTTTTTCTCACACTCTCCCTCTCACTGTACCTCTGGGTATCACACCTCAAGACCATTTTGAATACAAACAGACGGATAAAAATGTATCTACAGCACCCAAGATCAAAATCTGTGGAAGAAATGGGGTTTTCTTTCTCTCATCTCTGCTCCTTTCACATCCGCAACCAAAGCCACGGACTTTCTCCATTTTCCTTCTCTCTTGACCACAACACTCCCCGCGTCCTTCTTTTTTCTACCTCCCTGTCGGCATCTCCCCCTCCCTGCACTAAATAAGAACCAGTCGCGGTGATGCAGGCGGCAGCTCCTGCTGGCTGAGCTCTGCTGACAGCTTTAGAGAGACTCTCTTGACTCTCTGCCCTCCGTGTGGGAAACCTGAGGCCTCAGCGCTGTGGGGAGCACGCTGGGATGAAGAGGAGCCTGGGAGGCCTGATGTCCATTTCCTGGAATCGCACACACAACCGCACACCATCGAGTGACATTTACTCGTGCGGCTGCACCTATCGAACCAGCATCTGAGACTGAAAATACTCTTACCCAGTGGCTGATGGAGTGGCAGATAAGGGCATTTTGGAAATGCTGTTGAAACGATCACCATTCTAGATAAACCGAGAAGTAAAAAATGTGTTTGAAATATTTCATATCCAGACAAGATAAGATTGGTGCAGGTCTTATCTACACAACTGGTGAAATATCAGCTTTTGGCAGTCGTACTGGACTCCTTAGAGAAGCTTAAAGACAGCCAATAAGATGACGAACAACAAAAGCTCCATATTAGTTTTAAAGAGAGACACAGCGGCTACACAACTCAGCTGCCAGGATCATCTTTGAGTCAATAACTGACACATTAAAGATAATCAATAAGGAAGCATTCTTCTCAATTTATATACCTGCATTTTATTGTGACGTTGTACATTTTCTGGAAATTCAATTAAAAACCACTTATGTATAAGGGTTAACGTAAACATAGATGAGATAGGTGTGTCTTTGCCACTTACCCTAAATGGGTTTCCCTCCATCCTTCATATTGAATAGGTACTTCCTACTGCATTAGTGTTATACTGTTGAAGGCCAAATGGTCCGTATCATTTTGCATTACCGTCTTAGAAAAATAACATTTCTGCCACTTAGTGCAACCATCTTCTGTCATTACTAATGTCAGGTTTTGGCTAATAAATGGAATTTAATGACGAAAATAAACACACTTCACCACACAGAACAGAAACGCTGTAAATCCAATAAAGTCCTGCTGAGTTATTTGTAATAAAGCCCACAGTGGACTAATGGATCGAGAGGTATTATTGCGAGAAACTAAGAACTATACTAAACCAGACAAAATACGCAGTCATGTTCTGCAGATTTAGATCTTTCATGTGCATACCACATCAGTGTTTTAAGCCTTTAGCAGATGTTAAAGTCATAAGCATCTTATATTGACAACAAAAGATTTGATCCCTTTATCACCGAGCCAAGACCACAACATCCTGACAGTAGAGCCCCATCCATCAAAGGCCGGTTCATCCATCATTACATTATGTGTGCACACACGCAACAACATATCCACGCAGAGCCTGTGTCACAGTCACGGTACAATATTTGATGAAAGTGATGTGCCGGAGAAGTGATGACTGAGGCTGCACGATTCACAGTTTGAAATTGTTCTGGCCAGGCAATCATCAAAGCATAAAAGCTCACATCCCCCGAGGCCAACCACAACAATCCACCAGTTCACATGGCGGGGGGTTGTTCCCAGTAAAGGACGGCGCTCTGTTGCTCTGCTGTTTTTTTGCACGGTAGCTGTTGCCGTGGATCACATGAGAGAGAAAAAGCCTTCAGGCGGGCATCATATCTAAGCATCGGAAAATGAACACGGGCCAAAAGCCTTTGTAGAAGTTCACATCCAGAACAACATTATGAGAGAGAGCAACACGACACGGAGCGCTAATGGCTGCGAACGTGCATCGCACAAAAGAGGATCCTAATCATCAGTGCTATGTTTAATACCCCAGGGGAGTTAAGGGCACAACACAACACGCAAATACCACACAGTCAGCTCGCTGCATCAAAATATCTCCATTTCTCTCTTCATCACACAAACCAGAGATGATATTATCTATAGCTGCATGGCAGATGCCTCACGCTGCGCCCGCTGCTGCCATAAAAGCAGTACTTTTCATATATAGCGGTTTGCTATCACTAATGATTAACCAGAGGCCCTGGACAGCGCGGCGACTCTCACGCAACACTTCAAAGACACAAAGCTGAAGATTCAATTGCTTTAATAGGCCCCGGGCCCAGAACGTACACTTCAACCCATCAATAAATGTCATAGGCAATTTAAAGACGAGGGCCCTGATGTAATTTTTATGTGGTGTAACAACACGTCTCATTGGAAGTGAGAATGTAAGAGCAGCGGACGTGCTGGGAAAAATATAGAGAAGATCGAAGAGATGAGTGTGTGTTTTCTGGTAATGAGCTGCAGCAGCAGCAGCAGCAGCAGCAGAAGGAGACAGATGCAGAGCACAATCACAGCTAATCAAAACACCCAGCCAGACTCGCTTTTTTTTTTTTTTTTTTTCAAAAGGCAAGACAATCGTAAGTATCTTTCTTTCAAAGGGGACACTGCTTCTGACGGTGTGATGAAAAAGTTTCCTCCGCTGCCCTGTGGTCCTTCATGTGCGTGTGTGGGAGAGACTTTGTGTGTTTTCTCATTTCCCCTCTCTTTCCTGCAGACTCTGATCTAATAATCGGGGAGTTGGGAAGTGATGCGTCTCGCGCGGCGGTGCGGCGGCGAATAAAGGGACTCCGGAGTCTCGTGTAGAAGTTGACGATGTAGATAATGGCGCTTCAGAGTGCCAAGAACATGAAGTCTTAAGCATTTTCACTTTCTCTTCACCTTTTCACCCCCCCCTTGCTGCTCCAGGTGTTTTGCAAGAAAAGACGAGTGACAAGAAAAGGCGATGTTTGAAGGTAGGGGGAGGGGGAGCGGGGAACATGAAGTGCATAAATACATTTAATATGCACTGTTGCAGAGTGAGGAGGGCAGCGCAGAGGAGGAACAGGAGCGTGAAAAATTTCAGAGGATGTTGCAACACGCTGTAACTCAAGGAAAAAACTCACTGCATCCCTAATGACTCAAGTGTTTCATATGCATCGTCAAACAAGTCTTTTTGTTGCCTCACCTCGATTACAACCCGAGTCCCCACTTACACTCTCCTGGAACATCGCTGTACATCTCGCTCCGTGTTTGATATTTGTAATAAGGTCATCACGTTGTAAAAAAAAAAAGGACTTCTGCAGAGGAAAATGTGAAAACCATCCCTGAGCTACTTGAAAATCGACACCGCAATGACTGACACGAGCCATTCATGGGTGTTTTAGTGGAAGGGGAAGGAGCTTTAACAGGGAACATGCCGTGCTAATAAAAAACAGCAGGGCTCTCTGGGTCTGTGGGTCATCGTGCTGTGATTTAAACCCTGAAATTGGGACATTCCAGGTAGAGCCACGATCCGTCTGCATCTACAATACAACACACACTTAAGGATCCAGTACACACCTGTACTGTCTGTCTAGCTAGGAAACAAACACACACACCTTTAGAGACACAATCACAGAAAAAAGTGACCTACTCTACCTCAACATACTCTATCCATCCTTCTTTTATCAGTACCAGACGTCTCCACTCAGTGTGTACAGATGTGTGTGATGCCATTATTCAGAGTGGGGGTCCTAAAGTCTTAAATCAAACCGCTTATTAGATTATATATAATCCCCTGTTTTCTTCTGTCAAGTTTTTCTGCGTATGGCCCAGTTCAGGATGAATGGATGCACAGAAAGGGGTGGCAGAGGGTATCTGTCTCTAGGGGGAATGTAATGTGGACAAGAGATTGATTGCCAACAATAAACATTAGGTTCACATACACGGCTCTTTGAATTCTTCTACTATTGATTCACCCATATAATATTTTCAGATTAACTGATTTATTGCTCGGTTTATTATTCTAGTGGTCTGTCATGAGTGTCATGGTTCCATTCCATCGCAGAAATTTTGATGCATGTCCTCCCTCTAGCTCTCGCAATAATTTCTACATACAGCCAGAAAACCAGCTGAAACTCACTGATATTCAATTTACAGTAATACAAGCAGTAATACAGAAGAAAGCAACAAATCCTCACATCTGGAAGCTGGATCAGGATAATGTTTGTGTGGGTGTGTGCTTTGTGCTAACTGGGTTAGCTGCTATATCAGTCATCGCTTATTGTATCCAACTACCTAAAGTCTCATTCACATGTAGGAAAACATCTAATATCATCATACTGAACATAAACACCGGACATGGCTATTGTCAGCATTCAACACTGTCAAGCTAGCATGTTAGCATTGGGAAGTTTTGGGTGTACTCTTCCATTCTTGTGCAGCCAGCACTAATAGCTGAGCCTGGTAGAAGACAACAGCCATGCGCAATGACTGGCAGACAGGAACGTAGGTAAGCAGACAGGTGGCCCATCCAGTCAAGTGAAATGATTGGATGGGCTTATAAAAGGCCTGTGACAGCCATAGATACTTATTTTTTTTGTGTGTGTTGAATGTGAAAGTGATTTTCTACAAATATAATAAAAAAAATATTGTAGAATAACTCACCAACCCGAGTTTTGGCTTGTTGAAGTGTGATTCTCTACAGGAAACTAAAACACGGCAGCACTCTCAACATACAGCTCCAAAACACTAAAAAACTAAAATAAAAATGTACCGCTCACAGATCGCACAGACACGACTGCACAATACACGACATACATAATGCATGCAAGTCAAACATACGCATACACGGGGGGGTTCCAGTCGGACAGCTGATGGATGTAAAGTGCCATCTATGACACCAAATGTGGGTCGACAGCCTTTTAGGGTCAGACGGAGCTCTTAGCCCCCGCACGCCGCGCTTGTGCTTAAACCCAAATGGCCAAGAGTTCCCCACTTACACACCCGTCTCCCCCCCTCGTCTCCCCCCCCTCCCACTGGGACAGACTGAATCCCAGTCTCAGCGGGAGATGAAGCAGAACACGTCACGCGATCCCCGCAACCATTACCGCCACACTAATGGGCAGCATACTGTCAGAGTTAGCCCAGTCGCGTTTAAGCTCTTTCAGAGTGCTATTAGGGAATGTTGGCAAAATCTTTGATCTGATGAATATTAAATAGCTAAAGTAGATTTAATGGAGACGTTTGAGACGTTAATGGGCGCACTGTTTCCACTTCTTTTGCATCTGAGGGTTGACAGTTTGAATCTTCGGTCTGGCTGGAAGAATCTGGGTGTGGAAAGTCGATGAAAAACAACTTTCTCAAGAGGACAATTACAGGTCAAACCTCGATACATTTTTGATGCCACACCAAGTTTTAAAAGCTATTTGGTGCCCAAAGTTGGAATTTAATGTCTTGTCAGATTTATAGACCGGATGGTAACAATTACTGTTTTCAATTGTTTTTTAATTGCCAATATTATTACAATATTGATCTTGTTTTGCAATTTGCTTGCTCATGTTTGGATAAAATGTCAAATTTAAGAATAACGTGTGTGCAAGTAAAAGTAAGTAAAGTAGGTAATATGGACAAATGCAATGATGTCAGAATGCGTTTAACAAAGAACAAAAATATGATTATCATAATATATATACTGTATATGTGTTATTAAACAGGTATTTATACATGAGAACTAAACATGAGAAACCTCGTTACAAAACAACATTGCACAGAGGCATGTTAATAATGATGAGTAACTACCCGGCCCTATCTAAGGTCAGAAAATTATTTATTTTTATTTTATTTTTTTGAGAGTGGTGAGAAAAAATAATTCATTTTGGCTCTAAACCATTCTACAAATTCAACATGGCGACCTTGGCAGCACAAGACTGTGGTTTTACAGGGCAGCATGTGGGTGTCAAAGTTTTCATGCGAGCGTCGCTCTTTTCACTTGTAATTACATCCTTGGGGTGCTGCTAGAAATAATTTTGTAACCTTCTCTGCTAAAGAATTTTTAAAAAAATGGCTCATCCAACAGAAGTGTGGAGACTGAATGAAACAGATTATTGTAGTTATTGTAATTTCTCTCCAATAGCATTAAAAACGCTAATATACTGCCATATCGTGTTGCTTTATCTTTGTTTCTGCTTTGCAGTAGTTGTGTGCTGCATGTGACATTTGCAGACGAGTTCACACAGCGGGTCTCTTCAGACGGACAGTCAGTCTGGCTCCAAATAGGAGAGAATGACATCATCAAGCTATCAGACATGGTCAATACTGGGTGGAGATGGCCCTCAGACTGTCCCAGACCACACACACACACACACACACACACACACACACACACACACACACCGCATACAATTACATGCAGAGACACATGATGCTAGAAAACATACTAGCAGTACATTCCTGTTCCATCTTTCGGAGGCTGCTGACCTGCTCTTCTCTGCTAATCTCCCCACTGTTCGAGTGTGTTTTCGTGTGTGTTTGCTACGGTTTCCACACTAATCACTCCTTTGCTCTCTGTTGTTCAGACTAATACCAGCGTCCCCCGGGGCTTTCCCCTGTGTCTGCGGCCTTGTGAAGCCACATGACTCACAGATGGAAAAGATTCAGATAAAGTTACAGTCCCAAAAATGAAGGGGGGGAAAAAAAATGTCTCTTCTATGAAAGCCAACAGTATCAGTAATTCAGCAATTTGGGGTTTGGTTGGCGATAAGTATAGTGCTTTTGTTTACTGTATTTTCCATTACAATGACTGTGATGGATTTGGCCGTGGTTTTTGCTGCCAAATTTTTAAAATATCCACTGTAGAATCAATTTTGCGGGTATAAAAGGGAAGTTTTGTGAACCTTAAGACAGCTGGTGATCATAAAAAACAAATACAGATGCAGCTTGAAGACAAAATGGGCCTTGATTTTCCAACAACCACAACACTTTTCTACAGTATATTGATAAAAACACATTTTTTAACAGATGGAAGTGATGAACTCTCAGTGCACTCATTAAGCTGCCATTTTAATTAAAATCCCCCATGCTATAAGCACAACAATGTTTCATATTTAATTTATATTTTTTTGACCAGCACCAAAAGAAAATGGTGCGCAGAGTTTGATCTTCAACAAAAGAAGTGATCCAATTCATCAATCCGTGAGGAAATTAGCTAAGAGGAAGACAGGAAAGCTTAAAGGTTGCACATAAAAGAGGATGTGCACTTATGACTAAGGGAAAAATATTAAGGAAACCCCAGTCACACGGGGGATATTATCCCTCGACTGTAAAATGATGAATGCTGAACACATGCCATAATAATAACGGTATAATCTTGGATTACTGTACATTCAGCTTCTGATTGGGACTCAGGGGGGAAGCCATATTCAGTGCGATCACAGCAGGTTGTCTGCTATTAAAATGTTTGGAGTCTCCAGCTTGAACTCCCATTACATAAATATGAGACGTAATCCCCCGTCATTAATATGAAGACATCACTAATGCACTTACAGGGGGATTCTGTTATTATTTTTCCAGCTGTTATTAGGATTTTCCAGATATTTCACTTAAATTGGGTCGGTCTGACATCGTGAACGTCAACGTAATTGATTAAGATGGTGGAAAACAAGCTTCTGGGTGGTTCATTAACATCTGGTTTATAATTAAAAATGTTGACTGAAGGTGAGTTCAGTGACAACAAGACCAAGTTGTAATGGATTCCAACTTGGGGTTTCTTCACCTTTTACTTTTTAAAAAACGTGTAAGGAATAATTAGGATTTGTGAAGAAGGATCGAAAGACTTTATTCTCACACTTCCAGACTTCCTGTTCCATATTTAGCTTTTTATCATTAGCAAGGAAATGGTTGCTATCATTAAAAATTTACCGTTTTCTACACAAGAAAATGGTCAAATTGCTATTTCTGACCACCTACATCTGTACTCGGCTGAACACTGTGACTAATAGTTTGATTTATAGACCCGCTGTGGATTCTAACAGGGCCGAGCCCACCTAGTTCTCAACGTTATGTAAAAACAACTCCTTCTTTACGATCTACATTAACAAGCCCTTAGAGGAATCAGACAAAATCCTAACAGTCAAAACAGTAGAGTTTGGTTTTGCGCCCTGGCTGCTCTATTTAAAACCATCTTGCAGTAAGTTTGCTTGGCAGACACACTGGTTGTAGCAGACAGGATGATAGTAACCTAAATCACTTGGTTGAAAAATAACACGCTGCACCATTCAGTGCCATCTGTATTTTTGAAAAGGCTGAATGATGAGTCTGTTTTTCCGAAGGGGTACAGACCACTGTGGAAATAAAGTCTTCACCCGCCCGCTCTCGTTCCAACCCGAAAACACCCAAACGACCCCTAAAAACCCACTGAGCCGTCCTCTCCCACATCCATAAAGGATTCCCCCGGGGCAGAACATTTCTCTCTACTGTAGCTCTTGGCCTTGATCCAGGGATTAGGAGTGGAAGACGACTGGCCTGTCTCTCCTCATATACAATACAACCGATTCTACCATATATGAGCAGATGGCGTCTGACGGGACCAAACTTTAATATAACCTATCTCATGCTCTACACTCATGCATAATCATTTGTATACGACATGTTGATTAAATGACGGTGTCAGCCATTTTAAATTGTTTTTAATGGATCTCTGGCTGGCAAAACAGCAGGCGAGAGCGTGAGACGATCCACCTCGTGCATTTTAAAACATTCTGCCAGAGGTAACTGCAAAACCAACAAGATGGAGAGCTGCATCTGAGATAGCTGAAGCTTCTTTTACTCGTTAAGGATAAAAACTTTTAGGTGTTCTGGATGTTTGATTTAGGAAGACAACAGAAAACTTATAAAACAATTGAAATGATGCACAAAACACTAAAAATTAACGATATACAGAGCTGAAAAACATCCCAATAAACAGAAGTTGAGGTAATGCGTGTCCACAGTGAAATATAGCTTCTTTAACAATACGTAATAAAGATGTCTTTTCTTTTTACATAGACAGAACTGAACCTGATCTCAAGTTGGATAAACTGTAAACGTTGGAGAGCAGAAACAGATGTCATACGTTCGTCCGCAGTGAATTTTTGCGACCTACATGCAACACAGAAACACAATACCCGTCCTTGTTTCTCCCCAAAACCGCAACTCATCCGGACAAAAATCAAAATCAGTTATCTGCACATATCAACAGGACTCACTTTGTCTGCATCAACAGTCACCGTGCAACTCATCACTACTGATGCTTCACCGCTCTCCACATTTTCAGGCCTGAATGCATAAACTAAGACATTTTTAGCATCCGAAAGAACTTAAAACCTCGAGCTCACTGCATGTCAATTTCTGGTAGTTTCAGTAATTGCACGTTTGTTAATGAAGCACCATTAAAGCAGGATATCAGTAAAGGCAGATACTGCGTCGTATAAGTTATCAATTATTCCTGTGGCCCTGTCGTGTAAAGGAGCAATGTGTCAGTATTTTGGCATCTTTATTATTTTTGGGTGCATTTTTCCTCTGGAGCTGTGTTCAATCAAATTGCCACAAAATGTCCTTCTGCAGGCAAAATACAACATAGCTTGAATCTCTGCCCCCGATGGTTGGTGGGTTGTTGGTAGGGGTCTAACAGATTGTTTTTTTTCGACTCAAGTCACTTGTCTTGAAGACTTAACAAAAAAAATAACTGAGTTTTGTAGTTTGTTTTTAGTCTGGCTGTCAGTACTTCACAGTTCATAGGTGATTGGATTGAGAAGAAATTAAAAAATCAACCTTTATAAAGTTACTTTTTATTTGTTTGATCACATTTATTTCACTGAATATCAGACAAAATAAATCCATCGTCATACTTTTTGAACAGGGTAGAGACACTGGCCAGTAAGATCGGTATCAGACGGGTAGTAAGACCTTGTCTTGACTTGCCCAGGGAAAAAAATTACTTGCGTGAGACCAAATGACTGGAGTCATCCGTCTGCTTAACCCCACACTCTTCAGAGATTCAGACATGGATTTCAGATTTTCTTTTTTTCCCCCTTTTCCACACTTAATGGCTCTCATGGGGTTTAGATTTAAAACCTGGAGGTAGAGGAGAACAGCACGTTGAAATGTAGCTGTGGCGGGCTTCAACGGCAGTTATCTGTGTTGCAGATTAGCTCCTCGGCTACCTTCTGCTGATGAGGTGAGTTTTTCTCAGGTGCAAAAGTTCAGGCACGTCTGTGTTATGTAGATGTATTGAACTGGAGGCCATAACAGTGGCAGATGATCAAAATGCTGTCCCCGTTCTCATCACCAAGCTTTGCATCAGCATTCTGAGTGACAATTTCAGGCAGCCACGATGACCCTCAAGCAGGGATGTTCCCCGAGCTGCAGTAAGACATCCTGTTCTGCTCAGCGAGCGGCGAGAACACAAATTTATATTCGGCATAGCAGTGAAAGCCAACATCTTGTCTGTTGGTCTATTCGCACATTATGAGCCAGATAGAAGAGCAGCTGAGGCGCAGAAAGATGTGACCGAGCTCAATTTTTCTCAGGTCTTTAACGGTTGCGAAGAGGGGAAAAAGTCACAGCAGCGAGTCCTTCCAGCTCCAGGTTAGTCTGGCAGAAAATAGCAGACGGCAGAGAACAAGCAAACCACTTTTCCACACAGTTTTCCAGCTGAATAGTTCACTTTATGCACTTGGCAGACTTCAGTCACACAGAAAATGAAAACAAATCTTAGTTTTCAACTTGGTTTAAATTCCCAAAAGTTTGAAAGCGAAAACAATTTCAAAGATGATTTGAGGGATTCAACGATATTTTGCACGACAACATCAGCAGATTACAGAAAATTAACTACTCTACAAGACTAAACATGATGTAATAATGTGTTGAATCATTAAACAAGGCAGACGCCTCTTAATGTGAAGACAGATGAGATAAACAGATTAAGGAACACTTTACGGTCAGATGTGTGGGATTACAGAAACATGGATGGTGTCTGTTGGTAAATGGATTACGGGCGATATCGAGTCAGACAGACTTCTGTTGGTCCCGTCATATGATGTCGAATAGTGGCACCTACTGTTCTGCTATAATTCTGTAAATCCAACTAAATTACATTTAAGCTTACAGATGCTTTTCAGGCTTTTAAATATCTCTGTCTTTGTACCGACACTGAATGAAACTGAAGCGTTTGTGAGCATGTACAAGTTTTGGTTACTCATGTGTTTGTGTTTCTAGTTGGACGTGTGTAGGCGTTCGGTCCCCGACTGGGGATCCTGTCAGGAGTCTCAGAGGCCCCTGTACAGACAGGAATGTGGGATTAGCGGCATGTTTACGCAACACTGAATGAAAGAGAGGCGTGTCTGAGTTAATTATGAAGTAAAAGGAATTGCAACAAGTCCAAGCTGCCTGGGACTGCGTTCAAAATTAAGTCTTACTATTCATGAGCTGGACTGAACACGCCATACTCTGACACGTTCACTGAGGCCGAATTACCAACCAGACAATTAGTTTGTCATTACTTTGTTAATTGGTAATATTGACCACAAACACACAATGTGCACTGAAAAGATAAAGGCCTTGAAACTGCTTTGATTGATTTTTTTGGGGCCATTTGTGGGAAGTGGAACAAACATAAAACACATCTGACAAATCATCACAAAAGAAAAGTTGTTATTGCCCAAGTGTCAGCAAACTATTGCCCATTTACAGAACGAGCAGATTTAGAGTAACATTAGCATTCATTTGGAGTTTGGTTTTTGGCTACTAATGGATGCAGGTTCAATACTAACTCACTTTTTGGATCAGTTTTGGCTTCCACCACCTGCTGAAGGAGACATTCAGTTCCCCAGATACTTTATCCTCCACTGTTCTCCAGCTAGCTGCTACCTTTTGCTGTAGTTTGTTGGTGGGTAGACATTAGTGTTAGTTTTTATCAGAGCTTGTTTGCTCAATTCAGCTGATTCTCATGTTAAGCAACCCCTTCAATTTGACAAATAGTCATTTGTTTTATGATTAATCTGGAAAATATTTATTAGTGAAGCTTTGAGATGGCTGCCAGATGTTTACCTATATCACGAGACACTGTCCTGCATCAATCTAGCTTCCTATTGGTTAATTATAAAGCTGGGTGACATGGCCTTTAAATAATATTACAACATTCCCTCTTGAATGCATGTACAGGCAGCACAGCTGCATACTATACAAGCACTGGTCGGTTTCTGAGGCTGCGGGCAACTTATAATGAACCTGCCATGTGTACTCAAGCTACAGGATACATACACAATGCATTGAAAGGTGGGGGGGGGAAGGGGAGTCAACAGGGGCCCGCAGCTCAGTTTTGCCCCGGGGCCACTTTTCTGGTTAATCCAGCCCTTCTTTCGCCACCATTAAAAGAAAATCCTCACAGAATCTTATAGAAGGAACGAGCTTTGTATTCACTGTGTGCAGCTGCATAGCTGCCGCCGCACTCTGTATCTGTAGCTCACAAACACACCCGCCACCTTTGACTTGTCACTCTCACTACTCTTCACTTCTAGGAAAAAAAAAAAAAAGCAGCGCCTGCAACGAGACATAGGAAAGAACGACACAAACACCGGCACAGATACACACTATTAAAACAACGTGTGCACACAGAATACATGAAGTCAAGTGCAAAAACATGCACACAGACAAACACACACATGCGCACACACACACACGGTCTTATCAGCCTGTGAAAAGCTGCGAGGCGACGGCTGTCTGTTTGTTTGTCTGCGTCGCAGTTTCTGGTGTGTTTGTGATACAACACGACCGCGCTCGCTCCCTCTGAGGCCTCCTTATTCCCCTGGTGGAGATGAAATGTAATGGAGCCGATTCAATAAGAGCGCTGCCTCCTCGGGAAAAAAAACGCAGAGAATCAAATCACACCAAATCCCTCGGAGGCTTCCCAGCATTCACTGCTGCCTTTTAGTTGGGAGGGAAAAAACAACAATGGTGGCTAATTCACTTGGCTCTCTGCACGCTTACACTCACACAACAGGGATGGAGTGTGATACAGCAAATGTTGAGGGCTAATAAAGCTATTCAATAACACGCTGACTGCTTCTACAATATGTTTCACTAAATTCAGCTTATTAATTTGCAGCGAACGCCAAAGAAACACATGGTGACTGAGCTGCTCAGACATAGCTGGATACCATCTTCATAATTTACAGTTTTTTAGGGTATTTAGGAGAACTGACATGGGGACAAATGTTACCAGATGCCAACATTCAACCCCAGTGAGAAATATTTTTTTAGCTGTAATGGTGGGAAAACATTTAGGGCGATAAAAAACACTAAGCTATGGACAATATTTTGTTTGGCAGGTTGAGAGAGAAAGAAAAGACCACCAGTGTCCCAGCAGCAGCAAGGTTATGCAATTTGGTTCAGAGCCAAAACAGAAAAACACTTTGAATGTTCCCAACCTGATACTACACCGTACCACCTACACAACAAACCACAGCAACAGAACCAAAACAGAAAGTGCTTCAGTGAAAAGATGCACAACTTCCAATTTACCGTCTTGTCAAAAAATATGCAGCTTTGAATATAAATCAAAGACATCGAAGAAACACGTCTCATCCTGAAAAAGTTCACGTTACAGACTTGAAACGAAGAAGCTAAATGTTGTTTCAGGCTGGCTGCAGCAGACTGGCTGAGCCCACCGTCCCTGTGGTCATGCTCCTTAAAGCAAAGGAAACGGCAGACCGCTCCCAAAAGGCTTCTGAAGCTCCTTCCAGTCTCTTTAGTTGTTTTTTTGTTTTTGAACCTCCACAGTTTAATTGAAATTTCTGACAGCGCTACGTTTGAAGGAAAAAGAGGCAATTAAAAATGAATTCCAATGGATATTTACGCAGCTGCATGTCGGCTTTCTCCCCCCATGTTTCCTCTTGGACTGCCAAACATTATGGTGCTAAGAGAGGCAATTGTACATTTTACAGCCCCAGGAGGAATTGAGAGAAGACGGGGGCCGTGTGATTCTGGTATTCTCGTTTGGACGAGGAGGGAAATTTTCGGCCCTGTTGTTAAATGGGTGTTGTGAGGAAGCGACGGTGCCGGGGTTAAAGGATTGATTTCCTCTTGGCCGGTGCAAGTTTGGATAACATGCTTCAGGAAGATCACGATGACATGTTGATGATTATTACCACCATCATCAGCAGCAGGAGCAGGAGCAGAGGTTACAGTGAAGTGTTTTGGTTCCACTTTTCCTTGTTGTGAAGTGTTTTTTTTAAGTGTATTATTCTCCCGTATCATTCCCACAAATGACGGCGATTATTAATATTATGCAATACACTGTACCTAAGCCAACAATCCTGGAGCATAGTGTCGACCCCTTCAGCTTCATTCTTACTCATAATCTTGTGACAATCACAACGTGGCAGCAACAACAAGGGAGCTACACAAACACCGATATCAAACTGTGACATTTTGAAAGCGGTTTCGTGCTTGATGTGGGATATGAAATGATGACAAATACGGCATTAAAGATCAATTTGCTTCTCCTCCACAAACAAAAGAAATAACAGATTGTATCTCCAAAGCACAAGATACACTGAGAGGATAAAGGTCTTAACACTGCATCCATTGATTTTTTGTGGTGCCACTTGGGGGGAAAACACAACATCTGACAAATTATCTCCAAAGAAAGTTATTTTTGCAAGCAAACGAATGCTCGTTTACAGATCATGCAGATTCAGAGTAACATTAACATTCATTTGGATTTGGTTTTTGGCAAACTGATGAACACAGCTCCAACATTCACTCTCCTGCTGGCTCATATTTGGTCTCCACAACAGTAACTTTAATTTGGAGTTAACATCTTCTCTACTTTTAGCTTGGCCCACCAACTCTGAGGGAAATACCTGGCTCTAAATGCTCCACTCTTCTCCACACAGTTGTTAACTTTGTCTGCAGCTCGGTGGTGGGTTGATGTAGATTCAGCTTATCGGAGCTCACTGGTTAAGAAACACAGCTGGCTGCTGTAGCTGGAAACCAGCTTGTGAGGCGGAAAATTAAAACTCTGACCTAAAAAAGAGGCTAAAAAGCTAGTAGAGGTGGACTCCAGTTCAGTGATAATCATGAAATGCTTATTAAGACGGCAATATGGATTAATTTGCTTCAGTCCAACAAACTAAAACGTATAATAAACGGCACAGACCCTCACCCACACAGCAGCATCCTAAACATCGAGCTGACTCAACTGAAATCTAAAACTGTTTAACTTATCTTGGTACGTGTTAGTGTAGGAACAAAATAACATTTTCCTTCACTCTCAGTTTCTATGGACATGTTATTGCTTTGATCAAATCTCCAGAATGTTTAAGCTCTGATATCAATCCTCGCTGCCATTTGAATCCCATAAAAACAAACACTCCCGCCGTCGGGTGACCCCCCTCCCCTCCTGTGCTTGGCATGGCAGGGTCTAATTCACTTCCTGTTCAGTAGGGGGGCAGACAGGAAACAGGAAACATGCTTCCTGGTTCTCTCAGGAGGTATATTTTTCTTACGATTGGGGATCTGGGAATGCAACACAATATCTTTAAGGAGATTATGTCCCTGGCACCTACGCTGCTGTAATCAAAGCCTCCTGAACAGAGCGAGCGTTTCAAGTCTGGTGCAGCTGTGAGGACTAGATGTACAGTACGAAGTTTAACAGCCGTGTCCATAATCACATAAGAACATTATTTCTCCACACGTAAAAGTATTTTGAACCCATTTGATGCTCTTAAAGCCCACAAGCTCACTTAAGTCAAACAAAAGTGAGACCTGTTGCTGATATTAATTTAAAAAACTAATATTACCTCAGTATAATCTCTCTGTGGTGTAAGAAAAAGGAAACGCAATAAAGAGTTATATCTCTGAAGCACAGTGGAACAGTTAGCCAAAGCCTGGAGTGCAATGAAGCAAGATGAACTATTGACGTTGCGCTGTCATGGTTATCCATTTTAGGGCTGCAACTACTGAATACTTAAATGTTGTGTCAGAGCTGAAGAAGCCCAAAAAATGCTCCGGCTCGTTTGTGTTTCTTCAAACCAAACCAAAATCATCTCGGGCGGCGCAGAGCACAGAATGAAACGATGACGCCTCTGCAAAATAGGACAAGAGAAAGGAAGCTTTTAAAATGGTACAGATTTTTGAGGAGAGGTTATGCGAGTTGCTGAGAAGTTTCAAAACATCTGTATGATGTTACTTCGCCCGGGCACGGAGACAAACGGTTACTACAGAACATCTGGGATGAGACTGGATGGTGGCGAGAGAAAAGTGGAGGTCCGTGCGAGACTGATCTGACTCTGAGGGAGGGAGCCACGTCTGGCTCTTGTACTGCTTAACATCCATGCCAATGTGGAGGACGCATGGATATCTTATTTAATCAGACGTATCTATTTTTCATATGTGAAGAGAGCATATTTGAGCCTTTAGGGTGACTTGTATCTTTAGCATGTAGGTTGCTAGCTTGGAGGTTGTCGTTGTTTCACAGAGAGACAGGGACTTTGAAATGCTAAGACGCTTAAAGAAGAACATATACGGATACAGTCTGACAATGGCAGCTTTATATCAACAGTCTACATCTTGTGAGTGAGAGTCAAAGTCAAAGAAAATGTCTTTGGGTTGCCTGCGTCCACATTTGATTTACTATGCAATAAAACTCAAAAATCCTCACATCTGAGAAATGGGAACTATTAAATACTGAAAAGTTTTGCTTAATGACTTAAACTACAAACTAATTATGAGAACTGTGTATTAAAATCATCTCAGCGCTAATCCGTTAGCCTGCTGTTGTTGCTGTGGGCTTGAAGGGGAGCAGTTCTCTCTTAAAACTTATTCACCCCAAAGATTTATATAACAAAAACAAAATCTCGTAGAGTACTGAGGGAGAAACAAAATGCTTATGTGCTGAAAAAGCTATAAACTTTAATATGATGATGATTAGACTCTAAATCATGCAGTGAATTCCCTCACCTAATTAAGTAAGACCTCGTATCTGTCATGCTAGTTTATTATCTTCCGTTGCGCATGTGCGTACGTCCACACAGGACCACATCAGGGATTAAGAAGAAAAGAAAAAAAAAACACAGTGACAACAGCAGCACAATGAATTATGAATCAATACGAGCTACAGCACTCCTGAAGTACACACAGGCTGCTGGGGCCATCTGGGGATGCGTGAAAACCACGACTAAGACAAACCCATTCATTCAGCCGTGGATATACGCGCCTGAACCGCCTGTGTTTTTGCTAAGCTGCAGGCTTTCCCTCGATTGGCTTTTTTTCAAGTTTTGCCCAAATCCATCTTTGGGCTATGAATCTCTCCCTTCATTGATCGAAGGAGGACTGGAAAGCAGCTCTGCCCGGACCTGCAGTGCTGAGAACTGCGGCTGCCGACAAGATGCAGGCGTTCAGAACATTCTGGCTTTAATTTGGCTGGCTGTTACCGCAGTGGACTTTGCCTTGGGTTATAAGTTTTACAATGCCACTTGGCTGGTGTTTACGAATACAAATTTGCACGCTGCCTGGCCGGGGTGATTATTTTATAAATGACAGCTGTCGATCGTGGACACAGAGGGTCTGAAATGCTGGGAGCTCAGGCAGAATGCTTCGTAGTAAAGGCAGAGAAATGGAGGAATTGCAACAACGTGAAAAGGTGGCAACAAGGTGAAATCAACAAGAGAACCGCAGACAGAAAGAAAGAGAGGTAGAAAGGTCAAGGGAGACAGAGAGAGAGACGGATTTCCAAAGGTTTCCATTCACTCTCTGCCTCCCCAGAGTAATCCCCACATCTCCCCCGAGAACAGCGCATTGTGTCTCACAGTCGGCGAGCTGACATTTACCGCCTGCCTTCTGGTGCTGTGATTATTTTCTCCTCCAGGTGTGATAGCCAGCCTGCTGTCTCTGCGCAATAACGCTGCCTTCAGAGTTACGAGTGGGAATGCGAGGCAGAATAAGAGCCCGGACAAACCTTTTACTGAAAATACCATGACTGGGTCACGCTTTTGAATCGGAGGTAAAAAGGTTGCCGAACCATGAATGGCAGCCTGTCACCTGGCTGCCGGCGGAAATGGCACCTGAGGGGGGATTTGTGACTTCAATGGAATTCATGAGTGTTGGCCCGTAATTAATTCATTTTTCAAGGGAAAAACTGAGGACATAAAGGAAACAACATAAAATAAATATGACCCGGACGGCAGCTGAGGAGCTTGATAGAATTTTTAAAAATGTAACAAAAAAAAGGAACAAAAGTCGAGAATATTCTGGTTCCAGCGATTGATCCCAAACACCGAGCTTCAAATGCGTAAATGCAACCCTCCTACCTGTCTGCAGACGGAGGCCGGTCGTTGCGGGCTTTGCTGACTTGGGTGTAGAGGGAATCTGAGTGCTGGTGCTGGTGGTGCGGATGGATGTGGGGGTAATCGTCTCGGGGGCTGTGGGGCCGGCTGTGCCCGCTGTCCACGGAGCTGTTCAGGGCGTTGATGCCTGCGTACGGGTGCTCCTCCTCGGAGGACCTCTCCGGCGTGCGGCTTATGTCCAGGATTTCGGCGTAGTCCCGTTCCCGGGCCTGACGCTCCCTCAGCTCCCTGGTCTTGGCTTGGATCCTGACGGGGAACATAGGAACACACACGTCAATACTAAAAATCAAGGGTTAAGACTATAATGGATCAGAAAATGTACACTTTTGGCGCTGTGATTCATTAAGAATTGTTTTAATGGGCATTCTTACATTCATATACCACAAAGAAACTTTTTTTTCTCTATTGTTTAATAAATTAAGCTAAAGTTTCGGGCCAATACTTTTAGCAAACACTGCTATTCATATTGACTGACCACGGAAAGACTGAGAGAAGAATTATTATGAGCTGTACAAACATTTATTGAGCAGAAAAGGTTTCATTTATTGAATTTAGCCTCAATAACTGGAACCAAGAGCCAAAGTGACAGAAGCCAAGAGGTTCTGAGGTTTGTTGTTAATATGGGAGAGACTTTGCTACTGATAAGGTTCAGTTAAATCAGGTAGGTAACCAAACTATTCAAGTCCAGGTCTGGCGGCTTTGCACCACTATGGCTCCATTGTCAGGTATTTAACTCACTGGACAGGCAAGACGAGACATTCCCATCTGTTTCATCAATTAATGGTTTCCCTATTCTCTATACATACTAAATCACAATATTCATATTTATATGTGTCGTGATAGAAGCTTTTATCTAAATTGTCCAGCCCAAAAAGACAATTTGCTGACACTGACTGATGTCACCCAAAGGTTTCTGAAGAGCCATCGTGAAGCTCAAAATATATACAATATATTTAAATATAAAATAGTGACATAAAGTCAGGTGTTACATGATACAGGAAGAACAAATGTATATATTTAGTGCTGGAAAAGAGACGTATGGACGTCAGAGGAACTCTTCATGAATCGTGTTTTAAAAACTGCTCCGTGGGAAATTCAAACGGCCTCTTTACTCGTGCCCGTTTTGTGAGCTAAAACCTTTGTGTTGCTAAATCCATGTAGTGTTTACACTGCAGGGCTGAGAGACACTGTAAATCTCAGGTGTCACATTAACAAAACAGCCCCTGCAACATCTGCAAGTGATTGTTTATTGTGCCTTTTTAACTTTCCATTACAGACGAGAGAGAAGCTGTGGAGTCTATTATTTATGCTCCCACCAACAATGAATAATACCATAAACAATGTATAATAGTCTCTCGCCCCCAAAACAACTCATACGAGGGAAGCACTTTGTTTTCACAGAGTGCTGCTAATGCACAGCTACCATGCTTTAATCTTTCCGTCTCTCACACACACACACACACACACACACACACACACACACACACCTTTGACACCTCTCTGTCTCACGTGCGACTCAAAACACACAGAAATCACACATCCGCTCTTTCTCTTTAGTCCATTATCTTGTGAATAACTGGCAACACCATTTTCTACAGCAGGGGGACTACCTATCGCGCAGCCCCATAATTACAGCCTTGCCAATTATCAGAGCTTTACAACTACCAATTATCATACTGCTCTCTTTTCTCCAGGCCCCTTTTTAATGTCAGCGGGAAAGCGAATGGGACAGCCGCAGCGGTGACGAGGTAGGGGGTGCGACTTCACTGAAGACTCAGCGGGCTAAAATCTAAAACGCTTCCTCCAGAAAATTTGCATGCTGTGCATAATGAAACAATAAGTCTAATAAGGAGGGCTCCCCATTGGCGGGGGTAGGCACAAAATGCGGATCTAAAAGAAAAAAAAAGGAAAGAACAAACGGATGGAAACACTTTACTACTAAAAGTCTGTTAATGAACTTGACGGCTTTTACCGCTCCCTTCTGAATCCAGACAGTGGTAATCTTTTTTTAACTAAATGTGCACCTATTCCGACATCTTAACCCATGTCGGGGTGAAAGCTTGTGGACTAGTAAGCCGTGTCTGTACGATTTGTGAACTCAGCAATTATCTAATAGCGCAGAAGGAAGCGGGGCCCTTGAGGGATCTATCTTTAAACCCAGAGGAAAAACAGTGTTTTCCATCAGAGAAAGCAGCAGCAGCAGCAGAAGTGGGAGCAGCTACTGATTGTATACACAAGCGCAGTGGCTGATAAGATAAGGCCAGACATACCAATCCAGCGCCTGGCCTTCTCCGCACAGCCTCTCCCCGAAAACGAGGCACTGGACGGGTCAATAGGGCCAGTTTCTGAGTGAGGAAGGATGTAGTTTTGAACCAGTTCTGGTTGAGGACACAATTTTGAATTCTTGAGAGCTAAAGTACTGAAAAAAGCATCTTCAGTCGTGGGGTCCCTGTGGAAATATATACGTATTTGGTGAAGTGCAGAGATGCAACTAAGAATTATTTGAATCTACTGTGTCTATTAACCCAAGGTCCAAGGTAACTTCTTCAAAAGCTCAAAGGTATTTAATTTACATTGATATAAATAGAGAAAATCAGCCAGTCCTCACATTTTAGACACTGGTACCAGCATTTTATACCAAAATATTTATCGACACCTTCCATTTATCATCAATGTTAGTCATCTGCATTTGTAATTCACTACCTACACAAACAATCACATTTGAATAGTGCAAACGTAGAAGACGACCTGTGATAGCTACGAAAAATGACCAAAAAAAGTCATAATTTATGGGAAAAAGGAGCATTTACACAATTATGCTGCTTGACTAGATTGAATTGGAGCCTCCTTTAAAGCTTGCAGAGTTGTTCCCTTAAGACAAAATCTCAGCCTCTATGTCAACATGACAAGCACTAAAAAAGCAATGTTGCTAAAAACGTCCAATTGTGCGGACACAATTATGTTGATTGAAACGGGACAGGAAGGAAAACCACACTTGACCTAATCATTACCCTTTCAGTCCCAAAATATTTACCCAAGGAAAACCCTGTTTTCTTACTCAGGGCTAACCTCGACGAGAGATGAAAATACTCTCAGCATGAAGGCTAAATGATAAAAAAAAAAAAAGGAAGGAGAGAGGTAGTTAAGGAGTCCGGGGATTGAGTAAAAAGAGTGCATGGCAGAAACAGAAGGGAGAGGGTAGCAGATAAAAGGGTATAGAAATGGCAGGATGGGACATTATGGTGGAAGAAATGTGTTTGACGAGTGACCTTTCTACCACATCAAGCCAGAACAATGGTCCATTATGTGCTATTGTACCCACAGTGTAATAAACCTTCCTCTTAGCGGTAATGCTGACACGACTGATAGACCTCGGTGAAAGGCAGGAAGTACATGAGAGGAGAAGGTCCAGCGGGATAAGATGGCTGCTGAAAGTCCTTTTGGATTGATAACGTTGGCTATCTGGAAAATGTTTTATGTTTCGGCGACGCGCAGCTTTAGCCGCTTGCTATGCTTCAAGATTCTGATCATTCATAGTCAGCCGAATCTAACCGCACACGGGGCCCACTTACAGTTTAAAGAACCTCATGTCTGCCACTGACATGGTACAGAAATACGGTTCTTGGGCTGGCGCTGTTGATCCTGGACAAGAATTAGTCATACTGAGCAAGTGTCTAGGTCAAGGGAAGTTCAATGGGACAGTCTACATGATGTAGAGCGCTCTGCCTGCTGTATAGATTGAACTTTTAACCTTAAGCCAGGTTTTAAATCTCTTAACTAGTGTGAAATCATTTTTACCAATAGGCATGACCTGATGTCTGTAATTGAGTGGTCTAAATCGATATTTTTAAGGATCTGTCAACCTGAAATACATCAGCATTCACCAATACCTCTGTTTGATTAAAGAAAATCAAAAATCTAGTCCTGGTGCGATCATTGAGATGCTGTGAATGTTTCTAATTAATGACATTATCTGATTCAGGCCAAATACATCATTATACAAAGTACATTCATGTCAACAATGACCAAATATTTCCATTTGCATACGCTTATCTGTTCTTCAAATGACTATACATCTCCCAGTGCAAACATCAGTGTGCTGTCTGAACTGTCTATCTAGATTTGTTTGTCTGGCTTGGGGTTGGAGTCCACTGGGACCAGAGACTTTAAACCACGAGGAAATCCATTCATCTAGTCAATCACAGCTGGATTAACCATAGCCTCTGGCTGAGGCCAATCGATAGGTGCTCTGCAGCGAGGTGCCGAAGCTCCAGGCTGAACCTTTGGAGAGCACTGCTAACTGGATCACTGTTTAACAGCGAAGCAGCCACAGTCTACACATCCTCAATGGGTTCTCCCCGTCAATATCGGTGTATCTCAGCTAGCGGTTTAAATACTAACGAGGAAGATGCTTGTGCTTTTCAGGTGCTTGGGGAGGGAGTCAAACACCAAACGCTAAACAAAATAAATTAAAGCTTCGAATTAAAAACTACTAGCGGACAATCCCAAGATGGTTCTTGCTCTGTGGATGACCAGAGTAACTACCCTAATTTCTGTTTTTTTGTTCCTCATATACCTTTTTGCCTCGTTCCCTTGGCTCTTTCTTGCCTGGAGCACTCTACGTGCTAAAACCATCCCAAGCAAACAAAACAACAAATAATCAACTCTTTGCAGCTCATGCAGAGGCTCTGCCTCAAAGAAAACTCTGACCAAATATGTGGAAACACTGCGTCTACTTCCACCTCTACATGTAATGAGAGGCAGGCCTATCGGTTACAAATATCATTAGATCAGTAGTGCCTTTAGAAAGCATTCAATCCATTTTTTTTTACCCATTCTGTGATGCAGAAGGCGCCAACAAATCTAAATTAACTGATTTTTATGTCAATAATATACCCTACATCCCCTATAACGACGAGGCAAAGCAAGCATTTGGAAAAGCTTCAATTCTTGTAGGCTACACAAAAAGGGAATTCAGCATGTAACCACAAAAAAACAGAGCTATATATACGTATGGGACATGTAAGTGTGTTGCAAAATCATGTTCAATAAATGAGAAAATGGTGCACGTTATCTGCGACAACCATATTCCCGTTTTAAAATACCATAAAACAGTCCTGAATAGGTTTCAGTGGCTCAAAGTGTTTGTAACCACCATGATAATAAATGTATGCGACATTTGAGAACAAGAAATAACAGAGGAGCCACGGATTGGATTACATACCAACGGACCAGTCTGAACTTTTAACTTTATCCGGCATAACGACCACATCATCCGACGTGGCATTTGCGTTAACTTTATGCCAATTAAAAATAAAGACTCGGCTATTATCATATTATTGGACTATCTGCTCTGCAGGCGTAAAGAAAGAATTACAAACCAAATTTTCATAACGAGCAACTGCAGGGAGTAATGACTCTTGCCCCTACACCACGAGCATGGGAATTAATTAGCTGGCAGGGCTGTAATGGCCTTGGCATTTACAAACTACTGCCCCCCCAAAAAAACTGGCATGGTGCCCGACTGACATTTAGTCTGGTGAGGAAAGGAGAAGAGAGTAATGCAGTGACAAAGAGACTTGCTGTCTCGGGGCTGTTTTTAGTTTCGATAATAGTAAAATGATGGGTTCTCAAATCTCACAAATACTTTATTTATCAAACCATTAACACAGTGCTATTGTAAGCAACGTGATTTTGTTTAGTCTGTTAAATGTCAGAGGGAATTCCTTCAGTCTGTCACACTAGATTGAAAAAAAAACTTCCTGAACTCTTCCAAGACCACTTGTTTCCCTCTGAATTTGCATCGGGCTCATCATGCTGCAGAGGCGGTAGCAAAACACACAGTCAGACAGAGCGATACTGCGACTCCAGGGCTGCAACAAACGATTATCGTCATTGTCAGTTGGTCTGTCGATTATTTTCCTGAGTAATGGATTAGTTGTTTGGCTCATAAAATGTCAGACAATGTTGAAAATGTCAGTGTTTTCCAAAGCCTGAGACGACGTCCTCAAATGTCCTGTTTTGTCAGCAAGCCAAAGATATTCAGTTTACTGTCTCAGAGGAGTCAGGAAAACAGAAAATAGTCACATTTAAGAAGAATTTTGACTATTTTTGCCCCCAAAAAATACTTAAACAGATGAATTAATTGTTATACTTGGTGATTAATTGAATATTTAACAGCTAATTGATTAATTGTTGGAGCTTTATGTTACTCAGCTACAATATACTGTATGTACACAGGACATAGCGGCTGCTGGGGGCACAGGGGTCATTCCTGTCCCACGCTCCGGGTCATTAGAGGGCCGAAAACAGCCCTCTGACCCTGAAGCTAATGTGTCAGGGGCGCCTTTGGAGATCTTCCTGTCCTAGGCACAAGCACGACTATCGGCGGCCCTGAAGAAATGTTTTAAGTTCAGCGTGGAAGAACTTGACTGGCCCATCCAACACTTTTGGGATTAACTCGAACGCCGACTGCGAGCCAGGCCTTCTCACCCCTGCATCACTGTTGGACCTCATGAATACCCCTGTGGGCTTAATGAGAACAAATCCCTGCAGCCAGGATCCAAAATCTTGTGGAAAGCTTTCCCAGAAGAGTAGAGCTTGTTGACGCAGATTAATGACTAATGAGTGATTAATGAAGGCTTTTGGAATAACAGGTTCAACAAACATAAGTGTGGTTATAAATGCCGTCCACATACAGATTGTTACTAAAGTGATACTAGGCAGAGGTGAGAGCATGTGTTCGACTTCAGCATCTTCACTTCAATGAGCAGACAGAAGGAAAGTTTAAAGGGCCAAAGCAGGGAGGGTGAACTAGAAGCTTCAATTTAAATTTGCACTTTGTAACTACGATCAAGGCTATTCAAAACATGGATTTTTTTAGGTTAAAAACATTGTGAGTGATCCCCGAAGAGAAAATAAATTATTTAATTTGGTTCACTTTGATTCCTGGAGCACGGCAGAGCTGCAAAGTTATGACACATTTTTCCCCTCTTTGATATCGGATCCCAAAGTAGCAAAGCACATGAGAGTCCAGAGTCAAGAGGACGTTTACCAACGCAGCACTGAGCAGGAAAAAACTATATGCATCAGCATTTAGCAGGTGCTACATCATGAAGACCTCACCTCTCCTGCTCCATCCTCATCTTCAACGTCTCCTCCTCTGAAACCTGCGTCTCCTCCAGCCTCCACTTGCTGGAGCCTTTACGGTCCATCTTTTCCCCCGGACGCTCGTCCTTACGGTGCTTCCCAAACCTTGAATACAGAAACAGGCACAATGATTATCTGTGTGTCTGTTTCTACGGGGCTATGCTGTAGGGTTTAATTAAATAATAACACTGCATTTTTTGGTGTTTCTCTGTGTAAGCTGTCGAAATTGAATCATTCTTCCCAACTCAGACTGGTGTAGTAGCAATTTTTTCCTAGATGGACCAGTTACCAGATAAAAAGCCGAAGGTCACACAAACAATTCAAGGAAATCTCTTAATAATTTAAACCTAAGAGATGCGTTTATTGTGAACCAGCAGGCATGTTCATAAAATATGAGCCATTTCTCTCCAGTACAGCAGCCTTCCAGCTGATCCGACTGAAAATGTTAGTATGCCTGTGATCACAAAAAACAGCCAACAGGTATCATAGTCGATCAAGCCCTCAAATGAACCGTTTGAAAAAGTACTTCTCACAAGTTCAGAGCCCCATTCAGTTCGTTTAAAGTTGGGGAGTGGCAAAGCAAGACGGCGCAGACGAGGCCCATCACAGTAATTATATTCATAGGGTGGGAGTGACGCTTAACGAAATAGGAGCCATTGCAGAGATATTTCAGCTTGATTGACTCAGTATAAAGCCGCAGCCTGTTGAAGAAATGACTTTGGCACCGTGCTCGCTTCCACAATGAACCTCAGCGATTATTCACAGGGAAATTGGTCCGCGGAGAATATCTACGACTTCTAAAGAGACAACGCTGAGAGAAACCAGAGAGGTGAGTGTGTTTGTGTGTGTGTGTGTGTGTGTGTGAGGGGGGTGTTAATGAAAGAGACAGAGGAAAGTGAACAAGAGAGAAAAAATGAACACGCGCAAGAGAAACTCAATGAATGAAACATTAAGACTGCACACTAAACTACTGTATATGGTGGAGAATACAAAGGACACCTCGAGAGGTGTGTGTGTGTGTGTGTGTGTGTGTGTGAGGGGGGTGTTAATGAAAGAGACAGAGGAAAGTGAACAAGAGAGAAAAAATGAACACGCGCAAGAGAAACTCAATGAATGAAACATTAAGACTGCACACTAAACTACTGTATATGGTGCAGAATACAAAGGACACCTCGAGAGGTGTGTGTGAGTGTGTGTGTGTGTGTGTGTGTGTGTGTGTGTGTGAAGAAAGAAAGAAAGAAAAAAAAGAGGAAGATTAAAAAGACTGATGGAGAGAGAAAGTCACAGGATCAAACAAAAACCCAAAGAAGTGAAATTCCCATAAGAAGAGCGCGAGTGTGTTTAAGAATTTAAGAGAAAGACTGTAAATTGCCCAATAGGAGTAAGAAAGTGGGGAAAAAAACAGACATGCTGAGATGTGAGCCGTGTGAATGCATGCATGTAAAGCAATATATAGAAGAAAGAGAATTGAGAAACAAGAGTAAAATAAAGTAAAATCGATGAGAGAGTCAGGAAGAAAGAACAAAACAAACGCATGAATCTGCAGAGAGAAGCCAGCGATGTGAGTGTGGAGGTGTGTGAGAAAGAAAATATATAAAAAAGAAAAACAACCCTGAATGGGAATAAAGGTGAGAGAAAAAATAGGTAGGAAGCAAAATGAAATGGCATCTAAAAGAAATGTGCAATATTGTGAGGAAATGAGGAGAATGATGAAGAGAAAAAGCAAATAACGAAATATTTTGTGTGTGTAACTGTAAGACAGAACGAACAAAGGACGACAGAGGTATCACACCTGATATACATCTAAAAAAAGTCAGGATAATATCCTTAACAAAAATGGGTTTCTTCCACAAACTCGAAACTTTTCCTTCCTAGTTTGTGGGGAAGATTCTCTGACAGAAGCCCAAAAACCGACGGGAAACAGAGCGCTTGCAGAACACTTCCTGCGTCGGCTTTGGCATCCGTGTGAACACGCATCCAGTGCATGTGGCACGCAGATGCTACCCAGAGGTTCAGCATCTGGTCTTTTTTTGTTGCCCGCCATGTGCAGATCTCACAACAACAAAAAAAAAAAATTGCTAGGCAGACAATTAGGATAGCTGCTGCTGAATCTGGGATTCGATGGTGACAGGTGTTGGCCATTTGTCAAACAGAGTGAATCTGTGTGAAGTTTGTCCAATGACTGACAAAATCACTAAATACATACATGTCATTTTAAAATGACGTTTAAAGAGGAGTCAAGAAAATCTAAGAGGTGGCACTCTCATTTGAAGACACTGGGGACACTGTTGCAGTCTGTCGGCTCGCTACTGTCTGAAATAATGTACAAAAATGACGCACCAAAACCTAAAACAGACTCACAGCCAAAGAGAAATCTAAAAATTGGTTATGCAATCCATGCATAATGTGTAGCAGCTATTATATATAAGGTCTTTGATTCAAAATGTGTGTTGGCATGAAATGCATCTGTGATGACCCGAGAGGACCCGATGATGCAACAAGAGGTTCCCAAGTTCACATAAAATTCAGCACGGCTCCTAATTTGTCAACTGGAAGAGATCTGAAATCTAACAGAGCTGATTAAACTTAATGTGTGCAAGTTCTGCCTCGAGGGGGTAACTCAACTCAAACAGAAGAAAAGACGTAAGCGTCATTCATGTTATGTTCAGTCTGTGAAAATGAAAAAAAGTATGTTATCAAATACTGTAAATGTCCTGATGTTCCTGAAATGTCAAGACGTATAAGCCCACAAACAACAACAGATGCTGATGCTTCGGTGGGTAAAAGACAAACTGAGGACAACCAAGAGATGGTAATGGGGAGGAGGAACTGCAGTAAGCATAAGGGGGAGGGGGCGGGCTCGGAGACTATAAGGTCCATTACTTGATTAATTTAACTGCGGCCGCCTGAAATGCTCAGAGTGACGGCTCGCCGTTAATGTTAAGAGCAGGAGTGATCTATCACAGCGCGAGACGGTTGACACTTTCTCTCTCCACACCACTAACTTTCATTAACAGCCCCTTAAAAGACAGCCAAACTCTCCCCGCACACGCACACACAGCCACGTACACAAACACACACGCACGAAAAGATTTACGACTGAATGGGAAAACTTTGAAGAGGAGACAGAGTATAAACCGTGACACCGGGGGCATTTAATAATCTTATATTCCAGGCACAGTTAGGCCCGCCTCGTCTTGTGGAGCCGGTCGCCATCGATAAAGAGGCTTTGACGTGTTTCTGTGGTTAGAAAAGACAACTTCAAAATGTCAAGGATTCAGCTAATTCAATTCAGCAGACCGCCCGTGTGTCACCGCTAATCCTTTAACAGCACAAAAAGTGAAAACAAGTCTGGCGGTGTTGTGGACACTTTCGGGTGACATATTGGATACGCAGCACCGCCGAAATGTCAGTGGGACACATGGGGGCGGTCGGCACATCAGAAAGTAGTGAAGTTAGGATAAAGTCAAGAATTAATGCCCCTAAAATATGATCGCAGCACGATGGCATCCGTGAAAATGTCAAAAAATGCAGATGGGAGTCCTGCTTCCATCCACTGTTTGATAAATGTGACATGATATCACAAAATCACTGCCGGGGGAAAAGTATTGAATTTATTTGCCGTCTTGCCGCAACATGTTATTGGATGAAACTATTGTGTTGCTTAATGTCTGATAAAAACTAAGATGCTGAAACACTTCAGGAATCCATAACTACTGATCAATGTATGGCCTAAGTGACTAGTGATCCCCTGATCCCAGTCTCGTGCCACCCATCTCACTTCTGTTCAGGACAGGATACAGGTGAAGTGAATGCCCATCAGCCTCAGCTGTGCTTTGTGATTAACTTGGACATAAAACGCTGACGTGTTCGCAGGTTAGCACTAGGGTTGCCAATACAAAATTAGCCTGTTAATGGGAAATGGATATAATCGGCTATAGGTTGATAATGGATTTTTTTTGCTCACCACATCTTAGCCTTTCTGTGCAGCTGTGCATAAACTACAGCTCAGGATCATCTTTAAGATACAAAAATGGTTATCTTTTCAAGAATAGCAGGTTACTAGCAGTTATCAGTATTGGCTGAAGTAAACTAGCGTGTTGACATGCCGATCACGTGTTACTCTGTGTTAACACACATGCTAACGTTATGTTAACATTGGCATCCAGCTAAAGTTACAGCTAAGCCAAAGTAAACCTGGGGATGACCAAGTCCAGGTTAGATTCGTGGAAGCTGAGCCAAGTCTGACAGTGAAGTCAGTGATGTCCAAAAATGGCCACCATACCGCACCATACATTTTGAGGGAAGCAACACAAGCTTCCCTCTGGTGACCCAGGAAGGCCACAATTTAGATTACTGCTCCAATAGTGGGATCTAAGAGTTGCAGAGTTGGTATGTTGTGAGTATTACTGCCTCAAAGACCAGCCAAGTCTTCATTTGTGAGCACAGCTGGGAATACGAGCAACAAGTTATGATGAACACAGCATTAGCTGCAGTTTGTAAACCGTGACTATTAGCATTTTATCTCGCATCACGCTCCAGCCTCTTCCCCTGAGCAGAGTATGACGCACGAACGTGTGAGTTTCTAAGAAAACCCATCGGCAGACGGCGAGAGCGGTCAAAAACAGGCCTCACAGTGCTTCCTCGGCGACACATCACGAAGCTCGTCACAGCATGAGCCTTTTCCATGTTCGGGCTTGTTCACTTGTTCATGACGAAAACACACACACGCACACACACCAACACACACACACTATAACCACTGCAAAATTAGCGCAGCCCTCGAATTTCTGGGCAGCGAGCGTCTTCGCTGGTGCCAAGCTAACAGACTGGGTGTTGCTTTTGAGTCCAAGTGATGATCAGAGAGAGGGGGTGAGAGAGCAGGAGAGAGAGGGAGAGAGAGGGAGAGAGAGAGCAGGAGAGAGAGAGAGAGAGAGAGAATAGATGGATACAGAGTTGGCAGGCTGCACTGTTGGCAGGGGTTGATAGTAATGAGGCTTTGATTGGGACTGAGTGTGAGGCCTTCGAGACATGAGAGGGTCAGGCAGTGGCAGCTCTGTTGATCTCACACACACACACACACACACACACACACACACACACACACACACACACACACACACACACACACACACACACACACACACACACACACACACACACACACACACACACACACACACACACACACACACAAAGAGACACACACGCTCCTTTGACTTCTACAGGCCTCCTACTCTTGATCAACCCCGCCTACATGCAAACACACATCGAAGTACGAGCTCCCTGACACTCCTCAACAAAAAGCCTTCACTCACTCATTCAAACGCACACATACACACACACACACACACACACACACACACACACAAACACACACTCTCAATCACATGACACTCGTGGGGATCTCTTGACGTTCTGTGAAGCCACTCGGGGGAACTAACTTGCTCACATCACATTCGGCGGTGCGATAGGGCTGCGCTTTTTAAAAAAACAGTTGAAGTCGCTCTCGACACATCCACCCTCTGTGGTTTGGGCCCCGACAACACGCATTTGCATCCCGTTTCATCGTGACATGTTGACACTAACACAAGTGAAAACATGCAAATGAAGGTACCTTTTTTTCCCTCTCTTTCAGTAACATATTTGCGGCTAAGTGCTCGCCGCGCAGTGTTTGCTAAACTGTGGCTCCCACATATCACCTGTCAATCAAACAACGTGGGTGCTACAAGGAAGTGTTTTTCATTGGATTTTCTGTTAATTCAGCTGTGAGCCTCTGAATGTGGCGCCTTCTTGTTGTGCCCTTTATTAAATGCAATGTGACACAAAAGAGCTAAATAAATGATCACTTCACTCTGTTCTTGGTCTGTTCAGATTTGTAAAATATCCCACTGGGGTTCAGGTTTTCAATTTTTCTTCTAGTTGAATAGCAAACAGGAACAGTTTAAGGAATATACACGTCTTGATTTACCTTCTAGGGGAAACTGGGGGAAAAAATTACCCTTATATGCAGGTTTTTCGTCGGCAGGTATTCAGGTTTACTATCTGTTTACACACAAAGGAATACCTGAGCAAAAGGAAACAACGAATCAATTTATGAAGGTTATCAAACTAGATCTGGTTCAGGGACAGGATCTCATTAGGTAATAAGGTGGCACCAAACCAAAGGCCCCTCAACACGGCAGTTAATACTGTGCTTGAGTTGTGCAGATTTCCAAACAAATGTTGAATAACATTAGCAAAATTGAAATGTCATTCCTTTTTCCAGAGACTTTGGTAAACCTGGAGTTTTCGGGGCCAGAGCAGGGAAAATCCAGCCTCGTCAATATAGACAGTCATTACTTTTAAGGTCTATTCCACTGCAATAAGAAATAAACACGTAAAAAAGAAAAACATACATTACTTTTTCAGTAAATGCCCTGAAATGTATTTAAAATATGGAGCTCTAACAATAATACATCAGTGCAGTTTTAATGATATATTGTTTATGCATACAAAGTTTTGCAGGGGAAAAAAATGCAATTTGTTCCCGATCACATTTCATAGATTAATATGCTGCTGAGCGACCATTAATTTCTCCCCAAAAATTGCTTACTTAATTCCCACTAAACTTTCAGTGCCAGCTTACTCAACGTGAGAAATGGCAGTGTATTTCTTCTGAGAAAATATTGGATAAGTCAGCTCAATGGGAGTTAAAAGTATATATATCGTGAAGCATATTCAACTTGACTCAAACCTTGTCAAGAAGACAATATTTTAACAAACCAGAAATGTTACACATCACTTCCTGCATACCAGAAGAGAAAATGTTAAAGCTTGCAGTGCTGCCGTGTCAACACTGAAGTCACAGTTTTGTGGATTCTTCCTTTAAGTTTGGTATGTATGACCGGGACGAGACATACAGATGGGTTGAATATATCCCACATCATTATTCTGGAGAACACAGATGTCTCATCCAGTAAACACTGGGGCGCAGATCAAACAGGCGGTCAGACACAGTTTTAATGGGGCAGATCTGATGTGACCAATACGAGCCAATCAGAGCGCCATCGCACTGATGATCTGACAAACAAACACCAATCTGTATCAGCGGCCTTTATGTTGTGTGGATTTGTCATTCAAAATATATCTACGATTCATGCCTCTGTGTATGTGTGTGTTCCCTGCTAATTACTCCAGTGTGTGTCTGTGTGTGAACTACAGTGTGCCTGCTTTCATGAGTTCGCAGTATGTTTCCATGTGTGATTACACCGTTGTGTGTGTGTGTGTGTGGCCCTGACTGCTTTCAATAAGCCTCTCTGCTTTTCCTCAAGTTAGCTGTTGTCGTTTGAAGCGATCCCACCTGTTCCTCTGACTTTAACCTTGCGGCGCCCCTGAAGGTCCATGGTCTCTGGTCATGTAGCACCAATTTCACAAATATTTGTCTTTCTACAGCGTTAACAGGCCTCAGCCTTTCTGCAAAGGTCATATTTCCAGTGTTGACATACACCTTTAATTACGCCATAAATATAAATCAGGATTGTGTATTTTTACTAAATAGTGATTTCAGCTGAGACACGTTGATGATGTAGTTGTAGCTGCTCGACCTGGGATGCGCACCACGGTTGAACTGGGTGAAGTTTATGTAAACAGTATATCGACCTTCTTGGTTACATGTTATTTATTACTAGCAAGGATGACATTTGTTTGAGAAAATATTCATAACTGAAGGTCGACTTACTTACTAACTTCTTCTGGAGCCATCTGTCATAAAGTTGGCTCAGTGGTCATCAAGTGACCTTTATAATATTTGTATATAACCCCTTAAGTGCACCTTGACTTGAACTGTTTTGATTTGAACTGCTATTTCCACCATCAAGGACACATTTTTAACACTTCAACAGACTACGGAGCAGCTTCATTCCCCAGACTGTGAGATTCTTCAATTCATCATTAACACTAGAAAACAGATGTAGCACGAAGGACTCAAACATCGCTTTGTTTTTTTAAACCCATCTGTTTAAGAAATTGACAATAACTTACCTTGTAACCTTGTTTGTTGAAATCCTCCTCCAGCTCACTTGATTGATCTCTCTCCCTTACAGTGTATTAAACCTCTATCAGCATATTTTATGTAATTTCTGTCTCCAACAATATATTTGCTTTTCTTTCAGTACCCTTCCCCCTTTTCTAAAAGTCCTTCGTTTTTATTTCTCTCACTCCATCTCCGTGGACCTCATTACCTTCCCCTCTCAGACAAGAGTCACAGTTTTGTTTCCTTGTCATCGCCACTTTGGCTAATATGATGTACAACCATATTACTGGCCGGGGCCCAGAGGCTTCCCAACCAATCAGATGGAGGAAGGGCAGACCAAATGACCTGGACACCAATTGTAAAAGGGGGATGGAGAGGCATGAAGGAGGGAGTGTATAGACTATAAACCATCAGGATGTTTGTGCATGTGTCAGTTTAACTATAAGGGGTTGTTTGACAGGTAAAATGTTGAATTATTAACAGGAAAACCAACCACACAGGTCAACTCATCTGAGAGTCTTATTAGCGTGTCCTCACACTTTTTACTGTTGAGGCTCCACAGCTCAGGTCTGTCCCGTTCATTTATCTCACTCACAGAGCAAATCAGACAGCTGTTTTAGGTACCAAGCCTCCCAAAAGTATGATTAACGTTATTTGTCCACGTGTCAACAGGAGTTTATTTTCTTCACACAAGACAGCACACAAAACTGCCCTTAATAAGGATGTGTCAGCTTTTTACAGTAGGTATTGATCAGAACGGCTTGAACAGACTGATCCTGAACACATCTCAGTCCTCGCCTTATCTCAGAGTTTATATATAGATAGTTTAGGAAGTGCTTACATTGTGCAGATGATAAAACAGTAATAGTGTTAAATGAGAATTGCTCTGCGACACAATGTACCGTCAACACAAGATAAGCCCTGAACACACACTGTGTACTGTACTTTCTTCTTACGCTGTGTTTTCACACAGCTCAAAGTATATTGTGTATTTAAGTGCCAAAACATTCAGGAAACGTCTTTGTGCAGAACTGTTCGAGTGAAAACCAAGTTAATAATCATGACTAGACTTTTTTTCCGTCTTACCTGAACATGTCCCCGAGGCCTTTCAGCATGCCCTTCTTGGCCTTTCCCTTGTCTTTCTCCTTCCCTCCGTCCTGCTGCTTCTTCTTCTCCTTCCCCCCCTTGTCTTTGTCTTTCTTCTTCTCCTCTTTGGTGCGATTAGTGCCGTTGACCAGGGGTTTTTCGGAGCCGGACAGCGGGGTCTGGTCGGCCACCGTGGACACGGAGTCTCTCCCTGATCGTGAACTCTCCTCTGTGTCCTCCTCCACTGCAGAGAGGGAAAGGGCAAATAGATGGACAGGGGACAGAGATGGAAACATGGGGAGAATGGATTTAATATGTATCTTTTTAAACTATGAACAGGTTATTTTGCACGTACTGTATGAAACTCAATAAGCCTAATAAATGAACATGTATAAGTCGCATAAATGTGTAATTATGTCTCCTAAGTGCCAAAAGGAGCCTTACACACTTTAATTACATATTACTAGTGATTGAGGGGCTCTGTTCTGCAGTGAAATAGTAATCATTAGAGACGCCGCCTCCAATAAAATGATTAAAGGCAATAAATTAATTACTTTGACGCCACAATGACACGTTACTGTAACACAATATGGGATCAACTTTAGATAGAAAACAGATTATTTGGGCTCTCCATCTGGATGATTTTGGTGTCAGTTGCCAAGTTTTGGAGATAACGCCAAGAGAGACGTCTGCCTTCTCTCCAGTATAATGCAACTGGACGGCACTCGGCTTGTGATGCTCAAAGCACCAAAAAACACATGTTTGGAAAAACATGAAACTACATGAAACTGTGCAGAACAAGGTCCGCAGATTATCTTGATTAAGCGGGTCATGATTTCTGGAAAAGAGACGTTGCTGTTGAGTGTTGAGTTCTTCAAACGTGTGGTTTTGGCACTTTTTGCGCCACCGGCCGGGTGCCATCTTGTTCCATTATATTCGAGAGAAGGCAGACATCTCTACAGAGGATATCTAAAAAAAAATTAAATTGGCATATCACACCAAAAGAATCTAAATGGATAAACAGAACTACAGTTACGAGGAGAGTTTGTATTTTGTCCATATAAAAATGAAGAAGAATCGTGAAAGGGGACGGCACTGTGGATATTTAGGAGCATGAAATACGAAAACAAAGAGAAACAGAGTGACGTTGACTGTATTGTTGTGTTTTCTTCTAATGCAGTCACTCTGGTAAGAAAGCAGCTTATTGCAGACATGATCGATGCTCCCCTATCTCCTGACTCATCCTCATTTCAGATGCCTCATATTGACACTGTGATGACATGTAATGCGGCAGATAGCTCCGTCCTGACACAGCCGTATGCCATTGCCACAAGCACTGATTACATCAGCTGCAGGAGACTGAGCGTTAGTCAGAATGCTGTCACTCCCATGCATGATTATGGAAGCCGCATCCAAGTTTTAGTGGCTGACACATCATCAGTTGCAATATCAATCCTTGTTATTGATTTCCAGGGTGATATAATGCAATGACACTGATGTCATCATTGCACTATTTCACATTTCAGACTTGTTCCAGAAGCTCCTCGCTGAAGGACGCAGACGGGACTCCCAGCTGCTGATGATCATTGTGGGATCAAACCTGTGATTTTTGAAAAAAACAGGACAGTTTAATTAACCGCTGGCTGATGTACAAACTGGAGGATATCTTACATGTCTCCATGCCCTCATCGTCTTCTTCCGTTGCAGCCGGTCGGTCGTAGGATTTGTCGATGGCTGCTCTGAAGCTCTCGTTGCAGCCCCGCCCCCTGATGATGCGGGGGCGCGGCCTGTGGAAGGGGAGGTCCCCGTTGAGGGTGACCTCGGCAACGGCCGTCTGGAGGCTCTCTAGAGAGCTGGACTTCTTTAAGCCCAGCGATGGTCCAACGTCCTTTGTGGAGGAACCTGATGGGAGGATACAGAGGTTTGTACTGGAGGAACGTGGTCGGCCCTGTAGAAGTCCCAATCAACGCTATATCTTAGTACTGTACACTGTAGCATCGGACCAACCGAACCAGCTACCCTGTCTTTTTAGTATACTTCAAACAGCAAAGACCTCTTCGGAGTGGAGCAAAAGTATGTACGGCAGTAGTTTAACAAGTCTGCTTCAAGAAGTGGGAAGCCTTCAGGGGCTACATCTGTACTTTGAACTCTATAAATTATCACCACAAGTGACAGCTAATTAGCTAATCTTTGAGGAAAAGGCTGTCCCAACCTGTGGTCTTATCTTTTATCATCATCATCAGTTTTCTAAGTTTCCCTCATATCTGTAACTACAAAGAGGAGACAGACTAAAAAGCTACAATCTAATTTCACTTCCATCCTGATGTTATTCTTTTCTAACATCGCCTCAAAAACATTCCCCCTTCACATCTTTAAGTGCCACAATAAATAACTAAATCCGTCCAGAATCAATACGTGCACGTCGACTTTGGTTGTAAATAAAAATGTTAAAACATTCTCAAGGATAAAGGATAATGTAGTGCGAGACAAGCTTGAGAGTGATGCTGCAATATGACTAAACAGGATGATTTAAGAGGATGAATTGAGAGGATGAGAGAGAGTTTTTTTTCTGAGTAAGCAACGTGACACTTACAGTATTTCACAACGAGCCGCTTCCTGCCAAATGACCAACAATTTAAAGCTGTCCAAGTATAACCTCACAGTCTCCACTGTCGAGTAGTGTGAGCATTTCTCAAACGGCAAATTTTGGGGCGGATTCTGGGATTAGCTCCAGCCACACCTCACTGTGACCCTCAAGGTGAACGTCCACCGAAAAACATCATTAGCACACACAGTATGGCAACAACACAGAAACTGGAAATGGACCATGACTGCATTCTCTTGCTTTTTGTTCCACTTCTAGCCGACAACAACAAAAGAGAAAGACCTGCCCCATTGTGCAGAAATGTTACATAAGTGCTAAACCATCTTATAGCTGATACTGCTTATCTTCATACAATATAATGCAAAGGCAGAGGATGACCTAAAAAGCACTCGGAAAGTTTCTTCCACGCTTAGATTTATGCACACAGGTCTGTCAAAAAATAGACAGGGCACAACAGATGTCGGTCTTGTTTTCTACTCCTGCAGCTGGTGAACAATAAAACCATTATATGCACCAGCTATGGCTCAGTAATGACACACTCACCCTTCAAGGAACTATGCCTCAACAAGCAGGTGAAGCTATTGCTTTGGTGGAGCATCTCTACTTAATGCGCTAAGAACAAACACCTGGTCTACCCGAGCACTGCCAAGCCTCAGAGGACTAATAAGAAACCCTGACAACGACACATCATATTTAAACCTGGATGCTGTTTGTTTCACATAGAAGGAAACTCAATGATTGTGTGTGTGTGTTACATTCCTCCTGACTGACTACAAATTTCATTACAAGATGTGGCTGGGAATGAAAATAACCATCAGCAAAATAGGAGAAACATGACAGTTTAATTAAACTAAGACTATTTGTACAGCGGTGCGGGCATAATTTTTTTGCTCCCATATGGCAGCTTTCAGCCGGCTGCGGATGCGTACGGTGGCAAATAAATGTAAGAAGATAAGGTGAGGAGGTAAGGACGTAAATGGAAGAGTCCTAATCCCCCTGTGTGGTGTCACTTCAGAGCTACTGTCGCAAGGAGGCTGCAAAATACACAAGGCCTGACAGATTAACATGCGGTGCCATGAGGCAGGAGAGTGACTGAAAGGGAGAGAGAGATAGGGGAGAGGCAGGGGAAGAAGAACAGCACAAAGTTTAGAGTGAAAAGAGGAGTGAGTGAGGAAGATGGAGACGGAAAAATAAAGTGTCTAAGACGGAGAGAAAAGAGTGGAGGTGGCTGAAATTGAAGAGAGGCTGAAAAAGGGTAATAAATACTAACTGGAGCAGCAATTGTGTTTTAATCCACAGCTGCTAACTGTTAGAAATCTGTATATTTGTGACATATTTGTTTTGTAGATTTGCATCATGGGGGCAAAAGAGACTTACAGTAGCAAATAGGACATTTTTCCACTGTGAAATTCTAGTATTTGTTAACCAGATATGGAAAGTAACAGAGTAGAAATACTTTAACAAATACTTTGTTACTGTACTTGAGCATATTTTTCAGGTATGTGTACTTGAAAATGTCTTTTTCATAGAGCTTCTGACTTTTCCAAAACAGGCTCGTTACTTTATTTTTTAATGCATTTGAAGGGAATTATGGGTTAATATCAGTTTGCGTCACTGCACGCTGCCTTCCAAACATCACACGACTGATTTCAACCTATCCTGTCGCTTAATAGTTTGTGTTAGTGTCTTGAGACCCTGCAGCCCTCCGCCTGGAGTTAATTGCTGTACTCAGGATACTTTACCAACCTAAAACGTCAGTATTTGATGTCCTGGGAATGCTGACTTTTGCTGATTGGAGTCTTTTCTATCTCTCAGCTTGATGTATAGATCTTCTGACGGTGTGGTCACTTTGGGCCTGCCTGATTGTGCTTTCACTGACACTGATCCAGTTTCTGAAATTCCAGTTTACATGCACTGCCCTATTAGAAACCTTAAGCCTATAGCCAGAGAAAGGCACACTATGCATAGAATAACTATCTGACTTCTGACACTTTCAGTTACTTTCTGAATCATTAAATTTTCTGATTATTTATGGGTTTAATTTAAGAGATTTTCAATGTGATCTCAGTCTTCAGCACCCCCTGCATTTTCAGTGTACTGGCTGTTATTTTCTGATTTCAATTCTTATTCTGGGCACAACGGACTCCGCTTTCTTGAAACAAAGTAAAATCTTCACACAGTCAATTAGGGTCAAAGATATTGAAATTTATTCAAATACCCTGCCAGACTGTAGCATCATTTCTAAAAATGCAAGTCTGGAAACGAGCTAAAAAAATAAATAATCCAAGCTTCTTGTTTACAGTCAGACTGACCGAAAAAAGAATAGAGAGAGAAAAAAAAATAGAAATGGTAAATTGAATACATGCAGAGTGAACAAGCTAGCGGGTTGGCGGCCTCCCATTCATTCTCATCAGCCTGTCCTGTTCCCTTAACGTCTCACTGAGAGCCGGGCTGATGGGCTTTTCACGCTGCACACCCACTTATTTAAAGGCTTTGCCCAGCGCCATTCACTACAGTCACACTTCAGCGGCAGTCTTAAAAAAAAAAAAAAAGGGATAATGTACACTGTGTTGGAGATCTGACAAATGGCATTTAGACAAAAACATGAAAAACTTTTTTTTCTTTATCTAAAAAAGACTTTTTAAACCTGCTGATGAGGTTTTGAGACATCATTCTGCTGACTTGGGAACAAAAAAAAGAAAAGCTGCGAGTTCATCTGTTCACTTTCCCTTTTTATGAGCTAAAATGTGCTAAATTTTAACCGATCCAGTCTGGCACCACAGCTCACGTACAGTGTCTGACAGATATTTTAAAAAGACAGCTAAATGGCTTATTTCAAATCTGGCAACCAGTCAGTCAGCTCTGAATAATCTGCGTCAGTGTGTTTGGACAGAGTGACACTCGTACTCATCTGCAGATAAACATACCAAGTAAAGCCGTGACAGGCCTTCCAATAACAAATACAGAGCCGCCGTGTAGCAGCTGGAACCAGGAGGGGTCAGATTGGTGTTGACACCAGACACACCTGGAACTGGCAACAGCAGGAATATTGATTCAGTCTGCAAAAGGGGAATTATTTGATTTCAGTGTCTGTCTGAAGTTTGGTCGTCCAAAAATGAGAATTTGGTTTCACCAAAAGTGACACAAACGCCACAAAATGTCAGGTTGGCAAATGACAGAAAAGGCTGACATGATAATATAATGTAGCGTCAGTTTTTCTGGAAGTAGGTGGCCTAAAGAGTTTGGTCAAAATCCCAAATAAGTCTATCGGTCAGTGTTTATGATGGGTTCTGATCGGATAAATATTCTCCAGCGTGCATTTCTTACTTCCCAAAACGATTAAAAATTTACTCTAGAAGTGAAGTTTATGACACGTTCTCACAGGGATTTTTATGATGCATCTAAAAAGTTCATCAGGACACTGCCAAAAGTTCTTCATTGTCCTCCATCCCTGAAGAGTCCTCGTCTAACATGTGGAACCAGCCTGTGTCAATAAAGCTCTCAGCCAATGACGGCTCAGGAGACGACGGCTACTATATCCCCGTCTCTCAGAGATGTCACAGTCTTTGGTTTCAGCAGGATGGTTGTGTTTCGGCTTTGGTAAATGAACCATGGATCATTTGTACTTAGTGGAGAGTAGAGGTTTTTTTGTTGTTTTTTTTAAAGCTGGTAAAGTGACACCAGGGGGCCCACAAAGTGAAAATAAACCCTGGATACTTAAATAAACAGGGTGAAATCTATTAGCCCACAGCATTAGGGAAACTAAATAGGTGTAAGGTTTCCGAACTGGAAAAAACACCTTCTTTTCTCCAAATGTTCACATCAAAAGATCCATCTTAGGAATAATCAGTATCTGCCAGCGTAATGAGATCATTTCAGGATTTCATTTGTAAAGACAGATCAGTCCAATTCAGATAAAACAATGGTGCTTAATTAAAGAACGATCTCTCAAACGCAGTTTTTCACGAGTTTTATCAGAGACTAATAGAAGCGACCACAGTGATGAAAAAAAAATAGTTTTCTGTTAAGTGTCAGATGGGAAAGAAGTTTTATAAAAAGAGATAATATATTTCACTACCTGCTTAACTTTACCATATAACTGTTCAATCATCAGTAACAGCCACATAAACCTCCACTAGTGCTCAAACAATTACACCATTAAAAAACTCAATCACCTGATCCATATTTTAACTCAAAAATGACTTCGGTTCTCAATTTAACATCATTTATCCAATAAAAACGCCAGTCATTTTCTCTATTTGATTATAATCTGAATTTCATTGGGTCTTCAACTGTTAAAGACAAGAGAAGCAATTGAAGGCAAAACCTCGGCCTCTGGTCAGTACCAATAAACATTTTATTCATCAGAATAATAATAACTGAAACAACCCTGCTCTGCACAGATTAGTGCCTATTTGTGCAATGCAAACAGCACTGCCACTCGAAGATGGAGGTACGGTTTTAAGAGTCTATTCTTAACTGACACTGACGGCACTGGTCTTTTATTCCTTTCCTTTGTGTTTTCTTACTTGTGGTTGTGCAAATTGAGGTTGTCCTCTCAAAGAAATAAAAGTGGAAGCAGCGTGAAGTTATGACTTAAGTGTTTCACTTTGATCCTGGAAACCATTTTTTAAAAGTAGTTCCCGTTGCCTAAACTTACAAGACCTTAAGAATTTGTAAGAAAAGTTGATTTTTGAGTCCCGTTCCCAACATTCACAAGTTGGGAATGAGACTTAAAAATCAACTTTCTTACAAACTGGACCTTTAACCACACAGGTGGAAGATCCAAAAATGCTCCTATGAACTATTTCTGTAACCATCATGGCAGCAATTCTGGATTCTGGACCTATTTTGTCATTTATGTTGTATTGTATTGTATTATGCAGAAGGACCTCATAGATTTTAAGATGCAATGAAAATACTAAGTTTTCTAACTTTTCCTGGTCGTCACATTATGCAACAGTACAGCTGACTCATCTGTTGCCACCATTTGGCAGGTACACCTTATACCAAACTTTATGTAACACAAAATCTCATCCGTGCCTCCTCGCGGTATCACAACATGACAGAAAGTTGGAAACAATCTTCCTTCCATCTCATGGTTGCCCACACACTGTTTAAAAGTTTCAACAAGTATCCATTTGTGCTTTTCCACAAGACCTCTTTCGATCCCCTCTTCACACTTTTCCTTCATGTTTCTGTCTTCACACTTTATTTTTTTGAGTGAAGTACACAGTCATACCTACAAGATACCATCAACTGCAAGACAGCTTTCTCCTCGCACTCTCAACCTTTCATCGCTCTCTTTCTCCTTCGCTACACGTCTTCCTTCAACGGGATCTGTCCTTTTTGTCCAAGTCGCTGATATCAGAGGCAGGCCTTCCATTCAGTCGAGGGCGACAGTGAAAATACACAAGACATGACAGTGACAGATGACTCACTGTCAGCTCGCCGCCTTTAACCAAGGACAGAGTGCTTTTTGTGCTCTCTCTCTCCCCTCGCACACAAACGTACAACTCCTGACGCACACACACAAAACAATTAGTGCTACAGCTGCATCTGAGGCAAAAGGGAGAAAATCAAATCTGTAGTCACCCGCCTGCTTTCACAACCGTGTTCAGCAGCGACCTCAAACTGTGGCGAGAACTGCGAGTCCTCACTCCGCACACTGACAAATTTGTCTTGTCAAGAGCGAGCGAAACGCCGAACACAGGGAACACCAGGCAAACGCCTGAAGAGCAGAGCGGTGAATAAACGCCTCAGAGACATAATCTGCAAGTTAACCACTGATTTTATATTTATAGATCAATGCGTTCGATTTAATGTCTGTCATTGTTGTTCCCCAACAATTTGTGTCTTGTCCTGTAACAGTTATTCGATCGATCTGTTCTGAAAAGCCACAGAGACATGTGGAAGCTCATTTATAATTCTTGGCACCGAAACCTCTTGATTGAGGATCACCTCTTCACCGGCAAGTGTTTCCCAAAGTTTAAAAATGTGTCATCAGATTCTTTTGATATCTTAAATGCAAAGAGTAAATGAAGAGAACATGGACTGCTAAGGTAGCTCTGAGATGATATGAGGGACCTGGGACAGAGAGGTATAACTTGGTGTTGATCAAGTGAAAGCAAAGTATAGAGACGATCGTCTTTATTCATCCATATGTACGTAGATATCTACATGAAAACTATGATTTGTTGATTAGTTAGGTGGAGGTGGAGGATTAACAAACCTTAGTAAACTAATATAAACTTTCTGTATGGCAAACCTGCCATTTATTTACTAATATTCTCAAATTTGTAAGCGTTCTTTATAATATTCGAGTAATAAGCCTTCTTTTTTCCAGATCTGCTCCTGTTTTAATTAGCTGTTGAAGCATTTTTCTGTTATGCAAACTCAGCTTTATCTCAATGTTCAACTGTTGTCTTGTTAAATCAGCAGACTATTTATGTCCACAGCAGCACAACAACATTTTTCTACTCTCTATTCTGCTCCATGACATTAACTATGGTTCTCAAGCGTGACTTAATTCGAACTGGTGCTACTTTGCCATTTATTCTAACTACTGTTTAGTTACTGTCAATAAAACGCAACAGTTCCTGCAACAGGTATTTTTAATTACCGAGCCAGAGGGAATAATCTTCCCCCTTTTACCTTGTACGCTTTTAATTTGAAGCACCTGCAGGGATGTTGCGATTTATTGACGGCAGCTTAACGTTACGTAAAAGGACAGCAGAGTAGAAACCAAGGAGCTTCAAACATGGATGCTGCTGCAAAGAAACTACAGATTAACTACAGAAAGTTCAACCCAGCAGCACTGAGGATCTCTACAATTACTACAGTGTCGAGGTGGGCACCCAGGGTTGGTGTCACCGATTCAATATCTGGCCAAATGTTAATTATACGGTCACAATCTCTCCTTCTCTTATTGAATTATGCCGTCGATTAAAGGCCAGAAAATTGTTATTGCAGAAAATAATGACGTCGCAAGCGAAGCTGACCTTTGACCTCATGGGTATAAAATCTCACTAGTTCATCATTTAATCCTATTAGACACAAATATGAAATTGTCATAATTTGCATATGAATTCTTAAGTTTGACCTTTATTCTTCATATTCTTGACCTTTGACCACTAAAATCTTCACAGCTGGCTCTGAGTCAGCGTTGAGAGTGGGACAGACTGACAACACGAATGCCTCGTGGTTCTGGCTTGTGCCGATGCCGAGGCATTGAAATGGTGAATGAACACAGTATTTCTGGTGGTGAGCTTGACGGGACTCTCTTGTTGTACTGATGGACTTCTACATTAAACAGAACTTGCCACGAGAGCCATTCTAGTCCAGGTAATTCTCATCTCTTCCATCCTTTGCTTGCTCATTATTTCGTCCATTACGTCGTTCAAGAATGTGCTAAATGTGAAATTAAAACCGCAATACTTCCTGAATGAACCAGATCTCCCTCTGGGCTTTTTATATTATGTCATAAGAGTCGATCACCACTTATACCTCTCATACCCAGGCCGTAGATATGCACCTTAGGAAGAAAAAGTGATGGTGATGGTGGCGAAAGCTCAGTTTTCCATTCTACCTTTCAGTGCACCGTTTCCTTACCTGTGTTGATCTCGGGACGAGGGGTGAGGTTAATCTCGTCGGCTACTGTTAAAGGAAGGGGGGAAGGAAAGAAGGGAGGGATACAAACATTTTGGGGTTCAGTTAGTGCTCATGACATTCCACATGCAACATCCAGGTAGCGCTGCAAACATCGCAAAAACTGCTTCATCTCAATTAGGATCGGACGCCATGCGAGACAAGGAGGTGGAGAGTGGGGAGGAGAGAGAGAGAGAGAGAAATGAAAAGAGGGTTTGAGGATAGCAATCAGACTTGTTGTGATATCAACACGGCACAGAGCGGCAATCTGGTCGGGAAGATTAGATATGATTATAGAGAGTGCGAGCAGAGAGACTGTTGCAGCCAAAGCAATCAGCGACTGTTCGGAGCCATTTCAAGGTGAATCAACACAGTGAAGTTCTTGACTTTGACGACGGATGCAAAGTCTGTTTTCATACAAAGAGGCGAAGGGGTGGAATATATTTAAATATATGGAACATGTCTGAATCATGGAGGGGGCGTGCAGGGAAGTGTTCAAGGTTACAGGAAGTCGGATCTTCTTAAAGCTTTACAGAGTCTGAAGTAGCTGAGGTGCGACGAGTTTATCAGTTGACTCGACAGAAAAGCCTTAAACGCTTCATTTTCTTCATCTTAAAGTGGGTTGGGGGAATAGAAAAAGGAGTTTTACCACTCGGACTGAAAGTGTTGCTTCCCTGGGTTAACTATGTGTACGTCCCCCAGCAAATAACACTGTGCAGAATCAAAACAAGTAGCAATGGGATTTCTTTGTCTAAAATTTATAAGCATTCACATCACAGGACAACTCAAGATGGCCTGTATGATGCCAAGTACTGTGCATTGTCAATATGAGACCATAATTACTGAATTTGCGAAGGGAAGCACCTTAAACGATGGACTGGCTGACGCACGGTGTCCATATTTGTTTTTCAGACACTTTCTCAAATATGACTTGGATCTTGCCAAGAACAGCACTGGAAAAAACACTCTATGTTAAAATTGAAATGGATTTGATAGATATTTGATTTGGTTTTGGGTGTCTTATAACTTATAACTGTGTGGAAAGGGAACTTGTATGAGCATGATAAAGCAGGTGGTGGATGTTACAGTCCTTCTCAGCCCACGCTCTTCACCGACATGTCTCATCTCCCTGAAATTCAAAGAAGATTACAATTTACGCCCCGAACATGAAGGTTTTGAGAGCTGTACCTAGATCCATGCTCTTGGACTTGCGTGTCTTGATGATCTCGAGCTGAGAGGCGTCTCCAAACTGCTTGGTGCGTTTCTCCGACATGCTCTGGCGTCCGAAGCCTTCCCTTTGAAAAGCGGCGTCGGGATTATTTTCATCTGGATTCGTGGGGCTGGATGGAGGGTTGGAGATGAGATAAGATAAGATTGAGCTATTGATCCTGCACAGGGAGGATTGTGTCACAGCAGATTAATAGTATAGATAACATTTCTGGCATCTTTCATGTAAAATATGAAAAGTTCGGAGTTGAATGAGAAGCAAAAGTAAAAAAAAAGGTTCAAAGAAGTTCAAAGAAACTCTTTTCTTTTACCTTTTAGGGTTCAAAGACGGAAAAAAGGGTGAACAAGTGATGAAGGTAAACCTCGAGAAGAATTAGGAGTAACAGTGGAGTAAAAGGAAGAAGTGATGGGGAAATGTGAAAAGGAGGCAAGTAAAGAGCCAAGTTAGAGACGGAGAAGACAGCGTGAGGGTAGAGAATAAAATACAAAGAAAGGGCAGACCTCAGAGGTGAGAGAAAATAAGGCTATAAAAGATAGAAGAAAGAGGCAGCTTTAGATAGAAGGAAGTTAAGGAGAGGGTGGCAGAGGAGTAATGAGAGGCGGTGAAAGAAAAGAAAAAAACTGAAGTGGCACCGACAAGGGTAAAAAGCAGAATAAAAAAAGTATGAGAGAAAAAGACGAGGCAGATAAGAAGAGGAGAACACACGGGGGAGAGATAAACAACAAGAGGGGATGAAATAATAAAGGAAATGAGAAATCAGAGGAAGAGAAGAAAGAAAAAGAAACAAATGATGAAATTAAAAAGAGATTGAGAAAAGAGAGAAGAGAAAATGACTGTCAGACCCAAACATAAATAGACAGACCTAAAGAGAAACAGGCGTGTTTTTCTCAGGGAGTCATTATATAGAGGCTTTCATTAGAGCGCTGGAGCCTTCATCTTCCTCATCACTGATATACAAACTCTGATAGCAGCCCCGACCCTCCGGCCCTCAATTTAAAATTCATGCCTCTCATCGAGCTTTTTCATTTCATAAAGAAGCTCCTATGTAAGGATGTCTTCCTGCCTGGTTTGTTGTACAGCTGTGAAAATGAAAAAGTGTCAACAGTTGACCTCACTGTGAAGACGAAACAGGATAAAGTAAAAAAAAGAGGAGGCTGAAACAGAGGTCCTTCACAGGGGTCAGTACAGCAGAGGGCTTCCCCAGTGGGCGCTTCTTACAATCAGAGGGAAATCAAGGGAAGAACACACTTGTACGTACGCACTACCAGCTGATTACAACTGGAGACACACTGACCTTGTTCAAATGACAAGAAGGTGACATTAAAAAAAAACAAAAAACATGTACAGTATTTGCTTTGTGTAGAAAATGGTAGACTACTCTACAATTTAAGACATAAAAGCTAAAATGGTGTCAAAGTTTAAACAGAAATGACAGAAGGACCTTGAGTGTTTACATTATGTTTGACAAGCCAAGTAAAAGGGGTATATGAAATGGAGAAAAATGAAAGTTTTGCTTACTTGTCATTCTGATTGGGCGGCTCTTTGGCCCACTGCGGCGTCAAGTCAGCGGTGAAGGCCACATCGTCATGGGAGCTGGACGATGACTGATCGGAGAGGTGGGGCGGGAGGAGGGGCGGCCGGTCGTCCTCTATGATCACGGTGTCATCCTGAGGCATGTTGACGGTCGGCGAGAGCTGATAGTTTCCTGGAGGAGACAATATTGTTTATTTCATTGTTTGTTACTCTGTGAGCTGCTCTGCACACCATTACTCTTATGGTTGGCCACACAGATATGTATAAACAACACAAACAAGTGTTTAATGTCAAGTCAGGACCAGAACAATGAAGACTCACAATGAAGTTTATGCTAAGCTAAGCTAATCACCTCCTCCATACTTAATGCACAGATGTGAGAGTGATATCAAACTTTTAATCTCACAGATGTGAGAGCATCAAACTTTTAATCTCACTCTCCAGCATCAGCACAATCTCTGTTTACAGATCCCGCGTGAATCGGATGCAATCAACCTTTGTTCTGCTCGATGTTTTCCCCCCTCAGCGCACGAGACAAAACCACAGTAATAGAGTGATTACTTCCAGCGTTTCGACAGAGTCTAAGAGGTCTTCATTTCAAGTCGTTCTTCGTCTCAGCGCTCATTATGATGTATACAAAAAAAATATGGATATCAATAATGAATCCCACCACAGCTGCCAATTACTCCGCGCAACGACCACAATAACTGTCAAATGACGTGCCATGTGCATCTACATATGCATAAATTATGAGTCATTTACATATTGAACAGTTATGTCAGCCCGAGTCACACCAACGCCAGTCTGTTCTGCTGCTCAGTGAAGAATACATACATGTGATTAGAAATAATAAACACAAATGTTCCCATTTGGAGAGCATGTGACGTCTGCCTCACCTGCAAGTGGTCTGGTGTCTGTCTTAACAGGTAAGGATTTAAAACTTTCAAAATGTTGTTCTGTTTCCAAAAAGATGGGACCGTTTTTGCAGATGTTTTTACAATATGGTCCCGAGCCCACGTTGTAGCATCCCTTATACAATTATGTGTTTAACAAAGTGCTGAACCTTTCCCCCATCCTTGCTTGTGAACAGCTAAACCATGATACTATCACCTGTTAACCTTCCCCAGTCTTTTGTTGCCCCTGTCCCAACATGTCAAAATCAGAATAAGCAAATATTTACCAAACCCAATGAAGTCGATCAGGTAAAGCATTAAATATATACCGTCTATTATCCCATTATGTTTACACTGCGTTCCAACTTTTTCTTTTAGAATCGGAGTTGAAACGACTATGTCTTTCAGCTCGCAGTAGGATAATAGAAAAACAATATAATCTACATGGAAAAAAAACAAAAAACCCTTGTAAAAGCTCTCTGCACAGCGACTCTTAGCAATGACTTTGTTTGTGGAAACAGGGAACTGCTGCATCAACTGTTTAATGGGCCAACCACAGTAAAACAAGTTGACACAATTAAAAAACACGGCAACTTTTTAAAAACCACAAAACATATTTGGAGGTTAAAAAAAGCAGAGTGAAACTGCTCCTGGCTAATCAGCTTACACCAAAGTGGAGTTTGGCTGCGGGCACAATGGTGTTCCTATGTCAAAACACTATGATTAATTCAAGCTGTGCCCTCGCAAATAAAAGATAAAAACTTCCCTGTGCTGAGGCAAAAAATAAAACAGTCCCCTTTCTCTGCCTGTGAAAAGCGAGGCTTAAAAACTCCCATTGATATGCAGCACATGACTTTGTCTTTAATCTGTATTTTGAAATTGGGCGCGGGGGGGGCTCCTCGGCATCAAAAGAAGGGCAGCTTCAATGCCTCATAAAAAAGCCTTGTGTACTAAGCTCAGGGAGAAGTTTGTTTGTCTTTAGAAAGCGTTGGGGCTTTAAAGGCGGAGAGCGAGAGGTCTGAGCCAGGCCTGCTGTTTGTTTCTCATAACCGAGCGCCGAGGGGATCAACGTGCTACTGGGTGCTGCTGCTTCCAGCCAGCGTGGGTGAATGACCTGATGTAAATGAGCTGAATAGAGGAGGGAAAAACGGGGGAATGGGTGGCGTGACAGTGTGTGTGTCAGTGTGTGTGAAGGTAGTTTAAAAAGTCATCCGTCACTGTTCTTTGTTACTTGCCTTAAATAATAACAAGCTAGAACGTGACCTTCTATTCAAATTAACTCATTAATGCACTTTGTACTTTCTTAACCCAGTTGGGGAAAAAGCACTGAAGCAATGTGGCTTGTGCTAATTAGCATTTATGAATGCAACACAACGCTCTTCTTCTTTTTTTTTTTCAAATGGTAAAATGATCTCATTGATATCTTGTACACTACAAGTGCACTTTTAACTAGGAGTGCTTTGTTTGCACTCGAAGGCACATTTTTAATTAATGATACAACTGAAGAAGATAAAATGTGAAAAGAAGAAGAAGTTTTTGTTGGTTTCATACTTTGTTTCTGTCCATCATTCACTTAGATCCTGGTGTAATGAATGACTGCTACACTGACACAGGTGTTGTGGTACACAGTTTGTGTAACATCCAAAGATGAAGCTAACACTATAAAGTGTAACTCCACCAACTGTACACATTAAAGTGTGTTTACAGGTCTGCATATGTTCAGAAGTGATATCAAGCCTTTTGTGGCTCCAGAGAAAGCTGCATTCAATCTGATAAACTGCCTCCAGTGAAGTTGCATTGTGGGTAATGTAGGCTTCCAGGCTCCAGAACAACACATGGAATTAAAAAGGTGACATCTCTGGTTCTGCTGTATGGATTTTGACCATTTGATTGTAAGCCATCCATAACGAGTCTATAATGTTGTAGGAGTGTGATGCAAGACCAGCAGACTGCTTTTTATAAGCTGTCGCCCTCGTTACCTACAATACAACTTTGCCACAAAAGGCTTTATACTACTTTTGACAACTTTTGATCAATAGACCCCTTGTGTTGATGGTTGTTCAGGAGTTATTGCACTGTTGGACGGACAGACTGCTTTGAAGCTGTAATTGTAAATGACGGCCTCTGGTACCTGCATAATTTTTACTGACAGGCATTTCTTTTTGAAATAGACAACAAAGGTTGCGCTGCTTTTATGTATTGAATATACCCTAACATGCACAAGTGACTGTTTTCGTTTGTTGTGAAACTGCTTACACTGCTGTCCTAAATATAATAAATAAACAAACGGGAGAGTCTAATCTTAAAATACGCACATTACATGCTCATGTTTTTGCAATTTTAGATCGTCCCAGTAGTCTGTAAGCTCTACATAGCGGTGAGGTATTCTGTATAGACAAGGTTGGTGGTGTTTAAATGGCTAATAAATTGCAACTAATTGAAGATATATGCATATATACCCGATAGAAACGTCTATGGATGTGTCTGCATGTTAAATGAGCATGTACCTACAACATACAAGCGTGCTGGACTGTGTGAAAAGTGTGTGAGTGCATGCCCTTAACACTGTCGGACCTTTACTGCATTAACTTGAATTGCTACAGTGGTGTCAGTGTGTGTGTGTGTGTGTGTGTGTGTGTGTGTGTGTGTGTGTGTGTGAGAGAGAGAGTATGTGCTACTTCAGCCACCCCCTCCCGCTGTGTGTGTTTGTTATTCGCTGTGAATTTGGGAGTCCGGGTGAGTCCTCTGGCACAGCGTGGCCACTCCTCCCTCCCTCTCTCTCTCTCTCTCTCTCTCTGACCAGACCACACACACGCGCGCACACACACACACACACTTTTTTAACACACTCGTTCACGTACACACACACACACACACACGTGCACTCATAGAAACCACTTAATCCCATTTCCCTAAGCAGTCCAATGCACGACACTGAGAATCCCATCAATGTCACAGTTTGAATCACTGCAGTACAATCAACTGGCAGCTACTGAGTCGAAAACCAATGAATCTGTCAACTCACTAGCCTGGTAAAAGGAGGGAAAAAAGCCTCTTTGTTTCAGTGCCAGCGCCCCGAGGGCAGCCATCCGCCAGCAACAATAGCACTGCCATGTGGACGGAGCGCATACCCATCACCTGAGAATCAAACCAATAAACACACATTATCTTTCCCAGTGGCTGTAATAATTTCAGACTGAGCTGCAGTGGAACAATAGGTGCCATTTCATTTGAGGCTCTCCTGTAGAGGCTATTGTTACTAACAGATGCTTTTGTGCAAAACTGCTGAATACTTGAGGGGTAAAAGGGGACTCGTGATGGCCAGGAGGGAAGCAGGGGGCTGAAAAGATTTTTACGAGATGAAAATGAAGATAGCAAGAGGTGAGAATAACATGAGGGGTGAAAGACATGCAAAGGAGTTTTTTTTTTCCTTCTTCCTCTTTTCATTTCGTCTTGTCTCGCTCTATTTGCATAATTAGTAAGGAGGTTATTGCCAGGGGTGCTGGGCCTTGAAAGCTATTGGCCTGAAGGAATAATTAAGTCACTCTCTTATCCCGGGCATCTTCAGAGTGCAGAAAACCAGCCAGTGATCTAAGAGCGTGCGCGGGCCAAAAAACGCAAGCTGATATGTTCTGAATGGGAATGATGTTGTCTTCTAAGAAAGCCTAATGCATGATTTATGCTTTGTGGCACCCTCACAATGGGAGAACAGAATTATCCAGCCCCCACCCCACCACCAGCACCAGCACCAGCCAGCACTCACACATACACAACTTTATTTATTCAAGGGAGGTTTGCTGAGCACGCAAGGCTCTGCTTCGTATTCACACATGTTCACATCTGGGAGCCGCCAAGTGCATCGACAGTCTTCTACTGTTGGCTCCTGAGCAGCAGCACTGCAGCAGCTGAGAAGTCGGGCGTCTGCTTTTTCCAGACTGCTCCACTGTACTTAAACTATTCGTGACACAACTGTTTATGTTTGCGAATCACCACATTTTCCTTACTGCAGGGGGACGGCTCTACATGTGAGAACAATCAAATTAGCTCGTGCATTCTCCTACGATTTTCAACTCGAGACCACACAAGTCAGAAGTTAGAGACCATTCAGCTGGTCTGTCATTATAAATCACATGCATAAATTTATATCTGTCTATAAGTTTTATATCTCACAGACTCAGGCAGAGGCTGTTAAAGCCTTTAAAGACTATAAAGCCCCTTGAGGCAAATTTGTGATATGAGGCTGTAAAAATAAGAACTGACTTGACTTACTGCCCCCGAGCGTCGGTCGAACTCGACAGTGAAGGCCTGAACAAACTAAATAACCAAACTCTCTTCATTTGCATGGCTGAATAAACTGAATAAACAAACTGACCTTAAAGGACAACACAGTTTCACACTGTTTCACTATGTTTATGTATGGCGGACCCTGCCACCTTTCTAGCTTCAAACTGTGGGGGCCTTAGTTTCCTCTGAGAACAGCTTGTTTATTCACTTATGGAAAAAGGAGTGTGAATCTCTTATCCAAAACCACATAGTGCCTCTTTAAAGGGCTGATTCACCCAATTTACACATTAAAAAAATAATAATAAATTAGTATCTAGCGGTGCGTTGACTTGCAGATACGTTTGGTTTTAATTTTACATGTTTTATTAAAAGTGTCTCCAGAGTTTCTGCCTCTGCCTCAATATAATGAAAGTTCATAAAAGTTTAATTGTGGAGCTCAATGTATTGAAAAATAACATTTTTAAAAATTCATCAGTAACATAATCTTATTCCCCAAGAGCCTGCTGTCAACAGACTTCTTTGGGAAATACTCTCTACTGAAAAATAGCTCCAGTGAAAATTGTCAAGTTTTGAGAGTTCCTTTTCCTTTGACCTCATGTGTTAAATTAGTCTTTAAACCCTGTGTAAAAAATACAAAAAATCCCTGAAAAGTTGTTACAATAATGCAAAATAAATTGGTAAATTAAAGGAAATCATGCAAAGACAGCTTCAGTCATTTATACATTTTGAATGCACTGATCCAAAGCTAATAAAAGAGCTACTTTAGATTTCAGCTCCTGACTGAACATACTGTAAAGCAGATTAATTGCAGTATCGTATTACAGTAGAGAACATTTTTCAGAAGTTACTTAAATGATTAATTAACAGACAATTTGGAGCCACGGGGGATCGAGTGGTTTTAACTTCTTTGGCAGATACTTTACTGTACTCTCATAATCACATCTGATATTTGAAAAAATATGGCAAACACTAATTTACTTTATTAATCCACGAGAGAGCTCAGGCTTCGTACGAGCAAATATCTTGTAATGCATTTCTGCGAGTCTAAATCTTCAACTGGGGGAAACTTATTTTAGGATCTCCTAGAAATAATAAAAAAAAACCTCCTATAAAACTTGACTGAAGGGGGATGTGAGAGTGTCGTGGAGCAGAGTCGACCTGCTTGAAACCCCGAGCCTCGTGTCCTTTATCCTCTGTGCTTAGCCCACAGTGGCAAATTAAACAACGGTTCAAATAAAAGCTTTAATCCTTCCTCTACCTCTCCAATCTCACTTCGGAATAAAAACCGCAGTGATGTTCTCAAAAAAAAGTGCTGCTTTGAAATCTCAAGGTCAAGCAGAGCGCGTGGAAAAATGAACCAATATTCAGAAGTTTTATTAGCAACTTGATCTGAACTGATTCAGATACCACATGGAGGAAGAAGATTCAGAATATTTCACGGGTCAAATTGGGGTTGAAATTTCCCCCTTAGGTGGTCAGGAGGAAAAAAAAAGACTCTCCACTGGATTTGATTAAGTGTTTAATAAGCACGGAAATGTCTCATGTGTCTGCGATAGTTAGTAATTATGCGGTGCACATCCCTCCGCGGGCCAACCTCGGAGGGGTTTCTTGCATCTGGTGTCCCGTCTTGTTGAGGTTAGGTGAAATATCAGGAGGAGCAGGTCGCTCTGGCCAACCTGAAATCTTAATTTCCCCGCTTAGCCCGGCCAATTTCAAGTGAAAACACAAACACGCGCGTGACAGAGGATCAAAAGAAGCAGCAGGTGTTGGTATGTGATGAGTCAGGGGGCACGCACAGTGTTTTTTTAATCCTCGGGGGGATGAGGGCTGGATGTCGTATGACGGCAATGACGTGAGGCCGCTCAAGGTGAGCTCTGCCATCTTTGCTTTAATCTTTCCTGTTCTTGTTAAGGTTGATGATAGTGAACGGCTCCACATTCAGAACAACATTTAATTCTATTTAAGGAGGATTAGAGGCAGAGAGACGAACATTTCCATTTCATCCATCACATGTATTTATCTATACTCTTCTGCATGTTTCGGCCTGGCAACTTTAATCTTTAACTTCGTCATCCGTCAGTCCTGCAGTACAGGTCGATCTCTTCTTTTCTTTTGTTTAAAATAAACAGAAAGCTGCATTTTGTAGCCTGCAAACGCTGAACTACTCCAGATCCTGAAACGAGGATTACATTGGAACTATTCTGTCCTCTCTACTGGTTTCAAGAACAAAAACACAAACACAAACACAAACACACACATACATAACACGTATTTATTCCCAAATTCTTATTTTCTCGTCTTTAACTACAGATAATAAACCCTGCACCTGGAAACATGCTCACCAGTACTGTTTGGACCAGCGACAGATCGAGTATTTTTTGGCCCCGATCCAGATCAGAGTCCTTGTGCAGCAGAGAGCACTTGACCCCGACATCAAAGTTTCATTCTGGCCTAATCAAGTCACTCACTGTATTAACATTAATTAGCGGCAGCTGATATGACCTGCTGCCGGGGAGGTTTGTCAGCGCCGGGTAAAAAATGAGAAGCTGTGAGCTGAAGGTTTCATACGACGCTCTTTGCTAATGATGATCAGCCTCTGAAGTCAAAGTCAAACTCGGTGTCTGAACTCAAAGCATCCGAGAGCAGCACTGCAACTACAGCAGGCTGAGCTGGACAGAAAGGACCCCGCACAAAGGGTCGTGACTGTAGGTGTTATGATTTGGTAATATCGCCCTGAATAACCTCGATTCCACACAGTTTTGTTTTGTCTCTGTAGTCACAGTCGTACGGCCCGAGTGTTCATTGAAAGGGAAAGCTTTCATTTGTTTACAGATGGATAAGTGCCTCGGGTGAAATTCGAGAGAAGCTAATTTTCTCAGTTTTATATGCAAGTGGAGCATGATGACAGTGAACAGGACCGATAATGCACGGCGACGAGAAATTAACTACTGTACTGCCAGTTTTGAGGAATACTAGCGCCATGCGTGCTCCGACACGCCCGTCTCTTTTCTGTCAAATCAAATATCTCACATCTTTCAAGCCTCAGCACAAATTTTCACTTTTATTCTCCAGCTCTCAGGTACTGTTGCTATCTGGCGTCTGGATGTGCCCACACAGCGCTGGCAGCAACATGTTCACTATTTAACTGACTTCATACGATACTTTAATCAACTCTAGCTGTTATAAAAGCACCGGGCCTCTTTATACAGACATCAGCTCCTCTCATCGCCTTAATGACAATGATCTTGTTTGCCAGCGTTGAGCAGACGTCTGCTGTATCTCCTGCATATCTGCCTCGTGCTTTCACTCCCGACCCTGTACGCTCATTATCAGCCCTCGCTGTTTGTTAAGCATGGATGAACGCAGTCACTGCGGCAGCCTCCTGGAACTTCACCTATTAACACTTCTCCTGTCAGTCATGGCTCACACTTTTTTTTTGTTTACACTAACAACAGTGTCAATGTCGACTCATTTGCATGAAGAGAAAATCGAGTTCACACTTTTAATTAATTAATTGGGTAAAGTTTGGAGGAGTTAGTCGACAAAAACTGATTAAAAAGTTGGTGGATCATCTCTTCCTCTGCTAAGTTAACTTGTATTTTGTGTATTTTATGTTTTTTAACTTATGTGTGTCAACTGAAGTGTTTTAATGGACCTTGCATCACACAAAAATTCAATCGTTTGAGAAATGCGAGATAAACAAACAGCAAAAACAAAAACGGTACAAAGACAGTTTAGCCATTTTGTACTTTCTTGAATTTTACCACAGGCGAGCTGAGCAGTTTACACCATCTGGTCCACAGAAGCCTTTCTTTGACACCAGGCAACTTCACCACCCGTCCATCAATCATTCAAGCCCCACACACATGCAATCCAGGGGAGATGCGTGCAGAGCTCGCACACACGGATACAAATGTGCTTGCTAATCTATTTCACTTAATCCAACGCACACGCTCGCTTACAAACCGACTCAGAGCTGGTTTGAGCAATGACATCCACAGAGAGACTGACAAGCGTGCAAGCTAACACACGTGCACACACACACACACACACTTTCAGAAAACACACAAAACAAACGCCCACTAAAAAAAGAATCAATCACTGGCAGTGCGCCTGCAGCAACAAATTGTCCAGGGGCCATTTTTCCATCTCTGTCTCTCTCTCTCCCTGACATTTTCCCAGACATTAAAAGCCACCGAGTCTTGACAGCAACTGAGACCTGATGACACAATTAGCCCATATTCTGTGTTGACAAAACCTGGCAGGTTAGACCACAGAGTCTACCGCGAAAACACGCTGACAGAAGACAAATTTAAATGCGACTTCGTAGCACTGCTCCTATTTGTGTGATTGATTAGAATGTTTACTGATATTCATGATATAATACTTAACGGCAATACCGGTCTTGAAGAAAGCCTGACATCAGACTGAGATCCACCTCTGAACGCACGAAAACCTCAACCAGCGAGGAAATGCTACAATCAGTCGCAATTAGAGTCAGACAAGCCAAAGGGAATAAGTTGTGTCAATCTTACCTATTGTGCGTGGTATCATGCCTTGGCGTGGCATCAGGTTGTCATCGAGGCCCTCCAGGCCGCCGTACAAGGAGTGGGAGATTCGGCGCTCGTGGTCGTCCAGGTGGGTGTTCATGGTCTGAGGTCCCAGCGGGCTCCCTGGTGCCTCCTAAATGAAAAGGACGGTGAGATTAGAATAGTTTTTTCTATTCTCTTAACAGTGTTTTGTGCTCTAAACAGTTAACATAAGCTCACTTTTATTATATCTGTTTTGACCCTTTGAACCACTCGTGACATCTACAAGAAGCCACAGCCCTTTGGGTTGATAGTCCATTGTACATGAGTAGAAGACTATTGATTAACGTGCTATACCGCTTGTCACACCTACAGACTAGTCCAAGCTGCAGCAGTATCATTGATCTACACACAAACACGAGGCTGTAAGAGCAACAGTTGTGTTAATGCTAAACAACAGTGAGAGAATGAGGCAGCAGGGAACTCGCCGTGCAGACATTTCCTAAACAGTAATGGATGGACACAGGAGCAGCTATCCATGCTAATGCTAGCAGTGTGATAAGCAGGATAAATGAGCATGGATTTCCAATAGGCTGTTAAGCCACAGGCTGTTAGCGAGCTAGTGTTCCCCCGCGGGGGGATGGTTAGCTTGCTAGCATCTTGACATTTCCCTCAGGACCAACGATGACACTCTCTTGTTTGCTGGACAAATAGGCCATTTGCTGGCCCTGTCACCCATAAACACACATCCACGGCCTTTCGATGTTTGTGTGTTTGCTTGTGTGTGTGTGTGTGTGTGTGCGTGTGTCTTCGCCCTCATTGTTTGTCCATTGGAGAGTTGACTGTATTGATTTGCTGTGGTTTGTGTTCAAGGTGATGACAGCTCTTGCCATAAAGATAGCCATCATCGCAGCATCATGTGCGAGCGATAACACCATCACACTCGGGTTAATACTGGAGCTAAATTATCCCCGATCAATGACCATAACTAGCTAGGCAGGGATTCGATTTTGGCAGAAGGTCTTTGCCCAATGATCCTTTCACAGCTCGCTAAATGGTCGAGGCGCTGTAATGGCCATCGCTGGACAGATCCTGAAGTAAACAAACAAGTGCAGTTTACAGGAGAATACATGTGTGGGTACATTAGGCGGCTGGCTACTGTCAAGTGTAATGAGGCAGCTTGTTTAAAATCTCCAGAGTAGAAATATTTTTACTTCCCAAACAACCACAAATGGTGGTGGAAGATCTGTATCGATAATATAATGCATCTAATTTTAAATTCATATATTGTTGGATATATTTCTGTAACAATTAAGAAGTTCCCCTCTTAAGGGTAGAAATAGAAAGGCGTGTAAAATGGGTTAACTCCACTGAGGTGAGTACAGTACTTAAGTAAAAGTATGTAGTTAACGGTCCTCAAGCAACAGCTCTAATGGGGCTGATGAAAAGTTTTAATCAGACCAACATTTCAACTAAAAATGTGGCAGTAAACGTACTAAAAATTCAGATTTCACTGGATTCTATCATCAACTGCATGTGAATAAATTCCTTATTTTAACTTAATTACTGGACAAATTAAATGGTTTGAATCAGAGCAAACAGAACCGATCGAACCTGCACACGGATACGACAAATCTTGCATGGAAAGAAACTAATCTCTGAGGTCGCCATATGGTGCTGTGACTGTTGGCATGCACACGCTCTCGACTTTAAATGAGATAGTTAATGAATTGGCCGGCTGAGGGGGCTGAGGTGAAACGCCTCGGTAATAGCCGAGGGGATTCGCCATACTGAGAGCCCATCGACAAATCACACCGCAGCTCATTGCATATTCAGGTTGATAATTGAGCTCCGGGAAGGTCTCGATCCCACCGGGTGCCAATGGTGATGAGGAAGTCAGCTGCTCTGAGGTTCGGTGCGTTTCTATGGGGATGGAGGGGAGGAACAGCAGCAGTTGGTCTTGTGATTTATGCAACGGCAAACATTTGAGATTGATTTGAGATTGGCTGTCAGGGGAAGGAAACACGGGGAAGAAAGTAAATACAGGATTATTTGATCCCATATGTCAGTATAGGAATGACAATATGTCAAAATGAGCCACGGCTTTTCATCCTACAGTAATCAGGAAGGATTTGATTTAAACTAATACTTGATGGACAGCTGGTTACGAGGTATTAATCTATAGTGAGTGTATAGCGGCGGTTCTCCAGCTGAGGAGCGGCCCCTGCATAGATCCACTGCAGGTTTGGCCGTGGATGACTGGGGGAAACTATGTTGAGAAACTAAGTTGAGTGGACGGGATTTATGTAAAGGAGATGAACCATCAAGGGATTGCTGATGCTCTCTTGCTGACCTTTTCAGAACTATTTATTTCATCCAACAAGGAGGTCGTGTGTTTGCCTGTTTTTGCTTTGTTTTGTTGGTTTGTCAGCAGGATCACACAAAAACTACCAGACAGATTTCCTTGAAACTTGCGTGGAGGATGAGTCTCGGCCCAGAATAGACCCCACTGTGTTAATTTATGTGAATCTCTCAGGGGATAATGCACGGATCATGATTAAAAAACCCAGATGTTTTAAGGTGGCTGGTATCTGAGTGAGTACAATTTCATGAGCATCAAAAAAAAAAAACATTTGGATCTAGCTGATTTAAATGTTTTATTTGATTTTGGATTAAGCTTGATTGAATTAAAGGTGACTGTTGGGTCTTGGCGGAGGTATGCACTCTACTGCGAGCCATTCTAGTTTCCAATGCATTGTGCCACCAAGATCAGGGATGTCTGCATACTTTTGGACATATATGGTAATTGCAGATAACATACACACAACACAGATAATAACAATATAGAAATACTTCACAGAACAGATATTGTAGATTTCTTTCCTTAAAATAAAAGGAATAAAGTAATATTAATGACCACTTCACCAAAATTCAATTTGGATCCTTTTTAATTGGTCCCTATCATTATTAATGATTGATACAAATCGTGGGGTGGAAGTAATGAACTTCTTGGCTTCTGAAGGGGCCACGCCAGAGAAAGTTTGCGAACCCCTGCTCCGGGGGGGCTTTCTAAATCAGCTCTGAGCAGTCTCTTTGACTACGAGTGTATTAAATTGTTGTTTTCCTCCTCTCTGAGTGGCTTGGACACTATTTCTTATAAATAGCCAGACACTTGGACGGCCTCAGGCCATGCCTCCAGCTCTGCATGTGAAGCAGAGATTGACAAGACTCCCAGCGCTCAAATTTTATTCATCCACCATGCCGTCTGTGAAGTCTCACTGCCTTGACATGGCCGCACTTGAACACATGCACGCGGGGTCTCTGTTTGCACGCCAACACACAGAGAGATCCTTGAAAATAAATGCATACATGCATAAGCAGGATGTACAAAAGCAACAACTGCACACTCGTAACACACAGACACAAAGACGCGTGCATGTACACACAAACACAAAACACACCTCCAGGCTTAGCCTCTGCTTTCAATTACCAGACAGACCGAGGGGAAATCAAAAACTTTGACACACCGGGTTGGAAAAGGAGAGCAGGGGAGCCGGGGCGGTGCCAGAGGCGCACGCGTGCACGCAGACGCGCAAGCCCATACGCAGACACACGGCAGCGGTGAACACAGACTCAGCCTCGGCTTTCAAGCAGGCGACAGGCCAAGGTGTACAGAGAATGTAAAAACATGACATCGAGGGGAGGGAAAGAAAAGTTGTGTAGCTCCGATCGCAGCCATGTTTTTATATTAAAAAAAAAATAATTCTCCGGCTGCCTCGAGGGAGGTGATCGTGTGTGGGAGGGGTCGGTGAACTGCTGTGACCTAACTACTTACTTTTATGTCATGGGACGATTCATTGCTGCTCATGAGGGTATTTCCCAGTGGTTTGCTTTGGGTTGTGTTACATCCATTTATCACAGAACAGGTTCTTATTGAAGTGGTGCTCCATGTCCACACAAGTGTCTTCATTTAGGGCGGCGGTGTCAGATGAGTTCACTTTTGTTATCATCGGGGGGGAATAAACCATATAACTGTAGCTGCGACCACTTTGATCCACAATAGGATTACAAATCAAGCTAAATCTTGATAATTTGATCTAAGTTATCAAATTAAATATGACTCAGCTGCAACGGGAAAGTTAAAATAGACTTTCAAATTCATTTATCTTAAAATGTCAAGCAGACAGAAAACATTTTCTGTCTGTTTTTTTTCTCTTTGAACGTTAACCAACTGGTGAGGAAATATCTGAGCAGTAACCGAATAAAAGCAATCAGCCCATTTACTCAGTAACAGCTGTTGACGTGCCCACCAGTTTCTCCACTGGTCACATTACAGTGCCGCTGCTCCGAGGTGCGAACGTGTGAAACGCGAGTGTGCAGCAGGGCCGCTGCAAAAGGTCAAACGTGCTCGGTCCGAGTAAATAAAAGAACGGATCATTTATTTAAGTTTATACTGACCTTATTAAACATATGAATACATTTTGATATGTGGCTTTCACCAGTACAATACCAGTCACTTCAGCATGGGTTTTATTTTAACAATAGTGTTGATGTTTCCCTTTTTTCTGACACCTTTACAATGTAGTCCATTAGGCAGAGCTCGAAGTTCTGCAACACGGTTTTCTCGTCATGCAGAGTCCAATTAAGACATTATTCAGCCTAAGAGGGAAAAAACGGCTTTAATGGCGCTCACCTTTTAAGAGAATGAATCTAATTATTGTTGATGTATTGCATTCATACTGTAGTATTAATATTCATCACCATCTTTATATCCACAGTTTTATCCCTGCTCAGTTGACGCACTGTCTCAGTTCAATCAGTCTTTCACCGGGTTTCTTTACCTCGTTCCTTTTTGCTACCCGTCTGGCCACAATGAGCTGGATCATCCCACGTTTGTTGCCTTCTGTGGACATGGACTTGCGTAGCGTCTCCATGGCGTCCTGGTTGGTTTTGCCCAGTAGCGACTCTCCGTTGACGGCGATCAACTGGTCGTTCACTCGAAGGCGCCCGTCCTGTCGGTGGACAAGAAATCACAAAGTTCAGATTATAATTTTATTTGTCTACCAGACAGAAAAATCCTGTGCGGTAGATGAAAGCAGTCATCTCCAACTTAACAATAAACCTTTATCTAATCAGAGTAACAATCTCACTCACAGAGTGGATCCTGTTTCAAGCCCTGATCTAATCTCTAACAGAGAAGTGTGCTTCTAAGTGCATTATGATGTTCTGTCAACACAAGCTTGTTTGTGTTTAAACAGGCTTGTGTTCAAGTTGAAAGACTATTGAAATTGACGGCTGCACAGGACGACAGATAGCAACAGAAAATAGGGCATTTTGTGTTGATAGATTTTATGACAGATTAAGCTTCTCTCGATACTTACTGAGGCACAGAAAAGTCATTTCACATCCCTTCAAAGGCATGTGAAGGGATTTAAAACAGATGATTGTGATGCACAAAACTCAGTTTGTTGCAAGTCATCTCTATTTTATATTATCATTTTCTCAGAGACTGTCTGCAGATAGTAGAATTAGATTTCATGCCTTAATCCATAAACACACTCAAGGTAATGGTGCATTTCATCTGGTCGAAGTCCAGGATAGTGTCAGAGAGCGAGAAGTGGACGAATGAAACTTAACTTGAATAAAACTTGAAATCAGGATTTTGTTTGTGAACTTTTGTGCCTGAGTCGAGTCGGATAGATTTTAATCAGCAGTGGTGGTTGTTTAATGTGTTTAAAGCTAAGCGAGTTTCCCTGCGTGTGTGTTTATTCTCCCCAAACAGCCAGATTACTTTATTGTGCATTAGCCACTAGCAAGCGAGCAATGTATGTTTTGCGTTAGGGGAAACTGCTTTAATGACTTCTGTGCTTGAAAGTTTCCACATATTTTTGGGAATATTTTAAACACCTAAAACATTTAACTAACCCATTTTTTGGTGGATGCCACTCTGTAAGAATAAGATACCTAAAAATCTAAACTTTTCCCTAATTAATACAACTCAAAACAGGAATTAAATCATCTCGCCTGTAGCGGCTAGCTAACTGAAAAAAGGTCTCTTAGAAGAATAAATGCCAACACCTTTCCTACAGTATATTCTACAGACAGATAACAGAGGGTATCATACCTTGCAGGCTGCTCCCCCGTTAATGATGGATTTGACGAAGATGCCCAGGTCAGCGTGGTTCTCCTTGGAGCGGTTCCCTTTGACGCTGACGCCCAGCCCGGCTGAACCCGAGTCGCTGAGGGGGATCTCAAACGTCAGGAACTCTCTGGTCCCGTCTGGAGTCAGGACCAAATCATCCTCCTCTGTCTTCTTCAGGAGATGGAGAGCAAGAAAGAGAAAAAGTGACATACTTAGATTCTAGACGTCCCAAAATAACATGAAACATAAACATAGTTAGTAACGCAATCAGCACCAGCAGCAGAACAGAACCTCCACAGGCCTCAAAGATTACAGTTCACATTTAAATGCTCATACACCATAATGCATTTTTAATCATACAAAGCAAAAGCATTCCTGTATTTATTCCAGCCCTGAAGCAATAAACAGCCTTCAGGCCTCGCTATGCGTTCACTGTGTTGCTGCGGGTTAGCCAATGGGCCAAAGTTAAAAGGACATTCATTTGGCTACTCGAGGTTAATGAAAAGCACTTGCAATATAAATTGCAGCCGGGCAGATAGCAGGGAGGTAAATCAGAGTGCAAGCTCATTAGCTACATCAGATTTATTAGTGTTAAACAGAGCAGCGGTCCTAAGTGTTAAATCAGGTACTTAGTATAAGCAGACAGCGACTTATCTTGTATAATCAAGGCACAATGTTCTGGTTGATTACTTCTAAAGAACGTAGGTGCAAAACTTTTAGAGAGAATCAGTGTCAGACTAGAAAAGGATGTTTTATCAGAATCAGGGTGTGATGTTTGGGTGAATCAGTCGAGCGAAGCAGGTTGTTGATGAAGATTGAGATTGCGAAGATCAAAAGTAATTCATTAATACGTGAAGCTCCTAATCTACATATGAAACAGATACAGCCTGTGTTGGTTTAAGTCTGATGTGTGTCGCCTGAAGCTGGTTTTCATCAAAACTTCTTAAACTCGCCGTCTCCAGCACAGGAAGCATTTCAATTACAGGGGAAGACCAAACCCAGCTCAACCCATCAGAAAAAACTACAACACAAAGCCTGTTTCAGGTCCATCAATCAGAATTAATCTATTAATTATATTAATATTAATTATTCAAATTGCATGTGTCCAACCAGTAGTCCAAAACCCAAAGGCTTTTCATTTACTGCCATAACTGACAAAGAAGAGCAGCAAATCCTCACATTAAAGAAGCTGCCTGGAACCAGTAAATGTTTCATATTTCTGCATTAAAAACGAGTGGGACAATTAATTGATTTTTTTTTTACCAACTAATCAATTGATCGACAAATTGTTGCTGTTCTATGTAAAAGCATCCGAGCCAGAAGGCCTGGAACAACACAAAGTGTCAGATGTCTTTCATTAAGCCGGGAAAACAAACAACTTGTTGCTTCATAATAATTAGTCTCATTCCACATTTGTACATCTCTCATCACATGTAGCTGGTAATGTGACTTATATCTGGTGCTTAAACTGAAAATGATTTGAAAAGTACTAACACAACCAATTCATTTAACAACACACACAAGAGAAGTACAGAAAATGTAGCCCAGAAAAGAAATGTTTAACTTTTGAAAGCCTCACATTTCATATTCCCTCAGTAATATCCATACAAATGATCACAAACCAGACTTATTTCTACTTATTGTGCAGCAGTGATGAATTAACTACTGCTGCCTGACTGTAACGTGTCAATGAAACAAACATCGGTATGGCTTGTAGTTGGATTAAGAAGTCTTCTTATATTAAATGTATTTTTCTCTCAGTAAAGTTGGCAAACATTCCCGACTATCACACGTCTAACCTCAACTTTCGCTCCCATCGTTCTGATGTTCAGCTTCAGTCCGATTCCTAAACTTGTTTCGGCCCAACAGAGTAAAAATCTGTTTGAATATTTGTCTTTACAGGAGTAAAAACGTCCTCACTCAGAGGAGTTGTTAATAGGATTCAGAGAGAAGCACGCACGCTACCTATAAAGCACAAATCCGACACGCCGTGCACCTGTATCGTGATGCCAAGTGCGTCAAACAGGCGGTAAACTTCCCCGTAACCCTGCATGAACACAGCAGCCTAATTGACATGCTGAGTGCTCTCTCTCTTCCCCTCCACAACAGGTGCTCCTCTCTCGCTCTTTTCTCTATATTCATTCTCCCTCTCTCTCTCTCTCTCCCTCTCTCTCTCTCTTCCAGCTCAACAATAAAAAGCTATTCTCTCTCGCTTGTTATTTGACAGCTGTCCTCTGAATAGATGGGTGCGTGCACGCTCACGCCTGGCAATTATTGTGCACGCCTAATGAATTCAATCATCGGGCTCGGTGTCAGCATGTCATTAGCTCCCTTTGTTTGCTGGGAGAGAGATGGAATTGCTCTGGGTTGGAACGGAGAGGAGGGGGGGAGAAAGAGGGATGGAGGGAGAGGCAAAGAGGGGGAAAGGGGAGACGGGCAAAAAAAAACGCGGATGTATGGAGAGAGATGGGAAAGGGAGGGAACAGAAGGAAGGAAGTAAGGAGGGAGATAAAGGAATAGAAAAGCCTGAAGAGCACTGTAAGGATGTCTGCGTGCTTCACAAAGACAAATGAACGCTACCTGGAATGCACAGCACAAAAGACAACAGGAATTTAATTATTTTGGAGCCTCGAGTCCGATTCATTCTGCCTGGAATTTAATTTAAGGCTAATTAAAAAGTGACTAACAACGGCGTAATCCTCTTATGCTGCGAGTGGTCAGAATAAGAAATAGAAAAACAGGAAATTAATGATTTCAACTGAAAAAAAAAAGAAAAGATCAGTAAAGCAGATGTGATGTCATTCCAGGGCTACAAATAAGACATCTACTGAGTGATACAAGATGAAGAATGCTGCTAATGAAGCTAAAGGATTTATCTCTGTTACATTTTAATCCTGATTTGAAATGTTTCTCTATTTTTTCAAATTCCACCCCCCAATAATTACATCATTACCAATGAACAAGTTTAAATAGTGGAACAAAAAAACACTCTATGGAGTCATTTTGCTGTTAAAAACAAAAAACAACAGGTCAGTTTTTAGGACTAGCACGTGGCAGTTAGCTTGATAGCATGACTGACGGTTAGCGAATAGCAAGCAATAGTCAAACTATTGTGGGAAGTGAAACTTCCTGTCTTTTTTTTTATTATAACGCAGGTCTAGATGCTACATAAATACTGTGAAAGTATCACCAGCAGGACAGTTCAGTAATCAAAGCTGTAAACTAGCTTAGCTTGTCCGGTCAGACCATGATGTAAACGTTAGCTCAAGTGAAGAGTTGACAATCGGATCATTAGCGATAGTAAATTGGTCAGACGTGACCTACCAGAGGTTTCACTATCGTCTGGCAACTGTACCAAGTTCTGGGTTAGTTAAACAGCTGTATCACTAACGCTAAACTTGAGGAAAACATGAACATTTTTTAGTGGAAAAACTAGCTAAGTTTAATTAAACATATTTCTAGGCTACATTGCGATGCACGATATACATCTCGGTATCTGGAATCTCTCTAACAGCGCTTCATAAATGCTAGGACTGGGTGACAAGATCAAAAACCATGACACTGATATGTTGCTCAGCCCTATTTTCAATGTAAGTGTGTGATTTTGCTGAAGAAAGGTTACCTTGTTCCAGCCCATACAGACAACCACAACAGGCTGGAGATTAATTTACAGAGATGAATCACAATGTTGGTCAGAAAAATCCAAATAAGATTTTTTCCTCAAGCTGTTCTGCCCTACCTTTCAATGGCTGATTCAAGATATTTTGAGAGTTTTTAAATAACCTGGCTGCTGATGAAGACAGGAAAGAGAAAAAAAACGAGTTAAAGAGTGAGTCAAAATAAATAAATAAATCACAGGCGGAGGAGGGGAGGAGAGAAAGCTCAAAGTAAAAGGAGCTGAACGAAGGTGAGGGGAGGGAGAGGAGCGATGGGCTCGAGAGGAGGGACGGAGACAAATAGAGCGAGGGTGAAAAGGCGAAGGAGCCGAATAGAAAGAGGGTGAAAAGAATGAGAGAGCGCCGGCATGACAATGACAGAGTGAGCGAGCGAGGGAGTGTGAATGAAAGGCCGACAGAAAGGGATGAATCCATGTGGAACACAAAAGGAGACAGACACTGCCACCTCTCTCACTGTACGTCTGGATCTCTCACTCTCGCCATCTTCTCCTTTCTCTGCCTGCTGCCTCTTTCCACCTGCCTCTCTACAGTGCTCTCTACCTTCTCTACCATTTCCCTTTTTGTTTCCCGTGCCGCTGTCCCTCCATCCACTCAGTTTTTTCCCTCTTTATTCATAATCACATTTGTATGACGGACAAGTGCGTGCCAATTCTCAACCAGCTAAATTTGAGGAGCCCTCGTTTTCTTGTTGTTTTTGGCGCTCGGCTGGTCGTCTTTAAAAAAAAAAAATAGTCTGCAGAAAAGAACATCTTGTCTCGTGTGGAGCAAGTAAACACAGCTTTTTTGAAAACCTAAGCCTGCTCAGTGATGTTGGGCAACAACTTGGTGACTTTTCAGTCCAGTTAACAGGTGGCATCTTTAGGCAAAGGTCAAGTTAATATGTTCTGCTTTTTCAGCTGTAAATGACTAAATCAGATTAGAGTGTTTTAAAACACATAATAGGTGAGCAGAGAAAGCAGGAGGGTACTGAGAAGAGGGTAACCAAGCTAAAACTCCTGTATTTCCCTCTTCTGATCAGATTTATGTAATGCAAAGTTTTGCAGTTTGTAAACTTGACTTAAAATCAGTGCAGATGCACACTGAGACATATATGAAATGCCTCCATACTGCCTAATAATGCTGGAATCAGTATACAGTATGCGAGGACACGACTGTATGCGTCAGCCAGATACCACATCATTTATTCATTAGAAACGGGACCCTGCAACTTCCTAGCAACATCCTGCACAACTGTTTGCAACTTAACAGATTTTTTACTGTAAAATTAGCTAATATCCACAAACGGCAGGCAACTCGTGTAAACATTAAGGACGTCCATCGACAGATAGACAAAGTCCAGGTATCGAGAGGGTAAAAATGGAATCGGTACATTTTAGTAAACTGCGTTTTAAGATTAAGCTGGTTAGTACGGACGCAATCTTACCCTCAAATATCTTTTTCCACTTCTTTCTAACTGCTTCCTGCCCTCTCCCTCTTTCCTCTCTCTCTCACTTGCCGTCTACCCTTGAACCCCTCCCACTTTGCACATCTAATGTAGGTCTCGCAGCCTCAGGACCTCCATTCTTCTTTGTATTCTACAAAGTGAGTCAATCTTAAGCTTTAAGAGAATTCAAAGTCAAACCCTCTCTTCCACTTTCTTCTCCCTCCTTTTTTTACACATTCACACACTTCTCTCCACTGCAGTGCCTGAAATGATTAGCAGGTCGCCGAGCGAGCTCAAGTTTGGCCGAGCAAACCTGTCGATTTGACGGCATGTGGAAAAGTCGCTTGAGGGGAATTAGATATAAAAAAAGAAAAAAAAAAAAGGAGTGGTGGCAAAGAAAGACAGGGGGAGAGAGAGAGGGAGGGAGGTGAGAAGGAGGCAGTGAAGGGTGTAATTGGTCGAGGGAAGTCGGGCGTGGAGAGCATTGTTGGCTGCCTACTGTAGCACGATCTACCTCTTTTTATTCATACTCACTCGCTCTCCCTATTCCTCCCTCACTTTCCATCACTACATTTGCGGCCCCCCGTTCACCCCCCACCTCATCCCTCTCTCTCCTTGTCATCTACACCATATGACCAAAAGGTGCGTGAACACACCTGCACACACACTTCTGGTCCGTGGTACCGAGCCAAACCCCCTCTCCCTTCTCTCCTCGTTCTCCCTCTCTTTTCCTCTATTTACAACTTCAATTTTTTTCCCCCCTCTCACTCGTCCTCCCCCTCGTCCTCCCCTCCTCTCTCTTCTCTCACTCTTTCTGACGCATCTGTCTGTAGCTCCATGCTGATAGACCATGAATATCAAATACCTGTGCGATCGACGGAGCCGAGACTGGCACAGCATGCAGGGAGAGAGGAAGGCAGGTGTGTGTGTGTGTTCGTGTGTGTGTTTGTGTGTGTGTGTGTGTGTGTGTGTGGGCAGGTCTGTGTCAGTACAAACACACAAAACAACATGCGCACTCACCACACATATCATAACACACACCACTGACACTCGACGACTGTAGCATGTATGGGAAGTATTAATAAACACACACACACATATTGACTTCTCACTTTCCGTCCAAAACCAATCACCTGCCCTCTCTCCAGCTCCCTCTCCCTGTTGGACGGTCAAACATTATGTAGCTCGCTCTCTTTCGTGCTTCCACAACCCACCAGAAACCATTTATAACCTCATCCAACCTCGAGCAATTACGCCAGCAGCTGCTCCGTGTCACTCCGCGTACGTGTGCGCTTTCGTGTGAGTACACTTATGTGTGAATGTGTGGTGAGTGGTGAGCGCAATCTGAGGTGTTTGCGTGAAGTGTGCCATATGGCTCGTGTGTTTTTGGAGTTTGTAATGTGTAAAGTATAGTCTATGTAACTGTATACTGTGAGTGTGTGGTTGTGTGTGTGTGTGTGTGTGTGTGTATGGGCCAGGTGGCAGCTTGAAACATCACTTTAATTAAGCCGGAGAGCCTGTTCTGCGGTAGAACGGCCCTCTCTGATTGACTCGTATGTGTCACCGACGGGCCGCTACTGAACACGGAAAACACCATCGAGCCTGTTGCAGAGGGGCTGCAGCCATTAATCACAGCGGCTATCCTACAGTGCTAATAATGATACAACGTTATGTAGCTCCTATAATGATTCTCTGTTATGTTTCAAACTCAATGCTGTGATGCACCCAAAGCAGTTAAGTTTCACAAGTCAGCCTTTTTCCTGTAATGACCCCAACTCTCGTCAACACACACTTAAAAAATCATCAGTCTACTAAACCTAACTGCCTCTTTATCAACTTCCATGTGTGTTTTGTCCTTTTCTAAACGTGTTTGTTACAAGACATCATCACAAAAACTATTGCCCATATTGTGATATCGGTAATATTTTGATAAACTGTGCAGCCCGAGTGGTGAGGTATCATAAAAGCAGCATACAATGGAGCAAAAGCAACTTATTAACTCTTATTATATCATTGTTCAAGGAGGCAAAAGCCAACTTTTTCTTCTCTAACAAAAACCCAGTACACTGACTGGAAAGATATAATGTATATTATTCTATTATACATTAAACATAGTCTTTATGCTTTGGCATCAATATTTAACTAAAATGTAGCATAAACAGACTCTTATTTGCTGGTAAATTATCTGGCAATGATGTGATAATTATGCCACACTGAGCAATTTATCATTATGCTAAGAGTTTGTGTCCTTAGATAAACAGACATTTCTGCTGTTTCATTAGTTATAATATATAATGCTCTTTTAATATTGTATTAAGCTCATGATTACCATACAGTGACAGTGTTGTCCTGAGCTGCAAATTAAGCTGCGTTAATGAAAATGATGTGTTGGCTGTATTTGATTGTTGTGACAAGTCATCCTACACAATGCATCACACCTACAGACCTGTCACGGACTTTAAATATTGTACATTCTGATACAATATGTGCTGCATCCTCGGCAGCCAACACATGTTCGGATACGCCGCACGCTATATCATGTCATCGAGAAAGCGTACATCATGACACCACGACGTGCTAACAGATTGCCGTTTCATAACAGCTTAGTGCGCGGAGAGGAGAGGAAGCGCGCACGTGTGATAGATAGCATCTTGGCACGGCGTTGCTGCAGCATTACCGCCGCTGCTTGCTGATGGCTTTTCAATATAGCATTGCAGTAATTTTCCATAAGCCTGTGTGACTAATGGCGTAAACAATGGAGCCGAATGTTCACGTTATGGGCCCATTATGGAACTATCAGGGCAGGCATGTAAAGACGGATGCCTTTGATCAGCGCTCTATTGTAGGAGCCAGGTGCGGCGAAGAGGATTTGCGTCTTTAAGTGTGTCTTAAGTGTGTGTGCGAGAGAAAGAGAGGGGAAGAGAGGAAGAATGGAGTGAAAAGAAGATATAACACAGACAGAAACAAGAGAGATACAATGAAGAATAAAGAGAAGAGAGGAATAAAAGCAGCTGGGAAAGAGACAGAGAAGAGCCAACAAAGTGCTTTGTTTCTACAGACCATTGGCAAAGCAATGAATTGCTTAAATGACTCCCAGTCTATTTGTGAAGCCACCCAAAGTATCTCATTTGCCTTCGATGCTTTTTTTTTCTTTCTTTCCCTATGCAGCATAATGACCCGAGCTGGTGATGTCATGCAGCAGTTACCTCAATCAGCCAATGGGGTTTCCCGGTTGTCACTGGCTGCCTCGGATGCTAAAAGGGGGGGCAGTCAAAGTCAACAGGTTAGACACAAGAGCCCATCAGACAGAGACTTAATAACTCACTACAGGGATGTGATGAGGGACATCTGAGGCAAAGAAGAAGAAGAAGAGGGGTTGAAAGAAACACAAATGATCCTAAACACTGGCAACTCTGATAATGAATCCAGCAGAGATTAGCTTCGTTGCAGCAAAAACACAAAAACCTTGAATGAGCAAAACTTCGAGCCACCCACATGCTCGAAAGCCCCGAATAAAACAGAGTGAAACTGAGTGTCACACAACTAATGACAGCCTCTAGTGGACTGCTGTAAAAAAACGCAGATCATTTTTGGGTCATTGGACCGATTTCAAGAAGTGAGTGCTTTTTCCACTTCAGTTCTTGCATTTTGCCTGCCGTGTAACCCTCGACAGAGCTCTCTCTCTCTCTCTCTCACAGGATGAGTCATGCCGTGCCAACCTCAAAAAACCCAACTGGAGTGCCGGCAAACCTGCAGGTCTACAAGCTGTCTACATAATATCTTGTATTTGCTTTTTTTTATATTAATTGAGCTTTTCTTTACTGTACAGAGAGATTAAAAACAGAAGGATAACATTTATTTTCATAACGAAATCATCAGATATACTGAACTCAGGTATTTCACCTTGACTGAAACCCTCTTTTCTTCTTCCACCTCCGACTTCTACATCGACTCTCTTTATGCGAGCCGCCTGAATAGACACTTTAGTTTAATGTATGCGCACAGATAATACAGTCTATTATCAGTATGATAATGTGTTCGTGCAGTTCTGTGTTTTGTGTGCATTGCACACCATGTGTGGTCTTATCTTTACCCAGGTATCTTTGCATATTGTTACTGTGTAAACTGTCAGGATTCAGTTCGTCTCTGCACAGATGCTGCTCAACAAATTATAGTTCAGTGAACTTTAGTGGCTCTAACTCTGAAACACGCCGTCCTTCTTCATAGAGCCTGAACTATAAAGTTATTAAGTTATTAATCAACCAAAATTGGCTAATATTCACTGGTTCCAGTTTCCCAAATGTGAAGATTTGTTGCTTTTCTCTGCTTTACATCAATATAAGTTGAGAACCTTTAAATTTTTATAAGAATATTAAAACAATGAATATGAAGGCATTACCTTCTGCCTATATATTAGCATTTTTTACCATATTCTGAAAGTGTTAAGAGTTAGAGAATCAATTGATCCAACATATAACCAAGAGATAAATAATGCAAATAATCAGTGGTTCCCGCCCTGCCTCTCAACAACAACTTCTCTCATCATCTACTGGAAAACAATCTTTGATGTGAAAATGGATAATTGTCCATTAAAAGCTGGACGGTTCTCTTAGATCCACACCCTGCATCTAAAGCTCAACACCATCGTGATGCCACTGCTGCTGCTGCTGTTGTTGTTGTTGGCAGCAAGATGTTTAAAATGAGGCGCCTGACAACAGATAACATCTGAAAGGCACTGGATCCATTATGGCGGTTGATGTTCCGGGAATGGGTGAGGAGGAGAGACTTATCTGGAGGTTTGGAATTGGGAAGGGAGGGAACAAGAACAGACAAAATGGGGGAGAGAGGAGACAGCATGGCCGCGGTGCATTTTGCTCGGGCGTCTCTGTGGTTGCATTGATTTTTTAGGGAGGTAGACATTCAAAACAGCTGCTTTTACTGCCCTAAATCCTTAAAAGGTGCACTTAAAGGTGTACTTTTACATTAATATATATATGCATTTAGTCTAGATCTAATTTAATTATGATAAGGAAGATTTGTCTTTATCAGTTCCATTAAATACTGTCAGAAAGAGACAGCGCTTAACTGAAACAGGGCTCCTAAACACGAGTTAGACGATGATCGAACCAGAAACGCAGACAAAATTCTGATTTCTGAAGTTATCTCTCTCTGGAAGTGGACCTTAGGATGTGAAAGTACGGTGCTGCCGAGGGTGGCTTATAACGAGCCAATTAATAATTTGACATTTACCAGAGTTGGCAACTCTCACTTGACAAGACAATAACAGTAGAAGGCCCACTCCCGGGTGTCTTTGTCTGCGAGCTGATGGAAGGATACGCATGTGAGCTGCGCCAGCTGCAGTCGCAATAATCCGCAACGTCCTGCCATAACGCGCCTTGATGATGAGGCTCATCGACACAGCTGGCAGGTACGACCGCCGATCAAATTAACTGGCCAATTACACTTCTAATGCGCCACGTGAAAAAAACACAAAAAAACGCAACCAATCACGCTCACTTGGCCAGATGTAACCTGAAGGTGCGGCCAGATGTGAAGACGCGAAGTCTGCGGTTGTTAAATTACAGCTCAAGTTCGCTGTGTAAATGGAGAGTTATGGAAATCTGAATAGCCTTTTAATTTGTGCAGTAAAGACAGATGAGCTTTTAACAGCTGCTGTGGTGGAGAACCTTTTAGTGTGTGTGTGTGTGTGTGTGTGTGTGTGTGTGTGTGTGTGTGACGTTCAGGCCATCGAGACCGCATTGTAACAGTCGGAGATACGGTGCATCCTGCTGACAGCTGATTCTTCACAGAAGGCAGAGTCTCACAGTAAAAACTGCATCTGCTGCCTCTGCAGGGTACAGTCCCAACATTAGGTTTATTGTCGCAATGTTTATTTGCATCCATCGCATGGGTATTTATGAATATGATATATTAGTCTATATATGTCAAGTGCCTCTATTGCAGATGGCGTCGTATGTCGAAAGCTGTCAAAGTTTTTCTGGGCACGTTTTGGCTCCGAGACAGCCGCAGCACAGCTCCGTCTGCGTATTCCCCCTCAATAAAGTAAAAGACAAACTAAACAGACTGTTTGTTATTCACCTCGCATATCAGAGCGAGCCTGCCGCAAGAAGGCCAGACTGACAACCTTATCCAGAGCCGACAAATAAAGCAAACCCCCGTGTGTTTCTCACCTTCGCTGACAAATACAGCTCTGAGGGGAGTGATGGAGCGAATTATTCTGCTGCACAGCCTCGACACTCCACACTCACGAACCATGAAATTGTGATGTGTTAGAGCAGCTCTGGTTGAAGATTAAAATTAGTGTTACTGACTAATATTTATACGCACGACTGGTGACTTGCACTTTGATTAACCAGCTAGTTTACAAGTGGACCCTGAATGCATGCAATAAGCTATTGTTTTTAATGCCAACTGGGCGATAACGGCACGTGTTTTTCCGAGCAGAGATTAATAGCATCCATGCGGAGGGGAGCTCGGGCTAAATAAAGGAGCAGGTCGAGGAGGAAGAGGCTGTTTTGGGAGGCGAGTCTAATTGCAGGCTAGTGTCGGGGTGGAGTCTTACCACATCTCGGGGGCATTGCATCTGGGGCTCAGCGTTCTGGAGGATGAAGGGGGGGGGAAACAAGAAGCAATCAAGAAAAAATATTTGTTGACAGGAACAGTGAAAATCTGAACACACATGAAGCTGCGGAAGGGGTAAATTATGGATAAATGGAAAGCAGTGTGATGAATAAATGGGCATGCAGGGTATGAAAATGATAGATCTCAGACAGATGGGTGGTTATTATGTACTCAGACTTAAAATATAAAACTGTTTGCAAGGACAAAATGTCACAAACTTTGAAGCTGTCACTTAGACTGAGGAGGAGGATGGAGGGGGCGAAATCCAATTTTGTGCCTCCCAACAATTTTACAGTCTCGGCGTGTCTATAGTGTCTCTAACCGGTGTCCTCTTCCTGTCCAGCTGTCATAATCCAGAAACTCTCAGCCCATCCAGATTGCTTTCACCAGATGAAAGTGACCTAGCTGAGCACTAAGCTTTACAAGCAATAGGCAGCGCTTCACGGACTGTTTTCGCCCTCACACACTCTGAACTTTGCAATATTCATCGATGAATAAACCGCAAGACGGATGCTTTTCCAATCATTATACACTGAATCTCAGCTACACTGCTTCGAAAAAGACTCTTTTATTTGGTGAGCAGGGATCTTTAAACATTTGGCCTGAGTTTGGCCTCTCAGGCTATACATATGCTGTCAAACTCAATATATTGAAGGAATACTTGTGCTATATGTTCTGCATATATATATATATATATATATATATATATATATATATATTTTATACTTTAATTTCAACATATGTTATTTGCAAGTTTGATGTAGTTTCAGATGAGCGATAACAGATTGACGATTCACAGTTCAATAGCAAAGAGATCTCTTGTTCAGAGCAGCAACTATTAATCGATTCATCAGTGAGTTGTTTGACTATTTTCTTTTTAAAGAAAAGTTAAAATTATCTGATTCCAGCTTCTTAAAAGCGAATATTTTCTAGCTTCGTTACTCTCCTATGACAGTAAACCAAATATCATGTTTTTAATGGACAACACAAGACATTAGAGGACGTCATCTTGGCCTTTGGGCAACACTAGTCGACATTTTTCACAATTTTCTTCAACTAGAAATCAATCTGCAGATTAATCGACAATGAAAATAATCGTAGTTAAAGCCCTTCTCTTGTTTTATACCTGCTGCACGTGGCAGCTGCACAAATGATACAACAGCTGATGACTTTATTTTTCCATCGCGCTACATTATGTTTAATAAATAAAGCTTAAGTAACTGACACTTTATATTCATACTCATGTGCCAAGAAAATGTGCTGTTTACTCTTGAAGCTCTGTTTGGGTTAAGCTCATTTTAGCCGTCCAGGTTTATATTTTTATTGATGTATGCTGTAAAGCATGTCGTCGTTATATTTCTGCTAACTGCCATGCTGTTAAGTCCCCCCCCATCTCTAAACCCAGGAGAAAATGCTTAGCCAAGCTCGCAGCTTTGGATTAAGACTGAAGCTGCTCATTTTGTGCACTGGGCCTCATCTCCCTCGAGTCCCATCTCAACCCTTTCACATCACCCTCTCCACCCTCTACAGCTGATAAACACAGATCAAATAAATCCTGCCGTCTAACTACCAGCTACGCAGAGTCAGCCGGACTCAAAGCCGGGCTCTAATCTAAAGATGAGTATCGACCAGTGTGGCAGTTCCTCTCATCAAACTTGGCCCGTGGCGACAGCCAGCCAATAGCCTCCTCTGCATCTCTTACTGTGATAATTGTCACCAATCAGCCATTTGATTGACAGAACTCGCTAGCGAATGGCTGCGTGTGCCTGTAATGGCCCACGGTGACTGCTGAGGGTGCCGGGAGAGACCATTTTTATGACAACAGAGGGGGGATTTAGGGCTGTGTGGTGCTATAACTCATGTTACAACTCGATAAGGCGTGTGTTAAAGCCAGCTAGTGCGGCTCATAGAGATAGCAGAGAATCATTGACCGCTGCTGTGGAGTAAACACCATCGTGATTTAAAGCTCGCCAACTGCCTTCACTGTTCACTCTTCTGAAAAACACTACACTTAAGCTACAGTGTTCTGCTGCCTTGTGTTTTTTTTATCTTGGTCATCACACGCTCACTTCTTTATCCAACAACTTGGAGGTAACTCCAGGTGTGCAGTGACATCAAACCTGATTTTCTGCAAAGATAATTAAGTATAACATCTGGCACCATGTGAAAACACGACCTTGAGAAAAGCAAACAGTCGCGGTAAATGTACCAACTAAATTAGCTGCGGTTTGCATGAATCACTGGAGTTATAAGCTGTGAATGGCATCGGTCTGGACTGAGTGACAGCAGTAGAGCACACACAGATTTGTACCGCTGTTTGTATAGTGTAATGTGTGAGCATGTTGCCTGATTGATATTCAAGCCAAGTGTGTTTTTCACTCCCTGCCTACTACCTGCCCTGCGTCTGTCTGTTCATCCCCACATCCATCAATCTAGTAAGTCAGCTTGCAGGCAAAACACAGCGAGAGAGAGATGGAAATACAGAGACTGAGAAGGTAACCTAGCAATGCGAGAGGAAGAAAGGGAAGGGGTGAATGAGAGTGAAAAGGACCAGGAGGGGAGGGCGACACATACACAAAGACAGAGACGGAGTGAAAGTGAGAGGAGAGGAGAGGGTGGAGGAGATAAAGAGAAAAGATTGAGCTCCACAGGTTCCCTCTGAGGCTAGCCGCAGTTTGATAATAGAGAGGAGTGCAGCGGCGGAGCGGGACAATCAATCTGCATGCTCGGCTAGCGTGTTGTGTTAGCTGGGAAATGAGAAGACAACACGGCGCTCACTGCGGGGATTAACTGCACTTGTGACAGCACAGGAGCTCACGCAGACACACTCTCGCACGTCTGCCTGAGCACACACACCCATAACCCACACTTATCCACGCATCAGGGGACTGCACATGTGTCGCGATGTGAAATGCATGATGCTGACAGGATGAAGAGTTTGAAGGAGGGACGGTGGAGGATGACAACACGTACCACTTCTCGGGGGAGGAAAGTGTCCTCCTGCCGTAGAACCAGCAGCCCCACAGCCCCGCCCATGGGCGTGGCCCGGAGCAGAGACACCACCTCCTCCTGAGTCCGCCCATTCAGGTCCACACCGTTCACCTGAACGGGACACAAGTGACCGGGTTAAGTTCCTTAATATCCTGCAAGGGTTAAAGGGTACTGTGCTTTTACTAAAAATGGACTGTTATCTCAAAATAAGTGTTGTTTCATACTTCAGATATGTCCACTTCAGGAGCACTTACACAGACTAAACTTTCCAGATTTCTTCCTAACTATATTTGGAGGGGTTTTATAGATTGGCTTATTCATATATGACTCATAGTCTGATTTATGCAATATTTTATTAATACAAATTGATTTTTATGGCTGTTGACAGAATTTTCTGATTTAAGGAGTAATAAAAAAGGGAAATCCAAAGTTCCCTCCATAAAAACTTTTGATTCAAATATATCATCCAAATGACATCAGAGTTTTGAACCTGGTGTTATCCAACGTTCATGTTTCTGGTCTGGAAATGTTTGCAAAAGAGCGCATATTTAAATACAAAGTTTAAAAAAACATTAACACAAAACATAATGTCCTAATGTAAGCAATACAAGCAGGAGAGTTTCATGGTGATATCCATAAGTCAACATGTTTACTAGTTTTTGAGCCCGAGGTGAAATATTTCAATACCTGACTGCAATGTTTTCTCATTTTTTCTTTTTAAATGCAGCGATTCCTCATATTTTTTACATGGCTGAAGTTGTAGTTGTGTGATTTCATCACTAGTTCAAGAAATCTTTTCGTGAAAAATAAACCAGCGGATCAAAGGATTCAAACTTCGGTGCAACAGCCCTGTAAACGTAGCATCGCAGAGTGTAATCCTTTATGCAAATGTAAGCAATGTGGGGAAACTGAACTTCAAAAGCTGCTCCATCTTGTGAAACGAGATGAAGCATGAAAACATGTTCTTTGATTTAATTCCAGGTTGCCCGATTTACATATAAAAAAAAGTTATCTGATGAATTAATTAGTTACACTTTAAATCAAACAGGTATTTTCTTCATGGATTAAACCTGTTTCTACCTGTGGGGTCTTCTGACTGGAGTTTTATCTAATTTTGGAGCAAAACCACCACGATCACCTTGTTTACCATCAAATCATCATCACACTGCATAAGTCATCAGCTCCTGCACATACATGAACTTCTCTGTTAAGTATCACTTTTCCTTCTCACCTCCAGCAACCTGTCTCCTGCCTTGAGGCGGCCATCTTGGATGGCAGCCCCCCGAGGCAGGATGTTCTTCACGTAGATGGGTGCCGTGCCGCCGATTGGAACGTCCCGTGATGTGATACTGAAGCCGAGCCCCTCAGGACCTGTGGGATGAAGGGAGAGGATGTGTTATGATGGAATCTGGTTTTATCTCCAGGCACAGGCTCCTCTATTACATCTGCAACCCTGCAGCTCGAGCTGCTGTGAATAACTTCATATTCAGCCGGCACGGTTCTCCTGGAGGTGATGTAGGCTCAGGCAATAACAGTGGTAAGTGTTTAAGACATTTAGATGTCAGAGTGCAGTGTGTCTGATCAGGAGTAAATGTTTAGTGTTCAGGAGTAAACCGGTCTTGCCTGTAGCAATGTATAGTAGAGGAGGCTGCCTCACCTTAAACAAAGGCAGCCTCTACTAATATCAGAGGAAATGATTAAAGGTCTCTTACTGTGGAAAATGAGATCTGATTATAAAGTACGTCTACAAGTTATATAAATACAGTAAAAGTATCAAAACACTCATCAGAACGTGCCTTCAAAATAGCCGTCAGGATTTCTATAAGTTTGTGAAGTCACAACTACACAGTAAATATGGTGAAAGACACTGGCAAAGCTGAAACAGAAACATGGCGGAGAGGTGGGTGTCCTGCCCGAGCCTGTGAGAGCTGACCAATCACTGGCTTTTTGGGATGGGGGGGCTTAAAGAGACAGGCACTAAAGTGGAGCACTAAGACAGTGGGTGATTAAAGGCACTGCAACAATGGACAATATGAGAAAAATAATGTGTTTTTGTCAAACAAAATTATGAACTTAAAAATGAGCGTAACAGGGGAACTATAACTTTGACATCAACACATGAAGCAAGTCATCAAGTAACTACTTTGATGTCGACATCAGGGTCCAATCACTGCCTGAAACCTCTGCTATTAATTTCATGCATGAAACTCTGGCACGAGCATCTACATCTGCAAATGTTTGTCTTCGCTAAAGTAAAAAGTACTGCAGATTTTCCCTACATGACATGTAACTGTCTGGATGATGCTAATCTTTGAGAGAACGGAGAGTCTCAAATGTACAGAAGGATCAAATTAGCTTTAATTTACTTTTACTGATGTTTTTCCTTCTTCCCTTCTGAATGTTAAGCAATACCATGAGAGCTATTCTTCCTGCAACAAACAAAACTGGCTAGTACTGTATAAAACCTATTGTACCCACTACACAACCTACAAGTAACCTCTACTTCACCAGCTTCCCAGTCTTACCTGTCTGCAGAGAAACATCCTAATGATTCTGACTGAGACCTGGCACCGACAATACAACATCTCCAGCTGCTGCTAATCTGTCTGCGTTTATTAATCTGTCTGTGTGGGCGGATTTGATTTTATGTTTGTGTACATTTGGTAGTTTTTTTTGCCGGCAACCCCTCAGGAGTGTATCATTATGAACCATTAGGAAACACAGGCCTGTATCTCAGATCATCAATAATCCTGTCAGACAAACAAACAGTTTCCTACTATTAAGCAACTTAAATACAGGAAATGAAGAGAAATCCTGCTTCCTGTCAGCAGAGAGCTGAAGTATGGTTTTAGAGTGAACAATTAGAGTCGGACATATTGTGAGGAGAGGCAACTTAGTTCTTTTAGAATAAAAAAAATAAAAGTTGGACTATGCAATTACATGGAGCCAGTAAGTAAGTTCAGCCTGAAGACTTTTCATACTTCTGCCTGATATTTAATTGAAGCCAGAAACTGAAAAACAACCTCCGGTGAGAACATATTGCGCTGCCTGTGGTGGTGGACGGGTAACTCAGGTGTCACTCAGGTGTTTTTTAGCTTGCCAACTGACAGTGTGTGTGTCAGGCTGTAAAACTAAGTTAATATCAGAACAATATTGAGTGTCCTTTCTCCATCAGCCCTAATCCTCGCCGTGTGTCTGACTGAGCTGATGCAAAAGAACAGGAGAACACTTAGCTATTCTGTTTCACATCCTCTACCTAATCCCCTCCATTGATGAGCCAATCAACTTCCCGCAGGCAGACGAGGTGCGGTATTATATCCACCGGTAAATGCTTAGAGCGTTCCTGGCTTTAAACAGAGAGGAGGATCTTTTTAAACTCCCATTAGCTTGATTAAGACATACCTAAGCAATTTCCTCTGCAGAATGGGGTTGTTTGATTGATTCTGATACTCCCCGGGATTTGCGAGGAGACCGGTGTCTGATTCAAGCACATAAACAATACGCAAGTTTAATCTGGGCTCAAAGCCGTGGGCTAAAGTCGGTACTCAAAACAAAACAGATGAGCCCAAACGGCCTCTTGGGAGTCGCCGTTAATCCCTGCAAGTGTCTGCTCCAACAGCGGCAAACAAAAGGTGGAATTAGGAAAGATAACATCTTCGACTGAGCTGGAATATCAAGTACAGAAAGCGGTGTTTTGTAGGTATTACGACTAAGCGGGGATGTGAGAGTGAGAAGAATAAACTATGACGAAAGGAAGAAGTGGAGATTACCATCCGCCCGGATGGAATATGCAACAACCAGCTGGGTGTTTTTATGTTTCATACGTCCTGGCCCGCTTCCAGCCATAAGAGAGGGGACCGATTTGGGTGAAAACTTCAACAGGCATATGGTGCAGCCCTGTCAGACTCTTCGCTGTGGCATTTGACAGCACACGGGGACCAGCGGCTGCTTAGCAACAAGCTCCCTGGCCCTGAGACCTGGCACCGACACCTGGTATCCTGTTGGCAGTGGTTTGCACCACCTGTGCCAGCTGTCAGTCAAAGCCCATACAGAGTAGACGTCCCCAAAGTTTTATTCCCAGCGTCGCCTTTCATTCTGTTTCCACACCCAGATTCTGTACAGTCAGTGGATAAAACTGGATGGTTTTTAAGCCTGTTACATCATTGTTCACGTTTCTGCACGCGTCCATGTTTGCGCCGTTCCTAAACCAACTGTTCGTACACTTGTTTTTGATGTGCCAGGGACGAGGAAATTGCCTGTTTATTCAGTTGGAATGGAGACGCTGGGAACAGACAAAGCATCCCTCTCATTTCTGAAAGCCAGAGGAATGCAAAGTATGAGAGACGATTTTCACAGACCCTCTGGAAACAATAAGATGATACTTCAAAAACAAAATGATGTAATACATCATGTAGGGACTGAGATGTTTTCTTTTCTACGATGACAATAAAGCATCTCGCACAAAATAGAAGTTCAAAACATGTTTATCAGAAATCAGAGGTGCACTCTGGACCATCACAGAACTGGGAGAGGGACCGGCTGTCCCACAAAATAAAAGTAGGTGGCTCATTATTTATTACTGTAACCTTTTCCCTATATTCCTTGTAGCTCCTTGGCTACCTGTCGCAGGAGATTCAGTTTGTCTCCTCATAAATATGCATGTTTTAAAAAAAAGTACTCATCCACTGTAATGAAAGTGTGTCCTGCAAGAGCTCAACCAACCGCAGTCTTTCTATTGCAACACATCAGACAGGTTACAGCGTGTTTCAACTACGGGTGTCACGATTTTGATTCAAAAACGGAAAATCATTTGAAATGAGATTTGAATTACAATCATCAGCTCTCCAACCTCGCTGACTTGCGTGCGTCCAATACAAAAAAAAGAAAAATTACAATAACTCAAGGACGACACTTTGAAGGACTTTTTCAGATATTCTTTATAGATTTGTTTGGGATTAGTGTTTACCAGGGGCAGGATTGAGAAAACTGAACTCTGTATAAAACTGAATTTCTATCGTTTGTTTGTTTTTATTACTTTTGAATGCCTGAACGGTGCAACTCTGGAGTCTTATATTCAATCAATATTATTTAAACTTGCATAACCTGCAAAAAGCCGAGAAGATCAAGCCAAACTGTTGTTGTAAAAATACCCCTTTTTATATGGTTTTAAAGAAACATTTGAAAATGATAACAGCTGTCAGAGGAAAAAAACAATCATCTGTTGATCTTTACAACAAAGGCGTAGACGTCACTGCTGGGAAAAAGTCAAATCATCTTTGAGCTGAAAATCCATCAAAACTCTGGATTTGGATCATGACACCCCTACTTCCACCTGAACACCGTCTCTCTGGGAGCTTAAGTGTTTTTCTGTTTGACTTTACCTTTCTTTAGCTGGATGTTGAGCCTCCTCCCCACTTTTTTGGTAAATCCTCCTGTTGGCGTCGACGTAAGCCCCCTCTGAGGCGAGTGGGTGTGTCCTGTCGGAGGCTTGGCTGCGGAGACTGCCGGGTGACTCATAGGTGGGTAGCCGTCGGTCTGTTCAGGGTGAGGATGAGGATGAGGATGCGAGTGCGGGTGAGTCTGGGAGCCGTGCCGGGACATCCTCTGCGGGGTGTGGTCGATGCCGGAGACGGTGCTGCCGCTCAGGGAGTCGGGGCTGAAACGGCCCGAGGAGTACGCCGGGTTCCTCTCGGCGTGGGACAGCTGCTCGTAGTGGGACTTCATCGATGACGGCACCACGTGGAACATGATGACGGGCGAGCGCATGGCCTGACGGAACATGTTCTGGGCTCTGAAACAAAAGAGAGCGGGAGGTAGTTTAAAGGAGAGATTTGGAAAAGATGGAGAGAAAGAGTCCATTATTCAACTGATTTCAGCGCTAAATACCCTCCTCAGCCATTCCTCCATAATCGTATATATTCATACTTGCTTATTGAAGCACTCCACCTACCCAATGTCTCTCTCTCTCCCTCTCCAACACACACCCATCCGATATATATAAAATCCATCTTCGCCCACCTGAACATTCTGACATGTTAATTAATACTTATTGCCAGCGTGAGCGGCTCTAAAAAGAGACTGAACCCTCCCCGACAGCTCCATCACATAATCCCCTCATTTGGCTGCAGATGAAGGAGACCTCTATCCGTCAGATAGTTTGCAGAAAATCCTCTTTTAAACCCCCCTCTCGCTGTGAGCTCATGTACAGTAGGTGTGAATGGAAACTTATGTCTGCTGTCAGCACCCTGTAACACTGGAGCCTTGTTAGCACCACCTGTTTCAATAAAGCAGTCTTTGGTATGGTTCCTCCCTCGACCCCCTGACAGCTGCACGGACATTCAGAAAATGCCGGGGCCCCAGGATTTCTATTGCTCGCCCAGACTGCCTGAATGACAATCAAAATGTTTGCCCCCTTGGAGAATTTGGTCGTGAAATTCCAGACCCATTTTTCCCAGCCGCTAATGACCCTCCCCGAGGAGGGCGGTCTCGTCTCGGCATCTTTACGACTTCAGTCAGAATCGAGCAGCAGATGTAATCTGCTCCCTTATAAAAATACTGTTAAATAACAAGGACAACTGTTGAGTCTCTAGTAGCAACACTATGTGTGGAGCTCTTATTCCCATCCATTTACTTGACTTATAGCTCAACAGAAGGGTTGGCGGGACATTATAACGTCACTGGTTGATTAACTGAAGTTATATAATTTCTCACTTACTCATGGTAATAGTTTTGGTTTAATTGTCTGGGGTTTACCTAGACTTCTACTTCCATTTAAATACAGTGGAGGTGAATGTTTAAAGCAGGCATATGACTGAAGTGATCTAGTCCAAGTCTTAAGGAAGTCCCATTCCAGTTTTCCTGGCTAAATCGAGTCAAGTCAAGTCCTCAGTTAACGCAAGTCGAGTCACTTCTTTCATCCAAAGATACAACAGTCTTACCTGCAGCATCTGGTCTGTATATTACTGTCTACTAGTGATGCTATTGGCCAATTTATCTTATGACAGTTAATTGAATTTGAAGTATAATGATTGATACTAAGCGAAATAAATGTTATCAGATAAAGAGCAAACAATTTCATAAAAGTGTATTTATTTTCTAAATTCTTTCTTCTCTGCCCGTCACTTTTAAACAGTGAAACACTGACAGCCAAGCCTAAAAAATATTAATAAAAATAAACAAATCATTCAAGTCTTCATGTCACAAGCCACAACACGTCAAGTCTCAAGTAATTTATTTTCTGTCAAGATGCAAGTCATCAAAACACTGACTCGAGCCCAAGCCAGTGCCTTGAATTCACACCTCTGGTTTACATGATTTTCTACCTATCTTCTAAGAAACATGCCCATAGACAGCATGTTATTTGATGTATTCATAGTGCAGGTACACTGATGATTTCATGAAAGAGATATTCCCACTGAAGTGCAACTCCATTAACCTCCACTGTATTGCGATGGCAATGAAACCATAACTATTCTGCATGGCTGGATAATACAAGAGGGAAATAGATGTTTTTGTTTGTTTTATTTCATTTCTTCCTCTTTCATTCTTCTAAATATAATTTGGGTGAAGAGACCCTTTAAATTACTGCATGAATGTATCATCACTATATACATGAAGGGGCCCTCTTATATGTATATGTAAGTTGCATATGAATTTTATACCAAAGTTGAAAGCATACACATATTTTAAGTATACATTTATGCTGACAGGTGGAAATAAGATCAAGCACATGTACGCATCAGTGGATTTATGAAATAGTATTCAGCAGGTAATGTTATGCAGCATGAAGGCGTGCATGCAGCATACAGCAGCTAGAAAAAAAACCGGGAGGGGAGTTAGCAGGTGAATTTGGTTAAGTAGCGAAAGCAGGATAATGTGAGCAGAGCTGAAAAGCAGAAGCTGTGAATGTCAGGAGGAGCTTTATCCCCACTGCTTCCAATGGAAGTACAGAGAAAGGTGTAACAATAGGAGTCCAGTAGAGCTGTTACTGAAACACAGGGGAATAAAGGCTGAGAGGATTGGAGGGACTGCTGCAGCGATTGAGGGTACGACCTACAGGAGTTTAATAGGGAGAGGTTAGCTTAGCGCAGTGACGGGCGGCAAGAGGAGCCTGTACACCGGCGGGAGTGCAGAGAGGAGGCTAAAAAGGCACGAGGAGAGAGGATAACAGTGGAAAAGAAGGGTTTAGGACTGGAGGTGTAAGAAGAGGGAAGGTCCAAAAGCCAATCACACAGGAAAGTCCAGGGACCACCAGAGCTCAGCAGTGGGTCCTGTGAGCTGCTGTCTTACTGTTCAAAGCGGATGTTTCGCAGGTCTCCGTTATTGATACGGACGATGCAGTCGTTCTCCTGGAAGAGGGCCTGCTGCTCGGCCTTGCCTCCCCTCTCCAGACGCTTGACCAACAAGCCAAGAGTCCTGAAATGTTCAAGTGTTCATGTCAACAAGATGGGAGACAATGACCGTGGATTCAATGTGGCTGCTCTGCTGTAGCCTGGAGAGACACTGTATGATATAGTGAATAATAATCACCGTGACTGTCTTCGAACACAGTTAAACTCAGGGTTTCTCTGCCAGAAAGATACTTAGACTTTGTGTACACTGCAAAACAAAAAATGTGACTACACCTGACTGTTCTCAGTGCCTAACCTCTCAAATTCAGAGTGTCTTAATCATCTTTGACCTACAAAATCTTTGTCTTTTTCACTCTTTTCTTCTCGACATCACCAGAAAAAAAAATGTATTCTTGAATGTGAACATTCATGTTCCCATGATGAGGCGGCCGTCCAACAATCAGTCTGTGCCATGTTAATGAAAAGCTTTTTCTGTCGGAAAAAAAGAGAGAGCTATGCCTAATTGCTGCCTCTGCTTTATCATGTGGTGCTTGAAAAGAGTGTACAGTGTGGTCCTGTCATTTGCATCATCAGTGTACCAATGAGGCTGATGAGAGAAAGCAGTCACATCACATCAGGGTGCTTTAGAGGCGGTGTGGGGGAGGCATCTATTCAGAGGCAATCAACACATTCAGAAACTCCACTGTGGTTCTGCCGGGGTCGACGCTTTGCAGGTGTTAATTTTCTAACCCCTAAGACTCCTGCGGCCCCTTTTTTCTGAGCAAAAAAATAAAAAATAAACAAAGTGCTTTCAGAGAGCGACAGAAAGCAACACCATTAAAAACTGATAGCGGGCGGGTTGGCGAGGGGCCGGTCTATCGTACTGTAGCACTTCAACCGTGCTGAGCTGCAACCGTTGTCGCCCTGTAATCCGCCGTGGCAAACTGGCTTATGCCTCCCCACACAGCCACGGCGAGAGGCTAACTTCACCTGAAAGGGCGCTTTGCGGATTAAAGATTCGCGCCAGAGGGAGAAAATCAAGCGCGGGTAGGAAAGACGGCACAAACCTAATCGAGTCTTCTTCGGTATATAGTCTGTGTCCGTGTGTTTCGGCGCTTTTTCTGAGGTGGTATGAGCGAGTGTCGCCTAGGTAAATTGGGTTGATTTTAGGGTTTAATACTCGCCCTCGCCCCAGGCTTATAATTCAATATGAATGGGAATGTGATTACAGAGGAGGGCAGAGGAGTTCAGGAGTTGAAAAAGTTCAGAGACAATTCTGCTGATTGAATTTGAGCGAGAACACAATGCGATTTGCTGTGGAGGGGCTATTTCTCTGATGAAAGCCGGGCATCTTAATCTTGGGACGACGCCTACTCCTGACATTTCCCCAATAAAAGAAAAGTGCATTATAAATGTGCTTTTAGGTTGATTAAGTCGGGGCAGTGAGAAAAGTGATATGATCTTGATTTTCAATAAAGCGCGACAGCGAGTCTGTAGTCACTGATCGTGTTTGTGAGTCTCGGGGCTGAGTCATTCATAAAGAAAGTTTGGGACGTTCGCGGGGCTGCTGTTGGCTCCCGACTGGTGGCAAACTAACAGCTCGACACTATAAAGTGAGATCAAGCCAATCTTAAACTGGGCTACTAAAGGTTTTATATACTTTTAGGATTTGGTCAATAACAAGATGGAGCTCCACGGAAATGTCTAACGCTCAGCTACACCGAGGTTTTTAAACTGGATTCTTTAAAAGGCGGCAATACTTTGATCACAACCTCCAAAAACGCCTCTCTGGGAATATTTAAACCAGATGTGAAATTCCTCTAATTCCTTCACAGCTCTGTTCCAGCTGCATATGTGTGCTTCTGAATGTGTTGCTGCAGGCATGTGTGTGTGTTGCGTGCACTGCTCAGTGTATCCTTTGAATCATGTAAAGCTGAAGTGACAGCCGCTGCAGAGAAATATGACGGTCACCTGCAAACCCTAAACAAGCATGATTGATCACTGTAAACTGGCAAATGGCTTCATGATGCCGACTGTTCAAGCGAGTGTGTGTGTTTGTGCGTGTGCGTGTGTGTGAGGTGTGTGCATCAGGTTTTGTATGAGTGATGAAGTGACTACACATGGTCACTCAAGAGGAATGTCCGGTATGCATGTGTGTTTGTGTGTTTGTCTCAGGTGATGCAGGACTCTTCTCGCCGGCCAAAAAGAAGCCAATAGTAACACATTTCAAACATCTTTCTGAAGAAACCAAATTCAATAAAAGAGCATTTTTATGAGTCTACAAAAAGCTGACAAATGATCAGCTGAATGGGATAAGTGAGCAATTTTCTTTTCTTTTTCTTTCTTCTTGTATTTAAAAGTTGCCATGTGAGTACCACTTTGGCTTTCCTGTGCAAAAACCGACTGAAAATTAAAAAGTAAAATAGCAAAAAATCCAATGTTGGTAAAACCAGTCTTCGTCTAAATGCAGAAACCAAGAAGAGAAAATGGTTGCGGGGATTGCTTTTTTTGCATATTGTTCAACTAAACAATTTATGACCTCATTAGATGTGTTTAAAACCCTGTGGACACACTGTTCCTGCCTGTTCCTCTCCTCTAGCCTGCTTGAACAGCACCACAGCTCCGCTCGGGGTATTTTTACCTGCGGTCTTTGCCACTGAAAGGCACCACGTGGATTCCCAGGGGCCCACCATCGTTTGACACCTCCACCAGTTTGACTATGTCTCTGGGAGACGGTGATGGATGGAACACGGAGAGACAGACAAGGGTGGGATGGGTGGGGAAGGGGGTGGAGAAGAGAGGAGAGGAGAGGGGTGACACCATGTGGGGGAAAAACAAAACAGGAAATGAGATGATGATGAAAGAAAAAAAAGAGGATGACAACAACAGAGCGGTGTATATAAATAAAAACAGAAAGTAAGGAGGTGTTGGAGGAGACTGACAAAAAAATAAAGACGATAAAACAGAGCAATCCAAATAAATCAAAACACATGTAGGGATAACGAGGAATACTGAAGACAAATCCTAACACACATCATTTACACTTTAGCCAATCTTTAAAGGGAGACTAGGATCTGTGTCATTTCTTAATTGAATTGCAAAAGTCTAAGTGTTGACGACACATTAACATCTTCAAAGTGTAAAGCAGCCCTTTAAAGTGCGACACGTGTGATGTCACTCAACGAATGTGCAGATGTTTGCAGCTGAAACGCACCACAAACCACAAGTCCAACGCGTCCAAAGAATCATGCCTGGTGTGTAAAGTACTGGACTAAATGTACTTACAGTAATTACATCCCATCACTGCTGACAGCCCGCCCCGCAGAAAAATCATAACTGCATCATGTATTTGAATTTTAAGTAAAGCTCTGTGACACTTTGACTTGCAGTTTTGTGTTTTTCAGGTGTAAATATCAGCACAAAACATCAGTGCTCGGTCTCTCTTTGCATCCTGGAACTTGAAACTGATTATGTCTAAAATCTCACAGCCGAAAAACAACACCGGACTTAATAATGAAAGTGAGGAGAAATGACTATTCAACCTTCGACCCTTTAAAAAGCAAAAAAAACACACAGTTAGAGCTATTTGCTTTTCTGGGGCAGCATTCTTCACCTGTTAGTTTGTAAAACATCTACACACAGGTACATTTTTACAAGATGCCAAATCTAATCGACTCGCAAGCTTTGATACAATGACTATGATTAGCTCGGGGAAAATGGGCCCCTTGTTGACAACTAAGAGGCGGATAGAAGCCCAGAGTCTCTGGGAAATCATAGGAATAATAACAATACCATACCTGCATATTAAACTGGAAGCATGCAACAGAGCAAAATAACAAAACAAAACACAGTTGTTAATAACAGGAGCTTGAATGGGTTAGTGCGTGGGAGAGCTCTGATGGCGAGACGAGGATCATTTTGCTTCCCACAAAAGAGAATTATGTAAATCAAGAAGCGGGGTTGAAATGAGATTTTTCTACAAACAAACCTGAATTACAATATAGAAGCTGCTGGTCTACCTTTAAAGTACTTATGTGTGTAATTATGTAGAGAAAGTGAAGAGAGAGCTGATTTATCCAGGTCAGCTTTGAAGGGAAAAAGCTGGTTACAGACAACGTTTTATTTTTCATAGTTTCGGCCGTCAGTCCTAATGGTAATAGGGAAGTTTGCCATCGAGGAACACGGCAACAACGCTGTCTGCGAAAGATTGATTTGTTTGAGTCCAATTCTTTCATTGAAATGACGGCCCAAACTACAAAAAAAGAAACAGATGTAATCCAGAGTTATGTAGATGTGGTGGCACCAAAAAAACAAAGAGTTTGATTCCAAAACCATCTGTTTGGGAAAAAGATGTCATCTAAGACTGAATAACGACACATTTCCACAAAACATTACATTTTCAACAGTCCAACTATTTGATAAGCAAAAACTGAAACTTCAGGATGTTAAGATCAGAGTCATTTTAAGAGAACAGGTGTCACTTTTTCCCAAACACGTTTTGGAGTAAAACTGATTAAATATTCAGTGATGTGAGCACCACTCACTCTCGTGTCGGTAGGTTATTGAGTTTCAGGAGGAACGTGAGGACACAGAGAGACAAAAAAACTCGGGAAGCAGATCTGTGGCTGACGGACTTACTCTAGCGACCTCACAGGGGTGTGGTCCATGCAGGAGTCGGCTCGACCGACCGGCTCGATCCTGCCGTTCTCCTCTTCTCTGGCCTCTTCATCCTGTAATGAAGCACAAATAGAAAGGAGGGTGAGATGGCTTCAGTGAGCAGTATCCCTGTTCTTGATCAGTACGACACATTAGAAAAGATAATGCCACAGAAATCACATATAAATCTTTCAAGAGAGAATCTTGATGCATCTACGAATTGATTTTTCGCCCAACCCCAGTGTCCAACTAGACTTTGTGATCCCGCTGTCACAGGTACAAAGGTGCATTTTGACATAGCATAAGCTGCTTTCCAGTTATCCTCACCAGCAAACAAAGCGGCCGACAATCAGCCGATGTGTGTCCAGTTCACAAAAAACTGATGTTGAGATCAGACTACACAACATTTTTGCCTTCCCAGATGGTTGCATGGTCAGACTGGCTAAGCAACATGTCAGACCAACATGTCATGACCACAATAGGCTTGCAGTTTTTCATGACCCTATGATTTCCAGTAACAGGAAATACAACCAGGGGCCTTGTAAAGCTTCCATGAGGCAAAATCATCTATGGTCCACAATAACACATGGTACAGTAAGATATAATCGTGCCCGATGATCATATTCCCTCCTGATTCAAGAAGAAGATTTTCAATTTTCAGGGTGATTTTGTGCAGTTAGGTCCAGGCGTAGGACTTCCCAAGACTGTGTCTTAAATTCCTGGTTATGCATTGAAAGTAAACTTTTAAAAAAAAGTATCTTTCAGCAGCTGAAAAGTGAGCCGAGCCGCTAACCTGATGAGGCCAAGACGAGCAGATGGGAGGAGGTCTTCCACGGGTATAAAAATACATGCCCTTTAAAAAATTCTTATTCCTTCAAAATTACATTGCCTCTGTTCTCCTCTTGTATTAACTGTGGATGAATACTGAGGAGTCATGACACGTACACACAAACACACGCAGAGACGGACAGACAAAAGCCTTGAGAGCAAAAGAGGAGAAGAAAAATGAGAAGCAGAGAAAGAAGGTCATTAAAATTTCAGGGCGACACCGGAGAGGAGAGACGAGCGAGCAGCAGCAGCTACGCAGGCCTCCCAACAACTGGCCGCCTCATCAGTATGAAAATGAGCCTGCCGTTACCGTGGCTGCCGTACGGTTGCCATGACACTTTGGGTGCCTGGAGGACGTACAGCTCCAGGGCAGTGTGTGAGTGTGTACATGTGTGAGAAAGAAACAGTGTGCAAGGACTCCTGACTGCTGTTTTCCAATGTGAAACTTGCTCCTGTGAGCTAAAGTCAGTTAGAGAAAAAAAAAGACAACAAGGTTGACTCGCAGCTTTCATCAACAGACAGAGATGTGTGCAGGAGGTGTGGGAGTGTGTGTGTGTGTGTGTGTGTGTGTGTGTGTGTGTGTGTGTGTGTTGTAGGGGTGTCACATTTTAACAGTTTCATGAATTAATTTTCCATTTGAAAGTGGACAAAAAAAAGAAAAAAAGAGGGCCTTTCATAGACTTATCTAGTTTCCACCACAGGGTTATTAAATTTAGGGGCATTATTTTAACCCCCAAAAAGTCCCCGTTCTAGCGGGTCCTACGTACAGGAAGTTTGGAGGTAGGACTTGCAGCACTGAACATTTCTTTCTGGTTGAGTACTCACAGAAATTAATATCAGCCACCATTTTTAAAAATCTGCAGCCGCAATCCAGTTAGTTTTTCGTTCATCGTTCCTCGACACATCAACATGGAGTTACAGAGTAAAGCATATTGCATGACAGAGGGACCGATGAAGAAGTGGTTGTGTAGTGGCAAGCAAAAACAGTGTAAAAACAGCCATACCTTTTTTATACGGGCTAAACTACGGGCTAAAGGGACCTTTTAGTTCCTTAAAAAGTAGTTCCTGGGAAAAAGGTCTGGGAACTTTGGGTGGAAAAGCAGCTAATGGTACAAGGTGAGTGTACTTGAGGTTCCCTGAGTCATCAATTACATGTTTGCTGTTTTGGTTTTCAAGCATTGTCATATAAACCTGTACTTATCCTGTACTGAAATATGTAGAAATTGAAAGATTATATTTTTTAATACTCTAAGTTAGCAAACACAATTAGCAGCTAACATGGGGTCATCTGTGCAGCCCAACGAAGCTGCATAATGAACTTACTAAAATAAAGAAGCTATGCTCCCACTCTGTCTGTCTTTATTCAGCACTTGGGACGGACGAAATGTAAAAGTTTAAACAGAGAATTATTTTTGCGCCTGGAGGACAATATTACTACATATTCTGGGTGCTTAAAACATTCCTGCATCATCAAAAGAGGACGATAGCCCACAGACTGCTCTGCTGCATGTCCTGAAAACAGACTTAAAAATACAAGCATATGTGGAAGACTTTAAAAAAAAAAAAGACAGTGCGGTTCTTAAAAGACATTTCTTGGCTCGGTGGACAGCAGCACAGCGGTCCAAGATTTTTTTACAGCACCATAAAAGACTTAAGTAAAAATAATAGGAACATTTATAAAAAGAGCTTTCCTGTAATGGGTCTTTATTCTACTGTACTGTGCAAACCTTTGATTGATTTACTGTTACATGTATGGAGAAGCGCCTGTGATCGCATCCAAGAAGACACAGTCACACACACATTATGAAACATCCAGAGGCCAGATAAAGAGAAAGTCCAGCCGACGGAGAAACAATAACAAATCAAAGAGCCTCAGAAACACATCTGACACTTTTCAGTATTTATCAGGAGACTGAGGGCTGAGAGACATCAGAGAGGGAGACGAGCCGCTATCTGAGGAAGAGTAAATGAGATCGGCATTCATCACAGCACACGCAGGCATCTCGCAGAGCCTTTATTTCAATACCGCGTCATCTCTGAGGAATCTGGCGGCACGCTGACAATCCTATTCTACAGACAGGCAGAGACGGTGTGTATGTGGTTGTGTAATGCGAGCGTGTGTGTGTCAGTGCGGAGAAGAAGAGTGAAAAGAGAAAGATAATACAGGAGAAAGGTGACGCATAGAGACGAGGATGGAAGTAAAATTAGAGAGACAATAAAAGACGTGTGGTAGAGAATGTATTAACAGCATTATATATTCATTTATAGCAGCTGCCGCAAGTCAAAATATACAATCAAGTGTGGTAAAATAGAAATGCAGTCGGCCAGCGATCTAATGCAGTGGTTGTTTTTTCTCGATTTCCCACACACTACGACTTGTTGTCCTAAAACAGATGAACATAATGGAAGTGCTGGGAAACAATCCAGACCCAGCCAGCAGCCTGTGGACCGCATCCGGTCCAGACGCAACCTCTGGACCTTCGCTGCATGTCATTCCTTCTCTCTCTCTCTCTCTCCCTCTCTCCCTCTCCCTGTACCCCTCCTGTCCCGTCAAATAAAGCCATGAAAAGGCCTGAAAAACAATCTAATTCAATAACGTTCTCAATTTAAAAAAATCTTTTTTTCCTGGAGCTGATAATGGAAGTAGCTAACGGGTGAGCAATCTCGCTTCCTCCTCATTTCTGTTGAGAGAGCACAGTACCAATGGAGCAGGCTGTATGGATCGGGTACCTTTCACAACGTTTCCTGGTGTAACGCAGTTCTGACCATGATGACCAGTTATGGTATGCTTATCTGGCAATTGACATCCACAAGTTTAACCCCATCAGACTTGCAAGTACTTACTTATTTTACCACCAAACCAAAGTGTTGCATTGGCTGCTGAAGATATCTGGCTCATCTACATTTCCTGGTTTTGCCTGGTTGTCAAGGAATATCTCATCCATGCTGGCTTTAAAAAAGTCCTCTCAAGACACGTGGCTAAATCTACTATTGTCAAACAGGCGAGTCCATCTGCTGAGGGATGTCCTGCAATATGATTGAAAGCTTCTGGACAGCTACTGAAATGGACCTTGAGAAATGAGAGGTCGGGATGAAGAAAAACCTCAGCTGTCTATCTGATGGCATAAAGGTTTTAGGAGGTACTTACTCTGGAAAAATAACAGCCATGACACGTTAACAAGTGTTGATTATGCTAACATGATCCGTGGTAGCTGTTTTCTGTGTACTTTGAGAAGAGAAGAGAAGAGAAGAGAAGAGAAGAGAAGAGAAGAGAAGAGAAGAGAAGAGAAGAGAAGAGAAGAGGAGAGAAGAGAAGAGGAGAGGAAGCCTCAGGAACGTAATAAAAAAGTTAAGTGGTATCAGCTGTGAAGAAAACAATAATGGCTTCTTCCCAGACAAACATTAGCAGCGACTAGCGCTGACTCGAGCAGTTTGATTGACAGATGGACCAATCAGCTTTTACTTGAAGCTTCCCCACTCCAGAAGTCCAGAAGGAGACACTCGCCACACTCCCTCAACCACACCATCAAGACATCGCCCATTCCCGTTCCTGGGAGTGGGCCGGGCCCAGCAGAGGGATGGATAGCCGCATTAATAATTCAGGGCTGAGTTGGGGGGGTTAATGGCTAGCAGGCAGACAGGCAGGCAGGCAGGTACGAGCGGCCGATGTGTTTTCCAGCCGAGTCATTGTTTGTTTCCTGGATGTGGAGAAGGCGAGGCAGGCGGGCAGTTTTCTGGCCTGGGGGCTCATTAAAGATTAATAGGAGAATCCATTGGGGCCTGTCCTTTCTATCTCTCAGAGTAAATGAAGTGGTCTGCGCCTAGTGTGTATATGTGTGCGTATGTATGGGAGAGAGTGCGAGTGGAGCAATGCTGCACTTTAATGAAGTGCTGCCTGCTCCCCTTTCCTGCCACTTTGACCACGCTGTCACTTACAAACTGATGTGGATGCACGAATGCAGACAATACACCCGGGGGGCAGAGAGAGGACAGAGCTTTATTTGCAGGAGCGGGGTTTAGCTTTTTCTTTAGATGGAGGCAAAAATCTTTAGAGAGGGAATGCTGAGATTTTGGCATTGAATAAATCCCAAATGAGACAGTTTCTATAAATATTTCAAATATGTAAAAAAGGGAAAAAAGAAAGAAAGAGAGAGAGAAAGCTACTTACAGTCAATTTCGGTTTCCTACCTGGATCAGATAATTTCTTTGAAATGGCATTAAAATTTAAAAATCCAAATCTGTTTAAATATGAATCAACTTCGAAATCTTTTACTACGAAAAGTTTTTGATCATTAGGTTTGATGAAGCTGCCGGTCTCCAGATTGTCAACCTCTGAGGGATGTGAAGTGATGCAACGGTGAGAAACGTTGATACACCTTGTTATGCCGGCTGCTGACAACAGCAATTAAGACAAGTTAAAGCTCAAAACAGCAACACCGCATAAAGTGTTACGTCTGGTGTCATGTAGAACTTATCAACACCACGAAGTAGTGTGAAGTGAAGAGTAGCATCACACTTTGTGAACTGGTTGGTTTTTCACCGTTTCCACCTTCAGTGTTTTCACCTTGAGGCTGGCTGCTTTTATATCGGCTCTGGTAGACTGATACCAGACATGTTGTGCTATTTGCAGTTTGCGTTGTGAATCAATGCTCAGTGTTTTTCAGGGACCAACTGAAATGTGCCCACATCATCCAATACAAAGAGAAGTACAAAAAGTCACAGAGTTCATTGTCTAATTCTTGTTTGCTTTCTTTGATCAGGTAGTTTCAGAATAAAACTAATCTTTCCCCAGCTTTAGATGATTTTAGGTGTTCGGCCAACATTTAGTTTGAGGAGTTAGCATTCAAAAGATAATTTTTAAAAAGGGTTTGTAGAAAAACATTCCTTAAAAGTAAGGTACTGGTAGCACCTGGTAACTGTGTACTAGTGCTGTTTAGGACTGTGCACGTTTTGGAAGCACTTGTCCATTCACAAAAATACACACTCATTCCTTCCTTCCTGAAAAACGCACACAGGCCGTGAAGACAAAATAACACATGTTGAACCTGAAGACTTACACACAGACATACATCACTGTTAACTGGTATCTGTGTCCTCTCCAACAGAGCGCCATATGTCCATGACCGGATGAAACACTGAACCAGAGACTATAAATTAGCCTCAACCTCCGACCTCTAACCCGAAGACGACTACACGCCATCTGGGCCTGAGTTTGAAACAGAGTGAGATGAAAGATAAAGAGTTCAACTAATAAAAAACATCCTCATATATAAACTTCCATGAGGAATCCATGTTTCTGTAGTTCAAAGCTTCCACTGTTTTTTAGGTATTTCACTGTGTTATTGATTGACGCGACCAAATTAGAACAAAAAGACAAGAACGCTGATTTTAACACTTCAAAGAAAGAAAAGAGCAGCGCAGGCCGACAACAAGACCAGTGAAACAGACAGATTGTGGGTCAGCGGGTGTGCGACCCCACTCAGGAAGAGGCAACAAAAAAATGTTTTGAGGAGGTGAGACGACGCACACACGAACACACGGAGCTCCGGGTGTGCTCATCTCACAGATGACCCATCTTCAAACTTCCACCAAAACACTCGCTGAAAGCACTCAGAAGGTTCACTGCAGCCCGCCTGACACATTTCATTGTGTCAGCGGATGTAATGATCAAACATCACTGCACATGACCTTCTATGTATTATTTACTGGGTCAGTCACTGAGGTCAGAGATTCTGCCGCGCCGACGCTGGTGTGGGATGTCAGCTGTGAAAGAGAAGCGGTATAAAACATTTCATTCGGCTGAACCGTCACTGGATTTATGTTCTTTTGCAGCAATTGAACATCGAATAAAAGAATTTGAAAATGAGAATCTCAGTCTGAAAATGCTCGACTTGTTGAGAAATGTAGGTCTGCTGGTTTGTAAGTTTCGGGGACAGACGGTATTAGACAAGGAGACTGTGCCATTTTCTCAGGATCAAATAATCTCGATACCCTTGATGGTGTCGATACTGCAGTGCACAACGCAGTCCAATCTGTCACGACGGAGAGACGTTTGATTAATGTCAGAGCTCGGCTCAGCGCGAGACCACAATGCATCATTAAAAGCAAGCTTTCAATTACAGATCCCTGCGCTAATTCAATTAGTCTCCTTTGAAGACACTTTGATAATGGGATCCAGACGGGCGGACGGCGTCGTCAATAACACCAGGATTCATTGAGCCGAGGGGACGTTATCTGCGTTTATATCATCCTGGCTGCCAGTTGAGCCGTTACACAAGAGGAGGAGGACGGTGTGTGTTTGTTTGTGTGTGTTGTGTTGGGTTTTGTGGAAGGGGGAAGTAGAAAGCTGGAAGAAAAAGCTCGTGTCTGCATGTATGTATCTTTAGAAGAGAATGTGTGCATGTTGAAATGCAAGCTGGTTGGTGGCAACTGTGGTTGTGACTTTGTATTTTTGTCCTCTCAAAAGTTTATCTAAATTGTTTTGTTTGACATTAGCGTGATGTCAACAGTTTTGTCCCTTTGTATAAAGACACATCAAAAGTCTGGTCAAAAGTATGTAGACATCCGGTCTCCATACAACTGTTTCTTTGATGTGGGGCTGTTTTTCACGATCGAAGCCAGGTTCCCCGAGTTGAAATTAGAAGAAAGGAAGCACACCGATTATAGTTTAGACAATATTATAGCTTCAACTTTTGTGTTGATTGTTTGAGGAATGCCTTTACACATGACAACATGACACAATGCCTACGTGCACAAAGGCAGGTCCATAAACAGGGTTTCAGCTTGGCTTAAGCATCTGGGACTTTTGAGATGTTTTTTTTTTTTTTTATTAAACAACAGCAGGGCAGCTCCATTGGAAACAGATATAATAGAGATCTTAACAGAGACATTTGTTGGTTGTAACTTGAACAGATTATTAGAAACAGCAGGTCTGAGATCAGTCTTTTACCCTCACTGGGCATAAATTGACATTCAACAGTTGACACTTCCAGATGTCACAAGCTAACATTATCTCATAACTGTATCCAGTCAGAGTCAGTTACACAGATTACTCTGTCCTTTTAGACATTTATAAGACCACTGACGTCTTGTTCGACAGACAGCCAAACACTAGAGGTGATGGCGTTGAGGAAGGACTTCTAACAGCCAGCGAGTCGACATTATCCCAGCCTCAGGTCTGCAACACGCAGTTGGCCAGAACCCCATTGTCGGTAACACGGTAAGACGGGAACAGCTGAGTATCTGAAACGTAACTTCAAGTGACAGTAAACACCTAGTCACTGGCTACAATCCCGATTCAAAGGTTAGTCAAGGTTTTGCAGCTGATGCAGTGAGACAGAAGTCAACCGGGACGACCAACCTTTCTTGGAAAACCTTGATCCAGAAATGTTTCTTTCCAATCTGGTGTGGAAGAACTTGCCTTCGTATCTGACCTCAACCCCATCAAACACACTCAGGATGAACTGGAACACCGACCTATTGTCAGGACTTATCACCCAGCATCAGTGATCGATGTCTAATGATCTTGTGGCTGAATGAGGACTAATCCTTGCAGGCGAGAAGAAGAAGGGAGGCTGTTCGAGTTTCACATATGGGCGTAATGTTTATGTGTCCACATACTTCTGGTCGTGTAATATATCTTGCCATTTGTATGCTCAGCCAAATAAAACATAGGAGCTGTATTCCAGTGTGCAGAAACTCTTTGCTGCACACATACTGTATCTGCAGCAGCACCGGAGGCAGCAGCAATAACAACGTGAACAAAATGAGACTTCCAGCACTTCCTAAATTACCACGGTGCTGCTGTAGCGATCCACTTAATTCAACTGCAATTTCTGCGATCCAATCCAATCAAAGTAGATGGGGTTGGTAGAGGGGGTATCGCCGCAGCAAAATATGCACCGCAATTTTCTCTGCAATAATAGACAATAGAGGTCTCATCAGGAATCTAAGCAATTTCAAAACTCACATTTTAGGAGCTGATGTCCCCCGAGAGCTCAGTCAGTGTCACTCGAAATGGAATTGCAGAAGGTGTGAATGACTTGTTTCTCGACTTGTGGGGGTGCGTTTGATTCAGCACGCGAAGAAAAGGCGAAGCCGGATGTTTAATGGCTTGATTCTTTTTGATACTTAATAGAGATATCTTTAACGTAAAAAAAATTAGTGAGATGTGTTTCCGGAAACCATCTCTCCCGAGGGTTCAGGGGGAAGGTGAAGTGAGTGATGGGAGAGGGGAAATGAAAGACTGGAGGAAAAAAGGAAAGGTGGACAGTCAGACAGAAAGACTGACTCAAAGAGAATGACAGAGAGGCAGATAGCGAGACGGACAAAGACACACTACGCAGAGGAACAGAAAGCCGTGACAAAGCTCGTTCAAAGGATGACAAACGACGCTTTGAAAAGTCCCAACTGGGAGCCTGAGGGGATTCGGGGATGCTCTGACATTTCATACTTTGGTTCCTGGCTGTCAGAGCAAAAAAAGGAGCAAAAAAAAGTTTGCCCAAATTTCACAGACTATAATGGAGCCCGTTTGTTCATCGTACTATACCTCAAATATTCATATCACGTGGATGCATTTTCTTTACTTCTACCCCGCTGAGGTACTTGCCCGGCCCTCTCGGGCTGTCTGGCATTCCCGTGGTGTGGATGTATTGTTTAGACAGTAATCCACCAGAGTCGGGCTGAACGTTGATGTAGGCCTCAATCCAACACACACTGACACAATCAGCTTGTCTTGGCTCTCCTGACAATGTCAAACATGACACAGGTGGAGGCAGAGTGTGTGTGTGTTAGTGTGTGTGTGGGTAGGGTACAGTAAAGGAGTACAGTATGTTGAGCGAAAGTGAGATGGAAAGAGGGAGGTTGGAGAAAGTTTGCAAAGAACGTGTGCATGTGTTTATACCATATGTAAACCATATGGGAAACGGAGGTATGTGCCAACTGGAATGGATCAAGCATACACACACAATGATGCTGAATTCATTTATGCATAGCAAGCAAAAACATTGAGTTGGATCAATATATGTTGGGTGGCAAATCAAAAGAAAATCCAACACAGCTGTTGGGCATCAATGAGCCTCCATGATTCTCCAAGTCTGCAACTGTACAAGAGGTTATGAACACCTTTCTGCAAAGAAATATTTCCTCAGCTGGATTCACGAGATCCTGTAAATCCATCTTGCCGATCAGGGTGTATTAGATGAAAACAACAATGGCAGCTCCTCGAGAGGTTAGCGTAGATGCTGCGATGGCATCAGTTATATCAGAACTGGAGAGTATATAAGACAGAGGAACGACTGTGAAGGCTTTTCTCAATGGAAAAGATGCTCTCGCTCTTCTCTCGACCAGCTTTGGTAAGAGTTTGATTCACCAACTGGCTCTTCTGGGTGGAAGTGCTCTCTTACTGTTGATCTGATTGGTTATTTTGTGATGGACAGATGGTTCGTCCAATCACCTCCCAAGTAGTCTGTTGGAAGCGCCTGCCCTTTTCTAAACAGTTTCTAGCAGCGACTTCCCAGATGGTTCTGTCTTAAAGACCATCTGGCGCATCAGGCTAGTCCGACATGTCGCAACAAAATCACTACATTTTGAAGCAAAAACAACCAAACACCCAAACCCGCTCCAGAGCACCCACTGGCACAGGACTTTGACGTCAGTTTATTACTTTGTCAACTGCTGTTCCCAAGGATAGGAACTCAATTTTAACCTCGGATACCCAATAAATATTTGTATATACCACAAAAACTCCGACACTGTGGGCAAAATACAGTCTACACAGATGTGAAAATGTTCAGCCTTCTGCTGATGAGTTACTTTTCAGACAGACATCTTAAAAAGGCAGTGGGGGCGGATGAGGATGTGGAATAACATTTGTTTTCTGGGCGTTTAAGTTTTTCGAAACAATGTTGGAATCATAAAACATTTACTATGTTGATGCATTTCAAAGCAGAAAGATTTCACCACAGCCACCTGCAGACAGTATAAAGCTGTGGTGTTGAGGGTGTGTGGGATGTTATTGTGCGTGTGTGTGTGTGTTTTCAGTTCAAAGAGCATATCGACATCAACTACACCACAGAGCAGGTATCACCAATCAACACCACATCTTAACTAAAAGACAGAAATAATGAAGTCAACTCCTTCATGGTGTTGTATCATCAACTTGATATTCCACGTAGCCGCCACACTGATGGACTAATATAAAGACTAAGACGCACTAAAATTTCAGACTGCTTCTCTGTTGTTTCATCAGAAGTATGGGGGGGTCACTGCAGGTCTAAACCTCATGGTGCATTCCCTGTACGCCCTGTACACAGAGGTGGAGCAGGGTGGAGTGTGGCCGGTGACACAGCTTGTTATGTGATGCACCGTTTTACCAAGATGAGACTCCCGATGGAGCCGCTGCTATGGAGCAAAATAACAGCCAAACCAAACTACCCCTCTGAGAGGAAGGATGCTGTGGATAATGGTGACAAGCAACACACACGCACACACACAAACACACACACACACACTGATGTAGACTTGTCAGATTGGAGGCCATTATTCCGGCCGACTCAGACTGTAATGGCTGCTGCTGAGAAGAAGAGTGTGTCTATATAAACAAGTCAGGGAAGAGAAACTCGCTCAGTTTCCTCTCCCTCTAAGACTTTTTCACTTCCTGCTGCAGTGCCTTTGCAGAAATGTGCGCTGCACCTTCAGCAGAAACACCTCCACCCTCACAGCTGCACATCTAACAGCGCCCACCACTGACTCAGGATCTCAACATGTAAACTGCTAACAACACTTTATGAGGCAATCATGTTTTTTCTCATTATCACTTGCTTTGAGTAATAATTTGATTCATCGTTTTGTTTTCTGTGCAGTGGTTTTGTCGTGTTCAAACAGTGTTTTGATCCACGGCTTTAGGAGCTTGAAACAGAAGGACGTACACCAAATGTTAAATATGCATAAATCGTTGAGATGGACGTGCTAACGAAAACAGGAGGAATTCATTTCGGTTCCTTCTGACCTGTCGTTTGAATCACTGGTCTCACCAACTGGTGTTGATGGGATTTTTGCATTTATTATCATGTGCTAATATGTGTTTTTAAACTTTTTTTTTTTTCCAGATCGTAAACAAAATTAAACCAATTCACAAATGCAAATTGATGTTTTCTCCCGTCTCCAGTGGGAAAAATATGGATCATTTGAGTGAAGCTGACAACCGTCACCGTGAACGGCCGTTTCATCAAACATCTCTCTGCAGAACTACAAAGGACACTAAAACTCATACTTAAATACATTTACATTAACTGTTTATTACCAATCTGGCATCAGAATCAATGCACGTTCAAGACTTGATGATAGTTATCACAGATATTTCAACCCTTTTATGTGTTGACTGCACTAAGTATTACCGCTGCAAAGGAGGAAGTGAGGGGAAGTAGAATAAAGAGCAAAAAAATCTGTGTAGGGAGGAGGTCGGGGTTTAGTTGGGTTAATCACAGGACCTTCACCCAAGAGGCCGCTGTTCACATGATGTAACGTACATTACTTAGGTATGTTTGTAACTGAATTTACAGAAGCAACGTAGTGATTTTAAGCCAAACCATAGTGTTTTCCTAAACCTAACCAACTACTTTTCTTGCCAAAACCTAACCATCTTCAAATTGATACACTGGCCTGAGAAAGATTTTCAGAGCTGTGGGTATATGTTGGGGGTTCAGGTGGTGAGAAAATCAAACCTCTGACCCGTCACATACAGAAATATCTCTCTGACAGTTTTCCATTTGCAGGATTTCATTGTCAGAGCACACCGGGCCTCAATAATCAGCTCTATCCCTCTTCTGTCAGATCCCTCGGATTCTCCTCTGATAACAGCTGACACCTGCTGTTGTCACCCTTCTTGTCTGCTTTTTGATCGTTTTATAGACCCTCTGATAAACTCCTCGGCACAAAAACACTCTCATCTCCTTTCTCCTTTGAACGTCTCAATCTCATGTTCATTCTCTCTGTGCTAATGATAAACCTGTGGAGCGCAGCGGGGTTTACAAAACTGAGATTCTTATCTTTGATTTGAGGCTGTATGTGTTTCTAACCTCTCCTCTACACCTCGAGAGGTGGATTAAGTTGGAGAAAGAGCTACCATCTGTCCAACCTGATCAGGTCTATTTTAGGTGTAATTAGATTTTGGTAGCAGGTGATGATCGGCAAATTGTGTGCTTGTGTGTGTGTGTGTGCAAAGTCCTGACAGCAGGTTGCACCCTGAGGTAGAGATCCCCTCAGGGGGGGGAACTGCAAACCCTCAAGAGGGGGAGAGGCTGTCTTTCATCTTCCATCCATCTCTCTATTCCTGCTCTCTCACCCTGTCCCTCCCAGCTGGAAGGGATCTGGGCTCCCACCGCTCTCTGTCATATTAAAACCAAAAGATCAAAGGCGATGAGGAGCAGAAGAAAAGGAGGGAGAGAGACGGAGAAGAATAAAAATAAAGGAGATGATGTGAGGAGGTGACGAGAAGATCAATAGAGAGAGGGAGCGATGGGGAGTGCAACGGAGAGGAATAGATGAAGTGAGTAAAATGGAAAGATCTTTATATGAACTATTACGTGTGGATCTGAACGGTCTGTTAACGCTCAACTTTTTTAAAATGTTTGTACTAAGAAATTAAGTTCAATCAGCTGTGACAAATACATTATGATGATATGGAAGAATGGATTTCACATGTGACAATGAAAGAGGAAGGTAGGACTGGATCAGATTCAAGGGTACCGAGCAGGAAACGCAGATTTGTCTGGTATAAAAGCTGGTCAACCTCATGGAGCCACCCAGTGGAAAGTCATCCAAAAACGCATCATACACATAGAGTGGAACTCAACAGTGTATTTACCTCATGATGAATGATCACATCAACGTCCCAGAGTTGTAAAATCCTTGCAAGTAGTGTTGGAAACCCGCTGTGCAGCTTTTGGCATCTGATAAGCCTTTAAAACCTCCTGGATGTGTTACTCAAATTGTGCTTCCTGGATCCTAGTTCATCTTTTTACTGCTACCTGTTGCAACAAACTAGACATGAACACAGCCATTTGCATTTCTTTTTAAATTGTGTGCAATTACGGGTCCCAACGCCTCCTTTTTAGGTGCAAGTGAGCGTAAGCATAAGCATTAGTGTTAGCATGATAATCATTGCTACGTGTATGCAGGCAGTGGCAGGAACTGTTCGGTTGATTTTTAGTCGATGTAGAATAACTCATCTTGTTCTAATATGTGAAGTGAAGTGGGGTTTTTTTGCCTATTATGTTTAATGAAACAGAAAAAAGTAATTAAATGGTGTGACCAAATCATGCAAGACGACTGGACATCAGATGCAGCCAATGGACGTGGACTGAAAGGTGAGAAAAGGTGGGCGAGCGTAAGAGCTGAAAACAGAGGAGAGAGTCAAACACCTGAGAATGAGAAGAGCGAGTTAAAAAAAAGGTAGAAAAAATAAGGTTCAGTCAATAATACAGATGGAAAAGTGGGAAGAAAAGAGAGAAGGCGACAGACTAAAGGCTCATAATAGCAAGGTGGCCGCAGATTAACACTGAACTGCTTCTCACATCTGAAAAACACAAAACACACACCTACAGTATTTATCTGTACAACCCATTCACACTGCACTCGCATAGAGTGCAGAAACAGAAGGACAAAACACATGCACAAAGACACACACACACACACACTCACACACACACACACACACACAAACCTGTCCGACTCACTTCGATCTAAGCTCCACAGCAGCACCTACTGGTCATTTGTTCAGAATCCACACTGATCCTGCTGCTTTGCAAGAGGTGGACTGTTCACTATCACCTGTCTTTTTAACACACACACACACACACACACGCTTGCTCACACTTGCTCACACAAAGCACACACACCAACAGATTTCTTGAGCCCTCAGAGTATAAGATATGTATGCGTACACACCTGCATATCCCACCAAAACGATTTCACACGCTCAGACATTCATGCCGGACAAAACTTGAACATGCAGTTTTTTTTCGGTGCACATTATGCATGCACATACGAACACACACCCCTCGCTGACTCTGAGGTGATTTATGAGTATACGGCTCAGGTTTGCATGATTTATCCTGCTAAAGCTGCACTGTGCACCTGAGGGACTTGACTCACCGCTACACTCACTGCATGGAGGCTTGTTAGTTACAGAGGAAAGGAAGAAAGGTGTGTGCATGAGCGTGTGCGCTTGCATGGTCATGAAGATTTGTTTTGGTACGTACAGATACAGTGTAATTGTGTTTTATTGCGTGGTTTAAGTATGCTCAGAAATAGAGTGTATGCAGGATTCATGTGTGTGCGGTTCTTTCTGTGTGTGTTAATGAAATCCCGTGAGTAAAAGTTTGTATATTCCTCCCCGTGTTGACGTATATGTGTTTAATCAAACTCGCCGTTGTGTTAAAGTGTGTATGTGAAGCTCGAGTGGTTTTGTGTGACGCTCACAGTGCGCACATGCATACGCCAGCATTAACATCCCTGGACAGGTATGGAGGTGTGTGTGTGTGTGTGTGTGTGTGTGTGTGTGTGTGTTGACCTGCCTTCAGTATGTCTGTGTAACAACATCCCCAGTGAGTTGTGTGAAGCCTCCATCCCACCATGAAAGATAACTCAGTCCCTCTGCAGTCTAATGGCTGAGGACACACAGCAGCATCACAAACGCACACAGAAGCAAACCAAAGACTGTGCTGACTGCGTCACACACACCGCTGCTACACACACTGTGATAACACTGAACTACATACTGAATGACACCAGAGGTGAGAAAATAAAAGCAGAGCAGTCAGACCTGCAGTGAAACATCACACATTCTCATTGCACAAACCCACATTGATGAGAAGCACTTAAAAGGTGCTAATTGGGGTGGGAATTGTTATTCACATTAAAGACAGTTTTGGGTCATTCTCATCTTTCAAAAGGTTACGCTGCTAAAATGCTACGAATGTACCTCAAAAAGTGCTGTCGGTGTTGGCTGGCCTTGTTGCTTTTTGCAAAATGAAACTTGTCAATCAATCACTGTTTTCACTGCTGTGACATTTGTCTTTGGATTTCCAGCTGACAAACAGAATCGACTTTTTTGTTCGTGGCGCTCTTTTGTCTCCTCAGTCGTAGCTCGGGCTTTTCATACCAATGACCCAGTTCTTCTAACAAACCACTGCTGCTGCTGCTGCTGCTGCTGCTGCTAAAAACACTAAATACATTGCTGTCTATTGAGCATTAGATGATAATGTCTGTTTATCCCTCGCTTTCAGGTCGACTCTTTACAATTATTACTTGCTTTTAAAATCTGCTCCATAAATATATTCACTTGGCCTGTTTGCAACATCAAAAGTGTAAAAGATTTAGTCAACCAGCCACAGAATTAATCAAAAGTAAGCAATAATACATAATATACATTGTCGGGTTAGACTTTCAAAATAAAGTTTACTGACAAACTGTTCAAATAGTTTGACATATTATGACTTTTGAACTGTTATTAACATTGTGAAATAGTTGCAGTTTGGTTAGGTTTAGGCACAAAAAATACTTACTAGTTATGCAAGTGACGTACCGTAAGTTGACTCTTGGTCTAAAATGGGACATGAACTCCAGTATCTGAAGGTTAAGTCCTGCGAATTAACCATCTACTGATCCCAACCAGCCCCTGATGGGACCCTTTCTCGTGCTTTATACCAACGCAAGAGAGGTATCTACAGTGTCAAACCATCTACAGCTTCAAACTGGCCACTGACCAGGCTAATATGTTCAACACGTTGGGGGTGTATTCAGGCTGCTTCTGCATATAATTCTCAGAATTAAGTTGTGTTTGTGATTCTGCCTTTGCTTTGATTTCCACTTTTTTGCATTCGCTTATGAAGATGGGAAAAAATTTGACAAGCAAATAAATTATTTATAATTCAAAGATGAATTACTCAAAGGCTCGAGGTTTCAGAAATAGTTGTGTTCGACCTCGGGGGAAGAGCTCCAGGCATGACATGAAGATGAAGACTCAAACCCATTGCTGTCCAGTGAAAACCATGTATCTTTTAAGCATTGTTACTAAGCCTTGGGTGTTTTTGAAGGATTTTTCCAGCCGAAGAAGCAGCAGACATAGTATTCTTAATCTACGCAGGTTTATTTAATCTGACAGTGTATCTGAAAATGCTGAAAAGCGACAACTCACAAACAACCACAAACTTTTATACAAAGCCATCGAGGGCAACTATTGAAAAACAGAAACCTGCACACAAAATACAGAGAAAAAACATCGAATAGAAAAAGATTCAACTCAAAAAACTCCATGACATGTTCGTCCTTGGAGACTGTTGTCTGACCCAGACAGAGAACAGGCTGTGTGTGTGTGTGTGTGTGTGTGTGTGTGTGTGTGTGTGTGTGTGTGTGCGTGTGTGTGCGTGCGTGCATGTATATGAGGTTCAGCTGTCCACGCTCACACTGCAGGCGGCTGAGCGGCTTGTGGCTTTTCTTCTTAATTGGTTGATTTGCAATCGAGTCTGAGGCTGCCTGGATTTCTGACACATGCTCACAGCTGACACACAAAAACACACAGCCAAAAATCATACATGCAAACACACACACACACACACACACACACACACACACACACACACACACACGGAGCCACAAAACATATCAATGGCTGGAAACTTCAACACACATGATCAAAACACACACACACAGGCGCATACATGCCCTCATGACTCATGGATATACAACGCAAACACACACACACACACACTCACACACAGAGCGATTGCGGTGCAGCTTCAGCACCTCAAACCAAGCTCTCATTAATACACACTCGACTGACAGCTCGCTGTTGCCATGGCGACCCCCTACCTGTTGCCAAAAGGGGGGCTGGGAGTTTAGTGGTGGGGGGGGGGGGAGCTGGTGAACGCAGCTCAAAACTATCGCAGTTCAATTTTTTCGCTGTGTGTCAGGGAGCCGCCGGTGCCGCTGCAGGCGCACACAATCACCCACTTGGGAACGGAGAATAGTTTCATTCATTTCAATGCGATTCAATCTGGCTCACTTCAGTGCGAGGCAATGCCCTGTTCTGTTACGTTTTGTTATGAGAGGAGCCTCGAATTCTCCACAGGAGTAAAATAGGCCTACTTCATTGTGTTCGCGCTCTATTCTAATTCTTCTCCTCATTTCATGCTTCTCTGTTCCATGTTATTCATTCTAGGAAGATAAGATGAAGCTTACTTGAGGAAATTGCACTGTTTAATTCATCATTCCAAGCTGTTCTTTTTCTAATTAAATCACTGCATATTCTATTCCTTGCTGTGCTATTCTTCATTCTCACACCACAGTCTATTTTACACCCGAACAAAGCTTTAATACACTGCTGAAAAAATGGCTGTCCGGGCTAATTTTGTCCGAGCAGAAAGTCTTTTCGTTGCGGTAATGAACTGTAGAGGAGGTTTAGAAAGTATACAGTAGCACGGGGCCATTAAAGATGCATGAAATGCAAATCAACTCTATTAAAAGAACTTACTGTAAATCAGACTCGGTGCCGCAGCTTTTGTGTTCGCTGCTTCTGTCTGCAGAACATGTACAACTTTGCAGCTTTTATCCCACACGATAACCTCGTCTCAAACTCTGGGTTTCTACACAGAAAGTGGCTCCTTTGGTCACTTCTGTATTCAACTCTATTCCAACACAATGAAATATTTTGATGCGTGATGCTAATTGACCATCAGAACAGCAGAATGATATATAGAAGAGTATTAACATGGATTTAAAGCATTAAAACGAGAGCTACAGTACAATCTGCAGAGGATACTAATACTGTACACTTGCTTCTGACAAACGTGATTTCTCTTTAGTCTGCTGTATCTCATCTATTCCTCTTTTTTAGTATCAAGTCCAGAAAAAAACTATTAAGGCTTTTCTCATCACAGCGGAGTTGCAACATCCTTCCTGGAACCAAGTGAGCTAAGTGTGGCTTAAATCAACATGACATAAAACAGTGACAGCGAGCAGAGTGAATATATACACGAGAGCGGCCAACAACAACAGCTTGTAAGACCCTTAAATGAGAGAGAGTGCGTGTGTGTGTCTAATCTCAAATTTCTTCTTATCTATGACATAATACGGCATTACTGGCAGTATCATTTAACTTATTCTGACCTATTTTACTGGGTCATTTCCTGTGCCGCCAATCAGGAACCAACCTGAAATCGGATTTTCTACAGCGCTAAGCTAATTTCAATCTTTAGGGATAGTACGGCACAACATAATATAAGATGGGGGAAATTATGTTCTAGTGTAGCTCTAGTGAGATGATATAAAACTTTAAATATCAGCTTTTAAAAGAGCTACTATCGCCAAACTCGTCTCTTTTTGTCTTCTTGTGAGGATATATTGCCATCTTCGTATACTCATGTGATTATGGGTGTTTTGCCTGCATTAAAGAGGTAAACATATATGCAAACACACACACACACGGTCACACATTCACCACCTGTACAATTAATGCCGCAAGAATACACAACGTGACACACTTTCAGCAAGCTGTGTCTCTATCACACAGAGCGAGGCAGCATTAAAATGAGACAGAAACACACGTGCACACCGAGGCCACACAGATTTATGTGGCTGTTCTCGTCATTGTGAGGAGCAGTTGGTGGTGAGCATGCATGTGTGTATACTGTATGTGTGTGTGTGTGTGTGTTTGAGGGGCAGATGGCCTCCAGTGGGTCATTAATACCGACTACACCATCCTGCAGTGACCTCCACCACTTAACCCCCCTTCATACTGAAACCTGTTATAAGACAGATGAGGTGAAAACGATGCAGCGCTACACTCTGATAGATGGTGAGAACTCACTGTCCGCTTAACCCCACTGAGGAGGACACTGTTCACCAAATAACTTGTGTAACAACAAAAATAGTGACAAGTTTGAGATGACACTTGTCAGAGTCACTAAGTGCCGGAGAGGAGAAAAGGAAATCTGAGTTTACTGTAAACTGTGTGTGTCTACAATTGTTCTTTGAGGTTGAAAGTCTGTGCTGAGCGTTAGAAGCTGCTCCAAAGAAATAAGCACCATCAAAACCAACTGATGTGGCGCTTCTTATCTTGCATTGATATTTGCACTTAAACGCAGCACAAAGACTACAGCCAAAAGCCAACTGGAGGCCAACATGTATTTAAACTCTGCCTGCATGATACAAGATATCTAAGTTAGAAATCTGTATTTGAACTCCAAAGAAGGCCAACAAAACAGGTCTGACATGCTCTTGAATGCACATTAAAATACATCTGATAACATAACTGCAACTGGATTTGTGAGCTGGAAGGGAGAAGAAAGGGTAATGCCAAAAATCTCAGGGAAATGGCATGAAAAAAATGAAGTCGGTAGCAAATCAGTAGTCAAGAGGCAGTAACACAACGGCCTTACAAATAAAACAACCGCCAGCATCGATTCAACGCGCCAAGTCAGCCGAATAAGCGTTGATAAGGCCGAGGAGCAGTGATGGTGTTGGACACACACTGCAAGAAGTCAAGTCAGGTCAAGTAAATGTTATTCATATAGCCAAAAATCACAATCACAATGCCTCAGTGGGCTTAACAATGTGTACAGTAAAATAAATCCTCTGTTCTTAGACGCTCGATTCGAGTAAGAGGCCGGTAATCTTTGGGACACTTGAGAAATTGCCTGGTCCTGGCTCCTTGTACGCAACAGAACCTGCTGAAGAGTTCACTAATGACTTCAACTCAGTGCTACTGGTGACGGCTAGCAACATATACTGCACAGCCCACATACAGTCAGCTGTTACTAATGGTGTCAGGGCTCTTAAACCCTCCTGGAGTACGATCAAAACAATAAAGCAAATTTGGCCTTTTAAACAGGCAACACGCAGGGGCTTCATATGGTGCAACTTAAACACTTACTCATCGTTTTCTATGTAAACCCACTCATTATCAGCAGGCTGCAATATGTCCACTTCAACTGCACATAAAGCAGCAATTTTCCTCACGTTTGCTTCCAAGATCTGTACATCCCAGCTCCCTACTTTGAACTACTTAAGTCGATTAGCATGATGCTACATGATCCAATTCAAATGCGTGTCGCTGTTTCAACTTCAAGCCTCCAATAATTCAAATGAAGATGGATAAAAAAAGCCATAACTCTTCTGTTCTTATACATTGACTACACAGTAGGCTTTGCATGTGCTCGACCGCAGATCATTATCTAAACATCATACTCAGATAATCCCATTTCATTAAATCTAAGGACTAATGCAGATGTCACGCAGATGTTAGAGAAACGTTTGGCCCCTTGAAAAATAAAGATAATGGATCAGTGAGTCTGCGCGTCCTTTAACACTACAGCTTCATGTGTATTCAACATATCCACTATAATGAAAGGGTAACTTTTCTGTTATACGACCTATACAAAGACCACATATTAACTGAATGACATGTCGGTAATGATACGTTATCAAATTTTACAATCGTTCCAACTAAACGTTGGTGTGCATGACCCCAGTGGGAACAGAGCCCGCAGCCATGGTAACACTCTACATGTACGTATCCAGTTAAACAGGACCATATGTACCGTATGTGGCTTGTGTTATTTACTGTATCAACATTATGTTATTTCTCCTTCCATGACTTACGTGTCATTGTGGATTTATGGTGTAAATTCCTCACTTTTTAACCTCTCCACCGAGGGCCAGGGGAGTGATAGAACTGGGTCGGGCTCTGGACTGGATCTCAGTCACTCAGACTGGGTTTCACAGAGCTTAGAGCCGACGGACTCTGGAGGGTAAGACCGGGTGTAAATCTCTGAACGCTGGACAGTCGAAGCATTCGCTTCATGTCCGGGCAGAGAGACACAATGTGTGTGTGGTTTTGTGATAATGTCACTGAAACATGTTTTCAGTTGCACCTTTTAACATCTCTTACTGTTTTTGTTGTTCCCCTTTCCCTCTAGACTTGTTTCACCCTCTTCTACTTCAGTTCCCACACACATTTCACAGAGCTTCAACAATCCTCAGAGAAAGTATGTTTTTGATCTAGGGGTTAGCATATAATTACCAGCTGCCAAGCCAGTTTCTGGATTGTGTTTTTGCAAATTTATGGTGAAACACAATGGTCTTTTGTTAGTGTAACACAACATCGTCATGGCGTGTCCAATCTGCCTACACAATCTACACACTTAAAGACAGGTGCTGAACACGGTCATACCTGTTCCTGTCGCTCAAGCCAGCGGTCCACCATGGGGTGATTGGCGCTCAGTGATGAACGAGCTGTCTCTCTCTGAAACTCCCTCTGATTGGCCCATGTCCCTGCATCACGCGGCAGACTGCGGTACGTGTCTGTACCTTTACCCTGCGAAGGCACAGACACAAAGGTTTTTAAATGATGCTACTATTATCATGTAGGACTTCTTCAATGGACTGACTCCATTTCCAAACCAGGTGTAATGTGTGCTTACCGGCCTTTTGGTAAATATTTATTTTCTTATGATGGATATATGTAAAAGGTATTGTCAAAAAAAATTGGGAGGATGTTTACATGTACATGAAAACTACAAATCAAAAGTCGCAACTTGCTAATTAGCAGCTACAAGGGTCATTAAAATTAAAGTGCAGTAAATGGTCAAGCTTAAGGGCGTTCAATAGTCACTTGGAGCATTATATGTTCGTGAAGACGGCCTCATTGACTGAGGAAAAGCTTAATTTCCCATAACAGAGCCACAGAAGGCGTCAGTGCCGTTGGTTTGTAAGTAGTTGAATGAGCCACGTTTCCTCCGTCTTAACATATCAGTTTGGATAAGAACTATGGTGGCAAACAGCCATTTCTGTTTCTGACATCCAGCCACCCACCTTCCTCTCGAGGCTGTTGGTGCCAGAGGCGTGGCGAGCTTTCAGGAAGCCGGCAGTGGTGGACCAGCGGGTCGGGTTCTTCCTCGACGGCGGCTCTTCCGTTTGGACTCTTGGATCGCCGCCGCTAAACGGCCCGTTGATGGTCAGCAGGGCAGGGTCGCTGCTGCGCCGGACGTGGAGGGGCATATCTGAGAGAGAGGAAGGAAAGCAAGGTGGTTATAGACGTATATTAACTTTTGAGCCAGGGCCTTTATTCTGGGAGGGAAAATAATATATATAATACAATTTTTTGCTTCTAGGAGAGTGCCTTATTGTCAGCGTATAGATAACCATATCCTTTGCTGTCGTTGATAAGACTAAAGACGAGAGATGATGGATGTAAATAGGCTGGAACAAATTTTGTTCGCTGAACATTGTGGACTAATAAAGGCAATTAATCACTGAGATTCCATTATCACCCCGTGGCGGAATAATCTGATTTATCACTAAAAGTCTAATCAGGCAGCTCTAGTTTCCACTTTACTGTCAGAGTTATTGCCTCATAACACAGAGCAGAAGACAGTGTGTGGGAACAACAATATGAGGAAGAGCCTATTGAGAAACACCAGTGTAAGTGGATGCCTTCCATTAAAACTCTTCACTCCGTTTAAAAAGTTGCAGTGCGTGGGAAGTGGGCCAAGGTCCAACTAACAACTCCAACGAGAGCAACGCGCACAAACACACCACAGCCAGCGCCTGTACACAAGACACAATGTGATGACATTACAAGGCTCCCACTTTCAGACCTCTCCAAAATCCCACAGGCGGGTTTTGATAGGCTGAAACGTACCGAGCGGACCACACAAGAGAGATTGAGTGTAAACTGAAAACTGAAATTGTTTTAAAAAAGCGAAGCATCTTCTTTCGGATGACGAAGCCAAGTGTCACGTTCCCATGTTCTCTTCCAGGATGTTAGGCTGCTGCTAGACGATGGTGTGTGTTCTTACAGGAAGTACTGTAATCTGGCCGAAGAGACGAGTGTGTGTCTGAGTCAGCAGTTATTTGACTTTGTGTGAATTGTGAGACCGAGTGCATGGACAAGATTAAGCGTGACCATCTGCATGTTTGTATGTGTACTCTCTGATAAACTGCTGAGTTTGTAGGTCAGTGTATGTGTGTATGGACACTTAATATGTTTGTTTGGAGGTATGTAGGCAATTCTGCAAACTGAAGTGGATCTCTGTGTGTTAGTTACTAACTGCGTGTAAGAGTCTGTATTTTGTGAGCTCACAAAGCAGCGAACATGTGTTTGTATTTGGAAATATCTGAGCCAACAGCTACAATATGTGTTGGGGATCTGGAACTGTGTGTGTGTACACTGATGTACTTGGCTGGTGTTGGGTCACCCGGAGCGTGGGACCTAAACAGCTCTGAGCTGTGGGAGGTAGCGGCACTCTGGGAGATGGAGTTCAGGGGGGGATAGAGCGCAGGTCGGCCTCACAAGTGTCAACACCACCTACACTACAACTCCCAGGAGGCATTAGGACACAGGACACCACCAGCTGAACATCAGTAACGAGTTGCCTCCGTCAACTTTGGGCTATGGCTTTGCAAAATGCTTGTTTCTGATCCCACTTTACTACCTGAGACTGTGCCGTTTGAAAGAGATGTGTGCTCACCAGGCCGAGAGAACAAGATGCAACCTATAGACTGGGGCCCAGACACACCAAACAGACGTCAAAGAGCTAGCAGCGTGTGCTGTTCTGAGCGTGTGCGTGAGAGGAAATAACTCTCCATACCAACAGGTGGCGGTAAAGTTGTAAATGTCACTGGTGAAGAGGCGGAGGTGAAAACTAAAGAGGAAATGGGCGAAATCATGGATACTACAGCGACAGACTCAAGGGCCTTTCACTTTCTTTTTCTGTTCTCTTCTCGTGCACTGATTCGCAATCACAGCGATGCGTTTCACCGACAGGCGGCGCCACCAATTCTACTTGCTCAGTTGGCCCAAAAGTCTCAGACGAGGGCCGAGATGTGCCAGCTGTGCCAGACACACCGCAAAAAACAAGCGCCACAGACACTAACCAATGGCCCCAACATCGGCCGACAGTTTTCCTTGTTTCCTGTGGTGAGTATCATGGCACTGAATGGCTTTTTCACAACACCCCAGCGTGTGCTATTTCCAATTTGCTGTCATTAAAACAGCTCCTGAGGAACACTTACTCCTTATTCAATGTGGAAAATTAAAAAACAGACAATTTAATTCAACATTGTAATTTGTTTTTCAGTCGTTTCCTTTAATAATTGCCTTTTAAACGTTCATCTTTATGCAGTCTGTTTCAGTTGTGTGTTGCTTTGTGCGTGAATGTCCATTAAATTAAGCAAACGTAAAAAAGCATACGTACTGACAGTTTTTTTAACATACCCAATTAATATTTTTTTCCAATGTGGGAACACTACATACTGACACACAATTAGATTTAGTCTGACGTATGAAACACTGGGCACAACTTGATGCTGTGTTTTAATTGGTTTACCCCTCCCATCTGTCGTTACAGATACAGAGAATTTTGTTCAAACAGTCTCTCATTAAATTAAACAAGTCAGTCAAAGAAACAAACAATGCCTTGTAACTTTTCATTGTTATTGTCTCTGTAAAACAAAACAAGATGTTTTTTTTGTTTATTGTTGGTTTCTCTAGAGGAGCAGATGTTAATAACTTGAAGATTTTAAACTGAAGCAGTAAACTTCTGTCGAAATACGACTAAGAGTGCAAGCCAAGAAACATGAATTATTAAAAGCAACATAAGAAACATTAACAGTACAAAATGAAACTGCAGCTCTTCAAAGGGCGATCGGGGACTGCATGAGACATTAACGATTAAATTATGAAATACTGAACTTGTGACTTTTCTCCCCAGAATAATTGCAGCATTTTGTGAATTAACTCTTCAAAACTGGCAGCTGTAATGCTCTCATGTTCAGAGCGGTGGCATCACCCTTTCATCAGCATTTTCATATCTGCAGAGCTTCGGAGTTTAACAAAGCCAAGAAACTAACATCAATCCATTTGAGTATTTCAATAGATCTCTCCGTCTAATAAGCTTAATCACTTTGCTTTTTGAGTTTGTGGGCCGAACAAGAAAACTGGCAAAGACCCACCGAGTGCAGCGCCTCTCATCTCGACCAACATGAATCAGTGATTGAAAGCCATTCTCATTAGGCGCTTGTGAAAAAAATAGAAAATATTAATCAAATTCTTTCTCTTCCATGACAGACATTTCTCTTAAAAACCCCATAAAACTCAGCTGATGAGATTCAGTGTCGCCAATTAAGCCTGGTTTCGAATATATTATGGAGACGGCTAAATTGGACATAACTGGCAGGTGTGATTATGCCCTGAGATTTTCATTTCTTACCGCAAATTCACATTCAGCATCTCATCCAGAAATCCAATTAGGAGTGGAGTGACCTCCCTCGCACTCTGTGAGTGTGTGTGTGAGTGTGAGCGGGTGCGATAGGAGATTTCGGTGGCTGCTTTGTCAATCAATGCCAGCTCACAGGTCATTAGTGGATAAGCCATCCACCAACCTATTTTTAGTGCTAATAAAAGATGCTAATTAAAAATTGGCTGTTTTTTTTCGCTTGAATTGATTTGGAGTGTGTGTGAGTAGGAGTGTCTGTTAATGTGTGTTTGGAGGAGACAAAACAAAAAATGTTAACTTCTGAGAATCGGGCTCAAGGAGGGGAAGGAAAAACACAACCCATTTAATCAAGGGACTCACTCCTACCGACGGCAGAGTCTACAGGAGGAAAAAGTGCAAGGAGTCTCAGTTAAATGAAGTGCACGCTGAATGTGAGGCAGCAGGTATAACAGTGAGTCTCCATTAGCTGATAATCAAATAGCAGCAGGTTGTGGAGACGCTGTTGTTGCCTTTAATTTCATCTCATCTGAGTGCTGGCAGAGATGGTACAGTACCTTTTCCATTTGGATGTGAATGACTACAAGTCAGGTTAAATACGTGCTAATTAGTTTGTATTAAACGCAGCTGGTACGTGCAGCATTTTGTTGACTTGCCACGCGAGCTGTCAAGTCGAGGGCCCAGAACATCATTTTAACACTACTCTCGCTAATATAGCCACTTCTGATCGAGAGTATGACTAATAAAAAGTTGCAAATGACGACGTGAAGAGGAGAAACTGCACTAATGCACAACACGTCTTACGGCTGACCGTCGGCCGAGCGTCAGAAGTTCAATCTAGCACTGTGTCAGTCGAGTTTTGACGGTGAACCCTTTAAATGATTGAACGATTTTTACACTATTTTCGCTCTATTCTTCATTCTTTGAAAAACAAGACGCATCTATTATTGTATCTCACTAAAAAGTAGTAGTTTGCAAGTTATTTTGACTTGTGTGAAGTCTTGAATACCTCCAGTAGCAATTAACACGTGGAACTACTGTAACAAGCGTCCTACAACCATGTGAAAAAGTAAGAAAGAAATTGGTGAAGACAATCAAACTAAAGCATGAGGACTGTCAGCTAGTGGGAGAATAAAAGTACATCATCAAGAAGAAGATGCATGAAAAGAAGCTGATAATCAAAGTCAGCTACAAATGAGCCTATTCTGAATAAAACATAATGCTTTAGATTACATATTCATCATAACCTATATACAGTTATACAATAGGCTAATAGGCTACAGATACAGACTGAGACCTTTTAGTTTGAGTCAAAACTTTAACTTTTAGCAGTTTGATAAATACCGATGCAGGAAGAAAGAGGAACGCTGCAATAAGCACGTAAAGAGAGAAACATTAAAGAAGGAAGAGGAGGTAAGAGTGAGTCAGTGGGAGTATGTGTTTCTATGTATATCTGTGTGGGTCTGCTTGTTTGCTGCCGCTTGCGGTTTGTGTGCAAAAAGCTTTTGCTTGATCCAAATTGACAAATCACCTACAAGAGTCGGTTTCACATCCAAACTCGAGGTAATTACGGTAGAAGAAGCGACTTGGCCGGCAAAACTGCAGAGGTGGACGAGCGCCGCGTCACATTTGATTTAGGAGGCAGCGAATAGAACCAATTAGCCACTTTGGCCGGGGATCAAACGGCTATCTGGGCCTGTAAAAAAAAAAAAAAAAAGCCCTCCTGTCCAATTATCAGAATTTATGGAAAGGGCTAAGGTACCGCTGGGCTGTGATAAGGTAATTTGTTGGGTTTGCTGTATAACTGGAGCTGTTGATGACATTTGATGCTAATGAGGATGACAGTTTTGTAATTTAAGAGGAATCGACTCAATTATTAATCATCTGTTGAGTTGATTTACTTCCTGATTGTATCTTTAGATAATGGCCGCTTCATCCAAATAACAAATACCTCTACAGATCTTTAATCCAGCCAAATGAACCGCTAATTTATTTATTTTTTCCCCCTCCACCAGTGTTGGGACTTACTGGTACGCAGGGCAGAAGGCGTGACCTCGATCTCACTGGCGGCCTGGTAGGGTTGGAAGGCCGAGGCTCCACTTCCGGCACTGAGGTCTGCGGCAAACAGGTCGGGGCTCTGGGTCCCGGTGGAGCTGGCGCTGGTACCGTCGCCTCCATGATGGGGCTCCTGTTCCTCGTACACCGCTATCAACTGCAGGAGGAAGGCAGACCAGAGGGGGGACGTCACAAGATGTTGGAGTTTGAGAAACATTTGAGAAACATGCAGGGTCAAACTGCCGTACGTTTTCAGAACGAGAAGGGGAAGAAGTACAAATACTGAAAAGTAGATTACATTTATTGAAAAGGTTTTCTTTGTATTTGACAAAAAGCTTAACACCCACACAATGATATCACACACTGGGATAATCTGGATTATGAAAATTACGATTATAAAAAAAAAAGAGAAAGGGACAAAGACAGGGACGTATGAATGCAGGAACCGGGAGGGAAGTGCTTTAGGTCAGATGTGAGAGAAATATAATAGAGCATAAATACCCCCAAATAATGGAGCGACTTACAAAAGAGAAAGTAAAAGAGGGGTGAGTGAGTACAGAGACGGGCACAAAGAAGAAACAGATCAGAAGGTGGCTTGGATTTGTAGAGAAAAGTATTGCTTTTCTCTGAGAAACTCTTGCATAAAACCCCAAAAGGTTTAGCAGCATTTGTGGAAATGATAACTGTGAGTTACATAAGCTGCTCAGTCCAAGACAAGCATGACGAAGAGCAAATCACACGGGGTGAAACGATCTTAAATAAATAAAATGTTATTCTTTCTGTACCTGTGACTATAAAAAGGGGGATTTCATCACCCCTTTATATCTTCCATATGGAGCGAGGGTATGGAGGTGATTTAGACTCCCCATTTTACGTTACGACACTGAAGCGCTCATTATGTCCAATCATATCCTCGCTCCACTCAAAATGCCTCCACATTAAGCTCCGTCTCCCTCACAGATCTGATTAATTCCAGCCTCTACCGAGTCTCTTTATTAGATTAAAGATGAGATTCACGCCATCCCTCTGTGACCCCCACCGGGCTCGCATGTGTGTTCAGCTGGCTTCGGTTAGAAGAGGAGAAAATGAAAAATCAGTCCAACATTTGCCAATTCAAAGGGGATGTGATCTAACCGTCCCTCGTGGTGATATTTGATGTAGAGGCATGACCGTTATAACGTTCCCTACTCGAAGGTTCTACCTTCTGAACCACAATTTCACACGCTCGCTGAAAAACAAACAGGGATGTTATCCTGCTCAAACATCTTCAAAATATCACTGCAGTTCATCTGGGTTTATTTACATGCTCCTGACCAAAGATATAAAACCTAACCGTGAACTTGAAAGAAAAACTTGACCCAACACCCTGCGGCAAGAAGGAGCTGATCAAAAACAGGCTCAGAAATGTTATTTTCACTTCAGAAAAAAAGAAATACCCCAAAACAAGAGAAGAAAATAAAAAAAGAAAATCAAATTACTCTTTTTTTAAAGTCTCCTTTGAAAATCGCAGAAATAAGAATTTCAAAGTCGCGGGTTTATCGGTTTTACTTTGCTTTCGGAGGCACTGATCCTTATCTCTGGTTGAGAGAGTATTGAGCACCGGCTCTGAAGTGGAACCAGTTTGACTGGAAGATGAAGGAGTTACAGAAAACATGTGTATTTCATTTCTACCCATCTTTTCCTGAGAGCAAAGTTTGGACTCGCATGCACTTCAACAATCTTTGGTTACATGTGTCAATGCATAGGGATAATGATTTATGATATTGGTGGCCGGAGCTAATACTACAGTGGGTCTGAAGGGGCTTACTCAAATACGGTTGTATGTTTTATGCTTTTAATATATATGTTGCTGCAATTGTCCCACTTTCTGCAGGATGACTTACTCGAAGGGAAAGATTGGCAGAATCATGCAAAAGAGACGGAAACGTTCTCGGTCCACTTCTCTTTCAAGGTGGGAATATGGCGCCTCACCGTCTGTATAAAAGTTACAGAGGTGGATTGGAGGGACACTTTCGTTCGGCCTCTAATCCACCAGTGGAGACAGTAACAGAGCCGTAGCAGACTGGTGCGGTCTCATGGCGGCGCTGCTTGGTTCAGTGTAAAAAAAAATATTTGCTGCGCTACTGTGTCAGGTGTAAAAGGGGCTAAAGTTTGACAGCGCAGGTAATCCACTAGTGTCACATCTTGAAGCACCTCTCTAGTGCAGTAGTATGTAATGAGCCCGGGGGTTGGTCGGGGTGTTGGGATGGGTCAATTACAGGACACTCCTCCTGAAGTGAATAGTTTTAATAGTTTTTACATAAATGACGTAAGGTACATTACGTGACATCACGTGTTACATGATAAGAGTTACTTCTCTTATTTCAACCAAAAGTACGATGTTATCCTGACCCTAATCATTATTCTGCTAAAAAGCATTTTGAAAGTAAAAAAAAACAACAATTCAAAGAGAAAAGATTAACATTTTGAGGCCATTAAGGAAACATTATCACACTTTTACTTAATGAAAAAAGCAATAACCAATAAAACACCCCTAACATGTAGGAAGAACAAAGACTAACATGTATACAGTAAAAACAAATGTGGCCACAAGCATTCTCACACACACACACACACACACACACACACACTCAGAATTACATTTAGAGACACCCACACAACCCATTAAAACACACACACACACACACACACACACACACGCTTGTACCATTCAAATCCAACTACCAGTTTTCCAGCACATTAAACCTTCATTTCAGCCACATTTAGCCTGAGAGCCGGGGAGTTTTATAGCACGCTGGACAGGCTCCCTGGTGAGAATAACAGGCTCTCGAGGGCACACACACACACACACACACACACACAAACACACACACACATTTACAGACCTCGAGACTCATTTTTCCCATTAGGCCCTTTACATAAATGTGGACACATTTACTTCAAATTAGAGCTCACGTCAGCCGCGGGCTAATGTGTACACAAAGTAATGGGGGGTAATAAAGGTCAAAGGGCAGCACGGTGGGTGATGGAGGCAGCGTGTGTGTGTGTGTTTGTGTGTGTGTAAGTGAAATAAATGTAGGGAGAATTTGTTAACGAAGAGAAAGAACGAAAGAAAGAAAGAAAGAAAGAAAGTAGAAGAGGGGAGTAGGAGTGGGAACGGGGGAAGTAAAATAGAGGAGAGTGTAGGGGTGTGTGTGTTTAAGTGCTACACATGGGAGAAGGCATTAAGACAGGGTGTGTGTGTGTGTGTGTGTGTGTGTGTGTGTGTGTGTGTGTTTTATGCGTACATGTCTATATAAAAACTTCCTGTGTGTGACCGTCAGAGATACATCCACTCTTCCCTCATTAAAGCTCAGTTCAGCCCAGAACAGCTGAGTCAGCAAACCCCCTCCCTCCCTCCCTCCCTCCCTCCCCTGGCCCGTTCCCTGAGGACACCACAGAAGAAGAACCCCCCCCCCCACAACCTCATGTGTTTTTTACAGCCCATGTGGTTGTTATTACATGGTAATCAGTTCGGCTGCAGTGCGCGCTATAAACGTGGTCAGGCCTCCGAAGCTTTAGCCGATCTGATATCACTGAAAGGTAGAATTTATCAGAGATGATCAACACTGTCATAATATAAGATGATCTCTGGACATGATGTGGTTTGTTAGAGCCGCGAGTCCAACCAGAGTCTTGAGAAATCAGGGCGTTACAGCTCGACATATGGAGTCCAGGTAATTTTACTTTTCATGATGCATAAATCTTAGAAGATTTGTGCATTTCCACTGATGCTTTCTCTTCGATACGTCAAAGATTCGCAATAATCAGAATATTATGTTCCTATAACACTGAACCGTTATTGTTCGACAACTGGAAGAGGCGCATTTGCCCACAGGGGGTCCCAGACCGTTCATATTATCAAATTATTTCAAGCCAAGAACAGTCGCTGAAATCATCTGCACGGCATTTGTTTTCTACGCAGCGTCCAAATTATGAACGTGTGAGATAATTTGCATACATATATCCAAACGCACACGAGTAGAAGACAATAAAGGGCTTTTTTAATGAAAAACAACTGTTTGCTGGGAGGAGGAAGATAACAGTTGAATGTTTGAATGAGTGTGAGGGTCTTCTGCTCATTGCTCAGAGATATTTTTATATAAACTTTTGATTGTTGGAACAGTAAACATGTTTAAAGCTTTTGTTGAGCTGTCGGGGGGGAAAAAAACAGCGTTTTCTGGAGACGAAAGACTCCTTATGTACTGTCAAGCACAATTTAGAGCCAATTTTCAAGTTAAATACAAGAAAAACATTATGAGGAGAAGTTACTGGTTACTTTTATACTTTCTTTCACCTTAAATATGTATTTAATTCCCCAATAAATTATATCAATCCATCTAAATTGGACATTTTGTCTGCATCTTGTGATCACAGCTGGACGAAGATATTGACAATAGCAAAATATCCGCCAACATTAGCTTATTACAGATATACTGAATCTGTAGAAATGTTGGCAGCCTAGTAAATTCAGAATTGGTCAGGCTAATTATACCATATATCATTTCTCTGTGACAGCTGCCTCATGTCAGATTGCAGTGAATGCACCAAGCTTTGGGAGAGTGGTAGCATGACTGTTCAAGAAAGAAGTGTATGAGTGGTGGTGTTGGGAGTTTTAAATACCCTTAAATGATATCTAGCCTCAGCAAGAAGGCCAGAAAAGGCTGAATCACATGATGAACAGATGAATCAGTATGTTTCTTGGCCAACAGGCTTACTCTGACTCATGTCGGGAGAATAAATCTCTGACAGAAGTCAAAATAATGGTTCTTCTTTAATGCAGCCTCAGCTTGGTCCTCCCTTCTAACCTTCCTGTAAAATGAAAAGGCTTTGAACCTAACATGACAAATAAAGGCCTGAATGACAGGTAAACATGCTTAGCATCAGTTTCACTACATGTGTTTCCTTTGTCTAATCAATGTAAATGAATAATGCCGCGGTGTAAACATCAGAGGGCACGGCTACGACTGACAGTCGCTCCCTCGGGACTCCATGTTGGTTCAGTTGGATGTTTCGTCGAGTGAATTGGTGTCTGTGCGATATGAAACAGCCCTGAGCCAAAGCTAATTGCCGAGGTTTGTTGACAAGCACGGTCCTGACCCTGCCACCCACCATCATCATCATCATCACACACACACACTCCCAGATAAAGGTGACATCCAATCAGCAGGCCTGGTTTACCCTGAGGAAAACAGAGAAGTGGGTGTTGATTGGCCTGTGAAACCAATAATGTCAATAAAAGCCAGAAGGTTGAGACAACTTCAAATCATTCTGGGCTTCTGTGCCGACTTTCAGCTCAACCTCTCACAGTTCAATTAGGGCTGCAATCACGTCCCTAATTATTTATTTATAATTTAATCACTTGTCACACGTTAAACATGACGTGTCAATCACAAGCGATGGCGTCAATATTTCATTCTCTCAGACCAACAATGCAAAAACCACAAATGTGGTTGAGTTTGAGAAGCTATGAAAGTCAAATTTTTGTGTTTTTGCTTCCAACCGTTATTGGATATACATTTTTTTTTTTAATTTCTGTTGATAAATTGCACAATACACAAATGTTTTGACCCAAGCTTGTTATGTAAGCAGGCAGCAGGCATGTGCGTACACAAAATGTGTATACGAGATGTGCTTGTGTGTGTTAAATTCTTCTTTTGCAAAACTTTTGTTCACTTTCTTGCACAACACGCTTTCCGTACACCCAAGCCAAAGAAAAGGGGGGGGACAATAACTGAAAAGTGAATTGCAATGGAAAGTGTGAGTCGGTCCACAGCAGCAGTCACTTGCAGCTCATAAATCATCATCATAACTCTGGCCAGAACAATGCGCTGGCAGCCGGGCCGGAGACAGGGAACCAAAGGTCTCTCAAAGGGGAATTAATCCTCACGGGTGTGTGTTGGCGGGGGAGGGGGAGGGGGTTGAATGTAGCAAGACAGGGTCGCTTGCTTGCTTGCACCACATCAGTGATCGCCCAGTCCGATTTCATCAGAAATCTCTGGGCTCATGAAGTGAACCCCCGTCCAAAAATTACAGTTGCCTTACTTCTGGCTAGCAACTCCGAGGCATAAATCTTTTTTTCCAAGCTGCTACATCCATCTATCGACCGTTTGATTTATTCCCTCGTCACATTAAATAACGTCAAGTCATTACAATTTCGCACAGAATTATATTACATCAATAGACCGCATTTTCCCTCGTGTCAGGCTCCACGCTGCGCAGAGTTTGTGTTCTTCCATATGATTTATTGAATCAGAACAATATTACAAATAAGAGTAGACACATTAAATGAAAGCGAGCAGGACTGATTATCTGAGGGGAAATTTGCTCGTCATATAAAGAGGAAATGACAAGACAGTGGACCACAAAGGTACCAAACGCCAAAGGGATAGCGTAAGTTTAATTAACTCATGAATTTAATCTATTAATGCTCACAAGTTCTTAAAGGTGATTCCATCCCATTCACTGTTAACTTGGATAATGTCTACGCACCAGTATCACCAAGAGAAATTTTCATGTGATTATTAAAAAACTTTGCAAACAAAGTTGAGTCTGAAAAACCCAAATCCTCCAGACCTGGCTCGCACTGAACCAAGCCCATGCTCCAGGAGATGAGAGGGCAAAAAGCAAAGCTGTCAGCAAAAGGAGGGAAGTAACCACTTCACTTTCGCCTACACAGCTGTGTAATCCAAAACATGTTGTCCCGACTCTCCTCTCAGGTCAAAAAACTGCAGCCTAGAACATTTTCCTAGGTTACATGCTTTTCGGGGGAACTGTGGTGAAAGTGCGAGGTTGCAGCGGGCCTTTTCCCAAAAGCGACAGCCATCAAAACCCTCGGCATCAGTCAGCCGCGGCCCGAAAAACCACAGAGTGCAGACAGGCAGTGACCAATGTTACTCCTAGGTCAGCACACCGCAATGTTTATGTGACGAATTAAGTTTCAAAATGTCCTGCACCGGAGGGAAAAATACTCGACCCGCCACAAAAATAATCATTATTTTTAAAGGATTGTTGGTAACATGAAACTTTAGATGACAACACGATAATACTTCTGCACACAAGACTCACGACAGTTGATGGCTGTGAAAATGTATACTTTAAACATTTGAACAGCGACCCATAATTTAGCTCGTTCGTGACATTTGTTTTCGCGTTTTCGGAGGAATGTGACTCTCGACGGGTTCATTAGGTGAAGAACAGAATTGGCTGCGTATGAAGTTTTACTTTGTAAAATCAAAAAAAAAGAAAGGTTAAGAGTTTGAGAGCTGAGGCAAGAGTTAGAGTTACATGGTTTCCGCTCAAATACATGACGACGGCGAAAGCTTTTCATCACGGCCGCAGAGCGAGAGGAGAGGTGTTTTCTCCTCTTTCATACATCCAGTTTGATTTGTTACCTGAGACGTTACACGAAAGCTTACAGCATAAATTTTCCACATATGGCAGTTGGTGGACAGCTGTACAGACAAGGCTGTACAATAAAACACTCAGGAAAAATATCAGCGGCTCCGTCTCACCTCATCAACAACAGTCTTTTTAATGTACTGTACAAATGTAAAGCGAGGGGAGAGGCAGCTCTGCATTATGACGTATGCAAGTTTTCCTCACACGAGTGGTAGTTTGCTTCAGCGTTTTATAGCACAAGCAGGCCACACGGCTCGTAATAAAAGCGGCCTCGCGTACAAATAAAAAAAATATATAAAAAGAGTATGGGCTTGTGAAATAAAAACGTTAACCTTCAGTAGACAGAAGCAGGAAAAAACCTTAGAAACGCCACAGAAAGCTCCATGAACGTGTTCAATGAGTGAGGACGCGTCATCTAAAATGATTATAACAGATATTTTAAGGATTTGTTCGTTCTTTTCAAGGAGATCAATCAAAGCACATAACAATATCTATAAAAAACAGAAAACCTTTGATTTCAATTTGGGGCAAACAACTCAATCACAGTCAGTTCAAGGTGTTACAACCTCTGCACAGCCAATCAACAGATCCAAAGATTGATGGCATGCTTGTTTCAAGGCTTTACTTCCAACTGAGGGGACCCTTAAAGGTCCAGTGTGTCAGATTGAGGAGGATCTATTGGCAGAAATTGAATAAAATAACCACAACGAAATGTTCATTAGTGTTTAACCACCTGAAACTAAGCACTACTGTATTTCCATTACCTTAAAACGAGTCCTTTATAAGGGAGTGGGTCTTCTTACACAGTCCGCCATGTTTCTAAAGTACTTACTGGACGTAAGGACTCAGTGGCCTCCATAAGAGAGGGTGAGGTGAGGGGATTTGTCATTGGTTACAATCAATCAGTGTTACAACACACGATGATAGCTCAGATATTCGAGTGCTTCCACAGTTTGGGGAAGACCTCGTCCAGTTTCTACATAATGATGCCTCCCCGTGCACAGAGCCGGCTCCATAAAGAAACTATTCTCCCAGTTGGGAGTGCCAGCCCGCACAGAGCCCCGAACTCGACCCCATCGGACAAATTGAAATGTCGACTGTGAAGTCATCTACAATATTTACAAGGGAAAAAATGGAGGAAAATATTTGGTGTAAGTAGTGCTGCTCCTCCAAAACAATTTCTTCACAAAACTTCAGTCTAATGGAATCAGAACCGACATCTGAGCTAACTTTCCCTCCAACACTTCACTCGACATCCATCACACTAACTTGCACATTGAGGCTCATCCTGTCCCATTTCTGCGTTCAGATGAAATGTAAGTACAGCATGTGCAGTGAGTTCTTGCTTTAGCACTCTGTGAGATAACAAAGTGACAGAATAACTTCAGTCACCACAGATCACTCTCATCCACTCACACAGTCGTATCTGCGAGTTTCAGAAAGACAAAGACTTTTTTGGACCTTTTAATGTTACAGGGAATTTTATTTAAGACGACTGAAACAGAAACGGCTTGTTTTGGAATATGTGGGGAAAGAAAACATCAGGATATGAAACATTGGGCAACTCTCCTGCATTTCGTCTCCATAAAGCCAACAAATGTGGCTTTAACTTAATGCCACTGTTTGGTGAAACTGCCCTACACTTGTTTACCAACTTTTTTACTGCCACTTAAACTTCTACCAGCGCCAAGACCTGCATGAAATAGTGGAAATTTCCAGATTGTTCAAAACTTTCTCAGATGATCAAACTTAATTTGACTCATTTCTGTCATCAAATAGTTTCCGAACAACTGTTTTTTCATGAGCCCTTTGTGGAAAAAGTGTGAATCTGAGCAGCAGAAGCCAAAGGAAAGGGGCGGCGGTTTGGATGTGTGACAGATGTGGCTAAGATTAGCTGAGGCTGGTAGACGAGCAGCGCAACCCCAAACTCCCACAGAGACTGTTACGGAATGAGCGAAGGCAGAACACAGCGACCTTGACCTCACTGAGTTGAGACCAAGACACACACTCGCAAGAGGAAGGAGTAGACATATCAAATAAAGGAGAACGAGACGTGACATTGCCCAGGTTGTGTTCACCTTCCCCCCACACACGCTATGAAACATCCAAACACTCGACATCCTATCGCTAAAAGCGGCTTCTTACACATTTATTCACTCACTTTGTCCCCCCAAAGCACAGAACGACACTAAACACACAACAATTATGTCCAAGCAAACACAGATTTAGGATTACATTGTAACTGAGCGGCGTGGAACACGTCCAATCAGCATAATGACCCGATATCCATTTCTCTTTAATCCAGACAATAGAAAACATGTGGGCAAAAAGCACGGGGCCGTCTGAGTCGAGGCCAAGCTGACAAAATGAAAACAGCAATCAGACAGAGCAGAGGGGGGGAGCGAGGGGAGTAAGGGAGTGAAGGTGATTCATTCTCCAAAATGAGAAGAGTGCTGAGCTGTGACTCTTATTCCCTGAAAGATGTTGCTCTTGTTAAACTGCGATTTACTAAACTTTGATTGGTGGTATTCCTCTGAACTTTGGCTAGGAGTCGTTTAAAGCCATGCTTGGAAACTAAGAGCAATGATAGCCTGCATGAACTGCTTGCGGTCATGTTTTTATGCCTTCCTCTATGTCTTTTCTAAATCTACAGACATGTATCCCATCTTTCCTGCCAAAAGTTCGATGAGAAGATCTGATATCAATCTCAAGTCTGTATGCATATACTGAAGCTGGAGCCAGTGAGGAGTTAGCTTAGCGTAGCACAAGACTGGAAGCAGGGTAAAACAACAATATCAGAATGGCCAATTAGTGAGCTTTAAAGGTGCTGTATGCAGATTGTTTTTAACGCTGGACAGAGACGGACTAAGTGTTTTCCCTTGCCTTCAGTCTTTTTGCAAAGCTAAGCTAATACCCTGCTAGTTCTGGCTTCAATTATTGATAGATGGTAATTGGGTAATTGCTAATTAAAGTTGCATTTTTCTTTAGAAAACGTTGTGCTGGCTCGATGTTTGAGACACAGAAATGTTAATGTGAAAAACATTAATTTGTTTCCAAAGAAAACTGTCTTCAGTTCCACTGAGTGAATCTTAAATGGCTCCCACTGAGGAGTTTCGTTTCCCTGAGGTTGAAATCAAACTTAAAATTTCCATTTTTCTGTTTTCGCCTCACCTTTCACTGTCACATCCAAGAAGCCTTGTTCTCAAGTTAGCCCCATATGTTCGTTCACTTAGCTGCGACAGCTAAACTGATGATTTCTGGATATTGGAGCTTTGAAAAAAAAAAAACAGTTGAAGAGTGCTGACAGTCTCAGCTGAGTGCAAAGTGCGTTTAATTCAAGCTGCTGAAAGCTGATAGATGTGAATACAGAACAAGAAAGACGGCAACAAATCCACTAGAGAGCCACACATACTGAAAGACTATTTCCTATGGCCAAGCACCTGATATTGCAGCGTGAAGCCATTTCTGAAACCTCTGTAAGAGGAGATCGTCCTCTGGTTGATAATGTAGAGCACGGCACAACCACTGGCATGAGTACAGGTTAATTCCCCTCTGCAGCTGTCTACGCTAAAAATTAATGTACTCAAGTAACTGTGGACATTTTGAACACGGCATCCATCAAATCAGCTTGAAACCGAAAGACAAATGAAGCCTCACAAACCTTTTGACAAACCCAAATACTTACATGCTCTTAAAACTCTTTGTATCCTGTTATTTCAGCACCAGTTGAAGCAATGAATCCTAATTAGTTTATCTTAATAGCTGCTACATCAGCCTTGCTTAGCATCTATCCTTATCTATGGTACTGAGTGGTGATTTTGATGAATGCTGTATAATCTGACAAAATCAGCTGTTCAATTTAGAATCCGAACATCATCTCCCAACAGCAGAGACTTCATCATCATCCCTGTCAAGGACTAAAGGATTTTATATCTTCAGATCGGTGCTTTGTTCACCTTGGTCGGCTGCCTTTTCAGAGCAGAATGAAACATTGAGATACGGCCAATAGCGCAGTTTTGTACAGCAGGCTGCAGGGCTGTGCTACCTGGGGAAAGGCCTCCATCACTCCAGCTACCAGTGCTGACAACTCACCCGGCCAGGTAAACCAGTGCTCCGGGCAACAAGGTGAACCAAAAGAAAGCAATGAAACGGCAGCAGGAACAGAGCAGATACATACTGTATCTGCTGAATGTGTTGTGTACGTGTCAGACAAGCACAACACTCAATCCAACGGTAGCATGCTAAAATATTAACCATGACATTGTCAGTCTAAAGGGTCATTTGACTCACTCAGGTCTAACAAATAAACATTTGAGGCTAATCAGCAGAGCTCCAGACCTGCAATGATTAACTGGAGCATTGATTAGCTGTCAACTACTAAATTAATTGGCAAGTATAAAACTTAAAGTAGTTTCTTTAAGTTAATATTCTCTGATTCAAGCTTCTTAAATGTCGATATTATCCGTTTTTTTTCCTCCAATTGGACATCATGTTTTTTAGACCAAACAACTAATCGATTAATCAAGAAAATAATCATTAGTTGCAGCCCTAAAAGCTAAAGTAAGATTATCTTAAGACTAAATAAAATTGTAGATTCTTAAAAGGTGCAATATTTAAGAATTTTGATTCAAAACAGTCAAAAATTTACCAAAATTATAAACAGAATGTGAAGACGTAACAGTTTTGACCCCATGTCAAAGACGTCTACATATCGTGTTGCACAGATATCTACTGAAGTAGCATACTAACCAGCTAGTCATGTGTCTGAAAACCTTGGTCTAAAGCTGCTGTGCGAGCAGTGTTAACACCAACCCTCCCCCAGTAGTCCAGCTAGCTGCACTGCTAACTGAGCTAACTAGCTAACAGTCACTACAGTCGTGGAACAGAGTGCAGTCAGCAGCAGTTAACAGTTACTCTGGTGACATGCTGCCCCTTTTTGTTGGCAGTATGAATTCAACAAGTATCTAGCTTTTACATATTGCACTTTTAAGCTGCTTAGCACAATATCCACCTATTCCTTCCCAGTAGCCATATTTTCCTCTAAGGTAGGCATCACTGATTGGCAGTGATCAATAAGTGTCCGGCTCTTACCTTTGAATTAGCCTGCCGATAGGGCGACTACCTATCAAAGCTTAATAGTAGTCTTTGTACCACCGTAACTCACATCAGACTAATTAAACCAACTAACATTAAACCAGTGTAACGAAGGTGCTCGGATGGAGCAAGCGCAGACGAACTCGTCACCTTTTATTGATCATCACTCCTTCCATTAAAGCCATTGAGATAAGGCTGAAAAACAGAGCAGTATTCCTTTAAATCAATGGTGACCAAAACACATCTGTGTGTGTGTGTGTGTGTGTGTGTGTGTGTGTGTGTGTGTGTGTGTGTGTGTAGGTGAGCGAGTGGGGGTGAGGGGGTGAAGAAGGGGGAGGTGGTTAACTGGCACACTAATGAGCACCATACATCACATGCTATCAGTGCTAATCACACTAAGGGCTATATTTAGCCATTTAGCTTCAATTACCTGTTTTCCACGGGACTAATCAACACCGAGCAGGCGACACCGCTGCTGTAAATGTGACCGCATGTGTGCGTGCATGTGTGTGTGTGTGTGTGCGTGCATACTGCTGGTGCGTGGATGTATATGTTTAATTAAGTAGGACAACCTGTGTATGAACACGAGGTCTTAATCGCTTTTGGAAGGAAACCGCAGCTCTCGCCCTGAACTCGTATTGAGCCGAGATAAGTGGGCCGAGTTAAAACCCGGTGAACTGGGCTTTAAAAACCCAACAAACGATTCCTTTAAACAAAAACAGTTATGAGATCAGTTATAACGGAGCTTATGTTGTGATAGATTTTAATCTGTTAGTACCCAGACAAAGACTTAATTCCAGCTTTATGGTTTTTAGAAATTACAAACAAATAAGCTCCTTAATAAGAAGCAATTAATGTAACTTTGTGATTGTGTGTTGGACCACAGATTAGATCAGGGTCCACATATTACACGCAGCATGTTCTGTTTTCATTGCTCGTGCTTCCATAAAACACAACCGGACATTACTTTATCTCAAACAATATCTGAGAGCAATTTATTCTCCATGTTTCGCTGCCAAACAATAGTTTCTGTTCATGTTCTGTTTTCTTTTAGCTTTTTTGTTAAATTGGTCTTAAATTAAATTCCCAGCTTTAGAAAAGCCTTTTTTTTTTGGGCTTTCTTAAACCAGCCTGAGTAACAAATCTCTGACAAATCATCATCACACAGGAGCGAAAGAGCACAAGCTTTACCAATCATGACACTACGTACCAGCTTATCCTCGGTGTGACCCTGTACTGTACTGCGCTAGAGGCCACAGGTCTTGTTTTTCTGCTGTGTCTGTTTCCGAACAACAAACAAGTTGTTCATCTAACCTCTGTGACACAACGGAGGAAACAAACAGAGGATTTAATGGATGTATGACTGTGCTAAAAGGAGCTTGAAATGTCAATCCAGAGGGTAGTGAAAGGGAGAGGGGAGGGTAAAAGAAAATAATGCATGGGGAGAGCGAGGATGATGGACAGAAAGGAGAGGGAGGTAGAGTGGATGAGAGGAAGGACAAAGGGGAAAAAATATAGATAGAAGAGGCCCCGAGAGGGGATAAAGAAAATGAAAAACAGGAAGGAATAGATTCAGAAAAAGAACAAGGAGAAAAGAGATGATGAGGCTAGCCGAAGAAGAAAAGGGAAGTAGGTGAAAAGAGGCCAGACCAATCGTCCATGAGAAAGACCCGGCGGTGGGGACTGAATTCTCAAGATCGAGGCCAATGGTGCTTTAAACTGAGCTGTTTCTTCACAGAGTCTGGCCGAGACGCTCAGAACACAGCGAACTGGACAGCTTCCCCCCCTCTCCTTTGCCGGGAATTATTCTGTCACTCCCTTGGCTTAGACAAGTAGTGCTGGGGGAAGTGTTAGCGTAGCGGGAGTTTGTATGAGTGTGTGTGTGCGTAGCAACGCAGCTGGCAAGACTCAAGCTGGCTCGAGCATCGGCGCTGTTCCCGTTGCACAATGAAACGGCCGTCAATCCAGAGGAAACTAGTCTTTTTTTAGCAATAAATCAGCTGAATTAAAGAAGTTGGGAAGTGAGGGGGGGAGACGGCGGGAGAAAGAAGGGACTGATGGGACACGGGGTGGGCAGGGAGGAGGCTGAAGTTTCGTGAGAGACAGACAGAGAGAGGCAAAGACCGAGTAAGATATGACACAGTACATACTGTCTGTATTTATCATTATAGCTATAAAAAGACCAGACTTACTCGAAAAACACAGCAAGTCCATAATTCTTCCATGACTTCGCGTGATTGAGTGCTTTCAACAACTGTTTACAGAACTGTGCAAAGTCAGGGTTTGAGAATTTGGCATTGGCGTCCAAAATCCACAAAGAAGAAGTTGTTGTTTTGAACGAACGCCAACAAACAAGTGATCGTATTTCTTTGTATCTATGTTTTGCCATAACTAAAGGCCAGAGGTCAGACTCACACATGAGCAGCATCCATGCAGATGGTAGATATTCAGCGTGCGATGGCTGAATGCCACTTCCGGGTTATTTTAAACTGAATTAAATGCACAGTATGTCGTTTCTGCCATCAGTCGAAACAATGACAGGCTGATAGTAGCGTGGGATCATGGGAGTTGTTGTTTTCACTGTTGAACAATCAACGCTGCTGATGAAAATCTTTCCGACGTGACTCAGGCAGAAATTTAAAGGTCATTAACTGACGAATCATCTGATATTTCCTCTGGGAAATATTTGGGATAATACAAGTATACAACTAAACTAAATATATAACAAATGTCTTGTTGTTTTTAGACATTTTTATGTGACATATTACTGTGTATCTTTATTTACCATGAAAACAGACCAATAAAACGTTGAGTGACCTTCATACATTGAGACAACCTGCTAACTAGAATTAGCGCCTTGTGGTTGTACGCCTCCAGTCGCACCAGTCAAGTTGCTGTTCCTGAGCTATGAACTTAAATAACGTCAAGAACATTTTTCACAGAACATTACGATGTTATCCTATCTGACATTTGTGTAAAATGTTGTCATACTTATCATACTAATAGTTGAGAAATGGCCAAAAAATGTGTTTGGTGGGTCCACAGTGACCTTTGACCAACAAAGCTAATCAGTTGATTCTTGAGTCCAAGTTGACGTTTGTGCCAAAAATAAAATCCCTTCGTGCAATTTTTTTTATACATCGCGTTCTCAAGAGGTCACAGTGACCTTGACCTTTGACCACCTCAATGTAATCAGTTCATTCTTGAGTCAGAATTTGAAGAAAATCCCTCGGGACTTTCTTGAGATATCACGTTCGTAAGAATGGGACGGCTGAACAACCAGAAAACATAATGCCTCGGGCCACGGCCATCGCTGCCACGCAGACAAACTGTAACATTATTTGGATGTTGTGCTGGGGTTTACTTTCTCTCGCACTGCCTCTAGTCTGACTACTTTACCCTTAATGTGTTCAACAGTCCCCGGTGAATAGGTGTAAATTGCACTCAGCTATGTGTAATATATATATCGGTGGAGAAAAGCCACCTTGGCATCACATTTGTCCAGTTTTCTTACATATTCACAAACCACAAAATGCAACAAGCACTGCCATTGGATGCTTTTCAGCAGCCTTTAAGTATTTAAGTCTAGATTTTCTTTAAAAAAAAAAAAAAAAAAATGATCCTCTGAAGACTTCATTAAAGAATATCTACAGAGCAGCTATAATCACTTAGCTGTGTGGGCAGTATCCCACTATACATTACATTAAGGCCATATTTGAATAAGAGCAGCCCCAGTGGGATCGTAACCACGAGTACTAGACGTGTTAGCACCTTGGCTCCGGCCTGTAAAATCTGCAGCAACACTTTGTGCGACGGTGGATTCAGGGACACTTTCACACTGTGCACGTCTGTGTCATCAGGAGGCATCTGTGAGTTTATGAGCATAAGTCTGGCCGAGGATTTGAAACCCTTCAGATGGGAGACTGACCCACATACGGAGCCGTTTCTCCAGCCAGGCGGAGGTCTCATAAGCCTCGCTGTAATTGAGGGCCAAGGGAGCACCTCAGGAGTGACGGCCGCTTAATGAGAAATTATAGTTCTGCTGATGCTTTCAGAAAAACCTGACTCCATTTGATAGTAATTACATCTCATATGGTTTCATTACGCCGGCTCCTTATTTGGATTAGGCAATATTACGGCTGAAATGGGAGAGGATAAACTCTGCCGGGATTAACACCAGTTTGAGACCCCCCACACACTCACTCACACACACACACACACACACACACACACACACACACACACACACACAAACTGTGATAAATGAATGAGGTTGAGCGAGTGAGTCTGGCCACAGAGGTCAGACAAAGTTATTCAAATTACGCTGCAAATTTATCTTAATTATGCTCAAATTCTTTGTTGTGTCAATTAACTTCCAGTCCCATTACAACAATACATTACAACATACATACAGGATTTAGTCTGAGGGTTCATTCTCGTCAACGAAGGACTTCAGTGACCACCTGTCCCCCCAAGGTGGTGACCACACTAGCAGCATTATTAGGGCCCGAGCAGGGAACCTGCAAAGACCCTATTGTTTTTCGAATGATTTTTTTTTTTTTTTCTTTGTCGCAAATGAACGCATTTTTACATCTCTAAATATTTTTTAGTAATTTTTATTATTTTCTATCAATTTTTATATGTAAATATTAGCATGTTAGCTCAATAGCTTCCAGGTCATGTGATCAATTGACTCAAAATCATGTTGGGATCATGTAACTACACTGGCTGCATGAGATACACCTCTTGTTCTTACATTTTACATCTGTTCATATTTTTTATTAATTTTTATATGCAAATATTAGCATTTTAGCTCAATAGTTCCCAGGTCATGTGATCATTTGACTCAAAATCATGTTGGGATCATGTAACTACACTGGCTGCATGAGTCATGGGTCACCAGATTTGGCCCGTAGCTCGTTACACGAGTACGTTAATTCGATACTACAACTGCCCTCATGTGCCGCACAATAGCTCAGTAGCGCCCCCTAACGCCCCCTTATGGCTTTTCCCATTAAGTTTTTTTCATTTCTACGCCTCGTACTTTATTTCACTAGTCCTACAGATTTAACGCCACAGACTTCACACTCGCTAAATATCATCTTCAGACCTTGATGATGACACCTTGTCAAAAGCTTTTGCCTCCGATATACATATGTATCATGACCAGACGCACAAAATACCCCTCGGCACCGAAACCCTCAGTCCAACAGGAAGTCGGCCACTTTGGTTCACAGCGGCCATTTTGTCTAACTTGAAGTCCCGCCTCCTACATGCGCATACACTAACAAATTTCGGCACGCATAAGTATCGTGACCAAACGCACAAAAAAGCCTCTTGGACCCACAACCTCAGTCCAACAGGAAGTTTGCCATTTTGGTTCAAAGTTGAGATGTTGCCGCCATTTCCACCCATTTCCATGGCTCGTACTTTAATTAACTTGCCCTATAGATTTAACGCCACAGACTTCACAGTCACTAAGACTCATCCTCATACCTTGATGATGAAGAGTTGTAAAAAGCTTTCGCCTACGTTATTCCTGGTGGGCATGACAGTCTGAACTTTCAATGCTTGGCCACTATAAGAGCCACGTCAATGTGTGGTGTGTGTTGGACACAAACTGTCCACTAGGTGGCTACGTTGTGTTGTGGGTCAGCCTGATATCAATCAATCAGACGTCACTGATATCGCACATTTAATACAAATACAATGTAGCACAAAGAGCTTCACACAATAAAAGCAAGCACAACAAAGCAGAAGTGAAACCAAAAGACACACACACACACACACACACACACTTTCTCTCACACATCGCACATACATGCTTTTCTGACAGAAGCTTACTGAGGCGCTACCTTTCGCTCAGCTATGTGCTGTGACGACAAACATCATCCAATTTAAATGACATTCACAGGCTGTTTTCTCCAAATCATACATTACAACATGACATGTAATTGATGGGTGAGCTCTAGGGCCACATAGTGGACAAACTTGCCCCCTCGTCTGCCCTCCGACGGCGCCACGGCCCAACGTACGTGGGGGGGCGAGGGCTCGTTCATCGCTGCTTGCAGCTTTAATTCTAATTGGTTCCTGTGGGTTTGCAGGATTTGGGGGTGCAGAGCTTATGCGCTCTGGGTACTTCCTGTTTCCTCCGCTGGGCTCTGAGCTCTTCAAGCTGGTTAAAGAGAACGACTCCAAATTATCTTTTTGTCACTGCAGCTTTTTTCATCAGCGACAAATATGGAGGGAAATCTTGTAGTTCTTGTTGCTGAACAGCTGAATCTGTCTGACTTTGTCCTGCTTGGAGTAACATTAGTAGGACTAAGAATTTCAGGTAAGTTTTAGATATTTTTTCTCTGTTATTGTCGGGAGACAATGATTGGCAATCAAGCCTGTTTCCACGTAGTATGACGGCTCTCAGATCAATCAGATAACACTGTTGTTTAATCTGCATCTCTGTATTTATAGATCTGTAGATCGATTGGAAAGTGATGACGAGATTCAAGACTGGATTTTTGCATTTCTTCATTTTCTTCAGAAGCTTTTAAAACATTAAAATGATCCACAGTAGGGCTGCACAATTAATCAAAATATTATCGAGCTCGCGAGACGAAGTGCAAGAAGTGCAATATCCAAATCGCAGAAGATGCAGTTGTTGTTTTTTTTTCCGAAGTAGCGCTGCAGAGACGCTCTGGCCAAGAAAATCTTGCTGTCCGGGCGCAAGAGAACAACAACAAATGTCACATCCTCATGATTTTAATAGTGCTTGAGTGAAAATGAAAACTTTGATGCAACAAACACTTTTTTCACTTCAACTAGTACCTCGCTCATTTCACTCAGGAACGGTTGCTGGTGAAATGCTCCTCTCACACGCTGTGCTGTGCTGTACCTGCTGGTTTGACCTGGAGTTTGCATTGATAATATCCAGGGCTGCAGTGACTTCAGAGAGAGGCTTTCTCATTACCACAGATATTGCGCTTGAGATTAAAAGTGGTTCTGCTAAGTCAGAGGTAAGAGCCGGTGGATTTGAGATGCGGCGGTATTAGAGCTGCAAGTTTAGGCTTTAATCCCGGCAGAGGTAGAGCAGGCGTCGAGGTTTTCCCCCGTCTGAGTCTATCTCTCACACCCACACCACGCAAACACACACAGAAGTTAGCCCTCCGGCAATTTATCTGTCCTAACCTACATACAACGCAGAAGTTAGGTCTTACCTTAAAAGTACCCCAAGTTCCCTACTCTTTCTCTCTCTCTCACACACACACACACACACACACACACACACACCTCCCCAAAACCCATCATCAAATCTCTTTCCCTTTCACCACCTTCCATCCCCAGGAGAGGAGCACCAGCACTGAAATCTAATTAAAGACTCCATAAGCAGAGCTCAAATGAAACTGTCACATCAAAGTCGCCGCTGGGACAGAATGACACAAATCAATAAGACAGAGAGCTCCGGCAGATCCCCCCGTGCACCCTGGAGACTCCTGAGCCGACCTGGGCTGGGATTAGACCAGTCAGACAGCACTCTGACTGGAGGTGGGAGTGATGGAGCCTGCTCGTCTACGTATCAATTTCACTGTCTGACTCCTGAAATGCTGCAACAAAGCTGTGATGCTTTTTCAAAGTAGTGGAATCTGGGTGAATCTGAGAGGGCTGATGGGTGCTGGAGGATGAAATATTATTGTATGGTAAGTAGTCTGAGTCAGGCTGTCTACACACCTTCATGTATCTATAGATCCATCTCCCAATCCATCCACCTCTCTGAGTACTGAGTGTGAATACGGAGGCAGGTGTCAAAGCCATTAGGGAAGCTTTGACTCTCGTAAAGCAGATTGCTATTCCTGTTTTCTTTGTTTTACTACTGTGCTTCATGAATGGATTACTTTTTAATACAGTGTGCAGCCATTTGCTATCGCTTGGATGCTGACGATATCTTTGGGGCCAAGCATCTTCTTTCCATCTTACTCTTCTGCATAAAGTACCCATGAACTAACATGAGTACCGGTCAGCAGAGATATCTAAATCCGAGCCATTCAGGTATTACAGTTTTCCAATTCTAATAGAAGTTTTATAGCTGTATGAATCCTGGAGGGAGCAGTGAAATGCAGAGAAAAATCTGGTCTGCATTTGTGAAATGGGGCTCAACGGGCTCGCGGGGTGGAAAGTTTCAGAAGATTGACAGGTGACTTAAGACAGAAGAAGGAATGGAGAACGACTTACCTGCACGGAAAAGAGTGGAGACGAGGTTCAAGGGAAGACGGGAGCAGGGAGAAGACCATGGAAGGAAAAAGAGAACAGAAAAAGGTTAGTCTCAAATACAAGAGTGGCTCTGAAAGACGACATTAACTCAACAGTTTAACATCAACTTGGGCATAAGACTGTTCTTTGCCACAGGATATACCAAAAACATAAAAAGGACTAGATGTGAGACATACAATTATGCATTTACTTAAAGTTTTGGTTAACAAAGCCAGCGTTTAAAGTCTTAAACTGTCATACTGTCTGTCCGCTGTTCTTTTAAAAGAACAGTCTGGCATTTTGTAAAAAATGCATATTCACATTCTTGCAAGTTAGATGAAAAGATTGACACATTTCTCATGTCTGTATGGTACAAATAAGGCTGCAACCTGCAGCAGATGAGCTTAGCTTCGCTCAAAGACTGGAAACAGAGGGAAAGATGCTGGATCGAACTCCTAAATGTATTGTTGCCGTCCAAGAAATAATGCAGCAAGCCACAACCATGCAGATTTTAAACTCTGAACTTCAGAAGCGCTGCTGGGCGGATTTGAAAGCTTTTGACACAGCCGGGCTAGCAGTTTCCTCTTGTTTGTAGCTTCTAAGCTAAGCTAAGCTAACCATCGCCTGGCTGTTGCCTCATATTTACCTCACAAACATTAAGTGGCATAGTTTTTCTCGCCTAACTCTCTGCAAAGAAATTTAAAGTGCATTTCCCAAAATGTCAAACTATTGCTCAGCTTCCTCTAAGGTTTCACAGCTATTTGGGGAAAAAAAGTAATTTGCTTCACAAAGACTCTTAAACCCATATCTCTAAGCCTTAACAGGTGCATCATTAAAGTTAAAGCAGAGGCGGTTGTACAAACCATTTTGTTAAACCCTGATTTCTATGTTATTAAAATACTAATATCGTAGAAGTGATGACACAAAGGTGATACTTTTCTTTGTAAGACAATGCTGCTCTATAATCCATCCAAAACCATCCTTTTACTGACTTCAAAGAGTCTCTCAGGTATCCAAATGCATTTTTTAAGCCAACAAGAACCTGACAGACCTCCACCACACTCACTTCCCTCCAACTGCCTGAAACTTTTAACACTCCACTGAGTGAGAGCCACAGGCTGTTTGGGACCAGACGGGCTTGTATTGGCCAATATTTCATTCAGCGCTGTGTGAACTAATCTTCCTCCCAGGCATCAAACCCAATTATGCATTACACAACGATACATTGCCAAACAACAAATGCATTGTTATTCCAGTTACCCTGGAACAACCACTAAGGGACACAATATTCTCCCCCGCTTCCATTTGCGTCATCAAACGTTCTTGTTATTTGCAAGTAAGCACGGAAAACATTAAATTTCAGTTGGAATCCAATTTTCTTAATACTGATCTTTGGATTCAGGCACTTGTTAAGATGAATGCAATATAATACGTGATAAGAACAGATTTGATTCCATTTGATTTAACAAGAAACACGAAGCACCACAGAAGAGAAAGTTATGTCAGGATAAAAAACTTTCAAAGAGAACTATACGTCCATCTACAGGTCAGCCTCTTGAAATGCATACTTTAAGTGTTCCCAAAGAACAGATGCTTCATTTAATTCTGCACCGTCTTCAGACATCCTATACATTCCCTATCATTTAGGAAAAATAAAGCACATTATCCCACCCACTGCAAGGCAATGCTTATGTTAAGAGACATCGATACTTTACAGAGCGCCAGGGGAATAGGAGAGTGGGGCTGGCTAAGCCGGGCCTTGTTGTTGAAATAAGCACTTTTGCTCTCGCACAGACAGCAGAAATCTGACAACGATACCTTACACAATGGCCATTGTCGGATGCGAAATCCGTGAGGGAAGAGCAAGCAAACGGGCTAATTTGCTGTGTGAACAAAAGGATGTCTGTGAAAGCTCTGCAGTGACACGTTTCTGTTGCATTAGGGATGGAGAAGGGATTAGAGTCGAGTATGTGATCCTGTCTTGTCTGACTGTGATCTTTTTTTTTGAAAAGACGCTGCACGGCTGACAGAAAAATGTCTGCAGAAAACAAAATAATGGGAGCCGAAACAGAAGTCTCCCCCTCCTACTTTTATTCCTCACCCATCCTGAAGAAATGCTGTTAACAAAAGGAAGCCATTGTAGCAGTCACCTTTGTGGATTCACTCTGATTTCTACAGAGGGATTTGTTGAAGACATCCTCCTTGATTCATTATTACAGCACCATTAGAGATGACACCTCAGCAGCCACTTGTCTTCCAGGTCCCTCAGAAACAATTTCAAGGTTGGCTGTGATTGTTTCATCTCAACATCACTGTATTCTGTTTCATGCCTCTTTTCATCAACTGTATCTAGATCATGTTAAAGGGTTTTAAAAGGGACAAGGATCCTGCACAGTGTCACTTGTATTCGTTGCGTTTGTTTCAGTAGATCTTCATTAGGTAGGACAAGATGATTCCAACCCAAAGGACTTACTGACCAAAACATAATGAATGAAAGTGAAAAACAGCGGGCAGGATTTCTGGTTTCTTCTAAGGTTATAACAGACAAATACTTTGCACATCTATTTTGTGAGCCTGATGCGTAGGAGAGGGACGAGTAGACCATGAGCCTGATGAAGGCCTAATGCAGAGTTTGCTTGCAACTCATTCTCTTAGTATCTCTCAGTATACAACTTTTGCATCAATGTAATGATGTACCCTGATTTTGAGGGTATAAGATTTGTTGGATTAGGTAAATACAGTCATTCCTTTTTGGTGATTTTTTCCAGAAAATGTACTATGGTTTGGTTTTTATCCAAGTAGAGGGTAAAACATAAAACTTCATATCCAACAAAGGATTTCCAAGGTTTGTACCACAGGTACTATGTTAATACCATTTCAGATACAGTTTCCGTTGTATTTATCCTCTTTTTGAGCAATTTAAATGAGTAAGGACTGCTCTATAAATTACAAAGCATCTTAGAAGATGTCTTCTTGATCTCGGCAGAGCCAGAGGATCCGGAGCATGTAAACTAAGCAACGTCCTGAGATTACATGACAGCCTTCCCTAAATATGAAAGAAATTTGCATATTTCTTATGCATCTACTTTGATTTCACAGTAGCCTCTGTATTACAGATGATTCTTGACAGTTGTGCAAAAAGACAAAGTGAATCAGTCTAAATATAAACTCCACTATGTTGTTGCCAACTTGAACGAGAACAGGAGTTTTACTTTTGATGGACAGTTCCTTGGGAGCGAAGCCATGCAGAACACCGACCCGGAGCCAGATGTGAATAGAATTGGCTCTACAACGGTTGTTTACAGGTGAACGAATTTGACACAACAGTTTTATGATAAATAGTCTATATATTCATACATAAAAACTTGCAAACTTTCAGAGACTGGCATAGCCTTTTTTCTCTGCGCCTGGATATCCTGGGAATGCGTTTGTTGATCTGCTTGGTATTCCGGCAGGCTCAGCGCACAAGTCAAGCATAGCAGATACGTCTCTGCAAGTCATCACAAACCCCAGAGCAGAAGGTACACCCTGACTGGGCATGGAGACAGAACATTTCACAGTCTGACTTCAAACACATGGTCCTCGCAGAATCACTGTTGGTGTGTGCATGTGTGCAGCAGCATGCATCGAAGTTTGAATGACCAAATGAGCAACTAAAGACGGAGCACGGTGTATTTATATCGATGTGAACAAGCACTCATTTGAAAACGTGCCCATTCACATCGCCTCAATCTCCTTGCTTGGGTTAAGCTGCTGCTTCACATCCCTGAGTCTTATCTTAACTCTATGAAAAAGCTACAAAACTAAGTTCCCATGACCGAGTTAAGACTCATAAAACCCCCTCCATTACAACCATTATGAAATAATTGCATCATTTTCATCGCCCCATAAAAAGCTTTCTATTCGGTTGAACTCAGACAGATTTGGTCTAGATAAGTCTTAATCAGGCCTGTCAGGGCACAGTTCCCCCTAGTCCCAGTCGTACAGCATCAAAGGCACAATTCCCACTATGGACGAAGGCGTGGGAGGTAGTTAGAGCTATAAGACGGACAGGCAGACAGAAAGAAAACAATGGAAATAGATGGGCAGAGAGGGAAAGAGATGTAGACAAACAGCGGGACGGATCTCTCAGAGGACTTGGTTCAAAGCCGACTGCATGCCCGGTCTGTTTTAATGTTAATTCCACCAAACGGACAACAAGTGCCGCTCCGCTTCTCCAGGCAATTAATCTTGCGTGAGCCTAGCGGAGAGAGATTTCAGAGAGGGCTAAATAAGTCTGCATACATTTTCGGAGCCAATTACCGTGATGACTAGAGGAGGAAGGAGGAGGAAGAGAAGGATGGAGGGAGATGAGGATGGTCGGACAGAACGAGAGCGAGGGAGGAGGTTAATGGAAAGAAAGACACACGGGAGGAGAAACACAAACGAACAAGTGTAACGAAAATGGAAAGGCGGACAGGGCGGGACGTCGAGACTCTTTTGGGTCAAATCCTGATCTGAAGAAAAGAGTGGAAAGCAAGATAGATAGAAGATGTCGACCGAGGCCAAAAGTTTACCCACGATTCACAGCAGTGGCTCTGACATGGAGTGTGTTCATTTAGCTTGTCAAAAAGAAAAGAAGAGATAGATCAGTGTCAAAGCACACGTCAGTAGTACTCCATGTCTGAGGGAAAAGGATGTGAAGCCTGATGCTTCGAGAGGACAGTGCAGACAAAGAGCTTTTTTGGCTGCATCGTTGAGCTTAGCTGTCACTAATGCACTTCCACTGACAGATAACCATTATTATGGATGCTGTTAAAGCTGAATGATGTCGCTGATGGAGATATAAACGCATTTAAGGAGCCTTGTACAACTCGTTGGAAAAAGTAGTTAAACCCAGAATGATTTATTTTTCAAACTCCTGTGTGTCGAGCAACTTCAGCGGATGGGAGAACGTACTTCACTCGCCTCAGGAATGTTCTAATATCAGCAGAGGTGTGTGAAAACGTTTGACCGCGGCCATCAAAGTTTCATGAAAACGTATCCTCAGAAAAATAACACGGGGGGGGGCCCCTCCGGTAACATTTGACGCTTTCTTTGGCGACCACAATTACCAACACATTTAGAAACCAATTGAGGGAACCTGGGTCCGCTGAAAGCTGCCACACTCCTGTCTAACTGACTCTGACAGCAAGTGCAAAAAAACAACAATGAGGATAGCAATGTCAGGAGGAAAATCCCCAGACTGCAGCTCTGTCAGGGGTCAGTGGTTTCTGTGTCTGGTTCCAGCGTTGCCACCTTTGGGTTGGCTTTCCTCTCAGACATAATACTGTACAAATACACAATGGGATCTTTGACAGGAAAGGGGGTCTTGGTTTTGAATGAAGGGTGCGGTTGTGTGGACTGTTGCTAATGTGGGTTAATGGTGTTTGATATGAGTGCAGGCAAGTTAATGGTCCTCTTCATGAATGAAATAACAGACCCTGTGTAACAAAATAAGAATTATTTTTTAGTTGACTGCAAATACATAATCTCTGTCTGGATTACGGAGAGATTTATAGGGGCTACATATCTTTGAATGAAACAGACAACACGATAGCTTCCCTTTTTCAAACAACACAGGACAAAATGTGAGTTTATTCATTCATCTAGTCGAGAAATCAGATAAAAATGGTGCCTGGATGTTTACAGGAAAGCAATCTAAACGGCAAGAGTGTCATTAGTCTATGGCTGTTACATTGCACAATTAACATTTGCTTCATCATGATAAGTTCAAAGCAAAAAACATGTCTATAGTCTGCCTCAGCCTCTTTTAAACTCCTTTAGGACCAAAATTATCAGCAGAAAAACAAGTTAATACCCTAAAAAATCACTGAACAACAGGGGACAAACCTCACTGACTGATGTCTTATCATGTCCCTCGTATCTCTTGAGATTTATCCATCACAAGCAAAGAGAAGCGACACTCTCTGATTCGATCTTCTTCTGATGTTTGGTTGAATCAAAGCTGAGCTTAAAGCATTACAGGAGATGAAAGTGTGCATATATATGAATGTGTCCGAGCATGTTTCATCTAACTTGCCAAATATAGCCTTGTCTGCTTTCTGTCACTGTGCAGCCACACACCTTTTTTTATTTTATTTTTTATTTCAGAGCATTAGTGTGCTTTGGTGTATGTGAGAGTCTGCAGCGTGTCTGCTCTCTCCCCTGCTGTTCTGTCAGAGATTGCAGAGGTTATTTCATAAAGGTCCATCTCCCGGCCTGCCTCAGACCCAATCATCCCCCCAGCAAATCTCATTTACACCAAACCCCGGGGACGCTGCGGCCATTTCTGCTGCTAACTCTATACTGCAACAGCCTGCAGTGAGGCTCAGTTAGGTGGCAAAAACTTGTGAGTATGGGGGACACTGCCTTTCCAATTACATACATTCTCATCACGGTGTAGGTTTTACATCACTGCAGAGCTAAATCCTGATATGATCCTCCCAGGAACTCCTCCTTTGTACACACCCATACGTGTTTTCTATTGTCACTGTGGCTGCATATCTGATGTTTATGTTTCTGGTGATCAAGGAAATGCAAGTATGTCAGCTCTTTGTGGCCTTACCCACATTTTGCTGCTAAAATAAGAGGTGCTGGTGAGGTGAACGTGCTTATGGAGTCTTGAGGCCTCATAAGAAATCCACAGTGCGTAAAAATGGGTTCAGAGTAGGGTTGAAACTACTGATCATTTTCATCTTTTTAATGGTCCCTTAGGGCTATAAGATGGAGAAAATAACAAGGTGTGACTTCTTCAAATTGCTTTTTGTGTCTGATCTACAGTCTAAAATGGCAACATTTCCTATTGAAAATGACATAAACAAAGAAAACCAACACATCAGTTCTCATAGAGAACTGAAACCAGCAAATGTTAAGCTTATTTGCTTGATAAATGACTTTAAGGACATATAATGCTCATTTACAGGTTCATTATTTTATTTTACTACTAGAAAAGGTTTACATGCTTTAATGCTGAAAAAACACATCAGTTTTATCATACTGTCCAATGCTGCAGCTCTGTATTCCCCCTCTGTTTGAAACACTTTTTTTTTTTAGCTCCTGTCTCTTTAAGTGCCCCCTCCCCTCCCAAATACTCAGTCTACTCTGATTGGTCAGCTCACACACGCCAGAGCCAGCACCGCAAACGACAACAGAGCAGCTGTGCTGAGTCAAGTCTTGTGTGCCAAACTAGCCTCAAGGCATAAATTTGGCAAATTTGTGACATGGTGAGGAATTAAAGGCGAGACTACTGACGAGGCGTTTCATGTGCGGCGTTTTCTGTGGGACAAAGGAGCTTCTGTTGGTGCAGACTTGGACCTTTTTGACTTTAAAGATCTTTTAGATGCATAAGAACAGATATAACACACTGAAGGAAAGGAAAAAAACATTAAAAGTCTCCTTCAAATCAGCTAATAATAAATGAGAGAAATGATTAATATGCTTTTAAAACTGTTAAATCCTGGAGACAGCTTAGAGTGATATTTTGTAAATGGACATTATTCTGATTTTCCTGATGCTACAAATCCCACCTATCAATCACTCCCTGCAGGTTAAATTAAACACCATGAATGCCAATGACTCAAGTTAAGTGAAAAACTGCAAAAAAGATAAATCTTTCATATGTTTTATGCAAATACAGTCGACACAGAGTGATTAAGGATACTCTCCTCAGATGCTGAGATTACCACATGTGCCCGCGCTGTGAGGAGCGACGAGGGTCGCGACTGCGTGTTTGATAATGAGTTTGGCTTCTCCCCGCTGGGTTGGAGCAGTCAGATGAGCAGCAGTAGAGAGGTCCGTGGTGTTTGTTTGCATCATGCTCAGCGTCAGACTTATCTGTGTCTCTGTTATGACAACCAAACTTGTTAGAGTGCTTCTGTGTGCGTGTGTACCCATATCTGTGTTTGCATCATCTTCATCCGTGGCTCTGTTATGGCAACCGAGCGAACTGAGATCCATGTGTACGTCTGTTTGGGAGATGGGGGATTGCTCAGGGTCTGGCACATGGCTGCAGACTCACAAAGTGCTATTGGTTTATAAGTTGTTGCAGGACAATCAAAGGATTCGGTTTGTCGCTGCAGATATAACAAATAATTTCCTCTGACACGTGACTAGATTTGCTCTCCAGAGACGCTGCAGAAAAAACAGAATATCTTTTTGGACAGACATCTTGGAATTAGATTTTGGAAATGGTAAACATGTTTTTTTTTTCATCTGATTACACAAGGGCCTTTCCTCCACCACTGTAGCCTGAAGGCTCGCCAAAGTCTGCAGCTCTGCTGACATGGCAGCCATTCGGTTCATAGGATCATGTTTTAGGCCCCTTGCAACAAATCCCAGACTTTAAACTTTTGCTGTATATTTCCTACTGTTCCTGGCAGCCATTACATTTCATTCATATTTGCACGTTATAGAAATCAATTAGTAGACTCTTTCCAAGAGGATATGAAGTAACCAGCCAGTGGGGGGAAGTGGCTAGTAGAGCCCGACCGATATATTGGCTGGCCGATATTATCGGCCGATATTAGGCATTTTCCAAACTATCGGTATCGGCATTTATAATGGCCGATAAATGAATATTTAAAAAATAAAATAAGAACGGACGAAACACCCTTCAACCATGTTATGAGTGTTGGCGTTGCATATTTATTCTACCAGAGGACACTCTACAACGTCCCTGTTGGTGGCACTCGTGTTTAGAACGCCACAAACCCGACAACCAGCTGATACAGCCAGAGTCGGGCAGAGCGAACCAGTTACCCACGACTGAGATCATCGGTGGAGTGTGTTCATGGCAACTGTCACAAGAAATACATTGCTTGAATGACAATTAAAAGAACATCCCCATCAGTTCTCTTAACTCAAATAAGCATGACAAAATTTGTGACTACCATGTCCAGTTTTGCTGCTGTTACATGTAAGCCGAGAGTGAAACTGACTTAGCAAGTAATTTTGATAAAACAAATAAAACAAACAAGTTTATTTTTAAACTGCATTATCATATTATTTCAGTGAGGACTCATAAATAACTACAAATAACTAATGTAACGGAAATCTGTTGTATGTTTTGTTACACGTTTCTGGATTTTTATATATATATATATATATATATATATATATATCGGCTGATATATCGGAATATCGGATTTTTAAATCACCAAATATTTGTATCGGTATCGGCCTTAAAAATCCTTTATCGGTCGGGCTCTAGTGGCTAGCTAAGCAGCTAGGTGCAAGGTGGCAGCCCACCATTGAGCTGGTTCTGTGGGAGGTTTCAGCCTGTTAAAGGGCAGTTTTTTTCTCACCAAAGTTGGGTCTCTGCAGATACATTAATCACAGAGTATGGTCTAGACCTTATGAATTGGCGCTACACAAATAAACAGACAGTTTGCATAGTTGGTCGATGGCAATATTGACAAAAGTATAGTAGGACATTTTAATCTGTAAATGACAGGCTGAAGCTGAGGCACAGTGAAAACAATGCACACAATGTAAATAAAGATAATTAATTTTGTCCAAAAGCCCAAAGCCCAAAGCAACATCTTCAAAGAAATTCTCTTGGCCAACCAAGTGACACATTACAGATGAGTAGTTCAACTCTCTTCTGATTTCACATACACTTACAAGCACACCCTTGACATCCTCTCCCACTTTAGTCACTCCATATATCAGACGATAACAGGATGTCTTGCAACTTGAGGTCAACCGCTGCTCGCAGGATTCAGAGGTTGTGTTTAGATCTGATAAAAACAGGCAGAAAGTGGAGCGGCTGGCCACGAGTCAAGAATCTGCTTATTTAACACTCATGCACAGTTCCTGAGATCTCAAGAAGAGGAGGATGACACACACACACACACACACACACACATCCGTACACTACAGTCCAATGACCAGCGCCAACTTGGCACTTGTTGATTAGCCATAATGGATATAACATGCACTGAGAGTGGAGAGGTACTAGCCTTTATCCCCTCATGCCAGAGACTCAGTGAATGAATGAATGGCAGGATATCAGGGCACTCCATCAAATCCGGCGTCCCCCTCAACCTGCGGCTGCAGATAGTGTCGCTATCTGTTTACCCTGCCTATCAGACAGAATACTGTTGTGTGAAAAGTCTATTGTGGCTGAATTGACAGGGCTGCTAAATATGGGGAAAAAAAGACTCCGGGAGATGGCCTCGATTGCACTGAATTTGAATTACCTTGTGCCGATGCAGCAGCTCTGTCTGAATAATGGAGGCTGAATAAAAAAGCACACTGATATCAATCGCAGAGATAAAATGTTGCATCAAGTTTCATCATCATTCAAAACACAGCCTGTCTAGGTTTTCAAGGGTTTGTTTTAAAATGTGATAATTAAATATTTTCATTCTTATAATATTTTTGTTTTCCTATAAAGCATCATGTTATGTTTTAGCATTTTAAATGTAAAAGAAAATAGTAAAAAATTGACTTTACTACTTCATAAATGACTCAAATGTTAATAGATTATCAATTTTTTTGCTGCCATGATATTTCATCAATCTAATGTAGATGACCTCCCCATAAAAAGACTTCCTTAGCATGTAGCATTTAGCATCAGAAACTCTCAAGATAAGTATGTGCATAATATGTTACAAGTGCATACACAGCGTGCAGGGCAGGTAATTCCTGATTCTAGAAAATGTGTTATTTGGACAAAGTTCTGATGCATTTTGCTTGTCAACACTCAAGTATTGAATTCTTGTCTGATGAAGGAAAGGCTTTAGCAGATAAACATGCATGAATTCCTCAAACTAATTGAATAAAGTCATAAAAATCCCAAGAAAACTTTATTAAACCATTAAAATGCCTTTATTGCCACAGCATGGTCATGTTAGGCCTTAAAAACAACAACTCTGACGTGTTTCTGCATCAAACCTTCGTCAGCTTGTCCGTCGTTTTAAAGGTCCAACACGACCATGCCATGACAATAAAGGGAATTTAATAGCTTAAAAGAAAGTGCCTTGTCTCTGTGTATCCCGATCCAAAGGGCTCCTCTAACAACTCAAAAATCTGAGTACAGGATAAAGTATTGTAGCAACGTTACTGAAACTATAGTTTTATATTGGCACCAGTCAGAATGAGGAGCAGAGCCGTCAGCGCAGCTTTCTCTTCATACCCGACACATGCTCAGCCATGATTCCTGCTCCAGTGTAACAACAGAAGCTGTACTGCAAACCCCTCAATATTCAAACCATAACAGACATCTTCTGGAACAATGGGAGCACTCGTCAGTGTTTGGGTTACCTCCGCTGTAACAATAGGGAGGATGGGGGTGCCGACATACGAGATGACAGCGTGGTGGAGTTCAGCTGATTAGAATGGATCCTGAATCTCGGGGGTCAATGAGTTTGTTGTGAGTGCAGCGTCTTCCTCGTTTCAGGCTGCTGTGCTTGGAGGAAGTCATCATCAATGCTTGTGTGTCTGTGTGCACTGCATACATGTACTTTCTAATCATCTGTATGTATATGTGTATATCAGTTGTGAAACTAGGACACCTTGTACAAATACTTTCTAACATGCGACTGGCATCCAGCGTTTGTGTGCAGCTCTCAGAGTTTCTGCCTCATTACTTTTATCTTTCAGAGGAATATTTTGATGCATTGAGGTCTATAACCCTCTTTCACTGACTGCAAATAGGGCTGGCAATGTGATAAAATATACACCCTGAGATGATATAAATTCAAATGTCAAAGATTCCCCTACACCATCAATAATAAATATAGCTATCTCTTTCATAAATTGTATAATACCATTGTGGGCATGTTATAAATCAGTGGGAGGGACTGCTTTAAGGCAATATTGGATTGAAATCCTACAGTTGCTTGATTTTTCAGGTGTTTCAGTCACTGGATTAGCCAGAAACTGACATTTTGTTGATATTTTACCAATGAAAAGCTCCTCAGGTTTTTCTTCCCAAGCACAATCTGTGACTCCGTGAGAGAAAACAATTAATGCATGTATGCCGACTTTTAATAATTCGTTGTGACTTCAAAGACCGTCAGAGTACACAGACGGTGGAAGGAAGTGACTCCACAAACGCGCGCTGATCACAGCACAACATCCTGTTTATTCTTTCATTCCTTTAACGCTCACTTCCTGCCTGCATCCCTGCCACTTCCTGCAGGAGGAATTAAAGCTCACTATTTACCAACAGGGTGAAAAGGATGACAAAGCTTGGAGCTACTGTGCGATCATCCTCGCGTTAAATATCCTAAAACAATGGCAGTAACAATGTATAGCCGCAGTATAATGACATTAATAATTTAACAAGTGAATCGTGTATTCTGTTTCATGCTGCTTGTGTTTCTCCTACTGCGTCAAACACACACACACAAATAAAATCACCTACTTCCTGCCCTCCCTAACAAACACTAAAAACCTTCCTCCTGCAGTGTAACAGTAACTACAGTCCCAGTGGGTGCAGAAATCACCCTGGGGAGTGTGATGTAAGGCCTCAGAGGTTTACAGACAAACTTCCTCCTGTTGGTTCTCCCCCCCGCCCCCCAACATCCAGCAGACTGATGAGAAAGCGCTCAGCCGTGTTAAACCTGGAGCCACACTGACCCCTGGTGGTACAAAGAGGTATGGCTGAGGCAGACTTCCTGCTGCCGTCAGGTGATAAGTGTGCAGCGTGTGAGCTGGTAAAATTATAAGCTAAAAGTTACAAGGACTCTCTGTACGACTTATAATGTGAAGTAATTGGCTTTTTCCAACTTTACAAACTTTTCTATATTTCCTGTCTTGGGGGTGAACTTGTTGTACAGAGGTGCCATCTGGACTTTTTTTCTTTTTTTCATTTCATTTCTAAAGTGCTAAAGCAAGTAAGTGGACCTTGATAGGAAATTGCTTTTGTTAAATCAAGACGGGACTGTCAAACATACCGGAACCGGTTACCGTGGCAACAACTGGCTCTAAGCAGGGGCTGGACAATCTGTACTTCTGGACACATCTGTGTGACTATAAAGTCAAGTTTATCTTAATATTTTAGTACATTATTGCATTTTAATTCCTGATTGTGTTGTCTCACTTCTGACGTTTGTCCTAGTTTCTTGATCATTTTGATTTGCCTTGGGAGGGAAATGGATGCAAGCTACGCCGAAAACGCAGGCGTCAAGCCAATCAGCATCCTTTGTGGAACTACTAGAACTCATGGGTGTCTGCATTTTACAATTACACCCATTAAAAATATTATTCTAAACGAAATTTCCATGAAAATTAATTTGAATCATGTAAAAACAAGCAAAAAAATGTAGTGTGAGCTAAAGCTAAGTAATTTGGACAATTTATTGAACTAATACATGTACATTTAGGTCAGTCCACGATGTCGGTAATTCAGTGAATTATTTTTCCACTCGGCCCGGCTCTGAATTCAGACTCTTATGATGGCAGTTCCGGCCTGGTTCAGATCTGTGTCAGCGGCCCCAATATGTCAAGTTCAGAGACAATGCAGACAGAACACCCACTTTGGCAGAACGAGAGGGGGTGTGTGAACCCGCCGCAAACAGACAAGCTGATGTGTGCCACACACACACACACACACACACACACACACAGAAATAGACACACACCACTTCCTGCCTGAGAAGGCTTTTCCCACAGACCACAGCTGGGCTGGCTGAGTCACTGTGGTGAGAACCCCTCTGGCAGAGAGAGAGAGAGAGTGTGAGAGAGTAATGTCGGGTGGAGGAGAGCGAGAATGACAGAGCATGTTTAAGTATTTAATTGGCACCGTGTTGGTCTCATTATTTTTAGTTTGATTATTCAAAACATGCAATTTGTCACTGTTTTTTCCCTGATTAAAGAATGGGCTGGAAATTACTCAGATGAGCTCCGTGTGAACGGTGCAGATAACACATCGTCCTGTCGCAGGGAACACAACAACTTTTCAGATAACTGGGGACAATCACTAGAAAATCCCTTCAGGTCAGTTAGCCAGACTGAATCTGTTGACTGACTGGGGTGAAGGTCTGTCACAAAAGTCTTGCTTTTGACAAGCCTGTGAGCAAGGCACTGGAGGGTCTGTACACGGCAGCTCTCAATGATTAATGTCTAGAAGTTTTAGTGTGAAGAAGAGAGATCACGTCTCAGTTTCAACAACTATAAACAAGAGAGCAGTATGGGTGACTATCACTTTGACCAAAGTAATATTTAAACCTCACATCTTTACTTTTACTCTTTATGATTGTTTTACTTTTTACAAGTGTACAAACGTAAAAATCTCAAAGAGAATATCATGGAAGTCAAACTCATGACTTTGTCTCTTCGCTGCTTTTTATACAGACGGAAAGAAAATTACATAGCATGCTATGAACTTTATTTAACATGCTTTCAACGTCCTATCAATCTATTTATCCAGGATGATCGACCATTCTCGTCAACTTCATCATCATCTCACAAGAAAGCCGATGCGTGAGCCGATCATCAGTGCCGGCAGCACTTCTTCATGTATCGTGTAACAATGACGAAAGTTTGCAATGATGTAGCGTGCACAGTCAGTCGTGGTGCAGAATCAGCAGTGCTGCTGCACGCGTAATCGCCCACAGTGAGTTCCCAGAAATCACAGCTGATCTTCTGCGCCCTGCATGTGCTGTATGACCTCCAGTGGTCATCGCTTCAACCCTCAGCACCAAACCCTGACCAGAAAAAATAAACTAACCGATGGCTTCCGCTGGGTCAGACACTGAGCAGCAGCTGAGAGCACAGACTGCAGTATCACTGTCTGTGTTTGTCTCTGTGGTTCAGCAGCTGCAGTTAGAAGCGAGTCTGCCAGAGAGGCTAACATTTGTTTTTAGACCGACTCCAACCTCGAGGGAACAGCAATAAATCTTTCTCTCTGATGAAGCCCTAAAAAGGGGAGATAACTCAACATAGATAAGCCTGTTTCAGCTTATTACCTTGAAGTCTGCGTCGAACTGTCAAACACATGAGACTCAAAGAGCCTCTCTGATTAAAGCTAAAGCTAAAGCGGGCTGCAAGGAGGAGTCAGCAGGTTTCTGGAGGCTGCTGACGATCACTTCAAACACTCCAGCTGGAGCTTTTCCTTCTTCTGTTTCGATGCAATGTTAATAGGGTGTGATTTCAGAGAACAGTTGCTCAACAGAAAGAAAAGGCGTCAGTATTGAAAGCACAATGCACTGACGCAACACCGCCACAAGAGGGCAGAAGAAGTCCTTTGTAGTCACTCTTCCTCAGCATCACGATGGTTAAAGCTTTTTTTAATGTGAGGAGGATTTCAGAGCCAAAAGCATAAAATCATACTTCAGCTTCAAAACTGAGCAGATTGATTCACTGCAGATGGACTGAAGTGAGTCGGAAAATTTAAAGTTTAAAGTCATTATCCTGTTTAGTCCCAAGCTAAGAACAGCACGGATCAGCCAACTACATCATAACTTGACAATAAAAACATCTGGAGACAACGTTTCTTTTTTTATTTAGCAAAAATATGAAGTGAGGCTCGAAAAGAAAATCCCAGATGCAACAGGGGAAGAGAAGAAAAGGGAGGGAGAGAGGAATGGAGGACAGATAGGAGAGAAGAGAATAGATACACGAAGAGGAGGAGGGGGTAGCCCTAATCTCATTATCAGCAACACACACATACACACACACACAGACACACACACACACGGCATCTGTTGTGAGCCCATGTAATCCTAAAACTCCTGTTGACTCCTCAAACACTGTCTTTGTCTCCTCCTGACACTTTTCTCAGCACAATTAAGATAAAAAGCCTAAAGCCAAATAAATCCACGGACCCCCCTGTGTCAGCTGCATCTGTAGTTTCTTCTTGAATCGAACGTCCCAGTTCACACGAAAGCTTTCGGAGGAAAATTTTCCTTTTTTCTCATCCTTTTCAAGATTTCTTGTGAGATTTTTCTTTATCACTCGCTCCAAAAGCACATGCAAATATAATTATTTCCCACAACATAGTCCTTTTCTGCATTTTATTTTGAAATTCTACATGTATGGGCCTCTCACACTCCAGTGTTTACACATACGGGTGAAGCACATGTGACATAAAGTATATTCTCACTAGTTTTACTCACTTTGCCACTGAATCGACTAATTTTACTATTAAATTAACTGCCAACTATTTTGAGAAACTGGTTTGGGTATTCTTTTTAATTAAAACAAGTCAATTCTCTGATATCAGCTCCCTTAAAGTGAGTATTTTCAGGTTTCTTTACTCCTCTATGACAATAAACTGAATATCATCGGGTTGAGGAGTAAAACAAGGCATTTGTGGGCTTTGGGAAAAACTGATCAACATCTATCCCAATTTTCTTGCAGTTTATAGACCAAAAATGAAGTAAACTGCAATACAAATAATCCTTAGCTGCAGCCCTACTGTGAAGCATATTTAGGAAGCCATTTGCCTAGTGTGAAGAAAATCATTTGCAATTAGCATTAAAAAGATAAAAACATTTGCAAGAAACTTTCCCAAAAAGGCTCAAAACAGCACTGAAATGTGCCTTTTGGGAGATGGAAACACTTCCACACGCTGGTAATCTATCAAGGCTGCACCTGCCAAGTGCAAACAGGAGCTATAACTCTATTCTCAAACTTCTCAGATGAACCAGTGAGAGTTGATGGATGAATTACTGGATGTCTGACCACACACTCGCCGTGTTGGTGCCATGCTCAATCAGTAAAAGCTTATCACCCTGAGAACAAGCATGCCCCCCGTTATTTTGGCTACATCCGTATTTTGTTGCCATGCTGAAAGCTCCCGGTGCCACCGGTGGTAAATGAGCTTGCGCTGGTGGTCGGGAGCGCTGCACTAATCTTGGTACAGGATACTAGAAACAAACCTGAGCTAAAATGAGGTGTCGCCATCTTGTGAATGTCCCAGGTATTTTTACCAGATGCCAACCGATACCTTTAATATAAGTGGAGGCTGGGTGTGTTTTCTCCATATGGTGAAGTCTCTTGTGGTTTGCAAATTGACATCAACACACAGTATATATAGACCCTTCATCCCAACATAGACCCAAGTTATGAACTCACAGACCCCAAACATTTCTCTCATGGTACAGAATTTATGGATTTTAAATTAGACTGACAGTTTTGTGGCGCCAAAACTAGGTTTTTGTTGCCACCAAGTCTGACTTATTTGCACAGGAAGTCGGACCATCTCCAGCTGCTTCTGCAACAGCCAAAACAGGTAACTTGAGTCAAACCATGATGTTTTCCAAACCCTTTCTGTGCCTAAATCTAAACAGAGCTTAAGCAGCATTGTGACAATAGTTTTCACTTATCTGTGCTTTTGCACAAATGTACTCGGCTAACTTTTAGTCTTGCGGTCGGGTCGGTATATAAACCGATTCAAGATAAAGAAAAGAACTTTGAACCCATCATCCACCTCTGCTATTAGCACATTCGTAAAACTAAACGTCTGACTGATAAAAAAGAAAAGTTGACGTCACATGGCTTAAGTTCTCCTTGTCCATGTAAGGTGTTGTCGAGCTCAGAGGTGTTGTGGGTTCTCTGGTCGCTGAGCCCTAACCGGTGCTGAGACAGAGGAGAGGGAGGAGGGGGAAGTGAAGACACCTCACTCTGTTACCACAGAAGGAGATGACAGCCGGCTCACTGCTAACCTGTGCGCTCATGGGCACGGGGGGTTAATACAGGCAGAATATGACAGAAGAGCTCCTGCTTTTGTGCAAGAGGAGCCACAACACAAAAGCAAAAAGGACAATGAGTGTAGATGTACAATGTATATGCACACAGACACACACAGACAATTGAGTAGGCTAATGGTGACTCAGGGTTTGTGTGGGTGACAATTACTCAAGGTGAAATGCTGAGACTGCTTAGGCGTGTGTGAGTAATCACTCCACAAAGCACCTCGGCTAACACTCGGGGTAACACTGTAATTACAGGTCACTGAATCTTCCAAATATTTCCAAGAAACTGATATGTGATTTCTTGGAGAGGTTTCCTGGAAAGGACTGTGTAAGTCGGTGTCTAATTACAGGGAAGATAGAGACACTATTGATTAATTCCAACATAATAACATTTTTGCTGTAGTAGCCATCTTTTAGTCAGAGGGCACATGTTGTCTTTGTTCCACATTGCAGCAACTGGTTCTCTTCTCTGTGCAGAACAAAAAGCTCCTGTGATTGTCCTGTCAGACCGACTCGTGAGCATCATCTGACACAGGATTACCGCTCAGGTAGGGAACTCATCGGTCAGCCTGGAAGCTCACTTTATATCTTCTGCCAGAGGGAAGCAGCTGAATGTCAAAGTGAAGAACCTACGCTGGATCCAAGTCAGGACTCGTATTCACTGCTCATAGATCATCTGGAGTTTTGGTGATCCATAAAACACATGATTTTTGAAGCAGCGAGCAATCTGTGGAAACAGTATCAGGTTTTTTTTGTTTTTTTTTAAAGACCGGACCTTTGGAAAAAGGCCACTTTGTTTTAGTCTCTCTACAAAAGGTATCACTTCACTGTTTATAATTTTGAAATACTTCACGTCAGTATTTCCTTTCTCTGCTACTTTATACTTTCTCTCCACTGCATTTACTTGATAAATGTAGTTTTTTTAGTTTTACTTACTTTGCAGATTCAGATTATTTTACTGTTTATAGGCTATTAACTGTGATCTGTTAATCAGAACGTGTTGTGGACTGGACATTGTATGACAGGGTGTTGCATCAGAGCCAATGGAGCACATTTTTAAATCAGTTTATAATATCGGCCCTGATAATCAGCCATTTTATGTTTGTTCAGTTGGTTTTTAAGACTCAATCCACCCCAGAGTGCTGTGAAGCTTTGAAAATGTTTTGTGGACGACAATACTCGGGGGTGCGTAGTAGTAGATTGTGACTGAATTTTCATTTTTGGGTGAACTGTTCCTTTAAATATCTAGCTACTTTAATTTCCAGGCTTTTAAAAGAAAAAAAATGGTAATGTGCATATTTATTACATGTACAATCTCAGAACATTATCTCTATTTTCCCTCTAATTAGTAACAAATTACAAAGTCTGTTTTAAGAAGCTTCTTTGGGAAAAGTATCAGAAAATCACAGGACTCATAAATTAAAGCCTCACCTCGTTACACTTGCATCTTAAATTCATCAGATGTCTGCGTATTCACAGTAAACGTGTGTGTTTGAATGCTCTCTTGCAGCGGTGCAGTCGTCATAGCAACCAACACCAACAAGGGACACGGTCAGACATTATCTTTACCCATGAGCCAGCGGGAGCCTTATGGGGAAGCTCCCTGAGGAGGATGGGTGAGCGCTGCCGCTGTTTGAACACGACCAGTCGCAGCAGCAGAAACACACCTCGGCTGCTCAAAGAGCTTTTTCTACATGTTGTGTGGCGTTTTCCTCACGTGTCTAAACCCATGCAGCTATTTAAGAAATGAAATTTGCCCCCAAACAAGACGCTTAAATGATTTACGGAGAAGGACAGAAGAAGCGCTTGTTCGAACAGAAATGTTCAGCCAAAAGTTAATGGTGAGGCAATTAGAAGTCATTAATCTTGCATTTCATGACAATTAGATATAATCAACCTGATGGAAGAAGCATTATCCAGCACTTCATGTTGCTGATTTAATGATTCGCTGCAGTTGAAAACACGTGAAGCTGGGTTTGCCCTGCAGCGAAGGTAGACGGGGAGAGCTTGATTGAGAGATGGCAGAGTACTATCTTTCTTCTCCAACAAACAAACACACTCAAGAATGTAAGTCGCAGTGCTTCAGGGTGATGTATGTACAAACAGGCATGTGCAATCAATCATATTTTATCATGAGCTTTACAAAGAACACAAACCCTTCACTGTGTGTGTGTTGATTGTTTTTGTTTTTGTGTTCTCATAGTCTCATGCATTTCCTCCTGAAGACACACATACACTCTTTGCATGCGTCCTGTCAGTCACCTGACAGATTTCATCAACAACTGTCTAAATAAGAGATTTTTGTTTTTTAAAGTTTAATAATGTATCTTTAAAAAGTCTGAATCAGTTTTGGATTTGATGTCATTCATGTCGATACGATAATATCGATACACAATCGCTCATCAGTGATCGTAAGATGTTATCAGCAAGGATAAAATTAACTTCTGAGACCACATCACCATTGCATTTTTATGTGCAGCCTAATATACTATTGTATACACTGTTAATAAGTTGTATTTATAACCAAGACTGAGTTATTAAACCATTTCATCAATTAGCCTCCACAAAAACCGTGATGCAGTTAGACACTAATATTATAAGCAACATTATTGTGTTGTGTCATTTTCACCATGGTGGATAATAAAGTACTGCAAAAAAAGAAAATAATGCAAAAATTCTAATTCCAGCTTCACAAACCTGAGAATTTCCCGCTTTTCTGTTTGATATCATTAAGAATCGAATATCTTGAGGTTTTGGGTTTTGGTCGGACAAAATACTTGACTCATATTCACCTCAGGCTTTGGGAAACCGTTGTGGTTATTTATCATCATTTTCAGACATTTTGCAGACTAGTGGTAACCTAAAATATGAGTAGCAGCTGAGGTTAGACACGGCACATGCACGGTACATGCATATCTAGTGTCTGTCAGTCTTAGGCTGTCCTCTGCCTATCAGAGGGAAGTTTCTGTGTCACCCCGGCTGAGTCTGGTATAAAGTTGTCATCTTGTTCTCATTAGGAGGCTGGAGAGAGGGAAGACTAAAGGGGAGGAGGGGGAGGAGGGGGAGGAGGAGGAGCAGGGCTCGCCTGGAATAAATGAGGTCATCACTAACACGCGCAGGGGAAGATCTTTGGGGCGGAGGAGGGGGTTGGCCGGGTGTGGTTTGGTGAAAGAAAAATGTCCCTGCATGCGTCACAGGGAAATTATTCTGTTAATGAGCAGGACTGTTATTTTCTGAAGCCTTCACATTATACTTCTCTGGAATGTTTTGGAGGTTTTCCTGTTTAAGAAAATGGACAGGAAGTGCACAGGAAGTGATGCATGTTGTGTTTACGGCAGTTTGAAGAAACGGGGTGAAAAGCATGAGCAGTGACAGCCGACACGACAGAAAAAGGAGTGCCGGCTTTTATCCTCCATTTAGCTGTGACGTTCTCGTTTCGGCTGACCTCTCGTCCATCCCAACCATGTAGTTGATGTTGGAGGAGTTCCACACAGGCACCGGTCCAGGCCCACATCCCTCTCGCAACAGCACTATCTGTGGCATCCATCTCCCAAGATGGCTTTAAAAAGACGTTACAGTTGTTGTCACCAGGTGAGAGCTGTGACATTCAGGCTCAGGTGGCATTAAATGACGGCATCAAGGCTTCTGAGAAATTCAACTCCGTCTGCAAACACAAACACTGTGTGGTGTGGTGGTGTTAAACTCCTACACTGGTATTTCTGCTCATTGCAATATCACTTCATGGAGTATCTTCATATATCCCTAAAATCTGTACAACCTGAGCTAAAAGGCCGTGTAAGTCAATCAACCATGACGACTGAGGAAGTTACTGAAACTGTATCCTTTAATCGACCTTCTTTAACTCCTCCAGTGTCAATTCACTGTGCTTTGTCATCACATTTTGCAGTACAACGCAATAACACGTCAGACAGAAGTTAGTTTTATGCTGCAGAAGAATGAAAGCTCTGGCTATTATTTTCTTTTAAGATTGGTCCATTTTCATGGGGTTAATTAGAAAGAGTCATGAATCAACTGATGAAATAAATAAATAGTCAAAAGCACGTATACATGTCAGTTTTGACATTGTACCTTACCGCATCATCTTACACAAAAATATTTCTTTTTCCGGAAAGCAGTGGTTTTAAATCTCCATATTCAGCATCAGTCAGCGTCTATGATAACAGGCCTCAGTGGGATTCAGTTTCACAGCATCTCTGCATGTCTGCACTCAGAAAATCCATATCAACAACACACAACATTTACAGAGACATGAGATCAATACGTGTGAACACTCCAGTGTTTTTATTTGTGTCAGCTAAAACAGGCTCGACGCCGTCGTGGGGGTGAGGAAGAGGTGGCTGTCTAGAGGAGGATGATGTGCTGCTGCACTGGGACGTTACTCTTCTCACACACAAGTGCATGCTGGGAGAGGCTGCGGCCCACCGTCACGTTTTACAGGATAAGGAGGAGGATTTTATTGCACACGTCTGCAGCTTGCTGTTGAAGACAGAATCTTCCTCCTCATCTGCTACTGATTGAATATGGACACGTTTGCAGTTCATATGCTGCGAAGTGCATGACATCTCAATTCAATGCTCAGTGTAGAATGAAAGTCAGGAGGCGCAGGGATAGATCATCAATACATATCTTGTACCAAAGTCCCAAATCAATTCAGTGAGCAAAGCATCGTATATTAAAAACAAGAGGGCCTGAAAACAAGTAGCTCCTTCAGTAAATACTGCAATGTTATCCAGTAGCAGGGTCTGATGTTAAAATGTCAGTTGAGACACAGGTATCAAACCACTTCATCCCACAGGCTAACACACACACACACACACACACACACACACACACACACAGACACACACACACAAATGTGAGACTGGTAGCCAGTCTGTCTGTTGACATTTCTGCAACATCACAGGCAGGAGACCGAAGGAGTCGTTTTAGGAAACTCCTCTGGGTTTATTTAACCTCGTGGCCCCTCCTGTCTGTCTGTCAGACCGTCTGCTTGTCTCCCGACGCTGCGAGACACGTCTATATCCAGCTCAGCGCAGGATGTCGTCTGGATCGAGAGCAATCGAGAAAAGAATACGATACGAGGAATGCGTCGATCGAAATAAGAAGTCTTCCGCCGCTCACCACGCGAGCTTGGAAAATAGATCCTGACATGAACAAATGTGAAACATTTACAGAATGTGCAAAAATGTGAAGCGCATATTAAAAGTGCTCCGAGTTTAACTGCACACAAACATGACCCGATATGATCAGTGATGACAATGGTACACGCAAACACACACAGAGCTAAACATTCAGTATGTGTGTCACACACACACCCAGGCACCACGCTGACCGGGGCCAAACTTGTCAGTGATGGAGTAGCGGCGGGCGCAGCTGTGCGGCACACCCCGACTACACACAGACACACACACACACAGGAATGTGGCGATGGCACAGCCCAGGTGCCATCAGTCAGGGTCGTGACATCGCTGCAGGAGTGTATGTAGGGACGAGCCCGTCACCGGACACCTGAGGTATGTCAGGGCACCGAGTGTGTGTGTGTGTGTGTGTGTGTGTGTGTCTGTGTTAGAGTGAAAAGAGTGTATGACAGATGATGACAAAAATGTGTGTGTGCCTCTTTGTCTATGTGTGCATGAATGTGTATATAATCTGACGAGTATCTGTGTGCGTGCCCTGGATAACACAGTGGGTGTGTGTGTGTGTGTGTGTGTGTGTGTGTGTGTGTGTGTGTGTGTGTGTGTGTGTGTGTGTGTGTAATTGAGCTGCAAGGTGTGTGTGTGTATTTGCAAAAGAGTAGCTAGTACTAACCGTCGCCCACACTAGCCTTGGACTTAAGACAACACAGGATGAAGGTCGGCCTTTTAAAGGGATAATAAATACTTGTTTTACAATGTACAACCTTTGAAACAACATACATACACATACATATAAATATACACACATATATATAAACTGTACTTGCACTAATGATTTATGGCTTCATCTACAGTGTCAGAAGATGTACTCAGATCCTTTACTGAAGTATGTGTACGCCAATGTGAAAACATAAGTAAGGATTTAAATCTGTTAATTTATAAAGATCCTACGACGGCATCAGAGATTTTCCAGACACCTGCCAGCCAATCAGAAACAAGTATTTTCCATGGCCTCAGCATGACGACCACCGACTGAATGAACACAGATCAGGCTGCCAGAAAGTTGATTCCCCACGAGCGACTGAGTTCTTTAAAGGTCACAGATAAGCTCGTGTCTGAGAGGCGGCCTGCTCACTGAGTGTGAGAGGTGGAAAAAAAAGTAAGAAGTGGAAGGAAGGATGATGAGCGGATGGAAAGATGGCATCTGGAAAAACATTCGGTAAAGTCCGAGGGCAAGCCGCTATTTTTTCCTGGCATGAGGATACTGATCATACTTTTACACTTAACTCCATTCTAACAGAAGAAGAAGAAGAAGAAAAAAAACACACACCCAACGAAAAAGCACTGAAAGTGCACAGTATATTACTTGTAGTCCCGGGACGAGCGCTACATGCAGCCCTGCGTGTTTCATTCCAGTGTAAGCTAATAAAAGTGTCCTTGTGTGATGGGCCAGCCATTCCTTCCAGTCTTTAAAAAGCTCCTGTGGAATGGCAGAGATGAGTCACAGCTGCCAGGAGACCACCAGTCATGTTTAGTGGGCCACATGGAGTCACTCACACTCTCACACACGCTTCATCTTTCCCTCTTTTCTCTGGCCAAGTCCATGATTCTGTCCGTTTTAGACCTCCATCGACAGTAATCCAGCGTCTTCCACCCATGACATATGAAAACCAGATCTCTTGATATTAGAGCCCGGCTGATTCTTGAATTCTGGGGGCAATGCCAACACCAGTATGAGGAAGTGAAAAACTCCGATATATCGATATATCGGCCATGTTTTGCAGTGATCCCTCATATGTGGTTTTCAAACACTGCACACTAACGGTGAGAATGAGAATTTAATACGTATAAATTACCCCCAACATTTTATTCTGCATTATTATCTCTTTAAAAAATACCCGCAGATACCAGACAACACATAAAATAAGGCAATTATCATCCGGCTTTACTTGTTATTGCGTGGGCATTTTGAAACACTTGAGGGACACCTAATAAAATAACTGGGCTGCAGGAGATTTTCAAGACTCAAGAATAATATTTGTCAAAAGATTATTCATTTCAGGACGACTAAAGCCAAACAGCTCTACAGTATAATGACACTGCACATGTTTTGTTAAGTCTAAATTATCAGTTTCAGTTTTACTTTATGAATTCATAAATAAGAACACACTGGATTGGGTTTAGAGCTGCAACAATCGAGAAAAGATTCATCGCCAGCTATTTTGAAAATCGTTTTTTTGTGCACGTGTCGAACTGAAAGAGTCTTTGAAATGAAGAGTCTTTGGCTTTTAGACTGCTGGTTGGACAAATGAAGCAACCTGAAGACGTCACTTTGGGCTCTGGGAAATTGTGACGAGCATTTTATAGACTTAACAATTAATTGAGAAAATAATCTGCATTTATCAAGAATGAAAATCATCGTTAGTCGCAGCCTAAATTGAGTTTGAGTGTATTTCACAGTAACAACACAGCATTTGGGAAACACAGAACACACACGTGCACAAACAAGCTGAGACGGAGGGAAACCAACAAGAAAGCAAGACGTCAAACAACTGTCATGTACAGCAGTTGTGTTATTTTGTCCACTTGTCTCCCCCTCTCTTCTTCCTTTTGACACACACAAAAACACACACACACACACACACACACACACACACATACCAAGCAGTGGTGTTTTAACATAATCACATTAATATGATTGATATTTCTGGACACAATGACAGAAAAGCCTGGCTTGATTTAATTTTCCCCACAACAGCAGCTGCGCTTAACATCACCAAACAACATCGAGGTCAGAGGTCAGGAACCAAATGCACATCCATGACACAAACACACACACAAAGCAGCTGATTCCTTTTTACACACTTGTACTCACAGCCTGTCCACATGCACACACACTCAGACACAGTCGCACACACACACTCAGACAGTCGCGCGCACACACACACACACACAGTGACACACACACACACACACACACTCAGACACAGCCACACACACACACACACTCAGACACAGTCACACAGCTGTGCTCTGAGCAGATACAAACAGAGGACTCACACTGGGATTCTCTCTCACACACATACAAACACACAAGCGCGCACACACACACACACACACACAGAGCGCAGGGATGTGGGCCAGCAGAGGCCATGAACTGTGGCTCGGAGCCCCACTTTCCACTGTGTGCGCTCCTGGCTCGACCGGAGTGCAAACACTCAGTCCTGAGTTATACAGTGGGATTTAAAGAGGAGTCAGTTTGCTGGCCATCAGTCAGCTTCACTGCCACAGCTTCCTCATCGCAGTGGACTGAGGCCGAACCAATGATCCTCTTTCAGTATTTATTCAGCCAGGGAGCAGTCGAAGAGAAACAGCGACTTAGCAAAGGGCAAAAACTTCACGGTGCCGACTGCAACTTCGTCACTCTTTAGTGGTAAGTGATAGCGAGGGGACAAAGTGTATGATAAGTGCACTTAAAACAGCACTCATTAGTTGAGATCATCTCAAATCAGGGCTCTAACTGCAAAGACTCTGAGAACCAAATTTTAATGTTTTATTTTTAGCTAAATAAATAGAGCACCAGAGAAATCCACTCCGTTTCTCCTCCGCTGACGGACCCACGCCAGCTTCATGTTGCATTCCTTCTACGCTGTGCTTGGCAGAGCACCAGCGAGCTGTACATTACCTGAATAGCTGCTGGCAACATGGCAGATAACATAACCCCGACTCCAATGAAAGTCATTACCACACATTCTGCCTTTGAGTACATTTTCAATTCCACATTAACTTCACAATGTGCCAAGATGAATCAGACGAAGATGAGATTATAATCGCTGAACAAAAAAGCGGGTTGTAGTTGATACAGCGCCAACATCACACTGCCTCCAACCGTTATGCTGTTAATGATTTTTTTATCTGTGTGGCTTCAGCGGGCAGAGGATGGCACTCAGTGTTTTTTTGGTTCTTTGATTAGATATTTGCCGACCTAACCAAGTCTAAACACTGAAAATATATCTCTGCACTGCCTGACTGTGTTGAGAGCATCATGGGGAAGCAAAACTTAAAACAAAAGTGAAGAGCTCCTGCATGCTGTCTCACTTAGTGTTGATTCAGAAAGGTCATTTGATTCAGGTCAGGTATTTAAATTTGATGTTGGGGCTTCACCTTGCAGGACGACATTTAGGACATGTGGTCCAATAAGAAGTGTGATGTGGAAACTTGAATCTTCCAGTTCACGGACACCAAGAACAGACTTTTGACTTAAGTTGAAGACATCATTTGAAATTAATTAAACTTGCATGTTGAGGATCATTTTTAAGTGTCTTTTGTGTCTTACACTGGTCGTGTCTGGACGTTTAGACGCTCAGCAGCAAAACATTCCTTGTTAAGGACAGTTCTTGACTATTGGCGGGCAAAACATGCCATTTAAAAACAACATGCAAAGGGCATTCTTCACATTTAACAACATTATTGACCAACCTTAAAACAAATAATTAACCTCATAATCAATAAAATTCATTTCATTTTCATGACATCACTGCTTCACACATCTGGATGCTGAAGAAACACTGAATCTCACTAAATATCATGCAGCTTTACAGGTGCACTGGTTTTTGTTTCTCAGTTTTTACATTAAAGGTGCAGAGGACCAAAACATAAACCGATCCCCAATGGATGAGGTTGTCAAAGCAGTGAGAGTGGTGCAGATGTGCGTGAGCGCGGCTGAAGGGTTGTCAGGTATGAAATGTACACATTCTCTCCTGTGGAAAACGCCTGTAGGGACGAAGGAGCGAGTGGAACGGAAAGATGGAGGGATGTTAAGAGGTAGCATGATGACAGCTCGTCAGGAGGGTACACACTGACACACACACACACACAGACTCACACTCACACCTGGAGGCCTATAAACATGATGCTGACATAGTTGCAGAAGAGAAAGCGTCGCCACCAACAGCGTTAAAATACCTTTCAGCTCGACGCTGCACCTCAGAGGGCAGAGGTGAAATATTTCTCACACACTTGAACTTGAAATTCTCTGTCACATTTAAGTTTTGCTTGAGTTGTATTTCACAGTAGGGCCACGAAAGTCTTGCCAAAACTTGTGTGCCCTGTGAGAAAACAAACGTTACGCTCCTCACCTCTGAAAAGAAAAAGTAGAAAGATTTCTGTCCGGCAGCTGAGTCGTACTTTCACCAGGATAAACTCACAGAGAGTAATCGTCTGAATCTATTTTTCTGTCATCAGGCAAACACTGTCAAATCAACTGCACAGAAGAAGTACTGTATAATTACTGTAAACATGGTGGTTGCGAGGAGTGGAGAGGCATTCAAGTGCTACCGTTTCACCAAGAACCAGTCCCGACAGGATGCGTCTCTTTACACAATACTTGTTTTCTCTTTTGATTTGAAGAAATGAGCATGACGAAAGTCACTGTCTTTCTTTTCCTGCAAACTTTAGGGCTGCTAAATCAATCAAGACTGTAATCGACAAATTAATCGACAATTAAAACATCATCATTCATTGCAGCCTACACGTTCAAATCCAACCTCATCTCTCATCTCTCATCAGAGGAATCTACTGAAATATTGAACAACAGTAGAGAATGTGACCCTGTGACCTCCGGGGCTGTCAGTCACGATGAGCGTTTCCTCACTTAAGCTGCACCAGAGGCGATGGATGGATGAACCGGGCCCTGAGGCGGGATGATTGTCAGGCTTTTGACACTGGCCAAGTTCAAGGGCTGAAGTCGGACCAGTGTGAGAAACTTCTGAGGAACTTTCACGAGCAACGCAAAAGCACAGACCTAAAAACTCATCGTCAATCATTGCTTGTTGTTAGGCCATAGACTGAATTAAAAAAAATATTAATAAGAGATGGTTTTATTCTTTTCTTCTTCAAAAGAGGATAATGATGCCTGAGATATCACAGTGATTATGATTTAGCAGGTACACGTGATGAATTAATTGTATGGGCACTATAAATAGTTATGCGTGATGAGCTGCTGCGTTGTACACAGAGGACCTCACCACTGTGACACAATCAGTTCAGCTGCACCTCTTCTTCTCACTGACAGGTCTAATGAGCGGTGGAGTGGGCACAAGTATCGATACGTGCTTCGACATCCATTTTAGGCTCACGGTGGCGGTAGAAATGAGGCTCTTGTTCATGCACTCAGCTCCACAATGATTGAGATTGAGAAGAGAAGCAGCTGCTGGTGCCAGAGTCAGCAAGGCACACCGACCTAGACCTACTTTTTAAGATTAGATATGCATGGCTAATGTAAACACATAAAGGCCTTCACAGATCAAAGACATGTTATACTGTGCTATTAATCAAAGCTGAGAAACTGTGATAAGGGCTGCTCCTGTACACAAGAAACTCTCTTATCCCATGGGTCAGGAAGCACTTCCTCTGCAGCAACAGGAAACCCTGCTTGAATTAAACTCTTCTTTGTTTTTCACCATGAAACTGACAAATGATTTCCCACAACACGCAAATACTGATCAGTAAATATGAATGTACGAATATTTGCTTTAGCAAAACACAAAAACTTCATTCCTGAGGCCGACCAATTGGGAGTCTTTGTGAAGAAAGAAATATACGTTGAACACGCATCATTAATGGCATTAACATTAACAAGCAGCATGTCACAAGAGGACAGCAGGAAATAACCACCAAAGCTTCTGCTTAGCTTTGTCCATGGTTCATATTCTCACTCACCCTGTCTTTGTCGTCGGCCACGTCGCAGAGTACATCATCCAGGTCGAGGATGCCGCCGTCGCCGTGCTCCAACCGGTGAACCTGCAGCCAGTAGCTGGCATCCTGGAAAACAGAGAAAATGAAGATGTGTAAAGACATTTTGTACGCATTAGGATTAAACTTATATGACTCTCATTTTTAAGAACGTGGGAGATTTTATCAACAGAAATTGTTGACACTGTACGACTGAAAAACAACTTAGCACAAAGAGCACAAGGAGGCAGGGAAACTTGACGATAACAACTGAACTTAAGATGATGTGAGTAAAATCAACAATGTAGATATTTGTGCAGCCTGAAGTTTTTGAAAAACTAAGAAAAAAAGTATGAGAATTGATTAAAGGGTTGCAGAGCGATTTGACGAGCAGCACTGACAAGAAAATGATGCATAAATAAAAGCTTAACTCCAACAAATGTCTGCCTGTAAAAGCTTCAAACAGGCACTTAAGCGTGACATTCATTTTGTCGTTGTGGCTCTTCAAGCAGGGTGCACACAATCATGGGGGCCCCCCGAGGGGAATCCCAACCATGGCTACTGTAATTGAGCCCAATTTCTTGACTACTGTATTCACAGGAAAAAACGCACGCAAAGGTCACAGTAGATTAGCAGAAGTGGGGAGATAAAGACGGAAAGAGCAGGATAGGGGTGAGGAGGGATGTGAATCAAAACAAGAGCGAGAAAAAACTTCTACTACGCGTCGGTATTCGTACAAAAACATAGCTCGAAGCAATATGACCAATAATTCTAGATTGAGAAGGTAAATAAAAAGATACATCTATTTCATCATAGTAAACACAGTCGGAGATGGGAGTTCACTTCACTGCAAGCCAAAGACAGAATAAACACAGTGCCTTTGTGAATATGAAGGTACTTTAATTGTGCAGGCGTCACCTGACAAAGTTATGAGTCAAGACGTGACTGTTAGGGCTCAACCTGCACACAGCAGCCCCGAGGGTTACAGCCTCATTACCCACTTGTACGGTTCCAGTTCACTGTAGCGCACGCAGCTCACTGCAAAAGGGCACCAGACACATTACAGAGGGATAATAACACTTAACTGGAAGAATAACACTTGATAAAAGGCTTCACAGGGAGAAATGGAGACACGGAAGGAATGATCAAAGGATAAAGAGAGGTGGCGGGAGACACACAGGTACAGAAGAATGTAGAAAGAAAGACAAAATCTGTTAATAAGCAATGTAAAAAGCAGTAATTTCATTGTTCCTTTCCATAAACTCCTATTTAATGTTCTCCAACTTCTCATTTTGCTAGTTAATGTAAGTTTCTGCATCCTGGCAGAGTTTTTTGGAGTGCATACGAGGCGTTTTAAAGTATAAAAACCTAAGTAACAATATTTCTAAAAAAGGTGCCGTCCACACTGCACAACTGACGTGATCTTAAGCGAGCCCAGTGCAACAAGTCCTATAAATAAATAAAGGAAAAGATTTGTAAATGTACAAATCCCTCAGATTGTATCTTAAGTTAGAAATCTACAGAGAAAGATTTAAGAGTAAAATTACAGGTTGAGTGGAGGAGCCGCAGTGATGAGAGGACGTCACAACAAAAGAAGAAAAGAAGCAAAAGAAGAAAAGAAGAAAGCTCACATTAGTATTTTCTACGTGTCGTTTGATGTCAGCTACAAACAGACTGTCATCCTGCAGTGACAGATGTCATGGACTGTGACAGCTTGTGTCACTTTGTGTCACCCACCCCCCTCGACACAGAGACCCTGTGGATTTCAGCTGACGGAGCTCAATGTGAAAATCTGAATTTACACACAAACGCAGAAACACACACGGACCTGTATCCCACTGTGAAAAAAGACCAGAGGTTCGTAATTTTAAATACGTTTTCTTTCTAGTTATATAAGGAAACAATCTGGACTCTAATGGCATCACAACACACCAACGAATAGGCTCTTGTGTATCACACAGGTGACAAACTCTTGCAGATCAGAGCAGGTAAACAAACATGGACAGAAAGCCTCTGTGTCATCAACCGTAGGTAGTATGTTTTTCACAAAAGTGAATCTAACTTAAAGCGGACGTAGGTTAAAAATAAACCAGCTGTTTACTCTCTGGATCAGAGCTGTGCTGTAAAAGTCTTATCTGACACAGAAATGCAGGAAGTAGCCAACGTCCACTAGATCTGCATCTGTCAACAAAGCAATGCAAACTAATTACTGCAGGTTTGTGTGTGTGTGTGTGTGTGTGTGTGTGTGTGTGTGTGTGTGTGTGTGTGTGTGTGTGTTAAAGTTGCTGCCGTCCGTCATTTTCTTGCTTCCAAAGTAGCTGTTTAAGAAGAAAAGGAGGCCAGCATGTCAACTGTTTTCACTGTTTACGTTAACCCATTTCAGCCAAAACACATTGCAGATTTCTGTTTCAAGTTAATTGAGACAGCTCCTAAAAACCAACATAAATGAGTCGGTTTATGGCAAAAAAACACCAAGAAAGTCCATGAAACACCAGATTAAGTCACCTGCCTGAGGATCTGACCTCGGAAAATTACAACAACAAAAAAATCACCAAAAAGATTGTTAAAAAGCGCATTTTATACACTTTTGCAAATGTAAAAATGTGCCCAAACTAGACCTGCATGATATGAGGAAAATCTGCAATGCGCAATTTAAGTGTTCAATATAAAATTGACTATAGGACTATATGGTTTATGATAAATAAGCAAATATTAAAGTGCCAAGTTAAGCTCTTCTGCCTTTCTTGGCCACTTCTCACCACCAAATTTACAACAATTAATCGCAGGGAGGCAACCTGAGGCTTAATCTGATCTCTCCATCTCCATCTCTTAGGTCAAAAGCTTCCAAGCTGAGTGTGAATGCATGATGTGTCTCTCAAAAATCAACAACCTTTCTTGAGAATTGCTTTGAAAGTTTGCCTTGCCATCAATTATGCATCCGACCATCAATTATGCATCCGACCGAAACTATCAATACCGCAAGGTACTTATAAGACATTGCACCAACCAGTTGCAGGGAGAGGTAGAAGGGTAGATGAGAGGGATAGAGTGAGGGCAGATTGTCCACAAGTTAATCATAACAATGCATTAAAAATGACTCACTATAATAACACACATCACATGCAGTGTGTGTCACATGTGGGCTGAAATATCTGAATGGAGCCTCACACATCATATACACAATCAACAATAAGACGTGAGGATCCCAAACTGGAGACCACAAGCTTTCTTTAAACCAAGCCCCACCTAAGTTTAGATTTGAATAAGTGATGTTATGACAGTGTTTATGTGTGTGTCTGTGTGGGTTTATTATGTGTGGTGGCTGCCTATATCAACTTCATATATATGTATCCAACTGTTGGGACCGGGCGAGGCAAGCCACATCAAAGGGTGTGTAAAATGTTGTGTGTGTATGTGTGTGTGTTAGTGTGCCAATCTGTGGGGGCCAAGTTCATCTGGTAAAAATAGCTCACAGTAAATGCCATGGTGCCAAACTGAAGACAGGAGACCAGTCACATAGTAAACAAGGTTATAGCACGCTAGATACAGAAACACACACACATACACACGAGAGCTCAGATGCAGGTACCTCCACTTAAGATGACGCCATCACCTTTAATGTCTCGTGTGATATTTGAAAAATAAGATAACAAGCTTCTTAACTTTAGATCTTTACTCTCGTCTGCTCCCTCGGGGGGCCCGATTGAGATTCCCATGACGTTAATCTGGCAGGCCCTTATCTGAAGTATCCCATCAAAAAACTAAGGACAGATCTGGAGTGAGATCAAAGACAGCATCGCCTGCTGTGGCCCCTCATCGGCCCGACAGACCTGGAAGGAGGCCAAGGCCAACACGCCGGCTGCGGGGAAAGCCCAGCACTATGTTGGAGAGAGCCAAACGTTCCCGAGGTGCTCGCTGCTCTGCAACAGCACCATAAAAAGGAAGAGGATCCATGAAGAGGTCCATGCCCACCATTACAAGTATGTCCCCGTGTTATTAGACAATAATGAATTCTATAATAGCCTTCATTAAATCGTATAAAAAGTTACATATCCTGGTTTTACCAAGCAAAACTTTACTTGATTGGGCGCAATCATTCGGTGTTTGTATTCAAAACATGGAATAAAGATCAGATTAAGGAAAAGCCCAGATGATTGCGGACAATAATAGTATGTTTGGACTGGACTGTGAGTTAGTGAAAACTTAATAACTAAAAAAATATCAATCTGTAATTCATTTATTTGCAAATTGGAGTGTGGCAGTCGTATACCCTGGCACTGAAACTGACAGTTATCACACCATGTGCATTATCTATAATCATGTTATCATATAACCTCTGCCATATAGGTGTTATTAAAAAAATATATGTCAAGTTTAACTGTAGTTTAGTTGTAAAATAATAGCATTGGAAGTGATGCAGTGGTGGGCCAGGAGGTTTTGTCTTCAGCTGCGTAATAATAGTTGTGTGGAGGAGAAGATCATCATTTCTGAGATTCTTCTTTTGTAAGACGGTTGCTTCGAAAAATAAGAGAAACAAAAATGCCGGTTTGCTATAAAGTCTGAAGTTTAAGGGCATGTCGACCTTCAGTTGAGAGAAACAATAAATCAAAAATCCTGATCTACAATCCAACCTTGCAGAGAACACCAAAGCAGTTCAGACCTCAAACAAGCCTTTTCAAATCAAAGCACCAAACGGTTGCCCAGCAAAATAAACAGGTTGAATTTATTGTGGCAACACTGATTCTGACACAGCTGCCCTCACAAGTACAGCCGGGTCAGAGCAAAAATGTCTGTGGAAGACTCAGACTCGGACTTCCTGTCAGATGAGAACGACTACGAGGCTGACCATAGATTGTATGATGGTGAAACAGATGAAGAGGAGTTCAGTTACGTGGTGCAGATGCTCCTCCTGTACAACAATCTATTGAGCTTTCAATGCATCTACAACAACAATGCACTGATAGACATGGAGGTAGGGAAACTATTGATTATTTCAACTGACTAATCTACCAAAATATTCTTTCAGCTAATCCATTATTAGTTAATTAACTTCTCTCAATAAGTTACAAAACCTCAAGTTAATGGAGGAAAAATATCTTTTTCAACAGTACAGTTGGTGTCAAGCTAGGTCACTCAGTTACCTCAGCAGTTTGATCTCAGAGCTGGATCTCAGTGACGACTATCAGGACACTGAAGACTCAACGAATTCTTCCGTCACGTCGAACGAGTCCGAGTTGAGCTCCGACAACACTTTCTTCCTGATCTGCTTTGAGGGTTCAAACGAGCCGTCTGAAGATGAAGTCTCCACCTCTTCATCATCTTCCTGCAGTTGGTACACCATCTCAGATGATGAAGAAGGACAGAGTGATACAGACTATCAATGGAGCGATGCATAGGATAAAGATGCAGAGGACCAGCTGTGAAGATGTCTAATAAACAAGGCCAACTAGCCTAGAAACCAGACACGTGTGCGAGCTCATGCATCATTTGCCCTGGCAGACTCGTCTGGCCATCCATCCATCCAGACAGAGTTTGGTACAATGGTTTGATATGACCAAGAGTGTCACTGGTGGAGATTTGAAAAGCAACATTCTGCTGCTCTGATTGGCTGTAGTTATAAACTCAGATTTATCTACCAAACTAGGCAATGTTGATCAAATATAGGTAGGTTGGGCTATCCAGGGGCATTATTTTATTATTTTGGAAATAAAAGGTGTGGTGAGGTCTGGCGATACCAGGCTAGCAGACAACCAACCTGAACCTGAAGTCCAACAATCTAAAAGGGAGCTGATGACACTTCACAGTCCTGGTTCAAATAAATCCAAAGAAATTCAGACCCAATTCAAAATGAGGTTGACCTGAACAGAACAGACCCTACACAGAGAGGGAACACCAACATGTACTGCAGCATGATGCACCATCAAGTTCAGAATGACTCCAAAGCACTGCATTGCATAAACTGCCCAGGACCCAGGTGAACATTTCTCAGCTTGGCTAGTAAACATGCTGCTTATCTTGAAGCTGTACGACTCCAGTTCATACATGTTTAGTCCGGTCAAATCTTTACACTGTATTTGCCATTTCCTATGCACGAATGCACCACAAAGATAAAATGTCTTTGTGGTCTTAAGCAGCAACCTTCTGTCAGATCCAGGCTGGTGCTACACGGCCTTTTCACCCTTGTTCGTGCTTTTCCGATTCATTTCCAATCAATGTTATCCCATTCTTTCTAGTCTTCCTCACCATTGCCCCATCATCCTTTCCCTCCCTCTCGCCGTTCTTATAAAACTTTAATAGAATGCTGTCCTACACTTGACACACATTAGGGCTTGTTTCATATCCCAAACACCGCAGAGAATCCTCTCTGGGAATCCTCTGCATAGATCCAGCTCGCTTCATGCCTGCGGTGCTGCACTGATGCGGGTTCACGGCAGATCAAAAAGCATTTCTTGTGTAAAGTAGTTTGGAAGTTCAGTGTGACACCGTTTTGTAATCTCCAGAGTGCCACCCATCACTAAAAAATGCATTCTGCTGCAGACTTCCTCCTCCTCAGTTTGGTGAGAATGGATGGGGCAGAAGAAACACTGAAGATCTGAAAGAATAATTAAGCGATTGTAGATTCAGGATTTAGAGAAGGGAGGGGTTTTATTTTAAACCAAGGCCAGATGGAGACTAAGAGAAGTCACTTAAAGGCAATGAGATGGTGGAAGCTGCTAGAATTAAGACATCAACAATGACACAATGCAATCTGTGTCAACGCATGCTTTATCCTCACAGCAGGAAACACCGATGAGCAATGGATTAACGACATACAGTAGGCTTATTGTCACTGGATGTCAAGACTGTGTGTGGGCGTGTGTGTGCATTCCTTTACAGATACCTTTTCAATTTAATAGGGTCAGTTCATCCAATTTACATAACAGTATTATAGCATACAGTATTTTCCCTGTAACTAACAGGGAGTAATGGTTAAACTTTCTGTTTCCAAACAAGTCACTGCAGCTGGATTTGTGAGATTATTTATTCATGTGATTTCACAAATCCATCTTGCCATGCTTCAAGTGTTAGTGCTATGTGGTTGCAGCCAAACATACAGGCGTTGGGCCAATCAGCAACTTCTGGGGAACTACCAATATATATTTAATCGAAGGAAGAGCAAAGAACGGCACTGAAGGTTTTCTTGATGGAAAAGATGCGTTTGCTCTTATCTCGACCAACTCTGGTAAGTTTGACTTAACAGCTGGCTCCACTGGCGGTAGCACTCGCCTGCTGTTGATCTGGTTGGTGAAAGTTAGCCAGTGATAGAAAAACAGACAGATGGTTCCTCCAATCACCTGCCGAGTATTTTTGAAAGTGCCTGACTTCCTAGAGGATTCTGTGTGAGATGCTGCTTTGAGGCATCAGCCTTAAGTCAGTCATTGCCATTACAAAACTGAAGTCATCAAATTGATTTGAGTCCAAGTCATGTGACTAAATAGTTCCACCTTCGCTAATTACCAAACAAAAGGTTCAAATACCCACAAGATGACAGAACAAAACCATAAACGCATAACAATGTTAAAAAGTATTCCACAGAAACATAAAAGCAGCGTTAAATCTGTAAAAAACCCTAAAATACAGTTTATGCCATTCTTATAATCTCTTTATTGTACCATCTAATCCTCTGTGGAATGAAACCGACAATTAACTTTATTGTTTTGGCTGTGTGTAGATCCAGAGGCCTGGTACTGTAACTAAAAAACATCCTGTATTTCAATTCCCAGGGCGGGCAGGAAAATTGAATTGGGTTACGAAAGTATTACATATGCTGCACTTCAATTTAACATGACTGTTTTCATGAAAGTATGTTTGCATTCATGTCAGCATAAGATCTGATCTTACCCCGACATCTGAAAACGAACTAAATACCAAACTGCTGTCTTTGTACTCCTCAATAGAGGACTGTTGTTGTTGGGCAGCTCAGGTGAGACTGTGAACATATTCAGGCTGGTTCCTGGAAAAAAAGGTTGTTTTTGAAGCGAACCCTCCCTGAATAAATACAGGTTAACTGCTACTTGTTTCCTCAAGCCTTAGAGAACGTCTTAAAAAGAGCTGATAAATTAAAACCCTTTTTCAAAAATGTCCGCATGAGTAATCAGTTTGCTGCTTTTTCAAACAGAGAACAGACTTCTGCAAATGTTACAACATGCCTTTATCTAGCATACAAACATCTCTGCTCTGCTTATCAAGCTCGACAAATCCCCCTTTCAATCTCTTGTGATGTTCGGATGTGTGCACAACCACGGCAGGGCTACACGCTGCACGTGACCTCCACTGCAGGGTCAAAGCAAGGTTGAGGTAAGAAACAAAAGACCCTTTCATTGAAGTGTAAATGACACCAGTGAGGAGAGAGGCGGAAATTGGAAAATGCCATTCAAGTGCTCGGTGATGCATGTAAGACCACAGACAGATGTCTGTACAGAGACAGATGTGTCAGTGTGGCGTGGTGACAAGGAGCTACAAGCACTCTGTTAGTGTTTATTGGTACACGTGTGCGAGTGCATGTACTGTATATGGTCTCAGAATACTTGTGCGGGTTGTCAGTTTCTTTCTTTCTAGTCAACTTAAAATCAAAACTCAATTAATTAAAATTGATTTGATTTGTATCAAGTTAAGCACCAGCGCTAACAGGACTGTTGGTAAGCAATGTCCACTGTCACATTGGATTATGTTACCATTTTAAGACCTCACACTTATCAATATATTGATCACTACAGACAAAATCAAAACTTTTATATGTGAGGGCAGAAACTTGTTGACATGAATGTGTGTTTGTGTGTTTGTATGCATTGTCACAATAACTTCTTGTGGGACAATTAATTCATTTTAAGACAAGCTTAAACTATTAAATAGAAATAGAAATAGAAATATACTATATTAAAGAAATATAATAGGATACTAGTCTACTAGTATTAAAATAGAAATAAAACAACGGGAAAAATAATGCTTACGTACTGAGCCCAAGTCTTAGAATGATAATGCGCGTTATTCTGGCGTCATGTCGGTGAGTTTTATGAAAACAGACACTCATGTAAACACAACTGGCAACATCGAGGTCAGCAAATACGGTCGGGGGTCGTTTACATACCATCTATGTCTGCATTTACATCACTCCTGTCTGACTGCGTAGCACCGACAGTCCTGCCCAATTCAAGTGCCAAACATTCCTCCTCATGTAAGTGCCAAGTGGAATTCAAGGGTTCTGGACTGCTGCCAGACTCACGGCCGGCCATCTACTATGTAGAATTAACAACTGGCCAAAACCTGCTGTGCTGGGTTGTGTGTATATGCGTGGGGCAAAAGGCTATGGTCCTCAGTTATAAATATTCAGTCTGGACGGGAGGGAGAGGCGAGAGGTTTCAATGAGGGCACAAAAACAGCCAGTGAGGAGAGAGGAGGCTGCTTAACAACCCAAGAGCCCAAGAACTCGCTTTGTGCTCCTTCTTCTTTCAATTTCATCCTTTCTGCTTGTGTCCTCGTCTCCATGTCTGTGTTTTACCAATTTATACTGGCAATAGTTGAGGTTTTTAAGGCAGACTTAATATCCCCACACAGTTATGTTCCAGGCTACCAGAAGACCACCACAGTTTACAGTTAGTCAGGTCCGCTTTCAAAACATTAGCTCGGAAAATACTTCTGGTAGGGTTCAACTAACGAGTATTTTCATTTAAAGTCCATAAAATGAAAAAGAAAATTCCCAGAGCTCAAAGGGTCGTCTTCTTTCGTCCAACAAACAGTCGAAAACCAAAAGTCCTTCATTTAAGAAGCTGAAACCAGCCAATATTCAACATTTCTGCTTGAATAATGACTTAAACAAGTAATCGATTGATAAAACAGTTGCATTTTTCTTTTGATCAACTGGATCACTGCAGCTCTCGCTTCTGACAATAACAAGAAGCCCTGGACCAAGCTCTTTTTAAAACATTACAACAATTGCAACAAAACATTTTAATGACAGATAACAATGAGTGTAAAGTGATCACATACAAAACCATCATGCAAATCCAGTGACTTCACAGATCCACAGGTACATCATGTTCCTTGCTCGTCTGTTACATACAACTTGCTCCTCTCCAATCATTGCAACCATTGCATCAAAGTCAATGCTCGAGGCTTTACTGCTCCATCCTTTAATCTCTCCTTGTTGCACCCTTGTGTCCTACCATTCAACCGTTGAACTCCACTTATCTTGCAGCCGTTGTCTCAGAATAACTGTCTCAGAATAACGGAGGGGGGGAAAGAAAACCGAGACGGAAACCAGAGAGAAACACTGGCAAACGCGAGCACCTTAATGGCATCGAGCCGCACACAGAACAATGTCGCCATTCACAGAAAAGCCTTGTATCTGATCATAACAGGCAACCGCTTGACAATTTAACATACTGCGCTCTAAAAATAGTCAGAATTACACCAAGTCAGGTACGATTAATCAGCAGACTTTATGCGGCACATTAAGCTTCGAATGGAACAAAACAAGAGAGCCTTTGCTTCATTATGAGAGAGCCACTGTTTGCATTCAGCGGCGGGATTGCAGAGCTCCTCGACATATAAATCACTCAATTCAGGAGAGAGAATCAAACCATAATAACCTGCGCAAAATGCAAAAGAACATGAGGATCTCACACGTGGTGCAAAGGGACAAAAGCAGGAGGGTGTAGCCCGTAGCTTGATTAACATGATTAATAATGAAACGATCACGTAGCGGCCTCGTGTCTTTAACTTCCACCTTCCTGTGCAGTGAAACAGAAGGCGGCCAGAGAGGAAGAGAGAGGATGGAGAGGATGGAGAGGATGGAGAGATGTAGTCTGCGGGGCTGGAAAGTTAAGACGACAATGTGGTTCCCAGGAGAAGGAGAAAGACGGAGAGAGAAGGTACATTCATGAGCCTGCAGTTCTGCCTCCAAACAAACACAACCCTCTTTTCTTCTTCGTCCACGTTACACTAAAACTGGATTCTGTCACAGTAACAGGACTTCTTACAGGCTGCTGGTGGACATCAAACTTTAATCTTCTCGTAAAATATCCATTTTTTTTACATTTTTGTTTCCATAAATACAAGATACATTGATAGAAACAACTTCCTGGCCATAAAAGGCAGAAAAATCACAAAGGTCATCTGCCGTACCTGTGTCGTACAAGCACACAATCGCATACGTGTACCTTTATCAATTCATTTGCATTGAGCCCCCTCAATAAGCAGCTTAGTAGGCGAAGCAGAGCGGAGACATTTAGGATCAACAGTTGAACACATTGTTTTCTAGCTTATCGCAACGGCGACCTTCACTCAGGTTATATGTTAACTGGCTGATGCTAAAAAAATCAATGGAATCGGAGGGGGAGGCTGGGAGCATTATGTTTTCTCACCCAACACCAGTCAGCAAAGAGATAAGAGCAGAGAGGGCTGAGAGAGAGTCTGAGCACATTGTCTTTTATTTTATAACATTTAAACTATTTTTGTCCATTCTTTATTATAAAGATGATTTTGGCATTCATTATACATACATTATTCTAGTGCCAACTATTTTGACAATCGATAAATTGGTCTGAGAAAAGTGAAAAACTCTGATTCAAGCTTCTTAAATGTGAATATTTTCTGTTTTTTTACTCATCTATGACCGTTAACTCAATATCTTTGAGTTGTGGACAAAAAGAAGACATTTTATAGACCAAACAACTAATCGATTATGCATTAGTGGCAGCCCTAATGGAGTCAACTTCTCTGCCGGAAAGCATTAAGGTCCCTATTATACTATCACCAAGTGCGACAAGGAAGTGAAAGTATAGTTACTAAACTACACCGACAGTGATGCATACAAGCCTCGTGCCAATTAGTGCCAGAGAAGTTGAGACAGATATAAAGCAGCTCACATAGCAACTTGTGGCTGCTGGTAAACTTTTGACGAGGTTTTTCTGACACTGCTGCTGACTCCGTGTGCAGCTGCAAGTAATGTCTAAAAGTTACATCATGGCCATGGGACTTCTAAATGTCTTTCTTGATTCATCAGCGTTGGCCTGGTAAATTCAGACTGGAATTGTGCAACTTATTTAAGGAGGAACTTGTGCTGAAATATTTGGGCTATGTTTGATACTTCCATAAAGAGCCTAACGATGCTCTAATCACGTAATGTTCACAAATGAGGGCCCTTCTTATTAGAGCAAAATGTCATTTTCATTCCATTAGAGGACGAAACACTTCAGTCGAAACCACCTCTGACTCATTGTCACAGCGCTAAGTGTTCTTTGCCTGCGGCTTAAAGCATAACAGGGTCATTGTTACTGTGGCTGCAAAAACGTGATGCTCTTTTTAATCTGATTGGAGCGGCAGGTGAGAAGTTTACTGTATCAGGACAGACAAGTTGTTCATCAGATAACTGCAGGGCTGAGCAGAACAAGATCGAAGCCTTGAAGCATCATTCATTGCAATGGCATTCAAACTCTAAATCAACACACAAATGTATCTGCATTATATCTTGCATGGCACTTGACGCTCCAGTTAATCCGATGTATCACTTCATTCAAACTGAGGGGTTTTGTTCAAGCATTTTATGGGGATAGTGACATCATAAAACATGTGGACAGACATCGAAACGTTTGAAAACCTCCACAGGGCCTGAAAATGTTAAAAGAAATGTCACGTGGCCCTGGACAACTGTATTAAACTGTCTTAACTGGCTGTCAAATAGTCTACAGGTCGCAGTCATTAGACTGTCATGTGTAATAATCCCTCGGCCTGTCTGGTGTTCAACTCAAACATTAGTAGTATGTCAGTGAAAAATAGTATTTGGCAAAATTTTGCATAAAATAAGCCAGCTGTCAAAAATCTGTCCAATAATAGGAAACTAAGGGGGACTTAATTAGACTTTTTAGAAATCAGACATGAGTTGATGAAAGGAGACAATGTTTCGCTTTTCAACATAATCACAGATAATTTATCCCTCTGTGCAAAAGAAATTTCTTTGAATTGTCCTCTTTAACAATGCAAAACAAATCCAGCCCTTACAACACAAAATCAAAGTTTACTTGAAGTCAGAAAATACTTTTTGAGAGTCCCTGTTTTGCAATGCAAAGAGTCTCCGGGAAAATGCCGGAAATAACTGTTGAGTTTGGTTTCTCCTAAAGGGTCAGTCTTCGAGAAAATGGGCAGGAAAATTGAAGACACACGTCGGAGTGGCGTCTACAGTTACACCAGCTGTCAGCCTGCCAATGTTCGCCCCTGGCCCTACCGTTTTTGATCCTTCCACGACGAGGAGGAGGATTGAAATCAAGTCAGAGTGAGGGGGGGGGGAAGGTCCAGAAACTCTTAAGACAGCTTTTCAAAAAGGCAAAGAACTAAACCTGGCAATAGTCCACTAGAGTGCCTGAGTCGATTAATGCCGCAACAAGGCTGCAGATTAATACAGTGGAACAAAAACTTCTCAACTGAAAGCTGGAGAGAGAGCTTCAACAAATGATTAGCAGGAAAGAGCGGAGGGACTCTGATTTGAGGACTGTCGCCTGATGATCCATCAATAAGGCTTTGGCCGCTCCCCAACCTCAAGATAACTGCCAGACGCTCAAAATCAGTTTGGGTTTTGTATTTCCAGGTTCGACTAAGAGAACATGTCCTTTCACGACAAAAGTCTTTGAGAGGTGAGCGAGGAAGCGCGACAGCCGAGGAAAAGAAAACATATCCCCTCTCGTCGCAAGATCACTGACAGAACTAGACCAACACATCTGAGGAAACAAAGCTTTATTCTTGCTCGATGTCTTTCACCAGCGTGGAGGAAACCACAAGAGGTGGGGGGCATAGAGAGGAACACAGATAAAGAGATGACAAAGACAAAACCTGGAAGAACAGAAACAAGAAAGACAGGAAGACAGAGATAAAAATCAGAGGTTGAGTCAGAGATGACTGGTTCAGGTGCATCAGAAACTGGATCCTCCACAAGTGACCCACTTTGGCAAAGCCTTCTGCACAGAACAGACCGGAGGGACATGAGTAGACTTCAATGGTATTAATTAGGCATGTGTGTGATACTCGATGGATTTTCTGGAGGCGGAATCATCTTCATCTGCCAACTGCGAAGAGACCGTCTACCTATGTCACGTGGACGACAGAGCGAGTTTGCATACTCTGTTTGTCTGTTGTTCCCTATGGCACAACACCAACACTCCGGCTCTCTGTCAGCTGCTGTCAATCAAACGTAGACACAGACACAAGCCTCGAGCCGGCTGAGACGAAAAGGATTGTTTCTGATATGTCCCCGATGACCTTTTATTCTTCCTCTTAGTATTAAAAAAAAAAACATTTCAGACTACAAAAGGAGACGACTTACTGCGATTTCAGTTGGAATTTAAAGTGGAAACAACTATCTCCCCCTCAGCATTTTCCAAATGGTTTCATTGTTGGAACCACTCTCACAGAGACAACTGGATCGTTTCAGCTTTCCTCCGACTAGCTACCAACAATAACGGGGATTGGGTGAGGTTAGTCATTCATTTGGACTATAATGGAGACTAAAAGCAGAGGAAGAAGACAAAGAAGTAAAGAATCTTTATTTGATCACATATCATGCAATGTACAACATTGGGGACGGACACAGGGCACTGACTGGAGAATGAAAATGAATTTCATTTACAGCCCTCAATAAACAAAGATGTACTACACCCGCAAAATGCTGCCTCAGTAAAAACAAGTTGCTTTATTTGTTTTTAAGCATCTCTGCCCGCATCAGTCCCTACCTGCCAGCTGTCATAGTTTAAAACCGCTGTTTGTTTATTTTTGGCATTTAACAGTTCATCCAGAAGTCACTCTCAACACGGCTGTAACAGCAGAATCGGGCACACAGCAGGCGAACTCCAAGCAAACGAGGACGAGAAAGGGATCAGGCGTTACAGCGTCAGCCCATCACAAAGAGCCTGGATCTGAACCGATCCTGATCCATTAACTCTGTTAAGGACATCCCTAGAGAGCATATGTGTGTATATGAAAACATGACTGTAGCATAAACTCTAGACAGAGCTGGATACATAACAGAAGAGTTCAATGGCACCACAACAAACACAAACTTAGAATAACAGATGATGCACGTTAACGTTAAGGTTCAGACATACCTGCGCATGGCTGACGTGACAAGACTCCACTCTGAAACTCTTCTTAAGAGCATAGTGGTGTTTCCACATCTCATCGGTCCTAAAACTACACACACTCCTCTGACCTCTCCTGTAGCAGGCAGCTAGCTCAGCGTACAACACTGAGAATGACCTGTCTGCACAACAAGCTTTATACTTGTGTGGAAGTGTGTGTGTTTGTGCATGTGACATTTTATGCATGTAACTTGCCTGTGTGTGGTCTTTAGTGCACCGTGCATGGGTGTAACTGCAGTCTAGCTTTTGAAAGAGACCTGAGAGGGGACACACGCTGCAACACAATAACCTGCTCTCTCACTTCAGAGACTGTGCGTATCAGATTGCCAGCGTCGCTGGTTATTGATACTCTGGCAGCGCAACGAGAAACTGTGAACAATGAGAAATTGTGTTGATACTTCAGCTCCGATAGCATCACTCAATTTGCATTTATATGACAGCTGTATCAGGTCGTGGATAATCATGTCATGTGGCATAAATCTCACTGTAATCGGGTATTTCCGCAAGCCATCTTGACTCAGTGAAAAGGTCCAATGGAATAGTATTTTTATCCCATTTAAACACTGAAAATCAGTGTAAATTACATTGCTACAATAGGAGCTGTGTGAGTCAAAGTGCCTATGATTTTCCAGTCGTGCAATTGTATATTTCTTCACAGGTTCAATCTACTGAGGAGGAGGATCGGAGGACACTGATGGACTCAAGGAAAATTATAAAACTCAACAGCTCCGTATCTATCAGGTTAACAAAACCAACTTCTACAAAAGACATGGTCCAGATCTGACGGCAAGACAATGTCAGATGCCGCGGGGTGGGTAAAGCAGAAACTAGAGTGTCAGACAGGTGCAGGAGACTCCACAGGCAGCTGACTCAGATCAGATGAACAATCTATTGAGCCTGAACAAAGCAAAGCCGTCAGGATCAGCAGCTGAAAGGCTGTCACAACCTCCGCATTCAGAGGATTCTGTGCCGCATTCACAAGTTCATTTTTATGCCATCTAAAACTTCCTCTCTGTGATTGTGTCAATTAAAAAAATGTGGGCGTTGCTAAGAAACATGCAGATGATTGATCTGGATTAAAACACAGGACAAGAAATTCTGGACGGTCAGCCGAAGATTTGCATGTCAGGGCACTGGAATGTTCTCTTCCTGACCTTAAGCTGTTTCAATGCAATCATTCCTGTCTGTCTGCAAATTCAACCAGTGGCGAACAAGCACCAGGAATTTTAGTTTCTTTTTGATGGCGATATCACATAACAACACACTGTCACTTGAGGCACTCCTCAGTGCACAATGATTGAGTGCTATCAGGAGACAATCTTGTGGTTGCCCTCATCTGGTTTCTGGCAGAATGTGACAGGAGGATATCCTGTCTGTCAGAGGTGGAAGTCTTACAGCCAAAACATCAAGGAGCCCTAAAGAACGGGTTTGACCAAAGCCACTTCCTCCTCCTTTCCACAGTGACTTGACTTGTTTTATGCATTGAAGTTATTTTAAAAAAACGCTTACCACTAAAAATTGTGCAAAATGATCATATCAAAATCCAAGGAAACAGGCATGAATGCTTCTCCCGAGTGCTCGATGTTCCTTGGTTTTTTCTTCTGGCTAGGTCAAACAAAAATGACCATTGTTCCTGGTGTATTATTACTTCTCGATCAGTTTGACATTAAACAGTCACTTGAAGGATAAAGTATCCAAAAATAGCTGCAAATCACCCGAAACTTCATCCCGAAAAAGTAACTCCGGGTTTGAGAATGTCTTGGAATACCATCAGTATGTGGTCCAGTCCATAATCAACGAAATGAAGAGGGAAAAGTCTAGTCACTTTCTCACAGTTGTTTCTTTACAAGAAAGTTGAACTTTTTGTTTAGAAGTTCTCAGTAATCAGCACTAAAGTTTACACTGTGAAGGAATCAGTAAAAAGATAATAGCTCTGCAAAGCATCGACGAATAACAACATTGCCAAGGAGGGACAAAAGAATTATATAATTGAGGCATGAAAGACTAGTTGGATTCGGGGCACAAAAGGGGAAGGAAACCATCGTCGTCTGCGAGTCTTCCCACAAACTTTTAGCAGAAATAAGTGACTAAGTGATATAAATTTTGATTTTTACTTGCCAATATGCAGTGTGGATTCTCAGATTGATCAATAATGACAATAATCATTGGTTGCAGACTAAAGGCAACACTGTAAGACCCATACCGAGTTACATTCATGTCATCATTATTAAAGCCCACCCTTTGTTGGATGTGAGCCACGAACCATGCAGCAGATAGTAACAAGCACAGCTGTGTCCATGTGTTCAGAAACTCCCAGATGAAGCCAGACCAACACTCAAACCTCTTAATCTCTGTTAACGCAGCCTTAAACTTGGCTTTGTTCTCACCAGTATCGATAGAAGCTCAGCCAAGAGGAGCTTTGGTCCACTCAAACAGTGACACGTCCCAGGCTGTCCCCCTGGATGACACAAAAACAAACCACAGCCATGGAGACGAGCTGACATCACTCCCAGGGGTCACTAGGAGTTCTCGCCTCAGCCAATCAGAGGATGAAATGGGGAGTGTGAGGAGGAAACGGTCGTCCCCAGCGCTCCTGAGGGGAGTGGGTTGGGAGGCGTCTAGTAGACTATATGAGTGGATGATGTCTGAGCCTGAAGCAAAGCTAATGTGTCATTACACTGGTGCTGAGGGGGTGGCTGATTATACAGAGGCCAACAGAGAGTGGTGAGGCCAAAAGTTAGAAAGCCAGATATGCAATGAGAACGAGGTGACTAAAGGAAGATAGCATTGAGTGCTGGTGGTGACGGATGAAGAATGTCAGCAGAAAGAGAAAACTGAACGAGAGAAAGATAAAAAGAAAAAGAAATGTTTCCCTCTCCTTGATGACGGGGAGTGGATGACGACGACATCAAACTCATTTGTTATGGGGAAATGAAAAGTAAGAGTACAGTTCCCTGCTAACACGCAGCCATAAATAAAATGACATGAAGGCAGAACCAGTTCTTCAATTACAAGAAGCCTCGAGAAAAACGCCGAAAGCACATTTGCATGTGAACAAACATAAGAGTCTGCCTTAAGTAGGTTAAAGCGTAGAACACCAGAAAAACACAGATCATCTCAGTGCAGATGTGCGTCATCACTGCAACACAATACCAGCACGTTATGTCTTAACTTGCAAGTTTATATTTAGACAATTTCAGGGCAATGAATTCTTCCATACTGCAAAAATAAGTGGTGGTATGCAAGTAATATTAACTAAAATGTAATAATTTGAGCTTTTGTGTCGTCTAATTTAAAGTTTCAAGCCAAGACTTACATCATCAGTTACACTTCTACACTCACTCACAATGTTAAAAACGTTGTAAAGGAACCCTTGCAGGTTGACGTAATAATGTCGTGTTGCCAGATTTACTGCACTGCAATTTCTTACACCAACAGGTTTATTATATATCACAAGCACTTTATGACTTCTTTTTTTTTTACAACATCTGGCGGTTACTATCAGTTACAACATGCTGCGTGACATAGGCTGATGTGAACTTGGCAGCATCTGCTAAATCAATTTAGCAGATGTGGATCAGCAGGACCTGGATCAGCAGGATCTGGATCAGCTGAAAGCCTGGCATTAAAAAAAATCGGATCATTCAGCACTAGGGGTGTCACCATTTTGAGTCTAAATGGAAATATCTATCGAAATTACCTTTTAAGTTGGTCAGTGAATGAAAAGGTATTTGTGATATACCCACCCCCATCCCCACCCCCACCCCCGAGAGCAGACTTGTGCACATCTGACGCACAGTCGAAGTAAAAAACTAGCTTACCGATAGCCTGCAAATGCATTTCCAGACAAGTATCCTGTGTGCATGAAGATAAAGAACTGGCTGGTATGAAGGTAATCTCCACCAGCATCACAGATGTTCCAGAGATCCTTTATTGAGTTTCTTGGGAAGATGGTTTAATCTGAACAGAAACTGGAACTTCATTTCTATCTTTTGTTGTTTACTGTTGAATTGTATTTTTTTGTTCAAATCTGGAATCTTTATTTTTGGTGAATACTATTTGAGCTTACCTAAACTGCAAAAAAAAACAGCGGGATAAAGGCAAACTGTTGTTGTAAACAACAATTTGTAAATGATAGTTGTCAGGGCATAAAACCTGTGATCTCTTGATCTTTACAAATCCAGATTCAAGTCTCGCAATGACATAGCCATCCGTGCTGAAAAAATAAAAATAAAAATTGTGACCATAACATCTTAAGTCAAATCGAAAACGGAGGATTTAGAAAATCACGAGACATCTATTCAGCACGAATAGCCTGCAATGTAAAGTTAAGATGCCTCTTCCTCTTATTTAATCAAAGTCCTTGTGAAAACCGTTCCTGTTGCAGTTCTGAGTAAAACTGCAAGCTTGACCCCAACGATGGCCCGGCCCAATCAACACTGCCTGTGTACATGGAGTAAATTCTAGGTTTCAGAATGAGCTTTAAGGGGAAAAACACTGCTCTCACTTCTGCACTCTCAAGTAAACATATACACACCTACCTCTCAAAGATGAGAACAATGATCTGACACACATAGGTATCATAAATGTCTTTCTTTTTTTAGAAGGCAACTGGAGCTGTTGTCATTTTCTATTCCATCAGGTCCAAACACGTTGCGACCAAAGCCAAACACACCTCGGCCATTATTCCTCCCATCCCAGATGAAAAGAAGGCTTTGAGGAGCTGAGTCACAGCAAACTCATGGCTTCTCCTATGAATGCATCTGATGACACCTAAACCCCAAATGTCACCAGTCTCTGAATAAATACGACTTACGCACGTAGCGGTCCTGATCTAGTTATGAAGCCGAATGTTATCCTAGGGATTGGGAGATGTTGTACAAGAGGATTTGCAGGGGTTGAAGTAGTAAGGACTGTTGGTCAATGGGCAGACAGTGGTGCATGGGATTATTTTGTAAAACATGGGACTCACACAGAGAGTCAGAAACAGTGCTCTGTCTGCCAGCATCATGTGACAGCTCGACAGTTCAGAGGAATAACTGCCAAAGGCCTCAGCTGTATCAGATTACAACTCGGCAAATGGAAAAGGCAAATATAAGGAGGCTTATTTGTAGTGGGCTGAGATATGCCCTATTATACACAACTGCAATAGCAGAGCGAGGCAGAGGAGGCCTGCCAAGGCATAAAGCTCACAGCTCCACTGGGATACAAAGAGGAGCTCTGCTGTAGAGGAGCTGCAGTTAGATCTTTTACACTCAAACAACGTACAGAGCTGCAATATGAGACCTTTTGACATTGGAATATCAATGAATTATGCATGCTTCTTAACATAAGTCTTTGTTTCATTGCATTTGCCCTTGATTTAGACAAACAAAGCAAGGAATGAATTTGAATAAAAATCCCTGTATCACTTTAATAGCCTGTCATACTTTATCTCTGTAGAATGTATTCTTGAAGACAGGCCTGCAAAAGAAAGACACTTTACTTGCAGTATGCATGTTTGAATACATTTAAAATATTAAATGTTTATATGGATATTTAATATTTTTTAATGGGTAGACATCACTACTGTAACTGTATTGTGTACTGTATGGTGTAAGTGTTGTTATGAGCTATTGTTTTCAAGATAACAACAAAGGTAACAACAAAATGACGTACGTTCATAAGTTCTTAAGTTCGACTGCAGTTCTAAACAATCACACTTCACACAATTTGATTCATCTTAGGAATGTGGCAGGTGTAATTTGCATATCTGAAATACATGCAAAGTAACTTTTTTAGATCCCAATGTGGTTCTGCCAGCATTAGTCACTGATGCGTACTGCTGATATCATAACCAATGGAGCTGGGTGCTGGACAGCTGCCAATCCTGGACCAACTGATGAAGCATTTTAAAAAGGGATCTGGGTTTAAGACGCAAAGATCGGATGCAGTCCCTGCACATCAGCTTGTGACATCCCTAATTAACTTCACGCATCATCACACAAACATCAAATTCTTAAACTGCAGTGGTCTGAGCAGAACTGTCAAGGTGTGGCGTGTGGACTCGTGAGTAAACATGGGAGCTGAAGAGGCCTGTACAGACACAAAATGGGACAAACAGGCCCAGACAAGCTAGAAAACACAGTACAGTACAGTCACTGATCGCTTACAGACATTGTTGCGTAATGTTTATGGAGGCACTTCAAACAGAGGGTATTCTGACAGCTAGACTGAACAACTCCCTTTAAAGTTTATTGAAAAAGAGAGGGAGCGACTTAAAAGGGGGTGCAGACCATGTGTGGGGCAGCAGAGGAGGACGATGATTGTCCTGCAAGCAAGATGTCGCAGTCTCAGTCCTCACAACAGCTGGTGTGTGTCCTTTAACAACCACAAGTCCATGACAAAAACACTGTACTTCTACCTGCTTCAATATTTCTTTGTTCATGGTGTCACGATTACCAACAATGCATCACTGCTTCCTTGAGAATTACTTTCAAAGTTAATATAAAAGGTTTTGGAACGTTTCGTACTCCATGAACAAAACAATCAATCACACCGCAACATGAAAACGTGGCAACAGTTAAGACGGAAAGACTAAACTGACAGAAAGCAGAACATTTGTGCAGAACAGAAACAAGAGCAAGGACCATCAGGATATCATGCTGCACGCAACTTCATCAACAAATCGACTGCTTCTTCAGCACCACAATGTGCTTTTCTCTACATCCATTTCAATCAAGAAAAAACAAGAGGGACCGTCTTCTTCAAAGCTCAAGCACAGGCCCATGTGGATCAAGGCTGAGAGAGATAGACTTATTTAAAGAAGTGGGTTGTGAATATGGTGGGGGAGGTAATAGAGCTGGGATGTGGAGATGGATGTAGGCAGAAGGGAGGTTGGAGCACTGGGAGACAGAGATGCAGATTGCAGTCGTTTCCTCCTCTGGAGTCTGGAGAGAAAGCAGGGGGGTGTTAGTTACAGCAGGAGAGGAGATGAGATAGTTTCCTTTGGCTCTCTGAACGATATGATGAAATCACACAGTCATAACCTTGGAAGTATGCAAGAGCCATCTGGGATCTGGGTCAAAAGTGTACCTCTCTGCACACAGGGCTATGCAAAATTAATTAAGGATTCCCCCCTGACAAAGGGTTTGTTTGTTCATGCTCTGAATATGGAACAAAATATGGTTCAAAATCATTTACTTTTCTGCTGTTGAGGATCACGAGAAAAGCTTAAATGTTCAACATTCCATCTCTGATCCACTCTGGGTGCAAATGGAGAAACTTAAATTCCCCTTTATTGAGATTTGTGTGCATTACAAGCTCGCAAAGTGGTATGGAGGCATTAACATGTACAGTAACAGTACATGCACTCATGTAGCCTCTGCGAGACCCTGCGACACACTGGTGATGTAAGAGGATAAACTGCAGGGTCAGGACACTGTCTGGTCCAATGAAACAACAGACATGGATACACATGATAGCAAAAAAACTTCTTGTATTTAGAACGGGAACCGAAACTTTATCAGTCGTTAAATCTGGAATGAAAGAAATGCATTTTACTTGTAGATAAAAGCACGGAATATGTAAACCTTTACGATGCTTTTATATACGTTTTGCTTCAATCTGATGTGAAGAGTTCTTTGTTATTTCTTTAACATTGTCTTCAAAAGAAATTCCCTTGTGAATCAATTAATCGGATTGATCCTGACATTGCATTCCTGAATTAAGCAAAGTTTTTCTTAGTATGTCTGTAACAGCAAAGTAATGCTCTCCAAAAGTAAGAATTAGGAGTGAATCAGAACAAATAACAAGCAGGAAAAACAGACAATAATTCATGTGCTGTTTATAGAGAACCAGCTGGACTCAGGCACGAGCCGTTGCAAACTTTGGCAGGAGGGAGTCTTTTTCCATCCATCAAGTCTGGATGGTGAAGATAGAGGTATTTGCAGCATCTCTGTCTCCACGCCAAGCTTTCACAAAGCCTTCGCCCGGACAGGGAGCGTGACTGAGCTTTAAAAACTGAGGAGAAGAGTGAGGAAACAGCCTCTTGGCAGTGGACCACGCTAATTTTACAGAAACCAAACATCACCGATATTCATTTAGATAAAGACTGAACAACACCATGAATGCAAAGTCATAAGCTCTAAAAGCACCCTTGACTGATGAGTGTTTAAAACAGTTCAGACATACGTGCTCCAGTTCAGTGACCTTGTCTATAACAAAAAAAGTATTTAGCTGTCATCTGTGCGCTTGATGAATGGTTCAGTGAGGAATCTGGCCATTTGTTTGAGGTCTAGAAATGACCAGGCGTCATCTATGAGAGTGCCTCGGGGGCTTTCCTGCCGTGACACAGCAGGCCAGGCGACTGCACGGGCATGTAATTGGGAAATAAGTAGGGCGTGTGACTTTGAAGCTGCAGTCACTTTAAATGTAAATCAAGTGACACAAGCTTGTAACGTTTATGCTCAGAATCACTTTGGACCGCACAAGCCAGGAGCTTAACACCGTGGTAATATTTGTATCCGAATGCACGGCTGTTTCTACAACCAAATCCATTTTCATTCATGAGGGGGACATGTAGATAAAGTATGGGAGGTGCAGGGAACGGATTCTGATTGTCTTTATACGGTGACTTACAGACAAAAACAGGTTTTTCTCGATCTGCCATCTCTATGTTTATTGTCTGGTTAGGTCTAGGCAACAGAAAACATTTGGGAAAACTCATCATTATCAAACAAAATACCAATGATACCAGACTAGATTTGGTAGATTAATTGGTATCAGTGGAACTGATACTGGCCAATGTTTCAGCACAAGTTCAGAAAGGTCAGCATCCTTTATGACAAGCAGAGGGGTGCTTTTCTAATATCGGGCTTCTCAACAGGAATAACTGTTGGAAAATAATGTGAGGCTGATGATCAGTCTACCAAATGTATTTATTCAGGTATTGATTACTTTGACTTAGATAGACATTCCCAGTCTCTCCTGGTGGTTGGGGATGTGGACTATTGACTTTTTGTTGCTCCAAATTACAGTCATTATATCAGCTTTTAAATATCCATCATCAGTCTTACTCTACACTGAACCATCCACCTGAATTCCCCCTTAAGACGTCTCCACAGCCATATAGCATGCTACTTGGGGGCGGCAGTAGCTCAGGAGGTAGAGCGGGTCGTCTTGTAATTGTAAGGTCGCTGTTTCGAATCCCATGCTACCCAAGCTGCATGTCGAAGTATACTGAACCCCAAATTGCTCCTGAGCAGTTGGCATCTTGCATGGCAGCCTCTGCCATCAGTGTATGAATGGGTGAATGTGACAAGTGTTGTAAAGCGCTTTGAGCAGTCTGTAGGCTGGAAAAGCGCTATAGAAATGCAAGTCCATTTACTTCCACCAGCTTGATGGCATTAGGGAAGTTGTCAAGAAGACCTAACTACAGGTCACTTTTAGCCATTTTAACAAACTCCCAATGCTGACATTTTTTCTTGTGAGGATATCTCCATGTCACCTTTTTTGCTCCTTCAGATTTATCCCTACACATCTCCATGGTCCCCAAAATGACTTCCTATTTCAGCATTCATGTGGAGTCTTCAAATTATTGCTGCTCACCTTCTCAGGTGGATAACCAAATATAAAAACCCAAAGGGCATGTGCTCACTGCCAATTTCATTCAAATGTGTCAACCATTGTTTAGAGGATTTATGATGAGGCATCGGTTCCTTCCTTGAAAGACAAATCTGAGAACTGCCGCAGGAAAGACCCCATCTGTCTTAGCTTACATGTACCGGATACTTATGCATTTACTTTAGGTGACATGAGTGCAACAGAAGAGTGAACAAGTTCAGGCTTCAGAGAGATGGGTAGAGATTCTGGGCACAGTTCAATACGTGGATCAAGACAGTCTAAATGGGGCGCTTGTTTCCAACAAATGGCCTCCTCTTTGAAATGCCAGGCGTGTTGGGTTTGGTGTCCTAATTCATGTGTACGAGAGGGCGAACTTAGGAGCTGACACACACAGACACACACACACACACACACACACACACAATCTTGTTCGATCATGTCAAAAGAGGCAGCAGTCCCAGGCCAAACCTGACACAGTTCATTCACACAGTAAGCTTTTTATCCAGCGAAGGGCCTTTTCTGCCTCAACTGTCACCGCTGTGATAAGCTTCATTCACGTCGCATTCAGAATCCATCACAGTTTATTACAAAAGGGTGATTTCTTCAAGTTTAACTCATTCAAACCGAATAAAACCACACACAAGCGTTGCCAAGCATTCATCCCTGTTTCCAGGCTGCCTCATACCTGCAACTTCATTTATGCAACGATGCACAAAAGCAAATATTTCTTGAGAATTAGTGCACACTTGCAGGGGAGAATCTCTAAAGTCAGATCAAGAGAAAATCTTAAAATTTCCATTTGTATGCAAGGTTTAATTTATATTTTATTAAGTCCTTAGGTCTACTGCGACATCCTGTGAAGCTAGCAATACAGGAACCTTGTTGCAGAAAGAAACTTCAGCAGATTCTTACAGACGAAACATTACATTGGCCAAAAAACACTCTCTATACTCACTAAAAATCTCTGCTGGCTTTAGGCTCCTGCAGTAAGAATAGGCTCACTAGCTACACTTGTTAAAGTCCCACAATAGCACCTACTGTGTGATCCTATGCTATTTTTTCTAAAATATCATGCTCTTGCTTGTTTTTTTGTTTACGATTTTTCACTTTATAGCTTTTTTCTCCACCATTGTTGTGTTTACAGCTCTGTCTGGTTTTCCCCAGACAGGACCAAGTTTTAATTAAATGGCTGCTAAACCATCATCCACTATTCCCTCAGATGTTTTTTCACCAACACTGCTGTTCTTCCCCTTGTTTTGGTTGACACTATTTCTGGTTTCACCAAGTTCTGGCAGCCTCTTTCATCTTTATATACACCCCCGCTGGTGCCGAGTGTCTGAGCAAGCAGAACTAGATGAGAATACAGACTGCACCGCTTCCTCGATGTCTCGGCTCAACTGTCTCCAAAACAATTCCTGAGTGTTTGTTGTGCTTTACAGTTAATTAAATCATCTCACTTTCATTAGACCACATCAGTGATCATTAACCACAGTTCCCTGTGGCATTTATGTCTACAGCCCTTTCCTGTACCATCACTTCCATTTGTTGGCAATAAAGCAACTTCTCTTCTGCTATGCAGCTGAATCAGATGGTCAGATATGTTTATGTGTATTCAAATTGGAGGGTTAAAGTACAGTTTTATCTGTCAGACACATTTAAAACTCTTCTGGTTCCACTGACAGACCAGCTGGTCCAGTCGATGCACTTCCTTACCACCGACTCCCTGCATACTGATGATGAAGGGCAGGAAAAGGAAAGCTCTCTTCCGCTGCGACGTACTCCTCAATCTATCCCATCTGTGCTTAAGTGTCCTCCTTTATTAACAACCAACCAACTCGACTTAAACTCAAAAGCAGAAACTACAGAAACTTTAAAATGAGTCCAATATCGTTACTTGAATCCAAGTGCTGAAGCAGACAAAGAATAAATACTATGAATCATTTAAAAAGCATTTCAACATGTACCTAAATATCTCTGAGGAAATGTTGGTTTGGTGTCCGCATTTGCAGCTGCATAGCCTGAAGAGCTCAATTTTGGCTCCTGGTATTGGCCAGGTTAGTTTAATTGGGAACCAGTTCAAGATGTGGGTGAGTGTTTGACACTGCTGAATGTTTTCAGCTGTCCGACTGGCTCCTGCACTCCGCTCTCTTGAGCCAATGCAGCTCTGACGCCAACACGCTAAAGAAAATGTGTTCTTCCAGCACACAAACTAGCAGTATACTTTGGATTGTTGTGGCCAGCGTGGACTTATTGTATTACCACTTATACATATCTATCAGTGTATAATTCATGTTTGTGCAAGAATTCATTTTCCAGCCTCTAGCAGAGAAAAAAACTTCACAGCACATACAATAAAACAAGAAGCCCATTTAAATAAAGTCTGTATGTTTCTATTCAACACAGGATTAGTTTCACCATCATACAATCGTAGTCTTGTTGCATCCAGCTGCAGACGTGATGACAGCCTAAACTTTGTTTGACGCCCAACATGTCTGACAGGAGGACATTATGCAACACAAACATACGGACGCACTGTGCGAGCAGTCAGGTGAACAGATCTGACATAGCTGCAGTCTCAATCTGTCACTCAATCTGATGTCTGTGTGGTGGTGGTGCTACGGGCACGAGGGAAGTTTACAGACATAGAGGCAAAAGGTAAACACCAACATAGATGGGTATTTGGAAAGAAAAAACACATTGTGGGCTTTTCTGACAGCTCAAGTCAGGACATGAGGGAGATATATAAAGTCTTGCATCATCAGTTGGTCAGTCAGACAGCAGTTTTTCCAGTTTAGCAGCATGTATGTCTCACATACAATAGTGCCTTCAGCTGACAGAGACTGAGATTTCATTCAAGGAATTCACCTTTGTACAAGTGATTCATTCTACTTTAAAAAGCAATGTAATCAGGAATCTGTACCATGCTTCCAATTTCTCCTAAAAATTACAATGAATAGACTATATTATGCATCATTAGTCGGTCTGTGACTGTTTGAGTAGGTGCATAAGATCCCAATCTCTTGAAGTTATTTCAGTCAGTCAGGTTCAGGAACACAGAGGGTATTGTGAATCACTGATTTTTCTGATTATTTCACAGCCTCTCTTTGTGAACGGTGAATATTAAATCGCTGCGCAGGCTGCTTTCTGACAAGTGCAGACCAGCCATGTCAAAAACACACCCAGGAGAGAATGAAGGCTTGGAATAGCGGAGGCGGCAATGAATCAAAGCCTTTTCTTTCACCTACCATAAACTGAGGGAAATCAGCCCGTCGTTCAAACCAAATGGGCATACATCAACATGTTTAACTGTGTGGAAATGCATTCGCGTTCGTTCACTCTCATGAGCAACAGCAGTGTAAAAACCTACTTAACACATCACAGCCACTGTCAAGCTACATACAAATGATCCGAATTTGATGCCATAGATGTCATAAACTGGCTCATGGAGTGGAGAAAGAAAAAGGCAGTGCAAGTCATATAAAACTAGAATGGCATTCAGTAGAGCGCATACCTCTGCCAAGGCCCAACAGTCCACTTTTGTAGATATCACCCATCTAAAGGCCTGGATCTTCCCTTCCACACCAAAGGTTAATGGGGTCTCTTCTGGGCTGAGACCCACCCTCCATCCAACAAACCAATAAAGGAACAAGGGGGAAAACATGACTTCCTTGGTGGAAGTAATTAAAACTAAAGTCATGTATTTAAACTCAATGATTTAACAAATGGGGTGTGGTATTAGGAATACTGAATAGCGCCATTATAAATGCTGGATCCTAAATGAAAAGACAACACATCAACTTTAGCCTCCTCGATGCTATGTGTGCTGTCTTGTTATTCTATCTCTTACGATGGAATGGAAAAGTGCAAATTTTGACATCGGACAGCTGAAACCAGAAAATGTAATTTTCTAGCTAATGGGCTTGAGTCTGTGCTGATCAGGTGAGCTACATCAGGTGACAACCCTCCCTACTCAGTCATTTGCCTCATGAACTACACCCGGAGCAACCGAGACAGCCCAGCAGACAGCAGGGAGTGACATCACACATTTGAAGAATGAAGTTCAAGGCCCTCATGCCTCCGCTCTGCCCAAAGGCCAATAATCATCTATCTGTCAAAGGCAGAGCTCTCGCTTGGCCCGTCCTATATTTAGCAGACAAAGCCTCATCAGCCTAAGTACTGAATTCAATTTCAAGGGACATCATTAATCTACGCTCATAAATCATTTGGGTTATGCTAATGTAGTCTCTTCATCCTCTGAGCAGCATGTGGTTTCCCGTGTCCAAGCTGAACCTTGCACTCGTCTCCAAGTGTCACCACGATTCAAAAATTTGGACTATGCCAGTGCAGGACCTCCATCCCTTTGAAATGCATTTGGGTTTCCATGGCGAACACGCTCAGCGGTCTGAACGTTGAACTTTGTTTTCTTTGCATCACTAAACCACCAGGTTTCTCGTTTAGCTGCTGGCAATTAACAGCTGGGCGAGAACAACAAGCTCTGGTATGAGGGCGGAAAATAAAATGAAATTTTAAGACTCTGGCATGAAGAATCTCACAGGAATTTCAGAGGCAGGAGGAAGAAAACAATAAAGCAGCATCTAGACAATGGGGCTGCAAAACAAGAGCAGAAATACAAGATCCAGGCCACTATTTCAGAAAAGTAAGTGAAAAATCTGTTTGGTGAGAATATGAAGTCAATCAAATCTCCAGCCTGTATCAGACTGCACTGAGGGATACAGTATATCTGAGCTATGCTGCTGTTTGTTCAGTGTCCTGACATTCCTCAGAGACAATCCTCTCCCTGTGCTCAGCGCCCTGCACACAGCCAGTCCTTGACATTTCAGTCAGTGTCTGTCCGTTGGGTGGACAAGGGACACTCAGGCCTGTGAACAAGGCCAGTCTGCCTGCTGAAAACAAGCGCACATTCATTTTACATTTAGCTGATACTCTGCTCTAAAGCAGCTCACAGTGAATGAGCAGATCGGGGGGGAGGGGGCACACGGGGCAGTCGGTGATTTGCTCAAAGACTCCTCAACAGGGTCGTTTTATTGTAGGAAATAAAACCAGTGATCTTTTCAACTGAGCACACAAGTACTCCACAAAAGGGCACATTTATTCAAGTACAATATTATACGATGCTGTGATGTTATAATAAACCAAAGTAATGAGATCTGGGAACACAGTGACATCGCTGCAGAGTTCAGGTAATAATTTAACTGTCCGCCTTCATTTTCTCTTCCAAATAAGACGGTCTAAACCAGGGGTTTGTTTACAACCCGTCGGATCACATCACTTCTTTTGTTCCATGACCAGTTGGACTCCATGACAACCGTTGCCATGTTACTATATTTCAGAGTGATACTAACATAGGACACATATTGTAAATCAACCAAAATATTGTCCTGTTCACTTTGGTAAACGGAGCAGTCTTACATTGTAGTAATGCGGATTAATTACAGGTGAAATAATTAGTCAATTAATGGCTGGGCAGCCTGAACACTAGGCCTGTAACAAACTATTATTTTCATTATCGATTAATATGCAAATTACTAATTGATTGTCTTGTCCATAAAATGTAAAAAAAAGTGTGAAAAATGCTCATCGCAATTTTAAACAGCCCAAAGTGATGTCTTCGACTTGCTTTCTTTAGTCCAACAAACAGTTCAAAATAGTTGGCAACAGCTTGTTTTTCAAGCCTCTACAAAGTGGAAAATGACTAATAGGATAACAAATGTAATGTATCTTTGGCTTTTGGAGTGTTCAATCATAACGTTTGCCTCTAAGGAATCTGTGACAGTTAATTCTCACTTTTCAGACATCTCATAAACCAAACAACCAATAAAAAATCATCAGCATGGTAATAACTATCTTCAGTTGCAGCCCAATAATTAAGTGAGTGATCTGAGTTTTGAGCATTCCCAGAACTTAGATAGGCCAGACTGGCAGCACTCTTACGCAAAGCGAATGCACTTTGGCGTGAAACACAGTATAGTTGGAGAAACACTCCAAAACACAAAAAAAAAGCAATTTAAAAAAGGTGAAAGAGTTTCAAAACTCGCGTTGCTGACATGAAATGACCAAAAGACTAAACGTCCAAAGAGAACATTGTTCCTCTGAGCAAGCACAAGTAGACAATGTTTGGGCTTTGTGACCTCCATATTTATTATGTGAGAAAGTTGATGACTACCTACTTATGCTTGGCTGGCTTAGTATAACTATCAGTTGAGACGATTTAAATGTTGCTGTGGCTCAAACCACAAAACTCCTGAGTAAATTCAACCTGAGCTGACTGGGAAAAAAAAAAAAAGGCACAGAGATGAATACAACGCAGTGTTCTCAACACAAGTAATGACACTGTTCTGTAAGCAATCACTCAAATTGCTAATAACTTCAATAACATGGACTGGTGAGTTTTCATTTCATACCAGATGTTTTATGGCGTTACATGCCTTGCTTCAACAAGACTCACATTTATCACCCAAGTCTTTAAATCTTTTTGAGGTCGGATCATTTTAAACTCACACTTTTGGTCGGCCTCTACAATGACCGTATTCTCCTGAAAACACACAAGCTTTTCTCAGCATCCAAACCCCGCCTGCCTTTTCCAGGGTACCAATCTCTTTCATAAATAAACTATGGTGTCCGGCTGAAAGGCCTGGACGACAAAGATGCACAAAAAAAAACATGAGAGCAAGCGCAGATATCATTAAACTTTTCTGTAAGCTTCCTGGTCCTTTTTCTCTGCAACAGTTTACATTGACGAGCTTCCTCTGTTTATGGAAGAAAGTCTACAGATGAACCAAAGTGGGGGGAAGTGACTTGACCTCAAAACACCACCCTGTGATGCAGGCACTCATAAAAAGAACTTCAAGTGCTGGTGATAATTTTTAAAGCATCCATCACCCAAAATAGGCTCCTGTCAGTCAGCGGGCCGGCTTACTCCGTTTGTCTGTAGGATCTGCTGGGGGATGCAGCGCCATATGCAGCCAGCTTTGGTGCGCGTGGTTGGGGTGCCAATGCTCAGCTGACTGGACCCATGCCAAGGTTCAAGTAATCTGTTTTCATAGCACTCTGTAAACCACATAATCTCACTGTGTCATTAAGTCTTGATCTGGACTCTGATTAATTATGGTCAAGAGTCAAGAGTTCAGTTCACAACGTGTCACATTAAAAACAACCGTTACAGTTTTACCTTTCTTTTTTTTAATGAAGGGATCATTTACAAACGCATTTGTGGGAAAGGATTGGGATTAACCTGGTTTTCCAGCACTACAGATGTGTCAGTTATCAACGTGTTCAGTGTTGTTTTATACAGCTCTTGCTCTTTTTGGGAAAGTCCAATCAAGTCAGTGAAGACAAGCAAGTTCAAATCAAGTCTTCATAAGCAATTTTCAAGACATTTTCAAGTCGTTCAGGTCTCTGAATGCAGACCATTTAAGTGACACAGCTATGAACATTTTCCAAAGTTGTGTTAGTGTTAGTGTTTTGTACAAAGCTGAAAGCAAGTTCTTTCAATCCAAAGACTTAGATCAAAAAAGACAGGCAAGGACAGCACTCCCATTTGACTATTCAATATTGCGACACGGACATGTCGGGCAAGCCGCCCTTCTTCACTGTGTATTCAGGCAATTTTGCAAGCAATCAATATGCACAGGTGATGTAATTATAATCATAGTATATTGATTGGGATATTTAAAATAGTCAAATGGGAGTGCTGTCCTTGTCTCTTTTTTGATTATGTACTACATTAAGGACCCAGTTTTTAGGTCTAATCGTGACTTGAACCCTTTTTTTTTAATCTGAACACTTAATAAATAAATTGACAAAGTATACGGCAATGCACGACTTACCCTTCACCGTCTCATTAATTTGTTATAGCTCATTGAGTTTACCACGTCAAAATGTCAAACTTGTATGCTTACAGTATAGTGTTGAGACAAGTATTCAGGAAGTCAACTCTCAAGGGTTCTGTTGGCTTCAAACAAACTACTTTGTACATAGTGTCATCTATGCCTGTCTAAAGCAAAGGTATTTATATCTGCTCTGAATGGAAAGCTCAACAACAAAAAGCCTGGACTCTTTTGGACAGTCTTTCCTCAAAGGTATTCCAGGTGCTGCACTCATTTGTACTTTGTCAAATGCAACCCTCTAAATTCCCAGATGGAAATCGCTGTTCGATGATCCTAAAGGGCGCTTTGTTGGAAGAATATGGATTCTGCGGAGACAGCCAAGTCTCAAGTCCTCATTTCTGTGACTTAGGCTAAGATTAAAACATTAGTCCAAGTCTCAAGTCTTAAGTCTACAACTCTGCAAGATAAGTGAATCAAATCTGTGTGCTCCAAAACATGTTCAACCATTAGGAGACATTAAATTAAACAATTTAGAAATGTTTCCTGGCAAGTCAATCAGGGGGCTGATGCTTCGATCCTTGCACTCCTCAACACAGCTTTCTTCCATTACTGACAATTCAAAGAATGTCATCACATTCAACTGTTAGTCTAACTGTAAACGGGTCCCGATAACAGCATGAGCTCAACTTCTCAAATGTAAATGAACTTCAAAAAAGGAAAGTCTTCCCACCATCTGAGAACTGTGCAGTCAGCATTTTACAGGCTCCTACTTCACATGGCTCTCTCTCTGCATTAACAGGCCCAAACAGCTGCTGTGCTCTGCTAATGAATCCGTGCCATGTTGAGTCTCCTCCTGGGAATACCCGCTGGCAAATGACGAAAGGGGCTTTGTTTTTTTTAATTATCACATCAGCATCGTGATGTCAAACACTAGTAAGGATGACAGCTCACTTGTGTAAATGGCTCACAGTGAAGCAGCGTTATTGGGTTGGAAGGAGGAAAAAAAACAGTCAACTAAAATGCACAGCACAGCAAAGTAACACTGTGGGAAACGCGGTAGTGCCAGCATCATCAAATAACAAGAAGCAAAAAAATACTAACGTGTAGAATATCTCGTCCTCAGGAAAAAAGATTATATACTTTGCAGCTGCTGACTGCAATCATTTTTCCTGTTGTTCAAAGCCCCTTTATGTAATGTCAGTAAATGTATATAACTTCATGGTCTCTCAGCTAAGGTTATGTTATTTGCAAAGTTTTTAGAGGTAGGTTGAACACGTCTTTAAATGAAGCCATTGTGCCCTGCTCTTTTTCCGCAGCTCAACACAGGAAGCCTCACATGGCTAATTTCTTCAGTTCATTCCGGCGTGTCTTTTAACTGACTCCTTTAGGAAATGAAATGCTGTGCCAGGTCATGTTTTAGGACATTTTTCACAGTAGTTTGGTCAAGGGCAAAGTCAGCGGCCCGGGGATCATCAGTGAAGCTTTTAATCCTGCACTGTGCCCATTTTGGAAACGGGAACCCCAGGCTGGTACAGCCTGGTGACATGAGAATCAAACAGATGAACTGTAAAATGATTTGGGCTTACGACCTGACAAGAGGTAGATCGACTGCACCTACACTGACGGTGCAATCACATTTTGAAGTTTATTTGGCTTCAATCATAATGGAAATGAGAAAAAAAACTCAAAATCAGTGAAGAACTAACCGCTGATCTTGGTTCACTTTAAAAAGGTAACATGCCCAACACCTACATTTGGACAATACTTCTCTAAACTAGCTAAAAGGGTACAACTGAATATTCACGAGTTGGAATAAAGAGCTCCAGATATGCCTGGTGTGAGCACACACCCCATGAACGGACTAATATAACTACTATTTAGAAAGCACAATAGACCAACCACGTGGAACCAGCTTTGGAAATCCCCTCATGAAAACATCATTAGTGCCATTCTTGGCTTGTTAGCAAGAAGAGAGATAAAAAGGTTCAGTGATGTATAAGCATTGAATAACATGCAAGATCTTGGCCAATCCTTTTTTTTTTTATAGCTTTGCAGCTTGTAAAAACTGTTGCACTCGAGTTAAGTATTGCCCTCGGATCCACCCACTTGTACATTGCTCTCCAATTTCCAATGTTAAAATTGGCACCAATGTAATTCATGGCAACTGAGATTTACTCTCTGTAAAAGGTTGTGATCCATCTTGATGGTGTCCACACTTCACTTACTAGCACATCTGTGCTATGTACATAATGCAACATAAGTTATACCAAGCAATATAGTTGATGAGGAACTAGTCCCAAAAAAGAACTATCTTGAATGCAATATTATTTTAAAATGGTGCAAAATGGTGGAAATCGGTAGAAATCAAGGCTGTTTCAAGACTGGCTATAGTCTACATGGCACTACAAAACTGAGATAAAGATCAGAACCTAGATCGAGGATCGTGATTGTAATTAAATAGATTGTGAAGTGTTTTTTTTGGCCAGAATACCCACCGCTAAGACCAGTGGGGTTTGAGGTGAGGCAGACAACCAAACCCAGTGTAAAAACAGCCTTACAGTCGTAAAGCATGCCTCTACTTCAGTCAGTGTTATGGCTCTACACCCTTTGCCTGTGTGCTCTCTTGGACACATGGCACTAAGATGCTTCCTCATTACCATATTGACTTTAATGTCCCTTTCATGCATGCAGCTATGTCGCTCTTTTGAACAGAATTGGGCCAACTTCACAAGTGGGAGCTTTTACTTTGAAGATTTGGCACATTTCTGGTGGCGAACATGTAAATCTGTATGACCGTAACAGCAGCAGTTAACTCTCACAGCATGAAGGACTGCTTATCTCCAGGCCCTGTGTCCGCCATCAAAAGGCTCCTGCGCACTAATTAATAACTGTCATTTGTGCAGTGAATTGAGTAATATATTGAGCACACCACGGCACATTGCAATGACATCAGGGCAAGATTAAAAACAGGATGACAGATTGGAGTCAGTCAACGGCACCACTGCTTAAATTTGATGATTTTCTGAGCACATTAAGGTTGGTTACCTTTAAATTATTGGTTGTTTTCTTATGGAACCTGTAAATCTAAATTAAAAAAAAAGAAATTACCCTTGACATTTGCCAATGGATGCAACTTCATCTCATCTTTATTTAGACTTCTTGGAAATTGACTTTGGGCTGTTGGTGGATACCAAAAGTTAGCACTGATCCAGCATGACAGATCGATGAACAGTCATATCATTTACTGAAATTCGTCAACCAAAAATGCCAGAGTTAGCTGGTTTCAGCTTCTCAAATGTGAGAAGTTAATGCTTTCCTTTATTTTGTGTAAGTGTAAATTGAATACTTTTGAATTTCTGATCGTTCAGAAGAAAAACAGCAATTTGAAGACACCATCTCGGGCTCTGGGGACTTGTGATGGGCATTAGTCAGCCAATAATGACAACAATTTTGCCCATTTTCAACTGTACGTTTTCAAATAAAGCCACTTACTTAACCAGACCAACAGCAAACACCTGCTCCTATTGTCTGCGACAAGTCAAAGTCATGTTAAATCTGTCTGCCTCAATGGTCAACTATGTACACAAAAGCCTAGACTCCACCAGAGGAAACGCCAGCAGTGTGAAGCTGTGAATGGAAATCTGCTGCTTGCTGGTGTGAACACAACAGTCCAGACACCTGATATCCCCCCTGGAGGCTTCGCAAACAGCCAAAAAGAGACATATCTCATGGTTTCTTCTGACGTGCCAATGCTGATGTCACTTGAGGGTTTTGGAGCGTTAAACCACGAGACGGTTTTCCAGTCAAGGGCGTCATTTTAAACGCTTGCCATACTTAGTCGAATGGGTGAACATTAGCGAAAAATCTACCCTATGATCTGCTGTGGAAGGAAAAAGAGCAGCAGCGGATCATCTGACAGTTTTACTTTTTCATGACGTAAGGAGATTTGGGGGCTGGCAGAACTGATCCTTCTCTCAAGTCCGGTAAGATTTCTGTGTGTGTGTTGTACAAACAGTGTCTGAACACTCATCCCAGTGTCTTGATCTTTCTAATTCCAAAGTTATGAGATGGTTTAAGGTCCTCAGAAGTGGACTGTTTTTTCTTTTCAGCAGGAAGCATTCCTCTCTAATGACAGGGGAAGTTACAAGTAGGTCCACATAAACACTTTAGCAGGAAAACCAACCTAAATTTGGGCCTCTTATTAAGGCGGGCTGACCCGAAAAAGCTGTCATCTTCAATACGACATATGCGACCGAAAGACTTCCTGAGACGCAGCACACGAGACGTGAAAATGCTCAGCTCCCGGTCAGATGAAACGCAGGCAGGGTGGGGACGAGGACGAGGGGCAATAAACGCAGATCTGAGGGGATTAAATGGTGAGGGCTTCCTATTTTCAGGCACGACGTTTTGTTGGGTGAGGAGTTCATGAGGATTTTGGTTTGTAGTATTTTAGATCAAAGCTTGAAGAACACAGAATGAGACTTGAGAATGTGTGGCCTCATTTCGAGCACACCCTCTGCATTAAACAGCAGCACACTTGGGTTTTCCAGACAATTGCCTTTCTCTAAATTGTGATGATAACCTCAAAGACAGCCAGACAAATTACTGACGTCAACTTGTCACTATAAAGAGTCTCAGCTTAATACATCAAATTAACAAATTATTTCAAAAAGGTTTCCAACAGATAAAAAAACAGTACTATTGTATTATTTTAAAGGCTGTCAGACAAAAAATACAGGGGAAAAATGTTGAATATTGGATCCAACAATCTGCAAGGTCAATAACATCCATAACCCAGTATACCTATTTTTAATCGCATCAATCACAAGTTAATCTCACAAATTTGCTAAAAATACAGAGGATGGGTCCTTAATAGACATTTCATCTAACTGTATGACATATGATTCTATTAGAGCTGCAATGATTAATTGATGAATCAATTAGTCGTCTATTAAATTAATGGCAAGTATTCTGACAATAAATTAATCTGTTGAAAAGTCCAAATTCTCACATTCCAGCTTCTGAAATGTGAATATTTTCCAGTGCCTTCGCCGCTCTGTGACAATAAACTTAGTATCTTCGGATTATGGACCAAATTTTCACAATTTTCTGACTTTTCTAGACCAAACAACTCATTGATTAAACAAGAAGATACCTGACAGATTAATCAACAGTGAAAACAGTCGTCAGTCGAAGCCCTGAAGTCTGTTTCTCTTGTACGTGTCTCGGCTCTGCAGAAAACCTCACACGATAAGCAGACGTGAAAACCTCAGCTACACTCAGTCACTCTGAATTGAACTGGGCAGACATGATGTACGACTCTTCATACTTCTACGATTACAACAGGGATCATCTTGGATAACACTACACACACGGGATCATACAACGCCTTCCACAGTCTGTTAGTAATTCATTGGACATTTTCACTCCTGCACTATCACCCACATCCAACTCTTTCGAGGGAAAACAAAAGTGACAGTTACATGAATGTTCCAGGTTATGAAACCATGTTACGGTAGTTACTGCATGTGTTCGGTTACATGACTCGTCACTCTCCAAACACATGCAGACAAACACCACCTTCTTTTTCTTCTTTTTTCAAGATTAGAAGAAGAATAATGCGAATTTGCACGACGCCAAAAAGCAAGTTAGTAGCGTCTATGCACGAGCAAGGTGGAGGGAGTAGCTCAGCAGCTCTTTACCTGCTTCTCAACAACGCATGAGATATTCTCCTGCTCTCTTCTGTCTGCTCACACTGAATTATTCAAAAGGGAGAGGAGGATACAGTACGACTTCTAGGTCACTATCATCGCAACGAAAAAAAAGGACTGCTTTAAAGTTAGCACAGGGAAGGTCGAAGCGTTAATTATTCATGAAAGTTGAGAAGCTTGCTGTAACATATTTGTACCTTTAAAAAAGGGCTGGATGAGAAAGCAAATTAATCAAATCACAAGTCCTGTACCCTGAATGTGGAGATGAATCGTGTAAACTCGGATTGACTGCGGTCCAATGCAGAAGATCTGTACTTGTGAGTGAATTTGAGCAAGATTCATGGTTGTATTCATGCCAAAAATGACTAAGATTCATTTGGTTTTGGTGGAACGAACATGATTTCTACAATTTGAGGCGAAAATCCAACAAAAGCTCATGTTTACAGCTCCAAGCCTTATCTGATGCAGCCGGACGGGAACCTGGCACATAAAGCCCTCGACCTGGGTTCAAAGGTTATCTGCTGCTACCCCAACACCATGCTACAAAGTTTTCTTAGGTTCGCTTTCATCTCCCAGGATTTATGTGTCAGGTCCATGCCTCCACCAGTCAGCTGGAGCTCGGCACTGCAGTTTCCCTCATCATCCTGCAGGGCCTGGTGCCTGCTGTGCTGGGGACAGCCATGCAAGCTGAGGGGCTCCTCTTCTATTCTGCATTTGGAGCCAGACTATAAATGCAATCTTGCTTTTCTTCTTCTTGCATTGATTTAACCTGAACTTCCATCATCTGTCTGTCTCCTTGCACAGTCCAGTTAACTCTCCTTTCATATTTAGCTCATTACAAGTCGAACAATCAGGAGCTTTTGATGCTTTTGCTCATAAAACAAAGTTTAGACTGAGACTGTGAATCACATGGCTCTGCTGTGGAGCCTAAACGCCTCAGACTTGCAGCCCTACTTTTTGTGTGTGTGTGTGTGTGTGTGTGTGTGTGTGTGTGTGTGTGCAGCCTGCTTTGCTGGCTAACTTGCTAGTAGGCTAATCTCTGCTGGCAACTTTCAGACAGCATGAGCCGAGGTCTTACAACTAATTACACCAAAATAAAACGCGTGTTTGTCCTCCGACGTGTTAAAAACTCGCATTTAATGCGTCCAAAGCTTGCAAACAAAACAACAACGGAGCACTTTGTTCCCGAAAAAGGGAAGTTTTGCGGGTTTTACCCAAACACAAGAGCCACAATGGCGGTGCGCCTTTTTTCTTTGAAAGCAGGAGCAACGCACGGCGGATAAAAAACAAAAAAAGAAACCCGCACATGTTACCGCGTTGCTTTTACATGAAAGAGGACAGACACGAGCAGAAGACAGGCAGAAGACAGGGACTCCTCTCCCCTCCTCTCTTTTGCAGTTTGTATCCCAAGTTAGCGCCATGTTGAGATGGTGAGTGCGCCTGCGGGACGTCGGGAACACCGTTTTTTTTTTTCCCCTCCTCCTCTTCCCGCAGGAAAACAAAACAAAACAAACAAAAAAAGCCGCAAGAAAACACAAGTACCCGCCGCTTACCTTCGCGATAGCCTTCTTGTATCTCATGACAGCCTGCTGGATGAGCGTGAGCACTTTAATATTCCCATCCCCGCACGGCACCACCACCCGGGTCCGGCCAAAACACACCGTGACTTTCATGGTCGTAGTATCCACAGATCTTGGCCGGATTCGGAGTAAAACCGAGGAAGAGGAGGAGGAAGAAGAGGAGAAATCATCCGCGTGGGGATAGAAAGCAGGAGCATTGGGTTCTGTTGTTGTTCGGTTCGGCTCGCCGGTCGTCCCAGTGCGTATTCCCCTCCACAGGAGCGAGGACTAAAGGTCTCTCCGCCTCTCCCCGCCGGACGACATTGTTTTCTGTGTGTTTCCAGACCACCTGTTTAGCTCCTCTCTCTCCCTCCTTCGCTCTCTCTCTCTCTCTCTCTCGGTCCCAATCCCTGTGTCTCCCAGTGTCTCTCTCCCTCCCTCCCTCCCTCTCTCTCTCTCTCTCCCTCTCTCTCCCTCTCTCTCTCTGTGCTGAGCTAATGCTCGGTCACGTGTTGCGTTCAGGTGCCTCCCGGAATGTTTGAATCCAGACTTGAACTGAAATTTGAAATGATTTCAAAGTACACTTACTCCAGTGTTGTACTGAAGTACTACACATTCGAGGTACTCGCATGCCTGCTTTACTCGAGTAGTACATTTTTATGTGACTTTCTACTTTCTACTCCACTACATCTCAGAGCCAAATATTCAGTGAAGTAGTGCAATATTTACGACAAATAATGTGCAATAACCCATATTTCAACTGTAGCATTATTTATTACATTGTATATATAGATATATTTCTAGTAGAATGTACATTTCTTATATTTTTATTCTATTTTTGTTATTCTTGCTTACATATAGTTTTTATTTTTCTGCATATTTTCTAAGACTTTTGAATGGGAGCAGCTGTAGCGCAAGCAATTTCCCCTCTGGGATCAATAAAGTATTTCTGATTCTGATTCTGGTACTCAAAGAAGTCATACCTTGGTAAAAGTTAAAATATTACTTTTATAACACTGAATGGCACCCACTTTAATAGCAAGCTACTTGAGTAAAAGTCTTAAAGTATCCAACATTGTATGTACTTATGTATCAAAAGTTATTTTCTGCCAATAAATGTACTTATGTATCAAAAGAAACGTAAACGCTCAAACGTAAACGTCGACTGTTTGGTGACAACATTCAAATAAAAAGGACCTGGTCCACAGCCACTGCTATCAAGTCTAAGAAATCTAAGACTTTGCCATTGTTGCCATGTTTATCAAGTTTATAACCCTGAGAAAACTTCATAACTAACAAGCTTAAAGGCTGAGATGGAAAATATGGATGCCTTTGAACAGAAATATGTTATTTAAGGGGCAGAGAGGACATTTTATTAACAGTCTGTTTTTGTATCGCTTGCAATCTGTAAATTATTAATGGTCGTATCTCTAATCCCAATGTAACTTTTAGTCATCTCAGTCTGTGCAGCATAGCTTCTATTTATAGTAAACACCTCAGTGCTGAAGAGAAAACAGCTGTAGCGAGTGTTTAGCTCAGACTTTAATCACTCGGCTACTTAAGATGCAATGAAGCCTTAATGAATTAACAGCTACTTTAGGATATGAATTATTGAACGCATCCGCTGGGCAACATGACAGATGTGCCGCTTGTTATTGCAGCTTTGAGTAGCTCTGCATTATGCCTCCATTTCACATTGTTGTAAATAAGTTTCTATGAATACTTAAGAGATGAATAATAAAAACTGATTAAAGTTGTCACCGCACATTTTTCCCCTCACATTAAACTGTTTTTTTAAAAAATAAATGAATATGCAAATATGAAATAAAACCTCTCAACAAAATACACAAACCAAAAAGTGCATACTTAAGCAAGAAAAGAAAAATTGCATCTGGGGTTTCAAACATTTGAAGCCGGTTTTTACGTGCGGTCCTTGAAGGCATCAGAGGAGCAGGGGAGGCCACAGTTGCAGTCCCTCCACCTCCTCCACCCCCACCTCCTCCAACCAGTGTGGTTAGGATGGGTAATGTTTGGCACGCGGGGAAGCTAAATTGTCCTCACATGGACGACATCAGTTATAAGATTATATTCAAAGTAATAAATCGATGATCACAGAGCAGATTACTGCTGCTGCAGCCTGCAGATGTGTCCTCACACGACTAGAAAGTTTAGTCAACTCTTTTAAAGTGATGGCATTTTTTCTTGGCCCTCCTGTGTTTCTGCTCTGGTTTAATGTGAGATCTTGAGTGATTTAAGATTAGCATTAGGATTAGTCAGAGATTAGGAGTGCCAACAGAGAAACACATTATAAGTAATTCAAGTCTTCACAAGTCCGGTGATCTAACTCTCAGTGGGCGTGCATATGTCCTTCATTGGGCTTTCGGTTCTTTCCGCCAAGTAATGTTATATATATTTTTATTGCTGCACTTAATGATACATCACCACTTGTTAAACGCCCCGGGGCTTCTTGTGCACCTGCTCCTTTTCCTATTTCAGTCCATCGTTCCGCACAAGTCTGAAACTGAACCAAACCGCCGAATGAAAAGCAGTCCAGATCCATCTGGGGAGCCTTTAGGAACAGCTGCCCCCCGGCACACATGGGCCACATTGACGGACTTGTACGGCTGAACATGCACCGAAGGGACCAGACTAATTCAAGAAACACCCACCTGAGCCAGCACAACTTATTTCTCCTGCCGTCTGAGAAGTTCTGTACCAGTTTTGACACTCGATTCCCTCCAATTACATCTTTAGAGAAGATGTGATTCTTCATAATTTAACATAATAAAAACACAAGGGTGTAACATGAAGTTTAGTGGGGACATGAAAACAGAGGAGAGCCATTTAATATCAGCTATGTGGAAAAGTGTGTGTACTTTACATGGGCACTGGTTAAAGTGGATAGCTCCACCAGTTTGTGCCAACGTGCAGCTGTGAGACTATTTTAACTCTTAAAACAGCTGGAGCGCTCACAGGCCACCAACCACAGCCTCAGCAGCTGTCACAACGGATTTAAACAGCCTCGACTTTGGAGAGTATGAGCGCTTGTTCAGTGTGGTTTTTTAACAAAAAGGTAACTCAGAGGGACTGTACACCCACACTGGTAGGATTAAAGATAATATCTGGGCTATTTTTAGTGAAGGGGACTGTTGTAGGTGTTGTAGCATTACAGCAGACTTTACATTTTAGAGATTTAGCGCAAAATCCACCAGGAGAGTGAGATTCAGTTTTACAAGCAACGGTGAAGTGAAGGGGAAAGGCCAAAGGTCAAAACCACCTTGCACAGTGACTGTTTTACCAGAGTGGTGGTGGAGAATCAGCACAGGCTTGTATCTCTCATCAAAGTGTCAAACTTAAGACTAACTTTAGGGTAACTCAAAGTCCGTGGAGTTTTGATTGTTTTTAATGTTTGACACCGAAATGAGAAATCTACCGTTTGAAATGACATCAAATACAAAATTATTTATTTGTGCTAGCTAGAGAAAGAGTTCTTGTTCTTGTTTGGTCATCTGCTTTATTATTTTAATGAGAGTTTTGACCAAAAAAAGTCACTTACTGGCTTTTTCAAAAGTGCAACTATGATGCAAGCTGCAGCTGAAGCTCTGGAAAAAGCAGAAAAGTGGAATATCAGTTACTTTTTCCTCTGTTTTTCTATCTCAGACTTAATTCTCAGGTCAAGAATGAACTGTCCTGCTCACCAGGTTATACATTACAGTTACAGGTCTGGTATTTGGGCTTTGGATACAATTAAAATATGATATTTTTCATGCATGCATGCAAAACACAAGTTGAATGCAAGTGATTTGGATCATATATTACCCATTCAGGGATAATCTTAGTTGACCAGTTGCCCAGTTGTACTTGAAATGTGTTACTTTCAGGTCCCCCATACGTAAGCAAATGTTTCTTATCATTTTAAATAAGTTATATAAGTTACTCCAAACAAAGGACAGAGTCACATTTGCATTTTCAAGCAGTCTGGTACCTTTAAAACCAGCATCAGGAGCAGGAAGGTGTCAGGATACAACCGCTATTAAAATTCAGGTTTGCAGGCCAGTTGTAACCAGTAAACATGTGAAAGTCAACTGAAATAGTGCAAATATGCTTCAATAGCCTCCCAAAAATAAAAAAACCACCTGCTTTCTCTCAGTCAAGGAAGAAATGAGCCTTTATTGAACTCCATAAGGGAAATCAGGTGTTGCAGTAGCAGGATGACAGAAATATGTGGTAAGAAAGTAAAAATAAAAACCTAAAAACAAAAAATTGAAGTATGTAAAGTAGAAATAAGATTATAAAAGTACACATACACATACAGTACTTACTTATAGCGTTGTATTTAGCTAATAGTGCAGTACCATCTCAAACAAATTGACATATCGGCGTGGTTAGAAGCAGCAGAGTGATCGTTAAAGAACATGTAAAGTTATGCAATCTACTATAACAGCATATAGTTCAGAATACTACATAATACTTACGTATATTATGTATACTGGTGTTGTCTGTATAAATACAGAAGTATAACACAGTACATTATGTAATAAGAATCTTGCAGCACTGGTTTCATAATCCCAAACCCTCACTGTGGACTAATTTAGGGCACCAGTTATAACACCAGTTAATAACATGTAAGTCTAAATAACCACCTGTCAGATGTGACGTTTGTGTCAGACAGAGCATCATATCTGGATCAGTACTGACCTCTGCTGGTGCCCAGAGGATGGTTACTCTCTGTCAAACGGCTTCTCGCTCAATGTAATCACATGTTGTGAGCGTGTAGTAACGTCTGTTATGTATCGGCTTTATTTATTGTTCCCAAAATAAGATTCCACTGAGAATCTGCTGTTTGTTGAACACTGAACACGGACACGCAACATTTGTCAGATGCAGTTTGTGTGACAGTTGATCATATTGACAATATAACAGCTGGTGTTGAGCAAAATCAAAAACTGAAAACAGATCAGCGGAGACATTTAAAACAGCAGGACGACTCAGTTAAGATGTGTGTTGGTTGTGTGGATGGCTCTGACAAAACAAACACATTGACTATCTGAGCCAAGAACCCTGAGGGCTCCCAGCCCACAACCTCTCATTAAGTCCTCAGACACATTATCTGCAGCTTCCTACATGGTCTGAGACGCTGACATTTCCATTGTTATGCAAGAAATACAGCAGTCACATCATTATCTCCTCGCAGCTGTTAGTGCAGAAGTGTCTAAAGCTATACATCAGCATTAATTCAGGCTTTTATAGAAATAATTAAGGGAAAAAATATAGCTGTTTGACCTCTGAAAATGTTTAAAAAATCAACTTGTCTGAAAGGACTGTGAAATTTTACGAATTAGCCCAGTTAAGCTGCACAACGGACGCCCAAATACCTCTTTGATGGTATTAACAGCATGTAATTGTGTTACGCGTTCATCCCAGGCTAATTTTGTGCTAAAGAGCTGTCTGGCCCAGGTCATATTTGGCGCCCTGCTGTCAGGCCTTTGCAGCCCCCCGAGGGTCCCCCTTCTGCTGCTGGTACTCGACCATCTGGAGCCTCCATCCTCTGACCGCAGGACAGGCCAAGGAGATGAAGGAGGAGGAGGAGGAGAAAGGACAAGAGGGTGAGCAGTTGGGACGAGGGCGACACAGGCCAAATAACTGATGCAATCTCAGCCCATTATTTAGATGAATGTCACAGAGTTTTAGAAAATGAATGATAGCTACAATGAGCTGAGATGAAAATGAGAATACAAGGGGAACTGGGAAACAGTATGGAAAGTTGTACATTTTGTCTTTATTACACTTTTGGATTGTTGTTTTCTTTTTTAGAAGGTAGAAAATGTGAAATTCAAACTGCAAGCAATGTGTATTTTACTCCTCCACTCTCCATAAACACAGCACACGAAAACCTTCATTTCAGTTCTGTGTTTTGGTGAATTAGATGGTTTTTCGTCACACTGCTGAGAGATTAAAGGGAGGGACTGGCTCTCCATGCAGAGCAGTGCTCTCTGATGACAGCAGGGGCGGTGTTTCGAACAGTACGACCTCTCCTGGCACGCAGGAGGACAGATGGTGGCTCTGGGGTCAGCCAGAGTCAGATCTAAATAAAGGAATTCAGCATGTACGGAACAAATTCTACAGTACATCCAAAGCACTGTACACAACATTAGATCAGTATTAAATAAGAGTGCATACCTCCACCAGGGCCCAACACCACCTTTAATTCAATCTAGTTAAAACCAATATCAAATAAAACATAATGAAATCAGCTAGATTCTGATTTTTATTTGGATCCACATCAAATTATACTCACTCACTGATACCAGCCACCCAAAATATGCGTTTTTCATCAAGATCCATGCATTATTCCCTGAGACTTTTGCAAGAATTAAAAAAAACCCACCCTGTCTTGCAATGTTAAAGAAAATGAGAAAGACTTCCCGGATCCTTCCCTTTATCCAGATCCACAACAAAAGTTAATGGGGTCCATTCTGGGCCGAAACCCATTGTCCATCCAAGTTTCATGGAAATCCGTTGTGTAGTTTTTGTGTCATCCTGCTGACAAACCAACCAACCATCTGACCAACAAACAGACAAGGGCAAGGATAAAGAAAACTGCAATCCAGTCTTATCAATTAAGACTTTTTTTTACGATCACAACATAGTAAACCTGGATATACTGTGGAATTTTGTTTTATCCTTTGTTTTCAGTCCTGTTTCAGACAATGTGGTTAATTTCAATTTCATTTCAAGTTCTTAATCCAGTCGTCCATGTCACTACTCTTAATGGTACATGAATACGCCTGCAGAATTGGAAAATAATTTTACTTCCTGTTGGGATCTGGTATTATTTATCAACTTTGGTAACACTTTATAATAACCATTGTTAATAAATGGTAAATGTATAGTTAAGTAAATGTATTTTAATAGTTATTTTACTGTTAACAAACAATTAAATGCTTTATAAACCATTGATAACATCAGTTCCAACTTTATTTATAATTAATAATACGTATTGATGAACTACACTCTATTTATTAACCATTTACAAAGTATAATGTACATCAGTCTCAACTTTAGATTTATGTCTCTGTCCTAAAATAAACTGTAATATTGGCTTGAATGTTATAAAATATATCAAATAAATTGAATTGTGTTGCACGTCTGCTTTTTAAAGTGCTGTTACTTATTTCAGCCAGTAGATGGGATGGTTACTCTGATCTGTAAACATGTGTGTGACCATAATAAAAACACTGAAATATAAAACCCCAGATTTATTTTTAAAAAGGCTTAATTTCAAATTGTTTAGTAACACCTCTCACCAATTTATATCAATGTAAAGTTGAATCAAGTTTTATTGCTTAAATTCAATTTAAGTAAATGTCCTGCCTTTAGTTTTGTAACACATTATAGAACATTTATTCAACGTAATGTCACTTTATGGCTTGTTAATAGCCATATTTTCTCTCTCTCAATAAAGAGGAATATTACTGATAAACACATATTTTGTAGCTGACTTGATCTTTGTAGCCTATCAAGGCGGTTCGGTCCAAAACAGAGTAAACAGAGCAACCAGGGCAGAACGGGTCTTTAAAGCTTCACATATGAATAAATGACCCCTTACTGAAATATTATGTGCTAATTAAAAGTAAAATTATTATTCGTTTCCGATTTAAAACGCTCATAAGAAGATTCTGACAGCTGCTCGTTCACGCCGCGCATCGACGAACGCGGAAGTAGGGTCGGAGCGCACCCTCTCGCTCCGCCTGCATACTCTTCGACGACAGACCGACTCGTCGGCCGACATTTTCGGCGCAGCATCATCAGCGCTGACGTGAAACTACGTGAGCGGAGGCACAGGCCGGCCACCCATGCTGTAATCAGTGACGAGTCACACTACGTAAAACTTCGGTAAGTCCCTGCAAAGCTGTCACATTTCTTTTGCTCAGCGCCGGTCAGGCGAAGGACAGGCTGCAAAAAAAAAAAACCCACGTCTGCGCTCCGAGACTTTCCATTAAAAGTTTTTTTGTGCTTTGCGAACAGGCTGATGAATTTAGCTTTAGATCAACATGGAGGAGAGAAAATGTTCCCAGCCCGCTCCGCTGGCAGCTGCAGCTCCTCTCTGCTCAAGTTTAACAGCGCTGCGTCAAGTGCGAAGGGCTTAGATGGGTGTCGGATGAAAAAGGTGTCACTTCAAAATAAAATATTTAAAAAAATGTCAGTGCTTTTCGTTTTGTTCCAACTTCCTTTTTTTATTTTTATTTTTACTAATTTAATCTATATTTCTTTATTTCTAATTAAATGATATTCCCCTTCAAAATAAAAGTGTTCAAATGAAACAGCATATTTGTGAAGTGACGGTGCAGCCTTATTTACAGGGAAGTGACATTCATGAACTTCTTTGAGGAATTCGTCGAAAATAAACCAGTGAATTAGTGGAAATTGTGGGTCACAAGTTGGGGTTTCATTTTCAGAGAAATTAAAAATGATTATCTTTTACTTTGCAGCGAAAAAAACAAACAAACAAAAAAACAAACAGGGCAAATTATGCTTCGATTTTATTGTAATCTCTTGATTTCATATTTGCATGACATCTTTCAATCTTTCAGCAGCAGATAGTAGATAATTTAAACTTGAGACAGACCTCGTGCTTGGAGCACATCTTGTGGTTGTACTGGAGAGTCCCTGATGAAAACATTTTTGAAACACTTGAACTGCATTCTGCTTTTCCGGCCGGTGACTGTGACGCCGGTGCTGACACAAACACTGTCACTCTAAACATATTTTCATGGAGAGATTTACGTACCGACATTTGTTTTGACTTTTTATGTCACGTCACAGATTCACTGACAGTTTTTCATTTTGCAGCTTCGAGCTACACAGGAGTTTCTTCTTGCCATGTTGTCAACAGGAACATCGTTAAACCTTTAAGGTGACGATGAAAATGTAGGCGTTAGGTGTCACGTGAAAAGCCAATCATTTGTTTGAGATCTCTGATATGGGTTTTGGAAAAAAGAAAATATAAGTGAGGGCTCTGTCAGCCTCAGTGTTAGTATTAGTAAGATGCTTTTCTTTATGATCAGGTGACGGACTATGGATGCCTCAGTCTCACCTCAGCCGGACAGCACATTAAACGACTCAGTGACGGATGGAGAGGAGAATCACAGTGAAGCCAGTCCGTCTTCTGAGGATCCTCCTCAGGTGCACACACACACACACACACACACACACACACCTCATGATGAAGTGTTCGGTGATTGAAGCTGACAGAGGAGCTACAGTATGTTGTCAGTGTTGATGCTACAGAGTCATTTTTGCATCTCTGGATTTTTGGCGTGAACGTCTTGATCCTTACCTGCAGGAGTCGGAGGCAGAAGAGTCTCCAGGTGTGACCGTCGTCCAGCTGTCTGACGGTCAGACGGTGCAGGTCCAGGGAGTAATCCAGGTCCCTCAGACCTCTGTCATACAGTCACCACAAGTCCAGACTGCCCAGGTGAGAGCATGAAATGGCCTCTGACATTTTTTCAACTCGCTTATTTTTCTAAAACAGAGACCAGGTTCAGCAAGAGCTGTTCTACAGTCCTTTGGTGTCCAAGTCGTTTTTCAAAAAGACAAATCTCAATTATATCAGAGCAGGTTTCAAGCCAAGTCTTAGGTCAGTGGAGTCAAGTCCATGCCAAGTCCCCAGTCTGTCAGCAAGCCTCAAGTCACTGAAGACAAGTCAAGGTTAAGTCTCCAGTTATTCAAGACATGACCAAGTCAGATCTGTCAGCGCAAGCCTCAAGTCATGTCACGAGTCATTAAGGGCAAGTCCAGGTCAAGTCTCAAATCGTTAATGTCAAATCTAAGCCAGGTCAAGTCATTCAAGACACGAGCAAGTCGGATCTGTCAGGGCAAGCCTCATATCAAGCCTCATGTCACTGAAGACAAGTCCAAGTAATTTCTCAAGTCTTTCAAGAAAACTCTAGGTCAGGTCTGTTAGAGTAAGCGTCAAGTCAAAACTTGGCGTTGCATCCAGGTAATTTCTCGAGTCTCTCAAGTCAATTCGAGTCCCATCTGTCAGATCAAGTCTCAAGTCATTCAAGCAAGTCCAAGTTAAGTCTTTATTCTGCTGGAGGTAGTCTCAAGTCATACTAGACAAGCCCTAGTGAACTCTCAAGACTTTGATAACAAGTCTCAAGTCAAGTATCAAGTCACCGAAGACAAGTCCAGGTCATTCCTCATGTCTTTCAAGTCAGTTCGAGTCACATCTGTCAGATCAAGTCTCAAGTCATTCAAGAGAAGTGAAGGTTAACTCTTACAAAGATAAAACTGTGTGTAGACCTAATTACAGGTTGTGATGTCAGAGTTAGTGTGTTAGTGAATGAGGATTTAGGCGGCGTGTGTAGGAGGTCCTCCAGAGTGCATGTGGTCCAGTGTTGTGCATCTGTTAATAGGATTGATGTGAGTAAGAGGAGCTGAGGGTTAAGCTCCTCGGTCTAACCTTCACATTCGGGAGATGTTGTTGTTGTTGTGTCTGGGCCAGAGGGCAGCGCCGTGAACTGAAGACACATCAGACGACAGCGACCCGCGGGCTGAAGCTGTGTGACGCTGGCTACGAGTCATAATGTGACTGTCTCGCTGAATGATGTGGTGTAGGTGCACAGATGTTACAGCAGTCTCAGCGTTCAGCGAAACAGCTCGTGGACGGGAAATGAAGTGATACTCCTCACAGATTGTTATCAGGCCACATCTTGCAGCAGATATTGTCGCATGTGCAGCTCGATTTGCAAAGCACTGCTTACTCTGTAATTTCATGAAAACAAGGAAACTGGTCAGGAAAGAGATCATACTGGTTAACTTTTTCGGTGAAACAGCACATGTAAAAACCACAGCTTGGTTTTGTTAACTGATTTCAAAGTAGTCTGTACTATCAGCGAGTTTCATCAATAACAAGGTTGACATCTTTGTGGTATTGGTTGCACTTCGTCAGTAATAACTACACTGTCATAGAAATACTCTGATTCTTAAAGCCAGTTCTTGGAGACGGTTAACTAAAAGTTTTCTATTTGCTCCTCTAAACATGTGGAGACAGATACTTTACACAGTGATTCAAGACATGAAACTTTGCTCACAGCCTTCAGAAATTATGACAAACGCAGCCAGTGTGCAACTTGTACCAACCTCTGCTCCGAGAGCATTAATCTAAAAAGCACAGACCTGACTTCCACTACCAGTAACTGTACACGCACACGCTGTTTAAACTGGCATAAATCAGACCGTCTCTGGCACAGACGATGTCCTCTAACAGTGCTGAGGCAGCCTTTGCGTTAGTAATGCACAACCATTACGCACCAGTGTGAGTCATAAAAGCTTACTGATTGATGGAACGTAACCAGGTCAGGTTTATATTTGTTATCGTTTAACAGCAGTGCGATTTAGGTGAGAACATGTAAAGCTGTTTATTCTCGCTGCAGTGAAATTACGCTTGGAGAAAGGAGGCTGTCAAAGGCAAACTCAAACAAGTTTTACACAGTTAAGTGTGTTTACAGGTCTTCAGGAGTCCTACTGCATATGTGACAGAAGTACTATAAAGCCTTTTATGGCTCCAGAGGAAGCTGCGTGTAATCTGATGAATTGCCTTGTTGCATTGTGGGTAATGTAAGCACCGGGTTTGAAAAAAGCAGTCCTATAACACAGTTGGACTCATTATGGACAGTTTAAAATAAAAAGATCAACATGGGAAACTTTTTATTCCACACATTCTCCTTCCTTTTCAAAACCTGGTGCCTACATTACCCACAATGCAACTTAGCCACGGCGTGAAATCACTGGAGGGCCACAAAAAGACTATACTACACTATACTGCTTTGTTTGAATACGCAGTAGTATCTGCCAAAGATGTGTAAACACACTTGATCGTGTAAAATTGGTGGAATTTCCCTTTAAGTCACACATTCTCAAATAATTACACAGTTTACGGAGCTCTGTAAGGGCTCTATTGAGACGTGTGATGGTTTGAAAAGATTAAGGCTCAAAATAAAACGCTGCTCAAAATCTCACATTGACGTCATCCTTCTCTGTGACACATCCAGAAAACTGTGTACAGAAAGCAACCACCCCCAGTGATCACACTTAACACCACAGATATTGGCAATAATAAAAAAAAAAAACTACTCACCACTTTTTTAACTCTCTTTTTTTTTTTTTTTCTACAGATCACCACCATGGCAGAGCTGAAGGATGGCGCGCCGGCGATAGACACCCAGAAGAGACGAGAGATACTCTCCAGGCGCCCCTCTTATCGGTGAGAGGACGTCATCAGTAAATAAACCCGTGATAAAAACGCAAATTGGCGTGTAAAGACTGATAATGTTGAACTTTATGTGTGGAATCACTTTCTGGACTTCTTCTTCTCCCAACAGAAAAATACTCAATGAGCTTTCGTCGGATTCACCGGCAGTTCCCAAAATCGACGAAGAGAAGACGGAGGAGGAGGTGCCGGTGTCCAGCGCGGCCTCAGCATCAGTGCCGACCTCCATCTACCAGACCAGCTCAGGACAATATAGTCAGTGCACACATGAACAGGGACATGAGCAGAACCGGAACCAGGCTCAGTTCAGTTTACCCATTAAATCAAACTCACTCTATAGATATTTAAACCCTGTTTACAGAAGTATTTTTCCTTCTCCTTTTTTCAAATGATATGTTTTCTACCAGTTAAGTGTGGTAAATTGCTTAAAATACAGCAGTCCCAGGTGCCTCGGTGCTGTTGCTATGGAGAACATGGAGTACAACCAGAAGCACAAATCCAAGCATTCAGAAAGCTTTGATGAGTCAATCAGGAGCAATAAACAGCGTCATTCGATGCTGCATTTGACGCAAATCAGCTGCTCGGGAACATCATTTTCAGCCTGGTGATTAAACATGTCATGCTGCGGTGCTTTTAGGGAATTGTGGTTGACTTATACTGTTGATTTTGTGTCTTATTGTCTTTATTTTACCACACATTCAACCACAAGGGTTCATGTTTCATCAGATATCTCACATTTTCTCTGACACGTCTGAATAAAACGTTGGATTTCTTGATCTCAGATACTTGCCACTTATCCATTTCATTTATACTTGCTGTACTCTGAAACCCACACAGTTGCCTTCACTCAGGGGAGAACCATCCAGTTGACCAGCCCTGGAGCTGAAGCCCTTCAGGGGGCCCAGACCCTGACGGTGGCCACCTCTCCCACCCCTCAGCCTGGAGCCACGATCCTGCAGTGTGCGGCTCAACCTGGAGACTCCCAGCAGCAGTACTACATTCAGGGAGGGCAGGTGCTCATCCAAGGTAGGATTCATCTTATTGTAAAGGAATTTAACGTGTACATGTTGAGAAAGTGCAGAAAAATGTGTCAGAAATGATTAAAATTGTGCTGTATGCATACAGAGATACATAATACATAAGTACCTCTGTCTATCTGCCAGCATGAAAAACATTCATTTTTACAGTGCCTGCATACATTTAGGCTAAAATGACAATCTGTGTAAATGTAACATGATAATCCTAAGAGATTCTGACCTAGAAAAAAGTGGGGCATTGTGTAGAAGACAATGTACAGGTTACACCCACAACCCTTGCCCTACCTGAGTGTCAGATCGCTTCACTCAACAAACAGAGCCCTCTGTATCTTTTCTCATGCAGTTTGTATTCGGGGATCATCTGTGAATGGACTTGTCTGCTCTTGTGTGCTGCTCTCATGTTGTATACACCCATCCTTTTCTCTGGCAGATGTCAGAAATGGGTGGGAGCGAGGAAAACGTCTGAGCAGGATGGAAGTCGGTCTACCTGACAGACCGTGACGATTAGTTTTAAAAGCTTTACTGACAGTAAGACAGACTTTAAAGAAGCAGTTTGTGCTCAGCGGCGTCTGTTTACATTATGAACACGTGACTATGCCCGCGCTTGGTTACATAAAACTGCTGAGTTACGGTTTTAACTTTCCAAGTTGGTTAAGGAGAAGCAGCCAAGTCCACATGGTCTTTTTCTCTGTTTGGTTTGCTCTCTCTTGGTCGGAGTTTCCATCAACACTGTACATGAGTGGAGGTCCTGGATGTTGGAGTTTTCCAGTAGCATATTAACGTGTCAAATCAAAGCATGTACACTGTGATTAGATTAGTTTCCGTACTTTGCATGGTAACAAAATGATTGTGGTGGCTCGGCATGCAGGCAAAATGCATTAAAACAAGGATGAGCGTGGAATGCAGGCAGAGGCTGCTGATAGCAAAGTATGGAGCGACGCAAGACAAGTCGAGCTGCGCTGACGTACACGTGACATTTCCCACTCACCCTGTCAATCTGGCGGTCTATTTAAACTGCAAAAAATCTCCCATCGCTCCCTCTGTCTGCCAAGGCCACCACCGGCCCAGCATCCACCTGTAGGCTCCGACTGGGGGGGTTCAAGATGTTTTGCAAGATGAGGTCGAAGCCTAGACACCGAACTCTGACAGTGTTTTGCTGCTTTAATAGACGTTTCAAACGTGAGTTGTGTGAGTTGACTGAAATGTGAATACAGTAAAAACTCAGTTTTTTTTTTTAATTTCAGTTTCAATTATCGAATTCAAAAGCAGTATTGGCATATATCAGTATAGCTGTTGGTGCTGTTTGTGTTGGAGACCTTAAAATTCAAAATCCAAAAGCGAATCAGGAATTTGGAGAATCGTAACACCCCTAGTAAAAACCCCAATTTTCCCTGGGGACGACAGAAAAACAGTAAAACCTGCACTTAATTCTCTTCTATTACAATGTTTTCCTTTCTACTTTCTTTTTTTTATCGACATATATGTCTTAAAATGATGGCAATATGCAACAGGTGTTTTTTTTTGTTTTTGCGATGAAGCCAATTATTTTGACAAAAAGCTTTTTAAAAGAAGCTCAATAGAAATAATGTAAAAGGAAAAATGTCCCAGTGTGTTTGCGATGCATTTATAATCAGATGGATACAATTAATGGTTCAGATTCAGTGGTCAAATTGTGAACAAGCTAACATCCAAACACAGTTCAACATAGTTAACTGAAACCGGCCCAGTCGCCAGGATGTAACGTTAGCAGTTAACGTTCTACAAACCACAGATACGCCCAAGGTTGAAATTAGCACCAAACGTGGCATATCGTGTTCACATTATATGCGTATCAGCTGTCTTTCACAAGCCGCAAGGTTGCCAAACGGGCGACCGCAGATCGAGCCTGTGGGAGGATTTCCCAGCCATTTGTGTGGAGACCAAAGCTGGCTCCGTTTATGTGGTGACAAAACTGGGTGTTTTTCATGGAGACCTGGGGACATTTCCAGATGTTTATGTGGCAATCAAATTTTTCGTGGAGACCAAAGCAGGTAGTTTAAGCCAAACCGGGATGTTTTCCTAACCCTAACCATGTGTTTTTTGTGTCTTAACCTAAGCAGAGCATAAGCACACGTCGTCACAAGAGAGAAAAAAATAATTTAACCTAAACAAACATCAAGTTGCAACATAAACATACTTTAAGTTTTCACTTATCCGAAGTGTTGGAGACACGTAGTTATCCAGCTGTGTATCAGTGATTGAAGGAGAAGTTCAGTCAATCTTTAGAGAGACTCTCAGTCATGATAAACTGCTTGTCATGCTTACGGTTTGTTCACATTGTGTGGTTTCATGACCTTCTTTATGAAAAACCTCACAAACCGTGCTTTGTTGCAAGGTTTTTGTTTAGTTGAAATGAAACTGAAGATGGAAATTCGACTGTTATTTCACCTATGGCAGATCTCATCCATTACACCAACTTCACTGTAAACTACTTGCCTACTGATTTCAAAGAAAAACATCTATTCCTCTTACCGAAAATGTATAAAGCTTCAGTTCCTGTGTGACAGAGGAGTTTCCCAGCAAAGACCCATCAGGCAAGTTAAGTGTGTAAAACAGCAAATCTAATCTTTCGACAGGCTTTGTAAATAAATAACTGCTGTGTCCGCTACTGAATTCTACAGTTGTTGTGATCACTTGAAGCAAATGCACAAACCTCAATTATCTTTATTCTCTGTTTATTCCTTCCTCAAAGCTTTTTAAGACACAAACACGCACACACAAAAACCAAATATCTCCAATCAGGGTGCTCAACAGTTTGCACGGCAGCCACTTGGGACACAATATCCTCTTGTTTGTTGAGCGTCTCTCTAGTTGCGTCACTAGTGCTAAAAATACAACCCCTCCACTACCAACCCCTCCTCCCAGCTCTCCCTCCCTCCCTCCCTGCCTCACTGCCTGCTCAGCTCACATTGTGTTTCTCTATTTCAGCGTCTGATCCGCGGGGGGGAGGGGAGGAGGGTGGGAGGAACTCTAATCCAGGGTGTTTTACTGACTTCAGCGGGCAGGAGTGATGTCATTGTGATGTCAATGCCTGTAATTGTAATCGGGCTGCAAAGTTGACTGGTGACCACTCTGATTCAGAGAGAGCTGAGAGGGAAAAGGGAGAAGGAGGAAGGAGAGACGCTCTAGTGAAGCCAGAAGGGATATACTAAAAAAAAAAAAAAAAAGGTAGAAGAGAGTTTCTGTGCTGAGGTGTTTGGCCGCCGTGGTGCTGGATTATTGGAAACGAGAGATGGCTGTAACTGGGGATGAGACTGAGTCAGGTAGAGTTTCTCTTACACTTGTTTTTTTTCTCTGTGTGACATGCAAAAGTCTGTGTCTCTGCCTGTTAGTGAGATATGCATGTACTGCATGTGTTGTCAGCTGTCTTTTCTCAGTGTTTCTACTCTCTCAGGTGTTTTTGGGTATTTTTCCAACTACAAGAGCAAATATTTAATTCATCCAGCTGGAAGAAGAAATGTTTTTCTCGCAGTAATATAGTGATATTTGAATCACTTTTAAATGACTTTAACTCTAATGCATACAAGTGAAATTGAGGAAGCAACATACCACAGATTGGCCAGCCGTCCTTCCCATTTCAACACAGGAAAAGCAGCGTGACGGCTCAGAGTGTGTGCTTAAAGACAAGAAGGGAGAAAGCAGGTCAACATGCGTTTGGTTAGTTTGCTCAACTGTGTTCCTGTCAGCGTCTGTCCCGCTGTTACACACAAACACGCACTCGCACTCGCACACACACACAACGTCTGCTCTCTGAACCACTAGCGGTTGTCAGGCAGAAAGGCAGGGAGAGGTGGAGGGGGGGTAAGAAGTGAAGGGGCGGGTGACAGTGCGGCGGGGGGGTGGGGGGGTAAGATAGTCGTCGGTTTGACGTCACTCCAGTTTCCTGGAACAGAGGCCAGGCAGGGAAGAGAGAATGCAAAACGGGCGAGTGAGACGCACACACTGACGTCAGCACAGCCCGAGTCACTCTGTTATCACAATGAGAGAGACACGCTGTGTGTCATAGTGCGTGTGTGTGTGTGTCTGTGTGTACACCTGCTGTGTCTGTCTTTAAACGAGTGTGTGTTGTCTCTGTGTGTGTGTGTGTGTGTGGCTAGGAGAGAGAGAGAGGGGGGAGAAGATATAAACTTCTCAGGAACAAAGTGAAAAAGAGAAACTGAAATGTTGAGAGACAGCAGGCAGAGCAGAGCAGAGCAGAGCAGAGCAGAGCGGATAACAGTTGAGTCATCTAATTGATGACTCAACTCAAAAACAGAACATAAACCACATCCAGAGAGCTGCTGTTTACCAGAGTCAGGAGCGTTTTACTGATAAATACAATAAAGTGTTGGTTATCAGCGGCACACAGCAGGTTCAAATGGTGATTTCACGGTGGAGTGATGTAACCCGTTCAGAGCTATGGCAAGTGTCGAGAGGAAACACATCCAATGTGGGCGCACAAACAAGAACTCCTTCTCTTATTGTCATATTATGTGTATTAATGTAACATAATGTTAGTCGGTGTTGTTGACATTATCCCAGGGACAGAGCTGTTGAAGGACAGATGTATTAAAACCTCACAACAAACACCGGTAGCTTCGATTTCTACTGTTGCAGTCACTCGACACTCATCCCAGAGCAAACATTACTTATTTGTGTGCATGAATTAACTTAATTAAGAGCAGAAACCACTAATTGGTGCACACGAGGGCAAAGAAAGACTCCTTACACCTGGTGCTACATGTTAACATGAGGGGGGAAAAAACATCATTTTGATTTCTGAAGAGAAGTTTGGGAGTTTTTTGTTTGTTTTATTTTTTGGAGCCAGCATCTAGTGGCCGTTAGAGGAACTGCAGTGTAAGTCATATCATAAAGGCATTGAGTTAAACGAAGAAATGTAATAAGATACTGATGAGAGCACGTTCAGCGGACATTTCACACTTTCCCCAAGCTACCAAGGTACTAAATGATAAACATTTTTTTATCAGCACCTTTGTGTTGTTCACCTACATAGTAACAACCACTGTCAGAGACCAATGGAACAAAAATGCAGAAAAAAACCCAAATTTTTTCCCCCAACAAGTCGGGTCATTTAAGGCCAAATACCCTTTCACAAAGACAGTCATGGTCAGAGGAAGTTCATCTTTTCAGGCAGGAAGGAGAGCGGATAAGTGCTCTTGGCCGAAGCCGCCGTCGGACATCCTTTGATGAAATACTTGTATGTTTACTGTAAGAGGAAAATGTGAATAACTGTGCCAGTGAATAGATACTAAATAAATCCGCTCTTGATCACAGGACTTTAACGCCTTTTTTCCATCTTCCCCCCCCCACAGCCGCCACTGGAGACATCCCCGCCTACCAGCTGCGTTCGCCCAACTCGGGCCTGGCCCAGAGCATCGTGATGGCAGCGTCCCCGGGCAGCATGCAGAGCCCCCCGTCACAGCACGCCGAAGAGATCACCCGCAAGAGGGAGGTCCGACTGATGAAAAACAGGTGAGAGCTGCTGCCAGCAGGTGTCTGCGCGCCACTTTAAAGACGTCTGCCACTGCCTAAAATGAAGTTCTCACGCAAAAATGTAAAGAAAATAACTCTGATTCATTTTTAAAGGGATCAGAGAGGAAGTGATTGGGGTTACCAGAGTATGTAACTACTTCTGGAGAGAAAATAAGATTATGTTCATTGCGCAATAGTTCACAAATACAGTCACTGAGACGTCATTACAAGCACGAGTACTCAGCTCGAGTATGAATGGCTTCAAAGAGACTTTTTTTCTGTCCAGCAGTCAGAGCATGATTTCATTTTGGGATGAAAAAATGGTTGTGCTACTGAAATTATGTGTCATTATCTACTCAAGCCGATGGAAAGTCTGGTGATGTTTCCTAGTCCACAAAACCTGTCCTACCTGCTTTAAAACGTAAAAAAAACACCAACAAAAAAACATAAAATGGCTCCATACAGCTTTTCTGGTGTAAGTCAAGTCTCCAGAGAACCCAGAGAGATCCCAACTTTATTATAAATATGAAAATATGTTATTTGCCCCATTTTATAAGCTGAAATCTTCCCAGTAGCTGTACGCAGCATGTTTTGTGGCCTACAAAACTTAACTGACTTCCCTTCACCATGGCGGCGAGTCAAACTCTTCCTTTAGATGGGCTTAAAAGAGACTATAAAACCACAAGTTATCATTAAAAAACAACCTTTGAGATGATTTTTGGATTCATGCACTGAAATGAAAGAGACTCATCTGATTCTCAGTGGAACCAGAACCTCTGACAGACAGTCTGGAGGCTGATGTTCACACTTTTTTGGTTGCCAAAGTGACAAGTCACAAGTGGTGCGAAGGTCAAAGCTGCAGCATACTGCTTTCATAGTGTCCAAATGTTTCTGTGCCCTTGGTTTGTGCATGCTAGATGGGCAAATGCTGCAGCAGGCAGATGACTGTTTGTCTGGGAAAACCCAGACATAAATGTGGAAGCAGTTTACCAATAAAACTTGAAGCCGACAGCCGTGAAAACATCTGCTCCCTTGGATTGTGCATAGCTTGCATTTTGTCTGGGGCCTGAATTACATTTTCATCAAGCGACTCAAACATATTTGCCCTTTTCTTTTCTTTCCTCTCCAGGGAGGCAGCTCGTGAATGCCGCAGGAAAAAGAAAGAGTACGTCAAATGTCTGGAAAACCGCGTGGCTGTGTTGGAAAACCAAAACAAGACCCTGATTGAAGAGCTGAAAGCACTGAAGGACATTTACTGCCACAAAGCTGAGTAGCGGCGGCTGTTTGTGGTCACGGGCTGAAGACAGTGCCGTTTACAGACTGCTACAGCAAAACAAAAAAAAAAAAAAAGAAAGAAAAGACTCTGGAACAAAAACTGCTTTGGCCGTCTTTGTTTCTCTGCTCACTCAGGCCTGGTTTACGCTGAATTCAGAAGTGTCCCGGGGATATTCGAACAGCTCGAGTTTGCCAGTTTCGCTCTTCGTTCTTATCTTGTGGTCTTTGCATGTGAAGACTCAAGCTTCGTACACACTATGCTTTGCTGTTGCTTTTTGTGCGGGGGGGGGGCGAAGCCAGCCAATGAGAGCCAGCTTGAAGGAGGGGAACAGGAAGAGGAAATACAGGTGCTTCCTGAAAATGTGTCGCTCGAGCGCAGAGATTACGACAGAAACCTTCGGCAGGTCAGCCAGGTCTCGCTAACCAGCAAGTTTCTCTGAGGTCAGACGAGGTGCACACAAAGCTCCCGCAGATCCACCACCAGCTGCAACCAGGCAACTCAACCGTGTTTACCTGATAATGTCATCCGTTGTCATGTACGCTGCCCGTTTATTTGGTCGTCTCATGCATTCCTTCGTGCGAAAACACAATTGAGGAGAAATATCTTCAAACACTTTGTCAGTGAAGTGATTTCCTGGTATAGAAGTTCTTGATTTGGTCATAAAAGGTTTTTCAAGAAAACACGAGTGAACGAGAAGAAGTTTCACGGTGAACGTCCTCGTACGTTTGGAAGTTTATGCACGGATCTTTAAAGATGTATTTTAAGCCATTGGATAAAGTCCAAAAAGAGCCTTTATTTTTAATGACTAAAGTTGATTGTAGTGTTCAGAAAAATGACAAATAGTCGAAGCACAGAAAAGTACCAAAGTGTAAGTGTGAATATTATCAGAGTTTATATTCTATCTGCAGAGTTTCACTCCACAAGTTTATACACAGTAGAAAGCAAATGCAACCTATCATCTGGTGGTTGAACATGTTAAACAAATTGTTTACTCTCTCCTGGAAAAACCTGCATTTTCAAAACCAACATGGAAAAATAAGTGTTGTGCTTTACTGTCATGCAAGCGTCAGTTTTTTTTTGTTTTTCAAATGATGGATATCCATTGTGGTATTAAAACTGTATTTGATTATGGCTAGATATTAAAATGCTCTGTTTAAAGGGTGATGCCAATTTTCTTTTTCTTTTTTTTTAATGTAATGACACTTGATTTGAATGATAAAACATCATCTTGTGTTAATGTTTCTGGTGATTTTTGAAAAACTGCTTGCTTCTTCTGTTGATGTAGTTGTTGAGTTTGTTCCTTTAAGTATATTTTATTATTAGGAGAAGATGTTAGAAAGAGCACTTGTTCGTGTAACAGACCACCTCTTATAACTGCCAAAGCTCTTTACGTAACACCCCAGGTGTTTAACTACTGTTTAGCTCTGTGACAACATTATGAGTCATCCTGTGGTTGTCGTCTTGTGCACCAGCCAAGTGACCCGTCATGGTTCGTGTCCACAGATGAACGCTCGTTCTATAAAAAAATCAAAGTGATGACGATGATAAACTTCAGGTTTTTTCTTTGATATCAGCTGAACTGAATTTCTCTGCATGTAGTTTTTTTTTTTTTTTTTGCAGTTTCAAAACGGCTCCACCTTGTTCTCCTCTCAGTGTACTTCCTTGTTTTAGTTGTAAAAAAACAAAACTATTTTTTGTTTATCTAATAAAATGTTCAAATGTGATATGTGATAGTGAGTTACTGCTTGCCTCGTGCAGCTTCCTCCTCTTCAGGATTCAAAGGCAGGTAAATACATACCCATTCAGATAAGATCAATATTTTGTTTTATGTTGGAAGTTTCCGGTTTAGATTCTGTATTTTTTTTATTTCCTCTTTCGAAATAAGGACAGAATAATATTTTGAAAGGACAGAATGTTCTCTGCAGCATTGAATACATACAAAATAAGCAGTAGTAGTCACATTATTCCTTTCATCACTCTCACTCAGTGCTTCTCATGTCAAACCACCTTTTGTGAAGCCAAACGGTGAATGCCTTCATAGAAATAAAGCCACAGTACACACGCTCATGCCAAGGTTAAAGCATAGTGCTGTTGCTGCATACCTTCTGCTGTTCCTATCTCGCCGTGTTGCCTAAAGCACAGCTGCAGTCTGTCACAATCACCACTGAATCTTCTGGAGGGAAGATAAAGTGTGTTTTGTAACTTCTTTGCCTTATTTCCTCATTGAATCTCGACGTAATTAAACGTGACACTTAACATCACACCCTGTATTCTTTGTTAAAGGAACAGTTCACCCAAAAAATGAAAATTCAGTCATCGTCATCAGCTTGTCGAGCAAAAACAGCGTTGGAGTATTCTCCTCAAAAACAAAAAAATCACATAAAATGGCTCCGTGTAGTTCGTCTGGTGTAATCCAAGTCTCCAGAAGCTCAGAGGTTCAAACCTATTCGCCTTATTCAAGCCAAAAGTTTCACTGTAGCTTCTCAGCTAAAAGTGCTAGTGCGCACCCAATCCGAAGCGGGTGCATTAGCTCGACCAGCGTTGAGAGAAATTAAGTCGTTTCACATCAATTTGGACCTGAATTACTTCAAACAAGCTGTACGGAGCCACTGTTTGTTTTAAAACAAGTCCCCAGCTACTTCAGTTGTTCAGGACGATGCTGCAACAATGTTTTGCTGCAAATTTTCATTCTTGGGTGAACTCTTCCTTCAATACCCTCAACTTATTTCCCCCCAAGATTGTCGATTTGCAGTGATTTCATATTGTTACTGATCGATACCACAGATGCAGTATCATGTTCCCACAATGCCCTCTGTATCTACGTGACGTTTGAAGGCTGGTGCTATGAACTTCTGATGGTGTATCTAATCCTTTCTTTCTTGTTTTTCTTTTTTCTTTGTTGCAGTTGTAGCTCGAGGCGATTGGTGACGGTAGGAGTGGTATGTCTGTAACTTGTTTATCAGAAGTGATGTTAGAGTTTCCCGTTGTCCCCGAAGGTCACACGTTATGTAATATCCAGGTAAAAAAAAAAAAAAGTGATACAAACTTTGGGTTTTATTTTGGTGCTGTGATAACAGAGGTTAGCTTCCCTTTGAGGAAGTAATACATGTCTTTGTTTGCTGCATAACTTGCTGAGTGGGATAAAAAAAATACCGTGTGAACAAGACAGACTGAGAGTATTCATGTTACAAGTTCCCAGGATGTGTTTGAAGGCACCGCAAACATCAGACTTTCTTTAAGTAAGTAAAGAAAGTAAAAGAAAAGGTCAAAATAGCATTAAAAACTATGAAAGAATCTAAAGAAGTGGAAATAACAACATCAGAAGTCTGTTTTTAAACCAATATAATTTCAGGAGAAATGAAATTACTTTTTAAAAAAGGCGATGTGCATGGAAATATCGAGTTTCCATAGCAACCCCTGACATTACAGCGTTGACCCTGAGGGGCTTGATGGTGATAAAACGTGCAGATGATTTGTGTTTTTTCGTGTGTTTCTCCCTCTCGTACACACAAATAAACTCTCTGCATGAATTAAACTTATCACGCTGTCTCAGACGTCCACAGTTTTCTTCTCAGGGTGACAACACACCCAGAGAGACAGGAGTTCAGCTCCTCTCTTTATCTTGTACAGACACACACACAGTGCATTAATGCACAACTCTCTTTCTCCTTTTTACACATTCACACACACACACACTCACACACACACACACACACACACACACACACACTCACACACACACACACACACTCACAGTGGTGAATAGGTTGTTGAAAGGGAATGAAACCTTGAAACTGCTGTTTATCAGCAGAAAACCTTGCTGAAGCATCAGTCTTCCCTCTTCAACACTGTGGTTTCTTTCAAATGTTACATAACCTTCGAGTTTCAACTGATATTTGAAATGTTTGGTTCATTTTGTGCACCGTTCAGCTTGTACAAGCCTTGTAAGTATCAGTCGGCTGGGCTTTGTTTAGGCAAATATAAAACATTTCAAATACATAATAAGGATTTTGCTCGATGGATTAGTCGGTGTCGAGTCAATTGCTGTTCAAAACTGCACAATTTCATTTCCAACAGTGTTGATCAAACCCTCTAAATCCACTACATTCACCGTCTTTCCATTCAGCTCGAGCTAAAAACAAACCCTGAAACTGAAAAAGTTGCAAAGTGGGAGGCTCTTTAATATTTCATTTTGTTGCCTTTCAAACATCTTCGTGGCCTTTGGTCCAGTGTGGCTGGAGTGGAAATTTCCACCTAGAGACTAACCGCCTACAAGCAGTGAGAGGAGGCCTACTACCTTGACAACATGAGCGGCGCTTCATTGCTGCAGCCGGTGAGGACCTCTGCTGTTCGACACGCAGCACTGCAGCAGAGAGCTCACATTTTAGAAAGAAACAAAACAATCACACACTGTTCAGTTCGTCAACTAGCATCTCACACAGACTGCATCCAATGCACAATTATTGCTAAATGATGTACATGCCACAAAACACTTGACCACCATGAAAAAGTCCTTGTAAGGTCTTGTTGTGCCCCAGACAAAGGGCTCCTGAGACGTCCACCAACATACAACATGGTAATCACACTTCTACAGCAGCTTCTGTCACTCTTCATGTGTAAAACCAAGTGTAACCATAATTTCCTTAGAAGAGAGGCGGTCCCAATTGTGCACCGTGACACCTTTTTGCATAATTCATTGCAAGTAAAAGTCAGGAGAGGCTTCTCACGCCACCTTCAAGTGTGGACATTTTAACTAGTACACACACTTTAACCTTGATAAGATGGCACATCGTGTGTTGAGTTTCTTTGAAGCTCACTGAAACAGAGTGCATCTGCATTCGGTTGATGGCTACCTCACATGCACTGCTCATCCTTGAAGTGCTGGTTGTGTGCATCCTCAGAAATGAACACCAAGCGTCCACAAGCTGAAACTAAGCACATGAGTAAGTAAGGTTAAAGGAGCACTACGTAGTTTTGGGGAGGATATTTTAATCAGAAGAGAAAGATCTTCGTTGACAGTTTTTTTTTTAAGCCTAAACAAACTAAATTATCAAACTGTCTTTGTTTTCATGACTGAATAAACTGAATAAACAAACTGAGCTTAGAGGGAAACACAATTTCTGTTTTACTGTATTTATATGTGGCGGACCCTGCCACCTTTCTAGCGCCAAACAATGTTTCCTCTGATTACAGCTTTTTTATTCACCTATGGAAAAAATCCAATATTTCTGAATTTGTATTATAACCTCACTAATATCGTAAATATTAAAATTCTGAGTTTGAATTTCTTCTCAAAAAAACTACATAATGCCCCTTTAACTGCAGAATCTGAATGAATAGCAACAACGCTTATTATATTATTATTATATTATTATTATATTATGTTTACTTATGATATCCTCAAACATGATACTGCATCTGCCCCCCCTGTGAATATACTTTGTAATCCTGCAGGTGTAGCCTACAAATTGTGTTGCAGATTCTTATCTTTGTGTACATGTTGTTAAAAGAAATGCTTTTATTTTGGTGGTTTCTCGTGAATCTCACATCACACATGTGTTGGGGACACCGCTTTAAAATATGAGACTTGCAGAATCAGTTTAAAACTGGTCATTTTTTATGATATAACTCGACTGTTTTCAATTGGTGGCATTCATACATTTAATAAAATCCATAAGATCTCAGTGTTGGCCAGCAGATGTCACAATTTTAACATTTTATTCACAGTGTGTTGTTGTTGTCAGCACAGATGCCTCAGAAATGCCATGGGGATTTAAATCTGTGGCGTTTAACTCAAATACATGATTCTGTGTGGATGCTCCCGACCCCAGAAGTGTAACCTCTTCTTACTGCTGCCTAAAAATGTTTTGAACGTTTGCAGCTTTGGGCCACCATAATACAGCTGTCTAAGTGAGGCAGGTGAGAGGCCAAATAATCACATAAAACAAAACTGTGACTCCTAAAAACCTACAAAAAGTCATAACTGAAGAAACTGGAGTTGTGGCCTTCTGCCATCTCGAGGATTTATCGTCCCCACCACTGAAAACTGACCAGTGAGATTATTTCACCCCTTCAGCATCTCTTGAGGCACTTTAAAAAAATAAATAAATAAACTTTAATCACATATTTTTGGCAAAATCCCCCAAATAACTCAATAAAAACCTCTTCCTTTAACCTGATCCTGAATATAAAACAGACCCTGAGGACAAATAACCTACACATTGTATTTAAATTTGGTTCAGACGTTGGATAGAATAAATTATTAACATGACAGACTGCATGTTGTCCTCTAATGACAGAATAGAAAGCCTATAATAAAAAATAGATCATCAGCCTTATCAGCAGCAGACTGATTCATAAACCAGCTCTGACACCTCCTCTATCCGCTCTGCTCTGTCTTTTTGTAACCACCCACTTGAACCGGAACCTTTTCCCGGGATTTGCAGCCCTCCCTATCGGTCTATCGTCCCGACAGCCAGCAGCCACAACACCGCTCCTCACGCACCGTGCGCCCCGAAGCCGCACATCTCTGCCTCCCGGAGCGGGAATGCGTCCCGCTGTACCATGCCTGGGATAGCGGCGGTGCCAGATCGGCCCGGTCCATACATCAGCTTCTGCCGGTGGAAGTGACATATTCATCCTCTTGTGACAGCCTCGACGACTGACAAGCATCCAGGGGCGCTGCTGCACGGATGCACCCTGTGCGCTCTGGTGATCGGCGGTGACCGGCTCGCCTCGGTGGGGTTGGTGACCCATCGTTCTGAGGAAAAAGGAATCGCTAACACCCACCTCCTGCCTCCGGGTGTCCAAAGATGGGGAGCACCACCTCTTGCTGCGTGTCCGCCAGCCCCAAGCTCCGCAGAAATGCTCACTCCAGGCTGGAGTCGTACCACCAGGAGTCGGATCTGAGCAGGGAGGAGACGGGATGCAACCTGCAGCACATCAGCGACAGGGAGAACGTCGACGGTAAAAAACATGATCAGTGTTCAGGCTTTCACCATGGCATGAGACAGGAGGGATAGTAAGAGGAAAGCAAAGTGATGGAAGTGGTTTTGGAGGTGTTTTCAGAGCTGATAGGAGGAATAATACAGATAGATCACAACCCAACAGTAAAGTAGTGCCTAACTGAGCCACAGAGAGAGGCCACTGCAAGTCAGAAGATTAATATCATCATAAACAGAAGGATACACTATAAGTAGGAGTGCTAGTGATGCTGAATGGTTCCTAAATACCAAATATTGTAACTTATAATAGATTAAAATAGAGTAAACTCACCAAAACATGACAAATAATCAGAGCACTTTCATAAAAGCGCCATAAGTCAATAAAAACAATACAGCCTGACACAGAATATATAGATTTACACACAGTTTTTTTGCAATGATACCTCACATGTGGTTGTCAAATGTGTTGTGAAGGATGTGTTACAGTTTAACTATAAACTTAATTGTCCAATAAACATCAAGTATCTTTTTATATCTATACCAAACCATTCACTGGAATAAATGTTGGTAAAGTATGTTTCTGGAAAACCACATCCGAGTTAAAACTTTCATTAGGTTCGGTTTCTATTTTTCTCCTGCCACAATGCTTTTGCTGTGGTAAGGTTTAGGCACAATAACCACCCGTTAGGGTTAGAAAAACATCATGGTTTGAGTTAAAATTCCTGTTTTTGGATGCCACAAACACTGCTGATGGTCACAAACATGGCTGGTGTTGGTCCTTAATCAAAAATATCCAGTGGATTCACGCTTATAGATTGCAGTTGGCGGCTTTCCACCACCGTACCCTCCGTCTTCTGATATGAAAATGAGGTAATAAACATGTAATGCCGTTGTGATATGACTCGTTTTGTACAACAAGGTACATAGCTTGTGAGACGTATATGTGACGTTTCTGTGGTTTGCCGAAACATTAACTGCTACATTTTATCCTGGTGACCGGGCTGGGCGATGTAGACATACAGGTCAATACTGGCTGAAAATATCGACTAACCGATATATGAGTCGGGCTCTAAAGTTGAACACAGTATTGAACAGTAAACACACGGTTTAGCCCTCTGAAAATATAAAAAATAAACATATCCAGCATGTTATAGACTGGTGACACTGTAGGCTATAATAAACTTCTAATAGCCTTCAAAATAAGACACGAGTCGTCGAACGGTTGAATCTTGGATGATGACTCCTGACCTCGCCACCTCTCTCACATCCTGTAAGAAACGTCTGCTGCCTCTTGTTCACGCTCGTCTCTCTGTGATATTGAGCGAGTGGCAGAAATACATTATGTCAGCCATCAGTGCACATGCAGGAGTCATGTGTGCGTTTTTTGAACTCCCATGTGTCCTTGCAGAGAGAGATATGGAGCCGCGGACAACATCCTGTTCATGAGGGCAGACTCCTTTGTGCTGCTCTTTGTTTTCGGCCTGTGCATGAAAGAAACTGCAACTATGGAACGCAGCCCCCTCCACTGACACATGCTAATATGCATTACAATTGACCCATTCACACTGGAAAGTGTCTACTAAATGGGTTGCCTATTTCCAGCCAGCAGCCGACCATTACGTATAAATGGATTTTCTCAGAAACTGTAGAAGAAGACCCGTCAGACTCCCTCACAGGCCGGCAGGGTTTTAAATTTTGCTTTTGCATAATACACCATCAGAAGGTCTGCCTTCATATCGGGTCAATAATTAATGGGCTGTAGCAGAATCGATATATACTGTACACGCATTTCATTTTCAGATCTCGTCTTGAGTGGAGGTCGCTGGTAACACTCGACAACATCTATCGTAGCCTCTAATGGACGGTTGCTCCTGGTGTTAAGGAGTTATCACGCCAGGCCGGCTGATCTCTGTGTTGCCACCATCAGTATCAGTCTTAAGAAAGGCTGGTGTATAAATAAAGCGTCACTGATATAATTATAAATATCTTTCTTGGGTGAAAAGAACTGGAAAGACATCTTCTGATCTATTTATTCTGCTGTAGTTGTGTGACAGCATGACGGCACTGATTCAAAACTGTAAATGACCGCTCAAACCAAGCATATTTAGTGAAGCCAGTAACTTTTTTAAGGGTTTGTTGTGCCTGAAACTGACTAGGTTGTTGTGTTTGGGTTGAAATTTCTACTTCTCTCCTGTCACAATGCTGCGCTTATGCTCTGTATAGGTGTAGAAACAAAAAAAAACTTGGTTAGGGTTTGGAAAAATCATGGTTTGGCTATAAAATACCTGTTTTGGTCGCCACAATTAAGGATGGAGATGGTCCGACTGCCTGTAAAGTCGCCATAAAAACAGCTGAGGTCAAACATCAGGCTGTTGTCCGATCACAGGTAAAAGGTTAAAGTGTTTGTACCTGTTCTTAATGTCCACCATTGAAGTTGTGGTGAAATGCTAACTGTCGTTGACTCATCCTGTCTGCCTCTCCTGATCTCAGCTTGTCACTCAAATAAGAATAGTTGGTCCAACGTAAAGGTCAGTACACCTCAAGTGAAACTGGGTCCGTGGCTGACCCCTTTCACTGTACTCAGCAGGTGAGAAGCAGCTTGGCTCGTAGCATTGTAGCTTCAATTGTACACAAACTGCACTACACTTTTCCTCGACCGGACACTTGCTAGTGCTACGCAAACAAACTATACAACCCATCATAAATACTTTTAAAATGCTAAGCGAGCCGCTGGTCAATTGCAACACACTGGCGGAAAGGGCGAGGGCAGATTATCAGCTGGTTAATCGATCACGGATGGTGTGTTTCTCTCAGACGGATAAAATCAATCGATGATAAAATGCTAAAATGGGTCGCCAAATATACTTAGGCGGCCGTTAATACACCCGGGCTGACAGCCCAAGTGAAATATACGTGTGGGAAACACTGCAGATTGGTGCCCAGTCACAGGAAATCATCTCAAAACAGAAGGTTGGATGGGTCTAGATGGCTTTTTGGAACAAAACTCTACAAACGTATTAATCGTTGGACGCAGTCTTGCCGTCCGTCAGTGCAGATGAATAAAGACTATTAGGCATCGTGGCTGTTGCTGCTCAAGTGAGTGGTTCCCTTTAACAGCGCTGTCAGCATGGCGGTAGACCTGCTTTCTACTGAGCAGTGATGTAACTTCCCCTTGTAAACCTGAGGAGTGTATGCCACTTACATAATGTATGCCATTTGTGATTGCTATTAACTGGAGTGCTTCGTGTTAAAGTGAGTGTTTATATTGTTATGGCTCCAGCATACCTGGAGAGGCTGGTGTGATACCATTGACAACATATAATAGCAAAGTAGAAATGTTTTCAGATATATATATATATATATATAAATGTGTTGGATCATTACCTTTGAGTGTGGAGCCAGATGCTCTCCTGACAGAGTGGGAAAAAGTGACACGAAGACGGTTCAAAGACAGATGACTGACAGTCGACCGACGCTTCTTGACAGGGATAAAGACGACTTGTGCCGAGGCGCCGTCTGTCTCAGCGGGCGCACTGATTGAAAGCGGAGCGTGTCTAATGTGTTGGCTCTATTATGAGTTCACAGACAGTATGATGGAGATTAGCGAGGCTTCATTATGATCATGCAGCATCAGAAAAAGTCTTCGACCCCCCCCCCCAAAAAAAAGAAAAGCCCAGAGAGGCAGCTGTGAGCCTGTGTCAGAGCAGATAGGAGAAGCCACCAGGGACCGACGATCGCCAAGAATTAACGCCTCAATTTAGAGTGTGACGGTGCTTTCAAAGACATCATCTGTTCCTAATTGAATGAGCTAGCTACTGCGCAATAAAAAAAAAGTTCACGAGTTGTAAGTCAACTTTGATGCAGTACAGTTTGAATGTGAGACGTCCACAGAGAGGTCGACCGGCGCCACGGCAGGAGTGTAGTGAACACACGAGGTGATAACGCCTCCGAGGCGGCGCCCGTCGGCACGTACGTCCCACTCTTGTGAATGTGATATCTCAACAACGACACGAGGGAATTTCTCCAGATTTGGTACAAGTGTTCAGTTGGACTCAAAGATGAAGTGATTACATTTTGGTGGCAAAGGGTCAAAGGTCAAGGTCACTGTGTTCTAATGGCGTCTCGTTCTTGTGAAAGCCGTATCTCAAGATCGCATTGAGGGAATCTCTTCAAATTTGGTACAAATGTCCTCAATGACATTTGGTGGCCTGTTTTTGCCACAACTCAATAATTCATAGATAATTACGATCACATTTTACACAAAGGTCTGATAGGATAAAACTTAGGAAGTTATGACATTTGATATCCAAAGGGTCCAGAGGGTAAATGCACTGTGACATCATTTTCTGCTAAAAACGTAAAAAATGATTAGATCAACAGTAAAGCATCGTCAGCCAAAACTATTGAGTCTAGACTGATGCCTGCGCTTTGTTATTAATGTTGAGAAAATGTAATTGAAATAATTCAGTTTTTGTCATATTTTACTTATGATAGTGATTATCATGCTTTCAGGATGCACCTTTAATAAGAGCACAGAGTCACAGTTTGCCTGCAGAGATGTGAACACCAGGAGAGGATGTGCAGTTCTGGAAGTGCTGCCTCACTTTTGAGCCGAGTCTTACAAGCTGCTTAGCAGGTGATTTATTATTTCTTGTTTGGACAAGCTGTCACACATAAAAAAGCATTACAGGATCCAGTGAGTCATGGTAAAACCTGGAGAGATTGTAGATTTTCCTTTTCTGGAAATATCATCAGAAAAGGTGCATTTTGGCGCTTGATATTAAAGTAATTGATTACAACATGTATATTTAACCAAAGCTTGGCCGCTGGCATTGACTAACATGTGTGCTGTATTATATCAGAATGAGTTATTCATGCATGGAAAACAGTATCAGTAGAGTTTCAGTATCAGTAAAGCTGCACCTTGATGAATGTTTTCCCATCATGCCTTGACAGCAGACAGTTGTGTATCTCTCAGTGTAGACTATTATGTCACTTTGGGGGGGATTTTAGACTCTGTGTCCTGAAATGACGTCCCAGCACCCTCTGTTTTTAAGAACTAGATAATCGCGTCACTACATAACACCATCATTTCACTGACCCCGGGGCCCTGAAGCCCGTCCAGGGCTGAACTGCTGGATAGAGTTTCAGAAAAGAGATTAATTTGGGAGAATGACGGTTTTTTTTCTGCTTAGCTGGGCTCATATTTTTTTTTTTGGAGATTTTGTCAGCATGTGTAATCATCCTTTGGAGCTGTTGGAGGTTAAGTGCCTTCGTGAGCGTCTTATAGAGATAAGCATCCTGTTTTATGTGATAACATTTCTGTTACTGTTAGACTAATGCCTCCTGCAACAAATATTGGGGCACTGTGTTAATACGAGATAAAGACAAAGCCTCTTCATAGGAGTTCAGAGAGTCGGTCACTGTGTTTTATCTATGGGTGAACACAGAGGTTCTGGGAACTTTTGAAATGTAATTTTAAATGCTGACAAGTTGACATGTGCGGCGTGCTGCAGCAGAGGAGAGATGCTGTATATAGAGAGACACCAACGCAGCTGACTTCCCACCCTGGAGGTGGAAGATGGATGGTGTGAGCGAGACAGAGAGACAAAGACGTCATATGATCTGCCTTTTCTTTGACAAAGCCTGCTGTGTTTCTCTCTCTTAAGATGACTGTTGTTTCCCTGAGGCATCGCACATCAGCTGATGCTCTTTTTAGGTGCAGTGTGTGGTGTGGTGTTGGTTTGGTGAACTTTGTGTTGTGATAGTTGCTGGACGTTGGCTTGTTTTGCTCCAAAATGGCCCACGAGGTATATGATGCAGGGACTCTTGGCTTTCTTGGCCTGTTTGTACTTAAAGTCCTTTAACATTTCTTCTTTATCTTTCATCTTTGTAGAGCCGTGCAGCAAACCGTGGGAATTTAAGGCTGATAACTCGTAGTTATCAACCACTGCGTTCATACACTTTGTCCTCAGCAGTCCGTCACTTAGAAATCTCAGATAGCTGCATCTTATCTGGCTTTTTACCTTTCAACCCTTATTCCTAAGTAGGTTGTCTGTGACTTGTAATGTCTGGGATCTATTTTGTTGCAATAAATTTAGATAATTTTACTGATTTGCTGTTAAAAGCCTTGAAATCGCTGCAGTCGAGTCCCAGGAAAGGCAGTGTGTTCAGGCCTCACAAGCAGAGTTGACAGGCGAGGCAGTCGAGGATACAACAGCCTTTTATTTAGTCTATTTCTGGTTAAGAGTCAACAATAGGCTTTTAGGCAGAATTTAGGCAGAACAAATTAGGTGACAAGGAAGGCGGGCATTATTCAGAAATAGGAAAAATAAATTACAGCAACTCAGGGCAACATCGACGTTGGGGGAGAATATAAACCCGCACCAGCGTCTCATAGGGAGCAGGTGTGTAGACATGTGACCAATCAGGTGATGGGATAGAGCGGGAAAACACACAGGTAGGCAGGTCAGGAAATGCAAGGTTGAAATGATAAGAGAGGTTAGGACTGCTTTGCAATTACAGTGCAGGGGACATGATGAAACGATGAGGGGTGATGAGCTGAGCTGTTGCACTAGTCAGAGGAGAGAAGAGATAATTTCTGCAAACCATGCATATGTTGAAACTTTATGTTTCTTTAGGTTTGATTTTTAACTTTATGTTGTGACAGTGCTGCTGCAGTGTGGCCTATTTAGGTTAATGCACAAAAAACACATGGTAAGGGTTTGGAAATTATCATGTTTTGCCTTAAAACACCAGGTTTTGTCGCCACAAAGCACGGCTTGAAATGTTAATCTGGCTCCTGAAAAATATAAATTTTTTTGATTCAACCAACATGGCTGAAAAAAGGACCCGACGTCTCGACCCGTGGTCTGTTGCTCGGCAGTCGTCTCACCCCAGTTGTCACACTGCCTCCTGAAATGAAAGTCAGCTCATGTACATGTAATGTGAGCATGATACGACATGTAGTGTAGAAATGTGAATATGGGAAGTATTTGTGGTTTGCAGAAACATAAAAATGCCAAGCTGCTCATTATCTTGGTCAGAACCGGTGCAACAAACAACGTGTTTGGTCCTGCGTGATGATCCTTTTCATCAAGACCACAGCACGAGGTGTGTTACATGTCAGCAAACTGAAAAACACAGATGCAATAAGTGAGAAACGGAAAGTATTTTCATGCTTTTAGAAAGCTAGGTATGTCATTAAGCTCTTTTCCAGAACAGCCAGCACATAAAGAGATGGAAACAAATGAAGAATTGCTTTCCTACCTTCGAAAAACAAACATATTTTCCCCTGAAATAACTGCCCTCAAATGAAGATCTAATCACAGTGCTGTTTTCCAGCGGTGTGGTTTCTCGGCCATGACAGCAATCTTAAAGTTTGGTCCGGGGGGATAAAGTATATAAAACAGTTTTGCTGAAGTAGCACAACACAGCTGATTCTTTCCACTGTATAAGCCACATCAGGCCGCAGTACTATTTTTACAGCAGCAGCGGCAGCAACCATGTGTTTCACCAGGGGCAGATGACTGGCGCAGCTCACCATGCTGGTGAAGTGGAAACAGCTCTATTAAAGGTTACAGTTGGAAATATTGTGAAAAAACCCCAAATCGATGGCCAGAAAGCAGCAAATAGAGACCTCCTATTTCTTCCTCTCCCTTTGTTGATGGTGAATTATTCCTTTCAGGGTCGGGATATTCACAGGGGAGGGTCCCGGTTTGATTTATTGACTAGTAATGGGAGGGTAATTTAGTCGCTGGTCCGCACGGAGACCACCTCATCTCACTAATTATCACATCAGAGAAGCACGTCGGCTTTGAGCCGTCGAGGCAGAAAACACTTGAAAGACAATCTGATTTACATGAAGAAGGACGACATCTTACAGGACAGCGTCAGGTCTCATTACAAAAGACACTTTCAGCAGGCACAGCTGATTTGCGTCATCTGAGCCGACCAGGATTACAAGCCGGGTGAACACGTCGTTTTTCAGTACATGTATTCATAGGAAAGGAAGTTTAAAGGTGCAGTATGTAAGTAACGGCTACCTGTCGAATACATACTCCAAACCAATAGGGGGCAGCATGTTGCAATGTCGCTGCTGCAGCACTTGGATCAACCCTCTGGGGATCAATAAAGGATTATCTAATCTTATATCACCAGAGTAACTATTAACTGTAGCCAACGTAAGCTCAGATAACTGTGCAGCTAGCGGCCGTATTAGCTGGCTCTGCCATACAAAATAGATAGGGGCTAGCTGGTTAGCATGCTAACTTCAATAGATATCTCTGCAACACAGTACATGGACGTCTTTGACAAAACATAACGTACGCATTAGGCTATCAGTAAACATACTACTACCTCGACCAATCTCGTAGCAGCCAATGAACAGTTTGCATAGACACGGTCGGTGGTACACTTGGTACAAAGTGAGAGGATAATTGTGTGTGTGTGTGTGTGTGTGTGTGTGTGTGAGATCCGCTTTCCCAGGGAACTGCATGTATGTGCAGGTCAGTTGTATTTGTTTAAGCTCGCTCTGTTACCGCTCAGGTCTTATGGTCCTTGTATGTGTGTGTTGAAACAGTATAAGGGGGGTTAGGATAACATCCTCCTGCTGTTTGATGGGTGACATGATAATGTAGATGGAACAAATGTGCAACATGATAGCAGGAGCTTTAAAACGATCAACCTGATTTTTTAAAAAGGGACATTATTAATCTCTCACTGACCTAAATGTGTTCATATTACAATAATCAATAAGTAAATCGTCTGAATCCTCTAGATTATTTATCTGGCCATTCTGTAATTAATCTGGATAACATATCAGAGTCCACTAACATGAGAAATAAATATCATTCACCTGCTTATATTGATGTTCATCGTCATGAGGGCACATGCGACAGTGTGTTCAGTCCTCATTCAGTTCAGCTCATATCATCCGGCCTAGTTCTGATACACTGCAAAGATTAATAAGCATGACTGAACAGTGAACATGTTCATTGACTTCATGGGAGCGAAGCAGGGTTCATGCTACCACGGACTCCAACAATAACACTGGGACCACATTCATGTCGGAGCACATTGTGGATGTAACTCAAACAGTTTTCAGAGGCAGAGCTGCTCTCGAGATGGAAATAATCCCAGAAGGTGAAGCCGAGGCTACAATATAGAAAAGACCCATAAGTAAAAAAAGAAATTGCAACAACAATTGTTTTATTTATTTGTGACTAGTTAGCTACACAGAGCACTTTAGGTCCTGTTTGAGTCCAATATTTTTCTCCCTTTATCTTAGATATCTGGCTTTTAGATGCTAAGAGGTACATTGTCTTCAGTAGCCGCAGCTAGCCGTTAGCCTCTCTGCCATTTTTGGTTTGCAGCTCAGCTCGACTTCTTTGAGCTTCAGAAAATGGCTTTTATATTTGAGAGCTGTGAGATTAAACCGTAGCTACAGTTTATGTTTTACAGTTCAAACGTAGACTGTGTGTGGAGCTGTGTGGCCTAATGAGCTAAGCTAATAAGCATAAAACTCAGTAGAAAGATGACAGATTTTGTCTTGTAGGGAACTTGAGAAATGTCTTTGGGCCTGTGTCTTCTGTTATATCTGACCCTTTGAACATCTGAAAAAAATATTGGACTTGTTATAGCCTAGTTCTTTACAGTGTACATTTCAATATCTTAATCCTAATGTATCACAAAGCCCTGAAAGCCATTTGATGGTCAGACACAAATGTTAAGAATTGGGGAAAAAAGGACAGGACTGATCCTCAAAACCAAACAGACAGTGGTAACAGATAGCGGCACTGTGTTGCTGATGCTGCCACATTTAGGGAGACACTGACGCAGCAAGATGCTTTAAAGAAGCAGATACAGAACTAACCAACAGGCAACACTTGTCCATCAGCAGCCCTGTTTGCTGCCTGCCTGTGAGCTGTGTAGCAAAACAAGTAACCGATGTACAGTGAGGGGAAACGCTCGGGATCCTGTCGATCGTCATTTGGTTCATGCACAAGGAATATTGTGACAAATTGAAAATTCAGGGACATTTTCTTTTTTTTAAGAGAACCAAATAAGTACAATATTAGAAAGACAATAGGTCAATTGTGGGTTGGTTCATTAAGAGCAGGGTGCGCCTGTTGTTAATTCATTATGTAAGAGCAGTAAGGCAGACAGGTTGGCTTGCCAGCTGATAGGTTAGCCGAGCTTCTCCCGTTTCACTGTGCAGATGCTGACCGCGAGTCTTCGTTAAAGTTTACTTGCGGTGCCGAATATCACATATCAACACTCGACACCAGCTGCTGTGCACTCTGGGATTTCCAGTAGGTAGGCCTAGTAGGGCGGCTCCTATCAGATTTGTACAGAAATGCTTTTATCAGTCAATCACAGGGGATGTGTGGCAACATGTTTGTTTGTCTGACGCCTTACAAACACAAGAGCGAGTCGTGATCATGTAAGACACAAGTACCTCTATTGTAATATTGTTTTACATGTATTGTAATCAGTAAAAGTGATAATGAAATGCAGAAAACAACATTTGGAAACACAACAAAGCGGGGATTTAAAATGAGTGTGATGATTCATAATGTTTCTTTCCTTTCTACAATCCCATTAACTTGCATTTATATTCAATACTGAAGCAGCTGCATGATCTGCAGATGAGTGTAGATTAATTTCAATAATCCAGTAATTTTATTTACGTTTGATATTTGGCTGGTTGTGGACCTGACATCAGCGTGACCCTTCTGTAATACTGCAAACTCAGGTCTTTTAAGGCACATTTCTTACATACGGCAATCATTGTGGATTTGCATTAATCCAAAATATTGAGTCAACGAGTCTGTTGAGAGAAAACATTTGTTGATGTTTTTCTTCACTGGCTCGTTGTGGACTGAAGGGAAAAGCTGACTGGCAGCCCGAGACTCTGTTTGACACCTGCGTCATAGATTTGACACGTCAGCGGCACCTGACAGAAATGACTCCACAGTGACTGGAAGTGAGTGTTTGTGCAATGACATCTGACTGTTTTTTTTCCTGAAGGATGTCATTGTCCACAAAGCACATGCATCAGTATGTAAAGACAAGAAGAAATACTGCATTGTGTCAACAGGCTTGGCTAACGTGATGGCAGGCCGCTTGTGGAAGAGTTTGTGACCACAAACCCAGTGTTTAAATATCCGTTGGCACGATCATCAAACATAACTCTCGATGGGATGATTGAAAACTTGTTTGTTGCCAGCTCTTTTTGCTTTACCACATAGCTCCACACCAAGTACAAATAATTCTTGGCTGCGAAGGCTCATGCACACCTTTGTTTTCTTGTAGACAGAGAAGAGAGAGATCCTGCATACCGTCATTTTTAACTTTAATTGGAGATACAATGTTTTGATCCGTAGACCCTCAGGTCTATTGGTCAGGTCTCCAATAAATGTATTGTGCAAGTAAAAGGACAGTATGAGGGATCTCTCTCTTCTCCTGTCCAAGTATCGTCATTTGAATTGAAGCAATGCTTCGTATTATCTTAAACATAATCTGTACAGACACTAAAACACACATTCAGCATTTCTGTAACCATAGAAACATCTATAGCTGCACAGTGATATAAAACAAATCCACTAGATTTACTAATTTCAGTTGCAGTAGCGTGCAAGGTCCATGAAAGTAGTTCTACTAATATAGACCGGAATTACTTTCTTGGTCCATTTCAAATCCTTTATGTTAAAACTCTCATTCCCGCGGGGGTCACTGACCTGACACGCCAGCTCATTAAGATCTAATATGTGCAAGTGTTGAAATCGTGCCGGACGCGGCGATACTCCTGATTACTGTTGCGTAAGGTGCTCAACCGACACAAGTCTAATCCAAGCTCAAGTCCATTCAGCCTGGTGGGGCCGCTGAGGCCAGAACTAATCAGACGTGTTTCTGAAAATAGTGAAAAGAGGCGATGTGTTCGGGGGTTCTGGAGGGTTATCTGCTGGGGGGGGGGACTAAGTCTTAGGGTTCAAATGAGTTCAGCAAGCGCACAAAGAGTTTGTATTTGCTTCAATCATCATGACCAGCAGGTTTGTCGAGTGGTTACCTCTGTTAAGAAAGAGGCTTCTTTGGAAAGTCTCACCGGGCCACATCCTAATAATAACATGAGTACACACACGTTATATGATTACATGTGCACACAGTCACACCCATCGCTTCCATCGTTCCCACAGCCGTCTGTGTCGTTATTCATTCATCGCTCTGTCCACTGTGCCACGTAAGCACCGTATTAGATTAATATTTACATTAAATAAAACATGTTCCTGCTGTCGGACACAAGGGCTTTACACCACACAGGAAGTTTCGAAGACTATAAACTGAAAGGTTTGGAGATATCATGATTAAAATGAGTGAGTGTTGTCCCTGTTGCTAGGCAGAGCCATTCATATTCAGCTGAGTGGAGCCTGCAGGGTGGTCCGGTGGTTAAAAAGAGAGGCCTGTTTGAAAAAGACAGCGAGCGACTCTGGATAGGATCGTCGAGACGCTTCTGTTAGATAACAGCAGTGACATTTTTATTTTAATTCCCCCCTCAGTCAGTTGGTCCCACAGCAGCTGCTGTCAGGGAGACAGATGATCGGCTCCGCCGCTCTCCAAGCGTCTTCGTTTGTAATCAAATCGCCCTGGATCTTAATCTGGGTCTGCTGCAGTCGTATCGTAGGAGTCAGAACTTTTGGCAGTGCCGACTGCATGCCGGGCATTTTTAAATGCTGATTTCACCGAAAGCGACCACTTTGAAAGTATCTCGCTTGATGGAGCGCGGCTACTGGGTTTCATATTTCAGGCTAAGAGGGCAAAATACTGAGGATGCTCTCCTGTCAGTTATAATTATGCTGCTTTTATCAGAAAGATCTCAGTGGAAAAACATTTTCTTTGTGTAATTAGAGTAGGACGACGTCACAGTTTTACACTGTAGCATGTTTTGCTTCACTGGCTTTGAAAAAGGCGACTCTAAGAGGAGAGACAGTCGTCCCTTTCAGTTAATATTTATCCACCGTTATCCGTCTTATCGACGTAGCTACTGCTATCTACAAGGACACAAGGCAACAAAGCATTTGGCGTGTACGATGAGGGCACATATTTGGAGTGCTTCCTCTGGTTTATGAGATGCACACACACAGATGCGTCAGCGGCTCATGGCCTCGGGCCACGATGAGGTCCAGATTAGCTTTTGGATGGGAGCATGAATCATGCCTGGATGTGTGTGTGAGTGCAGAGGAACAATAAATAAACATGTAGTCCTGTGAAGGGAAGCACACGGAGAGCGGTAGTCTTTAAAGAGACAGCTTGATTTCAATAACATTTGGTAATCAAATAATAATCATCATTTATTAATCATTATTGTTATTGTTATTTAATTTGTTGTGTGCTGCTGAGCTGCTGCTGCTCACTCACATGTTTGTGTTCCCGGGCAGCTGCAGCTCGGCTCCGGCCTGTCCTTTCTGTTTACGTGGATTTACGTGGTTCTGCTTTGATAATTATCAATAAATACGATGACGTGATTTTCCTGCGTCCCCTTTGAATGAGCGGGAAAGCTCGAGGGGGAAAAGAGAGGGAGGGATGGAAAGTGAAAGAAAAGTGAAAGAGAGGAACTCCCCCTCACCTGCTGTGTGTGTTCTCCATGTCTGTGACATAATCTACAAATACGGACATTAAAACTGCCATGAAATGCAAACACACTCACGGTGGTCATGCTAACATGCTGATGTTTAGGAGGTATGTTGTCATCGTAACATTAGCTAGCCTTGTGGTAGCATTAAACCCGAGGCTGAGGCTGATGGGATTATCATTAGCAAGTAATTGGTCGTGAATCGGCGCTAGTAGCACATGTTTTAGGGTTTTAAAGTGTTGAATCGACTAACTGACTGACCAACCAAGGCTGCAATCACCAGAGACGTGCTGAAAATGTTATAGAGTGTGTATGTTTGACCTATCAGCGCTCTGCAGACGTAACATGGCCATTTGTTGCGATGATGAGCCAGTAAAATAATTTTTTTCTGCCCTCTAACACAGAAATCAATTGCTGTTGCTGTACTTTCATTGAAGGAACATTAAAGTGGACTGCAGAACTGTGTGTTTGCCGTTTCAAAAAAATTGTACACATGCTGTCCCCTTTGTGTGTCGACAGAGCTGAATATGGAGTACAATCCGTCGGACCATCCGCGGGCCAGCACCATATTCCTCAGCAAATCCCAGAACGACGGTGAGTAGCTGTGTTTCTCACGGTTTGACTGATTTACGAGTTTAAATATTGAAATCAGTGACACCGAGTGAGTCTGTCTGAGGAAGAAACATTTGCTTGTAGTTTGACGTGCATTGTATTGATTAATGCGATCCAGATAACGAGGCTCTGGAAAGAAAATTCTTCGAAACACATGAGAGATCCGGCCTCAGAGCAGCTTCTTTGTGGCTAGCTGATGTCTGCAAATTTATGCCGTTGCCCAGAAGGCATCTGACTGATAGCTCCAGCGTCCTGTGGGGGGGGGGATCAGTCATACTGTGACGGAGGAGATATTAACATGTTTTTTCTCAGAGCCATAAACAACACAGCATGAGACCATCGGGTTTTCTTCGAGGCCGGGGGGAACAACCAGGAAGACAATGCAGCCTTTGTTCAAGTAGACGAAAACTGCATCTGATAAATGCTATTTCCTGTTCAATTTAAAACCCACAGCATCATGCAGATAGTAGATGATTTACCACATCGTATTTGGTATTAAATCTTTTTCCTGCACGGGCTTCTTCATCAAGTGATGCCAGGTGATATCACCTGAGCTCCACTGTGGTTCAAAAACTTCATTTAAAGCAGTTTGAGCTGCATTTCTTGAAAAAAAGGTGCAAGATTTGAGTAAAAAAACATTTTAAATTGTTTTATTTGGCTTTGGTTTTTGTCTTTTTGGGTTGTTTGTTGATAATATAACAAAAAAAACCATCATATGACACTGGCCTTGTCCTTTTCACGCTTCGTGGCTGGTAACTTCTTGCACCCTGTCCGTCACAGTTTCTATATATCTATGAGCTGTGAGCAGTTCAACCTAAAACTGATTCTCTCTTCTCAAACTGTTTAATGTCCGGCTAGTTTTAAAGTCTGAATGAGTCAAAAAGTTTCCTGGGAAACAGCAAACACGTGAGAACAGTCAGATAAATGAAGATGATTGTGTAGCGGAGATGTTTCTGTCTTCCTCTTTCGTCTCTTGGTGTCACCTACCGGTCCCTCAGATCTATCTCGTCACCCGTCGGGCCTCCCATGTTCGGTGACGAGGATGCTCACTGTAGTTTACGTTCTCTCGATCAGAGTTTTGGCCCCTCTGTGTTTTGCATATATGACACTCGACTACACAAAGTACTCCACTGTCATCACTTTATCAGAGTCAGTGACTGTGCTGCAACTGGAATAAGGTTTGTTATTGGTTCCTCTTTTTTCCAGAGGTGCCCTACAGGACCGGTGAGTAGCCCTGAGTGTGACGTTGTCTCCCTCTGGTGGTGTAACAGCACTTTTGTTTCTTCAGTGAAGCTCTGAATCTTCCTGCTTTTCTAACTCATTATTTAAGTGTGACCAGCTTCTGTCCCTCTGTTAACATTAACATATTAAAGTGTGTTTACTCCTCGCTGTGTTTTGCTTCTCGTGTGTGTTTTTCTGGATGGTAGCTGCTGGTTGTTTTGCTGCCGTCAGTGCAGAAGAAATGAAATGTACTGACCGACCTGTCTTCCTTCTTTCTGCAGTGAGAGATAAAAGGAAAAGCCTCTTCATCAATAATGTAAGTGTGCAGTTATTTCTATCGCTCTCCGCAAATTTAAACCACATTTAGTGTTACTTCTTATTCAGATAGCCCCATTAAAGCTCAGATTAACCAGTAATTCATCGCCTTCAGTCACAACCAGCAGGTCTTTTTGTTGTTTCTTAATGGACGACATGCTGTTTTTTAAAGGAAGCTGAAAATGTAAAAACCATCCTCAGTTCGCGTGTTGCCTGATTCTCATTCCCTCTGTGCACGACAGCCTGGCATGCTTTATGTGGGTCAGATAAAAAACATGCTCTCTCTAATAACAGTCACTATGTGTGTGTGTGTGTGTGTGTGTGTGTGTGTGTGTGTGTGTGTGTGTGTGTGTGTGTGTGTGTGTGCAGCATGGATCGTCGAGGAGGAAATACAGCTCCTGCTCCACAATCTTCCTAGATGACAACACAGTCAGCCAGCCCAACCTCAAATACACAATCAAATGGTAAAAACATGATGAAAAACTCTCCGTCACATTTAATTTATCGTCTACAGATCTGTTATTTAAACATAATAACACGTGTGTTATTTTTTCTCTTTGACAGTGTAGCACTGGCGATTTACTACCATATAAAAAACAGGTGGGTCAAACAGGATTTTCTGTTGATCCTGAACTGTAATCTGAAATCTTGATTGTTTGCACAGTACGATAGACTACAGGGTAGAGTTACGGTATATGTTATGACATTTTTATTTTTATTTTAGTATTTTATGGCATTTTCCCAGTATATGTTTATAGTTTTAATTTTGTGTTTTTCTTTTAAATATCACAAAAAATGTGCTTGATTCTCAACAATATCAGGGTTTCCTCTTGTGTGGTGTGTCTTTATGAATGTGATAATATTTGTAATGTTTATAATATTTTGGTTGCGCTACTAAAAAGTAAAACACGAGATCGAAACATGTTGTCATGAAACATAATAATATAAAAAAATGAAAATGAAATGAAAAAATTTTGAAAAAAATGTCAGAAATTAAATTTATTTTTTATTATTAGGAAACTACGATTTAAGTACTATTAATAAAATATAAATGTAATGTTTTCAGCAGCAATCAAACACTATAATGCTGTAATCATCTGTAGTAAATAATGCACAAATTTCAGCCTATAAGAATATTTTTCACATCCATTAATTTACATTCATGTATATCTATTAATATCCTGACATGTTTTCTACTACAGTGACCCATTTTAGCATCTAGAAGCAGTAAATTGAGTTTTTTTTATTAAGATTTTAATCAACCATGTAACTGTTTACTTCTCACGGCAGGGACACAGATGGATTAATGCTGCTGGATATATTTGATGAGAAGCTTCACCCTCTTTCAGTAAGACTCCATCAGTTTATCTTCACATCGTGCACGGCTGTTAAATTTGTCCCCGTTTGACGTTTTGTAATATGTCAGTGTAGTTACTGTGCTTTTGAATCCCCCCACTTATGTCCTTTCTTTGACCCTTCCTATTTCCTCTCTTCCTTCGTCTTCCTCCCCTCATCTCTTCACCTCTTTCTTCTCTTCCCTCTCCTCCCTTCTTCAAGAAATCAGAGGTGCCGTTGGACTACAACCAAAACGACCCGGAGCAGAAGCAGATCTACCGGTTTGTCAGGACCTTGTTCAGCGCCGCTCAACTCACTTCTGAGTGCGCCATCGTCACACTGGTGAGATTTTTCAACCTCCTCCATCCTCCTGTGACTCCTGTGGATCATAACATAAAACGCTCATATCAAAATGTACATCCTGAGCTGCTTCTCTTATGCAAAACAAAACACACGAGCAAAAGAAAAAGCATTGCCAAGTGTCTTCAGAAACCTTTCCAGTGGAGGTGTGATGTGCCTTAAACTGTGCCCTCACACACACACACACAGTTTGTGTTTAGGCCCGTGGGGGAAATTGCACCCTGATGTGTTGAGACAAGCCAGGGATGTGTGTGTAAATTGGTGATGAGAGTGTGCATCCCAAATACCATGTCGTCAGTGTGCGTAGGCGGATCTCAGTCACCAGTTATAAATGTAGGATGTCATACGGGGAACGAATGAATGTATACCGCCTGACATCACCGAGCAGAGCATGAAAATAAATAAGTCAGACAGATTAGATCATCCGAGAACTTATTAGGTCATGATGGTGAAGATTCCACTATTATGTTCCTCATGGCTTTTGAAAACGTTTTTTTACCGCCCTCCTTTCGTGCCCAGTTGTCACAGACGTCTCCTTTATCCATGTGGCTGTGCAGGTCTACCTGGAGCGGCTCCTGACCTACGCAGAGATCGACATCTGTCCGGGCAACTGGAAGAGGATCGTTCTGGGTGCTATCCTGCTGGCCTCCAAGGTCTGGGACGACCAGGCCGTCTGGAACGTCGACTACTGCCAGATCCTCAAGGATATCACCGTGGAGGACATGTGAGTTTATTTTAGCATCAAGAAATGGGATGTTGAGGATTTAAGATTCATGTTAGGATTAGGTTTGGGTCACTGGTATTAACCCCTGGACACGTTAGAACAAATGTGTTAAGGAAAGGCCGGCTAGTGTTGACACTGGAGTGGGTAAAAGCATGGACTAATGCAAGGAGGCAGATATTTATTACAGAAAGCCAGCAGTGAAGTCAGGGGAAGCAGAAAATCCTGATTTCGTGAGTGAAACTTCAGCTCGTACCTCTTCGACAGGAACGAGTTGGAGCGCCAGTTTCTGGAGCTGCTGCAGTTCAACATCAACGTGCCGTCCAGCGTCTACGCCAAGTATTACTTTGACCTGCGATCGCTTTCAGAGTCCAACAACCTCAGCTTCCCCCTGGAGCCGCTCAGCAGAGACAAGGCCCAGAAACTAGAGGTGAGATTCAGCTCTCTGTCTTAATGTTGCTTTTCTTTTTCCTTTCCTTCCATTTTATTTTATTTTTTTTACGTTTTTCCTCCCATTCGGCAATAACATCTGAAGCCACTGTGTAGAATTTGAAGATTTCTTACCTTACCACCAGTGGAAGTATCAAAAAAGACAGATACGTACCTAAACAAGTAAACAGGTCGGTTGTCAGTGACTCCCATAAAGATATTCAGTATATGACCATTTCCAAAACCACATGAATATTTCTGTGTACAATGCAAACTGGACCTTTTGTCGTACAGTCACAGTTTTGGTTAGTTTTCAGGCTACTGCGTTGGGTTTAGGAAAACATAGTGGTTTGTCATGTATATGACTAAGGTTAACTATTTAAGTAAGTTTAAATAACTCACCGTTGAGTTTTGGTTTTTATATGGGACACTAACAGCAGCCTCCTGGGTAAAAGTCCTGTCCAACTGTCCACCCTGACCTCCTCCCTGTGCGTACTCTGTCAAATGACTTCCTCCTTTGCTGCTGTTACACTTACTACGGCCACTAGAGGTTGTTGTCAACAGATGTAAATATGGAAACGAATACAGAACCCAAATCAGAACTAATTAAGCACAGAACATGGAAAAAATTTTTCTCAGTCTCCGTTTGATGTGCAAACAAGACAAACATGATGACTCTCGTGTGCCATAAATTTCAAAGATGTTGTATTTACAAAGAAATTCTACAAAGAGCGTCTTTACTACCCGAGACTAAGTTTAATTCCAAGCGTGCTTTATGCAAACAGACGAGGCAGTTACTTTAATGATTGCACATCACAGAGAAACACTTAAAAACTCTTTCCGTGTCCTCTGTTCAGGCTATTTCCAGGCTATGTGATGACAAGTACAAGGACGTACGGAGAGCCGCGAGGAAGCGCTCAGCCAGCGTGGACAATCTGTGTGGGATCAGATGGGTTCCTGCAATCCTCTCCTAACCTCTACTAATCTGCTATGTACTGAACGCTGGCATCAGACCGCAGACATTGAAGCAGAACAACATGGTTCTGTTTTAAAAAACTTCAGTTTGGATACGGAGACGGAGAACTTGGTGGAGCAGTGATTGAGCAGAATCACCCTCTGGACCTTACACCTTCAAACTGGAGGCAAGACAGTTCCTGTATCTAAGTGAACACGATGCCTTCAGAGTGCCTCAACTCAGAAATGAGTTTCTGGTTGTTAAATCATCTGTTCAGATAGATCTGGCTTTGGACCGATAAAGAAAAATCCTGGACGAGACAGCCTTGAAAACTTCCAAGGACATCGTGAGCACGTCGTAGTGTATCGGCACTCAGTGTTCTGGTTCAGTCCAGATTAATCTGTCTGGCTTAATTTGAAAAACCTGACAGAAACCTGCCTTTGAGACGGCGCTGCAGCTTCACAAGGAAGCATGTTATTTATTTCAGTTGACCATGTGCACTCGTGTGAGCAGCTGCAGCCGCCTCAACCCCGTAGTAAGACGCAGAATCAAAAACAGAAACAGTAGCGTAGCACTGGAGTTTCTACCCGTTATTTATTCACTTTGACAGGTCTTGGGTAATAAACAAGTGTTAGCAAGTTTTCCCCTTTTGGAAAACCTTCATATTTAAAGGTTTACAGTATTCCTAGCGTACCTCTCAATACTCAGGTAGTCCGGTTCAATCTTTGGATTTAATGCGATGCTCCACGTTTGAATATAGTGAGGGCTGAAACACAAAATATGACCAGTGACACATTGCAGATGCAGCCCAGAAAGAATAAAAAACATTCTCAGAGACGTCACTGATACGTTCCTATTTTGGGAACTTAATTATGGACATAATCAAGCAATTAGCACCACATTTCCTCAGACTGTTTAAAATTAAATAACGCCAAGAGGTTCTGGTTGAACACTCGTCACATTTTGGAAACATCCTAACGTGACTGACGAGCTAACTCAAAAGTTTAGAAAGCTTTAAGTAGGGTGAGCACACGTCTCTGGTGACATCTGGTGGTACATCTGAGCATTGCACAAAACTCATCATTTCAAGGTTGTGGTGATTTTAAAGGGTCAGTTCACCCAAAATTCAAAACAAAACATGCAGTGGTATTTATTGGGATTGAGATGTGATGATTTTGACGGAGGGTTTTTAGTTATTCAGCATCAAAATATACTTTTACTGTAAAAACTCAAACTTTAACCTCAAACCAATGGGATAATCACAGCGAACAGATGGATATACTGGTCTAACAAGCACACACAGCTCTGCTTTTTTAAAAATAAAATGTATTTATTCAGTATTATACAGCTAGATAACAATACATTATATCTACATTACATTTGGAGTCTCACCTCTTCACAGGGCTGTGATCAGTTTGACTGATGTTGAGTGATTTAACTTGGATTGAAGGAATACGTACGTCCATGCATGTAGTCATATCTTGAGTAAAGGCTTTAAAACAGCTCTCCCGAATGTCTAAAACGCCCAGTAGCTGAAAAATACAGGGGCACACTCACTACAGAAAGTAGTCTGGTCCAGAGAAAGCTGTACAAATGCAGGTGTGAGCGTAAATACATGACCTCATGAGATCAACAATCCTACAAGAGTCTTCTGTGTTGTTTTCAGCAGGTGGTTTATTGTTGGAGTGTGATCTTCCAGCGATCTGCGACCTCTACCACCTGTGTGGTCTGTCGATCTGTCCGTGGAGAACAGCTGTAGTGTAATCCCTCAAAATTCAGATTGGTCCAGATTACTGAAAGAATAGAAATACGACACTAAAGGTGTGTTCATTCAGCACAAATGTTAACTTTCATTGCCTTTAAAAGTCTTTACACGTAAAAAAAAAGACAAATATGGAAAGAAAATTGTAATAATTTCAGCACACTTCATCAATACGATGTTCGTTTTATGAGGACGACCCCCTGACTGCTGAGCCAAGTGTTGAAACTGCTGACAAACGGATTCTTTTGTATTTCTATTGTACATTTAATTTAAATCTAATTTGCTACTGGAAAAACAACTGATCAGGTTTTCATGTTTTTTCCCCTCATTTGTCTGAAAACTAAAAGCACTAAAATATAATTATTTTGCAGATTAACTTTGTATAAAGACTTCATCGTGAATTATTTATGGATGTGTTGATTTGTGTTTTTAATGAAATAAAATACTCTTGTCTAATAATTCTGTGTTTTAACACGCGATTTGCAGATTTTTTTGTCAGGTGACGATGACAAGACGAGTGTTTTGTTTCACGCCTGCTATGACTTCATGTCTTTATAATCTTGTGATGTGACTTCAATGTCATTGAGTTCTCTGACTTAAGTTTATGATTGTCTATTATGAGCTCTGCAGCTTCCAGTAAGGTTGACCGGTACCTCGACATCCCAACAATGCTTTGATGGCGGCCTGGTAAGAATAGCTCTGTGCACAGGTCCTGGCCTCTGCAGACGAGAGTGGGAAGCGGTAAGAAAACAGTAGAGGTGACTGTGTTTAGTGGCACGCTGTGAGGGTCGATGCTGCACTTCTGAAACAGTGCTGAAGGAGACGACAGCTCAGGACCTGCGCTCTGATTTTGAAGTCGGTTTAAAAGAAGCTTGAGAGTTTGGGGCTGTTTTCTTTATGGGATCAGGGTTAACGCTGAACACAGAGGAAGATGGGAGCGACAGATCTACTCTTCATCACCATCAGTCACAATGTCTCCTTTGTTGGTAAGTGTTTCATTTTGTAGTTGCAACCAACGATGATCATTATTGATCATCTGTTAATAAATAGTAAATGTACTAATGCATTAAGAACAATGTATTTAAGTAACTGTTGGTTGTATAGTGAATTTTATCTCTTTTATCTCACTCCGTCTTCATATTTGGGCAGTTTTATTAGAACCTGTTTTATATTTGTAATTGATTTTATTTTGATGTTTTTTGTAAATGATCTCATTTTCTTGTTTGATGTTCTGCTGTTTTATTTTTTATTTTATCTTATTTTTACTTTATTCTTCATGTAATCTACAATGAGCTGCTGCAACAGACCAGTTATCTCACTGGGATCATTTTAAAGGGTCACTCCACCAATTTTACACATTATAGTGTGTTTACAGGTCTCGGGGAGTTCTGCTGTGTATGTGAACAAAATAGTATGAAACCTTTTGTGACTCTAAAGGAGGCTACGTGTAATCTGATAAATTGCCTCCAGTGATGTCACTCAGTTGCTAAGTTGCATTGTGGGTAATGTAGGCACCTGGTTTTGAAAAAGGAAGAAGATGTGTGAAATAAAAAAGGGTGATATCTCTGGTGAAAGAACAGTGTGAAAGGAATGCAATGCAAGATCAGTGGACTGCTTCTCAAAACCTGGTGCCTCCATTACCCATAATGCAACTCAGTGACATCACTTGAGGCAATTTATCGTGCCTCAAAAGCCTTTATCTACTTTTTTCCACATATCAGTGCTCCCCAACACCTGTAAACACACTTTAATGGGTAAAATTGTTGGAGTTACCCTTTAAATTTCATCCAGCTATTCTAACTTGATCATCTCTTCCCCTTTACAGGTAAAACCTGGTGGATGTTGATGCTTGTTACACGTCTGCTGGTCCTCCTGCTGGCTGGATTCACCCTCTTCAGTGACGAGCAGGAACGCTTCGTCTGCAACACCATCCAGCCCGGCTGCTCCAACGTGTGCTTCGACGTATTCGCTCCCGTGTCCGTCTTCCGTCTCTGGCTCTTCCACCTTATCCTCCTCTGCCTTCCCCATGTGCTGTTCGCAACCTACGTCGCTCATAAAGTTTTGTCGCATCGCTATTCTGGTGGCTTCTACTACGACAGGAGCCGAGGCGGTTCACCTTTCAGCCTCGAGAACTCGAGCTCTTCGCGAGAGCTGTCGCTCCACAAAGCTCCTCTTCACGACCTCCAGCGTGAGCCGGGAGTACCGCGCTTTTATTGCGCTTACTTCCTGGTTGTAATTCTGCGAATCCTTCTAGAAGTGGTTTTCGGTGCAGGACAGTTTTTTCTCTTCGGCCTGTCCATGCCTAAGAGCTTCCTCTGTCACGAGGCTCTCTGCACATCGGGGGTCGTATGCTACATCTCCAGACCAACTGAGAAGACCTTAATGCTCAACTTCATGCTGGGTGTGGCGTCCTTGTCCATTCTGATGAGTTTGGTTGACCTGGTGAGCTCCATGAAGGCGATGGTGAGATGGAGGAGGAAAAGGGAGATGTTTATGGAGGAGATGAGTAAAGGAGAACAAAGCAGTATGTTCACAACGACGACTATGACCGAAGACAATGATGTTCTTTCAACCAGAAGAAACAGCCTGAGCTCAAAGACATGTCTCAAAGATGCTGCTGCTGTCGTCCCAAATGATGAACCTCCTCATGCACAGATGGATGGTGGAAAAACTGGAGAATCCACTCATGACAGGAGGCCTGAAAGCAAAGACGCTAAAGCGGACGTGTCTCAGTCGCCCACTCCCATGAGCACTCCGGTACCGGGTCATTATGTCCTCCACAGACCTCCACTGTCCCCTCGTCCTGACAGGGTACCACTGAACCCCAGAGTACCAACACCTATCGGGGTCAACAAGCTGGGCCAGCACACTGCAGCTGGGGCGAACTCAGGCCATCAGTCTGACAGCAGTGACTCTCAAGACAAGAGGGCCTGGGTGTAGTCCACAGTGTGGCCATCGGACAAAAACTGCTGTGCAGCTTCCTTTAAAGGGCTCAGATACGTTGCTGTAACTAACAATTAATCATGAATTCAGAAGACTGGCTTTAAATGGTGAATCTGCACTAATGAATATTCTTTAACAATGAATCAAAGGACTATTGAACCCACAAGATAGCCAGAAACATCCACTTTTAGCTCCTTGTTTTAGTGTAAATCGATGTAAACGATGAGGGCGACAGCATCATGGCCAGACAATCACCGATGGCCCGACACTGGCAAACAGTCAGGGCCCTATAATTATTACAACACACAGGATATTAAAGTACCTGAACATGCAAGTGACTTCAAAATGTCATTTATAGTAAAAGACAGTTCACATTCAACAATGATTCAAAAATCAGCTACAGCACCTCGTCTGAATCTTTTTTGTTTTGTTTCTGTGCAGTCTTTCTTGATGCACGCTGACTGAATGCTTTTCTTTGTCATAGATATATCTTATCCATTAAATTTCACTGATTCTTATTGTTTGACTTTCTTTTTACGGTCCACGGCATGTTTGTTTAACACCCTGAGCTGTTTCTATATGAGCCACTCACAAAGACACAGGCTGACCTTGATGAAGCTGTAGTTACAGCGCTCAGCTGTTGTCTGCATGACACGAGTGCTGGCAGCCACAACAGACACACTGACCTGACCTCTGACCTCTCACATGACCGCCCCACGACCTGATCTAAGCCGACCCTGCTCGGATGACATAAGAACCTTCAACCACATCGCCGCCATCATTCAACGTTAACTCACAATGCAAGCAAAGTCCCGTCCATCTGACCTATATGATACAGGAAGTGATTTACGATCACAGTCGCATTTGACCTTAAAATCCTGTATCCAACAAAAATGTCTTAGGTGTGAAGGTTCAAGAACTCAGAGCAAGCCTAAAAATAATAATGACTTGACCCAGTTCCGACTGGATCTGAAGCATTTTAATTTGAAAATCTTGATCCAATAGGTCTCGGCTTTGGGTGCCACTTGCTCAGAGGCCTCTGTCACATGCAGAGGAAGAAATAGCTGTAATTACCGGACTTCAAACTAACACTCCTGCCTGTCTAAAACAATGACAGTGAATGCAACAACACGACCCCTGAGACACTTCACATCCAGCGCAGCCCTGACCCTAACACATGCCTCATACCCCTCTCATTCTTCTTCTGCTGTGGTATTTGGGGCAGCTAAGACGTGCAGAAACACCAGCGGGGTGGCCTGCGGTCGGTCAGTCGGTCGGGTGCTCAGAGAAAGGATTGTACCGTCACTGGTGGTGGATGTCAAGAGGTCGGACAAGCAAACCTGATGACCCCTACACATGCGTCAGACATGAGTCCACACAACACAGTGTCCCTAAAGTGACTGTGCGTGTCTGTTGTTGCTGACCTTCCCACAACCTGTCAACCAGACACACACACACACAAACACACATACACACAGTTTTGCTAGCTATGTGTCCTTGGCTGAATCCCAGCCACCACGTCCGTTTTAACACAGTGTAGTCATGATATCAGCATGTTAAAGCACCACTCTGTAAAATAACATCATGTGGAAAGTTTTGCTCTTTAAAACACAAGTTAATTCACAGCATTTTATGTCACAGGTTCGAAAAAGTGTCTAAAACCGAATAAAGAGACACTACATGACCAAAAGTATGTGGACACTTGAGCATTACACCCATATTAGACAGTTGAACATCTCATCCCAAAACCATTGATATAATTTGCTGTTGTAGCGGCCTCCGTTCTCCTGGGAAGTCTTTCCTTTCCGTTCATTTAGCTACAAGAGGTCAGCCGCTGATGTTGGGACAGTAAGGCCTGGCTGGTGGTTGAGGTCTTGTTTGTCCTGTCATGTTGGAGAAATGGCCTCCACACCAAGCTGCAAGCAAACTATACATCAGCTACAGTGTAAAATAAACAAAAAAAATGTGTGTTTTTACATTTTGGTTATTACTCACTGATTTAATCAGAAAGAGTTTTGTGTTTGAAATCCTCTTTTGCATCTATGAAATGCCTCCACATGGCTCTCTCAGGTCATCTCTGCCTATGCTGATCCGACCTTCTAAGGATAGTGTTGCTCTTACTGCCATCTAGTGGTCAGTGGTGAGTATTGCAGTAAACAAAGAACATACTGACCCAAGTCATGGTTACCACCACGGTGTGAGAGTATCAGCTACGTTTTCCTTACCAACTCAATTATTCTGGTGGAATTGTCTGATTGTTTGATGTTTTTTCAAATAATAAAAATAAACATTTTTAATAACAGTGGAAAGCTGCAGCACCTTAAATAAGTTGGAGACTAAAGCTCTTGGGTGCATGATTTTTTTGGATATGGCAATGGCTGTTTCCCTCAATATTTAGGACACATGAACACTCGTCCCTCCCAATAAAAATATAAAAGTAGCAGGGAACTTGCTCGCTTGCCTGAGAGCATTATATTCCACTATAATGCTGATGCATCTCGCACCTGAGTTATTTGTTTGCCCTTGCATAAATAAAGGCCTTAAACTTGAAACAGAAAAGGCACAAATTGGTTTATTAAAATGATTATTTCTCAAAGTCTGAGCCAGAAATGTCCACTTCATTGGCACATAAATACACAGAACTGTCCAGTTTTTATTTCTCTAAGTTTTTACAGAGGGGTTTCTTCAGATCATCATTCACAGCCTGATTTAGGGAACATTTTATTCCTAAAAACATGGCAAAAATTCATATTTCTAATTGCTTTTGGCAGTATTCTGTGATTTATGGAGTGATAAAATGAGATACCCCTCAAATATGATTCAGTTTTTCAAAACAGACAGTTAATTTGTCATTTTCAGAGCATAAATATATATATATGTATCATAAATTGTTGTCTAAAGCTTACAGGACCATTTGAAATGTTCTGTCATGTGCCTGAGTTTTCTTCCAAACATGTCTTGAGCTGGTAGATATCTCATTCAGAGACTAAATGCCTCATCTGTGCAGTGTGTGTAGTACAGCTGTGTCGAGACATCAATACAGAGCAGAATATTAAGAGTCGGCGCCTTCGCTCCCCATCGATCTCCTCCTCAACTGAACTTAACGCGTCAACCTGCATCCGCCTCGGGGTGCAATAACACACCCTCGATCTCATGGGTGACAGACGGAGGAGATTGAGAAGTAGGAGGGAAAACTCGACATTGACCACAACAGCACATCAGAGAAGATGTCTGAGGCATCAAAAATATTGATTACCCAGCATCCTCTTCACCTCTGCGGTTGTAGTTTAGATGAATTGGGGGGATGGGTGGGTGGGGTTCGTCCCTGATGGCTACGTCTCGGAAAACAAAATCCATTCTGTCTCCCTTTGATGTTGAAGATGGAGGGATTGTGGGGTGGAAAGAGGAGAACGGGTGATCCGAGAGTGGTGGATTTGTGTAAAGGAAGGCTGCATGAAAACGTCTCTTCTGTGACTTCTTGTCTGCAGACTGGTTCATTAAAAGGTTGTTAAGCTGACAAAACATGAATACACATGCATATAACATCCACCACTAAACAGCATTTGAATCTGAAAGGCTGCTTTTCTGAAATCTGCCCTGGGGAGAGCCTGAAGTCTTGTGAGCGCCATTTTTTAACACCAGTTAAATTCATTTTAGGACAATCATCAACTCTCCCAGAGCAGATTAAAACCCTGTTTCTGCTATTTGATCAAAGTGGTACTTCACCGACTGATGATATGAAGCTGGAGGATGTAGGAGAGACAGATTAAAATAGAAATGGTCACACTGGAGGCAGGACAGGTGGAGATACTCTCACTTTTTAGGGTGAAGCTCCAAAAACACTCGATCCTAAACGTCCCATAACTCAAAGGCTCATTTTTTTCCTTTGAGTTTACCTGAATGGAAAACACCAAAGTTTTGTATAGCTCCACAGGAGACATCATACAACTGTCTCCACACCTCGAGTCCCTCTTTGTGAAACTGTGCATTTAAGTCTGACTCGGGAATCCTTGCGGCCTCGTTAGCTGCATCCCACAGCATTAAGTTTCAACTGATAATTATACTTGATCAAGATTTCTGTTATCTAAAAGAATTAAAGATTGAGAAAATATTTATTTAGCTGCTCTGTGTTTCCCCCCTGCAGAAAAATGCCAGACATGACAAACATGAACTTTGACTTCTGACCTCTGCACCCCCTCACCCTGCCTGACTCTGCACACATGCATGTGAGATGAATGAGTTTTTAAAATATATTTTTTTTATCTTAATCCAAATCTTAATGACTCTGGTAATCTCCTGACTTTTAATGTGCAGGTCAAACCTTCCACGTGTCAAAACCTGAACTAGCCTGTCCATCACCATGCTAACTGTTGCATGCTAAGCTAGTGGTGGCAATCTACTATTCTGAAAGTGGAGTAAAATGAATTTAAGACATTACCTCGTCGTGAACATTTCTGCCTGAGTCACATAGAGCGATTTTCATCAGCAAAGGTGGTTGTTAAGCAGTGAAGACTACAACTCCCATGATCCCACGCTACGTAAGTCTTTTGTTTTGATTGAGAGGCTTATAATCACATACTTATTAAGTGTTTGTTGTAGTTTTATGGCTCGCAAATTTACCGGTTGGGTTCACTTTCGCTGCTCTCGTCTGTGTAAACCTGCTCGTCACCAAACAGAGGATGGACAAAGTTAGCGACTAGCTTGTGGAACATTTAGCATCCATTTATTGGCTATTTATTAGCAGCGAGATGTTTTCTTTAGCAGTACGTGGAGACCAGAAACAGCTAAAAGAGAGTTAATATTGGACTTACATTCATTAGGTGGCAAATGAATGGTAATGCACTCTGTGTCTGCTGCATCTGTAAAAGACTGTATGCTAACAAGTTAGCCGTATCAACCTAAAAGGTGGTCACTGATAACATGTTAGTGTCGTGTGCGCTCAGCTTGTTTCCACAAATGAACCAATAAATCCCTCATTGAACGACCTTAAAGAAAACTGCACACCGTTAACTTTAGACTTTCTTTTAAGAGTCACGGAGTGGTTTTGATCCCAGCATGCTTTGAGGCACAAAGCAGGCGAGGTCATCCGTCCATCACGAGGCCCGTCAGTTAGACGCAGAAGAAATGTTTGTTTAAGTCTGCGTTGTAAATCAGCCCTGACATGACAATAGCTGTTATTGAAGGCAAAATGCTTCCCACCCTGCTCTGTATACGTTCTGAAATTAAAGCTATGTGACCTTTAACGGCCCCACGTAAGCCATTCAGACATCCTAACAAGATTTATTCCAAAGCAATCAGAGTCAGACAACTAATTAGATCATTAGACAACGACGGCATTCATAAACATCCTAACTGGAACCGATGGAGAAGAGTTGGGTTGTCTGGATTTCACCAGTGGGATCTCTCTCCGTGATGAGCTCCTCCTGAAGCGCCCGAGTCAGCGCCTTGTTTATGTTCGAAGGAGATGGATCAGGAATGACCCCTCAACCCATTTCCTCTGTTGGTTTTTTTTGCTTCTTGGCTATAGGGAACATGCCCATCCCCCTCTGCCACAACACAAACACACACACACACTCTCTGGAGGAGGAAGTTAACCTGTCACATGGTTAACAAGCAGTCGCAGAAGCAATTTGTCCTCATTAAACAGAGCAAACAGGATCTGCTGTCTCCACATTTGATGAATGGAATTATTGATGGAGACAAATTTGACATATGTCAAAGTTGCCACAGTGAGACGTCTGTAGGAAGTAAGTGATGTGTTAACCTAAGCCTCATAATTAAATGAGTATACAAAGAAAAAAGAAATGTGTCAAAGCCAGTCATTGCCACATGTTTCATCGTCTGAATGCTGTTAAAGTTAGATCCATAACTTCCCTGACACCGAGACTTTAACTCTTTTAAACTCAGAGTTATCCATCTTCATACAGCATCGTTCTAACTTTCAGTATTGATCCTTTATTTTTCCTAAATATCCCAAATATTTCAGACTTTAATTCTTGACTTTTTAAATGCACATTTGAAGCATCCGCACAGCCGCAAATCAAACTGAGTCTTGATTTGAATGCCATGCGTTGCTCCGACTAACACTGCTGTGATGATCATCGACTGGGTGTTGATTTTTAATAATAAATATATTTAAAAGAAGCTTGAGGGGAATCGTCATTTTAAAACTAAGACTGTTAAAGATTATGAACATAAACGTGCAGCAGACACAGGCGACATTTTCTCACTCTGGTTTGGATGAAACTGATCTTTTTACGCTCCATTAAACAAACTTTTCTGATGTGTATTCAACTGTTGAATTCACATTTTAAGTGCTTTGCTGGTGGCTGTCGTTATCGGATCATTTGTCCACAAGGTGGCAGCAAAATATAACTTTATCCGTCTAACATCAGCCTGGTTAAGAGTCCTCTCCAGAGTTTTTGGAGCACATCAGATGAGTTAAGCGCATCAGCCATGACATTTAAATTCAGGAATGACTCAGAAATACTGAAACATTTGCGGACACTCACTTTTTTCTTACGTTAGAGGCAAAAATAGACTCCACTTACGCGCCACTGTTGCCATTACGCACAAACGTCTCACATTTCCTGAACCACAATGTAGTGATGAGACTGACAGTTAAAGAGTGGACCACACACTGCACGGTTGTAATTACTTTTACGCACGACACAGAGTGTGTCAGCCTGCAGCTACAAGGTCCGTCCCTCCTCACTGACGTCTTAATGATTAGCCTGGGGGCATCCTTACATTATACAGATTAAGAGTTACCTGAACGCTGACAACAAGCATGTAACGCCATGTATGACGAAGCAAATGGTTTTCTCTAAAATGTTTAAATTGTTACAGAGATGTAAGATGAATTTTCCTCACCTGTTTTACGTGATTTTGAACAAAAACAACAAGATTATTAAATTGGAAGAAGGATATCAATTATCTCCATCGACTAGCACTGATCCACCTATTAGAAAAGACTTATAGGTGAGGTTAATTAACTTCTAAATGTGTAAAAGAGGATAAGGTAAAACTGTGCCATATTTATCCCGGATCAGGGATTTAACAGAGGACAAAAGTCAAGAGTTAATAACAAGACTTAAGCGCAGAGGGCATCACACTGAGAAGACCACCTGTGGTTCCCACCATTGCCATGCCGATGTTGTTCCCTGCGTCTCACAGCATGCGGTTCTGCAACACCAGCGAGGTTTAAGAAAGCTTATGCATCCCATGTGGCTCCAATTACAACTTTAAGTTAACTCTAAACGCATCTGTAACTGTCAGAAACCCGCCATTACGCACAGAGATAGTGAGATTTGTATCAGCGTGTGCGCAACGCCACACCAAACAGAATATTTGGGTTTAAGATTGTGTTGTTTTTTTTGTTTAAATCATGCATCACAACAGCTTTACATCATTTCACAGTGTCCAACCTCACAGCAAACGTTTTGGCGACAATGACCAGGACGCACAAGCAACAAGAATTCAATAAAAGTTGTTTTATTCTCAAAATAAAATCTTCTATCAAAGTGGAAATTATACATATTTACAATCTCGTAAAATTTCATATACAAATGTACAATATATGTACACCAATAATTATATAAATACACTTTTACGCGCTAATGCAACCCGTATGAGACAGTTAATTAAGGCATTGATTCGTGTAAATCCATCATGTAGAGAGAGAAAGAAAAGAAAAGAAAAAAAAAACAGTCCAGCCTCGTTTCAAGCAGAGCAGTGTCATTGTGAATCTTATGTTTTAAGACACAGCGGTTCTTTACAGTAAGAGGAGGAGGAGGAAGAGCCTCAGCTATACCATGTAACCTATCGACAAGGGGGATCTTGTCAGCTGTACGCATTCAATTAAGCCCAGATAAGACTCCGCATTCTTCGTGCCAGGTACATTGTTCTGCTGCTGACAGTCTCATTATTTAAAGAGAAGCCATTAGGCGCTCATTAATGTGCTAATTACAACACGCTGATGGACAATCCCAACACAATTAGTCACCCCCCCTTCCCTCCCCATACCATACCACCCCAACCCCCCCTCTATTCAAACCCCACTGGACGTCATCTGGATAAGGCAAGGAAGGAGCACTTTCCATGAGTAGAAACTTTTTTTTTTAGAGGCAGAAAAAAATGACCACAAATCCAAATAGAGTTCACATTGTTGGAGTGCTCATGAGCAAGGTGTCATCTAAAATTGGCAGTTTGGTGACTCACCTTGACTCATTTTAAAACCATATAAAACATTTAAAGTCAGTCTTTGTCCCCAAAAGAGCTCACACGCGCTGGTTTTTTCAGTCTTTAGTGTCAAATGACATAAGATCCCCCCCCCTCCCGTCCCACCCCCTCCCTCTCTGTTCATACCCGGGACAGTGGCATCTGTTTGGGGCAGGAGACGGAGCTGGCCGTCCCGGACCTCCAAGTCAGTCCCGTGCTCACGTCACTGTACATGGAGCCCGCGGAGGCTTTACTCCCCCAGCAGCACCGCGTGCAAAAAGTCCTCCAGGAGTCCAAGGTTTTCCCGGACCAGATCCAGGCTCCTGAGGTGATCCCCACCAGGAGGCACATAAAGTACTTCAGCATGAACACAGCATAGTCCGGCCTCTGCCTGTTTGGGTCCGTCAAGCACGTGCAGTTGTGCGTAATTTCCCACGTCTGTCTGTTGTGCTGCTCGTAAAAGTAACACGCCACTATGACAGTGGCCGGGACGGTGTACAAAACCGTGAAGACCCCTATCCGGATCATCAGCCTCTCGAGTTTATCAGTTTTAGTGCCACCTTGCTTGATGACACTCCTGATTCTGAAGAGCGAGACGAACCCGGCCAGCAGAAACATGGTGCCGATGAACAGGTAGATAACCAGCGGTGCCAACACAAACCCGCGCAGGTTATCCAAATTCTGGTTGCCCACGTAGCAGATCCCGGCCACAGAGTCTCCGTCCACAGAGCTCAGAGCCAGCACTGCTATGGATTTCATGCTGGGGATGAGCCAGGCGGCCAAATGAAAGTACTGTGCGTAACTGGCGATGGCCTCGTTCCCCCACTTCATACCTGCGGCGAGGAACCAAGTGAGGGACAGAATCACCCACCAGATCGAGCTCGCCATGCCGAAGAAGTAGATGAGCAGGAAGACGATGGTGCAGAGCGCAGGACCTGTGGTCTCATAGTGGATGTGCTCTGCGCCGTTCTCCCTGTTGCAGGCCACTTCCTCGTGTCCGGCGATCAGCCTGACGATGTACCCGATGGACACAAACATGTAGCAGGCGGAGAGGAAGATGATGGGGCGCTCCGGGTACTTAAACCTCTCCATGTCGATCAGAAAAGTCGCCACGGTCGCGAAAGTGGAGATGAAGCACAGGACGGACCACAGGCCGATCCAGAAGGCGGTAAAAGTCCTCTCTTCCTGGGTGAAGTAGGGGTTGTGGCACGGCACGGCGCAGTTCAGGATCTGTCCCGTCTTGACGCGGTTGTGCAGCGGGTGCCCGTCGCTGGTCACCGGCACCATGGGCGCACGGCAGAAGCATCCCGGCTCACACTGGGACGCTGCCGGATTGTGTTTCCCCGGGATGCCTCGACCGTAGCTGGTCTTCTTCCTGTACGGCTTCAGGGGCCGGTTGGTCGGCTTCGCCACCACTGGAGACGCAGTGGTGGTCTGGCTCCTGTTGTAGTCCATGCACAGGGTGTCCTGGTTGCCCTGCTCGGGCAGCAGGTCGCACCTCATCCGGTCCGGCCACGGGAAGCCGTACTGCCTCATGAGCGGAGCGCAGCCAGCTTTGGCCCGCTCACACACGCTCCTGCACGGCGGCAGAGGCTTCTTGTAGTCCTCCAGGCAGATCGGCGTGTACATGCTGCAGAGGAAGAACCGCAGGTCTGGGGAACACTTTATCTCCACCAGCGGCCAGAACTGGTGCACCTCCAGGCCGGCTTCGTCCTGCGTGTCGTGGTTGAACTGGTTGGGCATGTAGGTGTAATTGTAGCCGATTCCCTTGCACAGAGGCACGGAGATCTCCTGGCACTGGAGCTCCTTGGCCGCCATGCAGCCCGATCCGTGCAGGACGAGGGCAAACAGCACGCACCATCCCGGGATGCTCCTCTCCATCGTTGTTTTTTTCTCTCCCCCCTGTGCGCGATTCTTCCTCGACAAAGTGCCAGCGAACTTGCGCTCTGCAAGTAGGCTGCAAGTCCGGTTAATCCAGGGATGCTGCTGAACTCATGCTAGAGGCGCGTACAGTTTGGTGATGCTGCGAAGTGTCTGTAATATCCCCCCAAAAACAAGCGCTTTATTTTCACACAGCAGGCTGGGATACTGCCAGTCTCCTCTCTCTCCCTTTGTGTCGGTGCAGCACCGTGCCTCTCTCTGCATGCTCTGTAGCTGCTGGGTACGTTTGCATTTATACGGGAGGAGGGAGGACACTCCCCCAGCTGGGCGGGGAGGGAGAGTAAAGTCAATCAGGGGTTCCTTCTATAGGTGTTTGTTTAAAATGTTCACCCTGGAGGAAGGGTTATAATCACTTTGTCTCTGTTTACCTCCCCCACCCCCCGACACACACACACACACACACACACACACTGCCCTTTACAAACAAGCGAAGAGGGAGTTATCATACAATGGAGACATTAGGAAGAAATGTAATTAATGATGCAGACAGTGGGGAATAACTGGTACATGATGCACCTGAATGCATCTCAGCATCACTAAAGGGAAACATGAAATATTAAAAATGAGTGGAGGTCAGACTTTACTCTACTTTCTACTTTATTTATGTGCCCCACAGTACTTTGACTTTTCTCTGTCCATACACTGGAAAACATGTAATTTAAAGAATAAGTAAGAAGCAATGAATAACAGATGTTTCTGTCTTATAATAAGTAAAAAAAAAATAAAAAAAAATCTGACAATGGAACAAATGAAAATTTGTCCAAGTATGTCACTGAAGGTTATTTTCTAGGTGATCAATCTCATATCAAGTGTAACGAGAAGGTTTCAATAAGAAATGAGACAAATAAACTTGATAAGAATGAGTTTTTTCTGTGTGTTGCTTACAGAAAATATATTGAGACATTATTATTACTCTATAGACTTAATACTTTTAATTTGCTCTGAAATGCAACACAAGTTTTACAGTAAGAGGAGATTTTTTTAATATTTAAAGAAAAATTTGAGTATTTTATATATGAATCTAAATCTTCACTATTACAACTAATCTGTGTTTAATTTGAATGGACTCATATTCTTAAAATAAATAAAGAGACCAGGAAAGCACTTTGATCTTAACTTTGAGAAGTGATATTATATTATTATCATCACTCACAGTTGATTCAGTTTTTAAAATTCTTAACTTCTATAAATAAATAAACCAGATATCATTCTTTATTAAGCCTGATAGACTTGTCTCGCGCTGATCTGCTCCTCTTATGAGTATTTTAAAAAACTTTTATTCTGGAAATATTTGAACCTTAAAGCACCTTGTGCTTAAGTCTGAAAGTGCTTATTTGTACAATTTCTTTCATGTGTTCAGACTTCTGAGTCGTATTTCCTGAAATAAAGAAACATGTCACACAGCTGTTCACCAAGACCCCATTCTTTATAAAGCCTGGTAGACTTGTACTGAAAGTCACATTGGTCTGCACCTTCCTGTGTGTGTGTCCTAAAAGTAATTATTAATTAATTTAATTGTTAACTGAAGAATATTAAAAGAACTGTTGTGCAACAGGTTAAAAACAGGCCATAGTCAACTGTCAACACCAGAAATGTCTATGAAACACTAATAACTATAAACTCCCTGTAAGACATGTGGAAAAAAAACCATTGATGAAGTTTCTCTGAATGCAAAATACTACAGCTTGTCTTTGGTTTGCTGAAGATTGAAAAGTTTATTGTGAAAGAAAAACTAGTAAAATGAGAATTCATTTTATTTCAATAAGCATGACAGATTCTCCTCACCTCTGGTGTTAAGAAAGCAATAAACTTTTATTATTGTTCGGGTTCAAGTCCACATTTCTCACTTTATCATTTTACTTTCTCAGAGTCGGTCTATGATCGAGAGTTTCCATCCACTGTAGTGAAACATGTTGTTCAGCCACCTTGTAAAAGCACAGACTTCCAGACTTACTGTATATAACAAGTGTAGCCGTGTGATTCATTGAGCTGCAAAGTTTATGAAAAGCCAACGTTATCAATCATTTATCTGCAAACGGCTGCGAGAGCCACGAGGGAGCTCCGGTCTGATGCTGTCCGCCGTTCACCTTCTCGTTCAGCGAACAGAGAACTTGTGGAGAGAAAATGTGTCAGCGTGCTTACATGTAGAAATATGTCTGTTTAAATGCAGGAGTAAGTGTGTGTGTGTGTGTGTGTGTGTGTGTGTGTGTGTGGTGAGGGAGGTTAATGTGTTCTTGTTAGCCCACAGCGGGGGGTCGTCTTGGTCTAGAAGAGGAGGGGGGGCAGCTTGTCCTAACGCTGGTGCCAATGTTTCACTCAGAGCATGCTGGGCCGCCGATTACTGCGACGCACCACTGGGCCCAACAAACAGGACAGTGTGTGTGTGTGTGTGTGTGTGTGTGTGTGTGTAAATAGTTTCTGAGCTAAGGAAAATAAGCTAACATGGGCAGATTGTGATAGCACTAATTAAAGTCATTCACACTTCTTATTGGATTCATTAGCTTCAAACGGAGCTGAGACAGTTTGGCAGACAGGCAGCGTGTTTTTCCGATGCTCAGGTTTAATCAGAACTAATTAGTTCCCAAGTCCAATATTTGCTAAAGGATGCTTGTGTTGAGCTCAGTTTGGGGCTCCAGCTGGGCGAGGTGTGTGGCGAAAAGATCACTTTTAAAGGGTGTTGGGTGAGCTGGAAGTCACGGAAATGTGGGCGTAAGAGACTTTCCTGTTACTACTCAGCGCTCCCTGTATTCTTCCATTTGCACACAGTAGTCATCACTGAGACGTCTGACCAAACAATCCAAAACAATATACCAATGAAATCAACAGGAGGTGATTTTATCCCGTGTCAGATCAGTGGAGGGAAGTTTGGGATGCAAGCAAACGCCCCAGAAAACTCTCTCACCGTACGTCATTACAGCGATGTTGACCTGTAACTTATCTGAGCTCAGACACACAAACATGAACTTTTTTTTTTCCACTTGAGGACCCAAAATGAGATTCATTTGTGGGACATGGGCCAAAAGCAAACACCTGTTGTGTTGTATTGACACTATGGATCCCAAGTTCCTTTAATTGTCATAGCATGTTAAATTGTGCTTGTTTTAGTATTTTTATATGAACTTCCAGCCCGTTGGGAGTGAGAACAAGTTGGAACGTGCACATATTCGGCACTTTTATCTCCTTTAAACTCCAGAGTTTGTTCTTTTATGGACATTATCTGCCTCATATGAGCTCACCTCCTTTATTTGCATCATATTAGTTCATTATATGTGGTCATTTCTTTGTTTATACATGAACTTATTTCTTTTATTCTGCAGTTGCACTTCCTTCCATCTGTTAATGAATGTGCTCTAATGCTCCAAATTCACACACACGGGGGTAAATCTATTAATCTGGAAAGCATTTCGTACTTAATAATTTAATTTATAAAGCGTTTTTCAAGCTTATTATTACACACACGGTTAATTATTTTAAGTGGTTGGACTGAGAAGTGGACTTTGAAAGTCAAATATTGCATCCTGTCAACTTCTGGGCAGCCTCCACAACCACACTGCCAAAACAGTCACCACCACACCAAACCATTACCCGAGACCTCGAGCTGAAAGCCAGTGTGTATACTTTTCCATCAAGTTGTTCTGGCAGTTTTCTGACTGCAGCAAAAGAAGTGAGTCTTTTCACTCAGTGTAGCATAGGACTGCTTCTCTATAATGCCATCACAGCTGTCTAAATCTATATTATGTTTGTTTCCTGGAGATTTTTTGAGTAAATCTGAATTATTTCGCTGTGTGAAAGCTGAAAGATCTCAGTGCTGGTGGAGCAGCTGCTAATCTGCATGCATCAAATGAAATAAGGGCTCACAGTAATCCCAAAATCTATATACTTGATACTTTTTCAGCAAAGATGAGATAAACATTTGTGATTTTGGTTGATTTTGACATAAAAGTCATGCCTTGTGCAGCGTTGTGCTACCAGATCGCTCACAACTTCAGCAAATATTCAGTATTTAATATTACTTTCATGCCAGCTATCATTTTGTCAGCACAGGTGGAACATTTTTTTCACATGATGGACTCAGACTCAGACATTCACATGTTCCTGCAGGGCCTGTTTTGGGCCCCGATCCAGGTGCCTCGCGCTGCGCAGCCGAGCTGTGAACCGCAGGTGAAAGTGGAAGGAAACAGGTGCCTCCTCCTCCCACCAGGGCCGACAGAATAGCAGACCGGGCATCGGTTACACCAATCGCTGTCTATCAGAGTGGAACCCGTATTGATTAACAAGGCTGATAGACTCGGCGGCCCCAGCCACCAACTGTCGACTACGCCTCCCAGCCTTCTGTGTGCAACGGCGATAGCGGGGTTTCGAGTTACGCGCTGGCCCCCCTGCATACCAAATTTAAGGGGTGGAAATGGAATTACTGCATCTGTTTAGAAGTCAATTTCTGCATTCTCCGGGCTGCCCACCCTACCACTCCTCTATCTAACCTCCCTCCTTGCCCCCCTCCCCGATTCTCCCAGGGCTCTCAAAGTTCATGACGCCAAAGAAAAAGACGAGGGGAGGAAGGGAGGGAGGGTGGAGGGGTTTCTCACAGAGCTACTGAGGCGTGCTGTGAAACTCTGAAATGTTTGTCTTTGTAACCTCCTCATGGGAAGTTTGGCCTTGAGTTACTCTCAAACTCCACTGTCCTTCCTGTAACAATGCGCTAAAACCGAATTAATTAACTTGGTGTTTATTAACGTTGGCCCGGGCAAAGGTGGGGGGGACGCACACCCCGAAGTATATACGGTGCTGCCAGCCAATCAGAGCAGTGAGGAAATACGTAAGTTAACGTTTATTCAAGTAGCACTGTACACAACAAAAGCTACTTAAAGTTATAACACATCTCCCTGCGAAGTGTTTGGATTGTCTTCACAGAAGTCATATAGCACCTAACGCTGCTTTATAATCAGAAAAGACGCTCAGGAGACGCTGGTTAACCACAGATTTTAAGGGCAGCACAAGCCAGCGGCACATGATGCTCATCCAAACCGCAGGCTGTTTATTTCCCATCGACCAACTCTCCAAATAATCAGCAATTTGAATAACATTCCCTCCTCAGACCTGCTGCTGTATCTTAACTTTGATGATGACTACGATGATCCAAATGATGGAAACGCTTGCAAGTGTGTGTTTAAGTGTCGTCCGTGATGACAGACGACCTGCTGGGATCTGAAAGGATCCAGCAGCTTGTATAAGTTCAGCCCGTTGCCCAATTTTTGCAGCACTTCCAAAAAAGCAGACGCGCGCCAGAAAAAGAAATTATGGCCCTGGAGAGATTTTTATCAGCTGTATTTTTAAACTTGACAAATCCATTCCTGAGCCGATTACACAACAGAACAAATTACATCACTTCAGATACAATCACCGTCTCCTAACACATCAAAACAAGTCTTGATTTCCCCCATTTGCCAATAACCAAACCTGACCCAGTTTCATCAAAACCTCGCAACTCCTCCTGAATCTCTCTCTGAAGCGGGCAATTAAATAAATATTCAAATAAAGTGTCGCTTCAGTCCCCAGGGTAATTTAGTTGACTTAAAACTTCATGTGTGTAGCGGAGAAGAAGAGGCCTGAGTGTAATTAGATCTGATGTATGAGTTGAAGATAAGACGTGGAGGCCCCGTGACTTCTGAAGATGTTTACTTTCTTTAACTCTGGACGCAGTCCTTAAGACGCCACCCTTGATCTCGCGAGGGAACGTTGCTGTCACCGAGTTCTCACTGGCCGGATAAATAATCAGCGTATAAATAACTATATGAGGAGGAAAAAACATGCAAATACGTCCATCCATTCTGATGATAACTCGCTGAACGCAGCTTGTTTTTTTTCCAGTCAGAAACCTGGTTGACATGTTTTTCCAAACTTGCTGATATATTTCCAGGAAAACTTTTGACCAGGAGACACGACGGAGAAACTATTCAAGGTTTTTTTTTTTTAACTTGTGTCTCATTACAGAGTGGCGAGTCCTTAATTTTCTGGCAGACGACCGGAGGGAAACTTTGGGTTGCCTGTCATGTTGTGTGTCCATTTTTTTTTTTGCCGCTCCCGGTCAGTGACGGATGGAGGATTCCTCCCTACTTCCTTCCTTCCACAGGTTAGATTCCTCAACGGTTAGTGGTTGTGTTGACTTAACGACCGACTACTAATCAGCCTGAGGTAGGATGTGAGGCTTAAGCAGTCACCCTTGACAGCACACACACACACAGACACACACACACACACACACACACACACACACACCCTGACAGCGTCCCTCTGTTGACAGAGTGTGTATTGTATTGGCTCACCTTCCTTCCGCTCATTAACCAGAGCAAACAGTGACACAACAACCCTCCCATCCAATCAGTCTACTGCTGGGAAGGATCATGACAAGCAGGTCTGTTAACCAACCACACACACACGCACACACACACACACACACACACACACACACACACTAACACACACTTTAAGCTGCTAGATAAGAGCTAAGAGGTCTAAAATATGAAATAGGCTTATATTAACTGCAGATCCTCAGAACTAACATCCAGTTACACAAACATTTGCTGAAGGTGGAGCTGATCTCCGTGGTTCATCTCAACATGTGACCTGTTAGTGTATAAAAAAAATAACATTTTATTGTCTTATGAAAGAAGCAGGACTACTTGAGGATACAAAAAATAGATTCCTGTTACACAATTTTCTTTTACATCTGCAGATGAAAGTACACAACATGTTTGATAGCCATCCAGTGAGGTTATTTTCTCCCCTCAGGTCTTCACAGATCAGGGTAACACACCTTCAAATGTGTTACTGTTGTGGCTCCAGGAGGATTCAGTCCATGCCCATGATGTAATCAGTCTGTTTTCATGTGCTATTTACTTTAAGTTTTGAGGGTTTCACTCTGTTTGTTGTTTCAAATCTATTATTTTTTTTGTTGTGATTAAATGTTTTGGGTAATTATGAGCAATATTTTTGAGAAAACAACTCGCTGTGTCGAGGCGGTTGCAGAAACTTTCTGTTTAGATATCACAGGGTTGTTCAAACAGCGACTTTAATTTAACAAACGGGGAGTTTTATTCACAAAACTCAAAGAAAAACTAATCCTGCAACGTTCAACAAAAATGACTTGAAGTGAATGAAACCCGCAGCTTCATGGCAAACTGCCACAGAGCTGCTCTGCTTTCCAAAAACAAGACCAGCAATTTTATTTCCTCACCTGAACTGGAATCTACCATCTGCTCAGGTATGCACGGGGTGACTTACACAGGTGCAATCATTCACACAACGCACGATAACAAACACAACATCAGTTATTTGAGATCATAAGTTACTGCTGACACCTGAATGCAACACGGACGCACACAAGCACAAACAAGTGGAGCCACCTTTAATAAAATATCACTCACAGCGACGCAGTTTCACCCTTTTTCTTTCTATAACTTGCTCGTGCCCGATCTCTCACTCACGCACACCTGTTTTTACTATCGCTGAACGAGCAGATGTTTTGCATCAGAATCATAAACCTTTTAACAGATTATACTCCCCCGGAACAAAAATTACCTTAACTTAAAGAGAAATCCCCATTTTATACGATTTTGTCATCCTGTTGTAGTTCAGGCCATAATGTCCTTCACTAATGATGATGATGTATTTAACGCTTAGATCTGGGAATACAGGAATATCACTAAAAAGAAGTACGACAGGGTGTTCCTGTGGTGCTTTGAATGTATTCACGTTCAGTTTTCCCTCAAAATAAAGTTAGTTACATGAAAGGACTTAACTGTCGGCTCATCCGATCGCCTGAATGCTTCAGTTTCTTGCCCTTTAGTAGAGATTTTTGGCTGTGCTCCCACATCTTATGTATTTACTTGGATAAACCGAGAAAATACATGTTTTAATTCACAAGAATTGTCCTTTACGCAGCGAGCACAAGGGAGAGTTTATCCTAAAATCAAAAATACACATTTCTTCCTCTCACCTGTGCTATTTATTTATTGGGTTTTCTGCCTTCTCTCACTTATAAAATATATTTGGTGGTCAAAGAGCTCAAAGATCTGTCCTTCACTGGTCAATATGCTTCTAGGAGTCAGAAGATGCTTTAGGTAAAAAAAATGATATACCCTCGCAAGCGTAGATTCACGCTTCCTTCTGCGCAGTGATACGACTGATGGGTTTACTTTGACAGCAGTAAATTAGTTTCAAACTGCTCATAACAACGCCTGTGGTTTATCTGTTTCATGATGTCTGGAAAGAAACATTTTTTTTGGCACTTTGAGCACCACAAGGCGAGTGAGGACAAGCGTTGGTTAAAGACAATAAAAGAGTGGTGGTGTTGGGGAACATGGCTTCTTGTACGGGGAAGGAAATGGCAAGTGAATACGCTACGATATCGAAGTGTTTTCTTTTCTCAGAGGATGAAACCAGCTGCCAAAGTCAGGCCATTTGTCTCCGCTTGTCTCCTACACCCTCTGTAATCCCTCCATACTGTAGTTCAAATTTTGGAGGGTGCCAGCTCGCTGTAACACCCTGAGCTCTTCTTAAACTGCCACTTGTTCTCCCGGCGTCATTAAGACCCTGGAGCGACAGGAGGCCTGTTCTTAAAGTGCTGCCACTGGAAACGGCAGCGGCATGTTTATAATTACGCTCTTTCTTTCAGCAGTGATGACGTCTTCTCAGCGGTAAACACGCTCATCTGGTCCTGCACAGACCCGAGGATTCATTAAGAGCTGTGACGACAGCCTCCGAGCTCGGTCGACCCCGAGTCTCTGGCTGGGGTTTTTTTTTTACGAGCGGGCTTTCACCTCAGAGGGAGTTTTTGTCATCGAGGCCGCTCGGAGGGTAGAAACAGTGACGAGGTGGGAAATGTATCCACGCTGAAAGCCATTAGTGTTCCATTAGTGTTTGGCCTGCAGGAGTGAGCTGTGGCGTACAGAGGTGACACACTGCACCTTTCTCCGTCTGACGGCCGGGCCATGTGTGCCACAGGTCCTGCTGAACAAATTAACTCTTGTTCTTGATTGAGAAGTGTGTAATCAAACAATGTGGGAGCTGTTCTAGCACCTTTTAACGCTCTTTTTGAATTATTTTACACCACAACACTATTAAAGCGAGTCGTTGTGTGTTTTTCAGTTGCATTATTTAAATATACATGAAGTACATGAGACACTCTGTCAGCTCTACCTTCTTTGCAGTTTTTTCAACATGATTTTGTCACCGCAGAGCACAATAATGTCTGCAAAGTTGAAACACTTCTGCTGTAACTGTATCAATTTTCAGTCCATAGCATAAATTGAATTAGCTTCTCTTTGCACACACGGCTTCTTCTCTTGCAAATCAATGTTAACTGAAGTTAATTAATTGCTATTTCTGGAGCTTGTAGTAAATTTAACTTATTTTGTCAAACTTCTTTCAAAAGTCAAGACTGAACTTTGAGGCTGAACGTGACTTTTCACTTTGTGTTTTCACACTGTACAAATGAGCTTTGGACAAATTGACATGGCGCCATCTTTTAAACTGCATTTTTTATACCTGGGCCCTGTATTTACATGTTTTGGTGTTTTAATGACTCATACTTCACCTCAGCTGGCTGTGACACAGCTGCAAAAGATGATGCTAAACGGGTAGCATACAGCGTCCTGCTGTGGCCTAAAAACACTATGAGAGCACAAAGCCATGATTCTGTCGATGTGCCGTGCAGTCCATCTACGTCTACAAATGATTAGGTTGCTAGCTAAAACCCAGTGCTCGCTAGTAACACAGCCATATATCTTCAGATTGTTTAAAGGCAGCAAATGAAATAATGAGCCAGAAGCGCTAAAATCACATGTAATTAACACAAATGCTGCTGTGTGGGTGAAGATAAAGGTATTTATCCTTTTACACAAACATGAATTAGAGGAGTCCCTTCAAGAAACATCGACTGACGTTTTATCTGAACACCTCCTTCTTAAATTTACATTACATGGCTTGAAAACATCCACTGGTCCGTCCACCACTTCATCAAATGGAGTCTTGAACATTTGGGGAAGATCAACTTCCCTGAAGTACTAAAGCTGCGAGTGTAAATGTTTGAAAAAGAGATAAGTAGCCTAGCATCTCTGCAGTGCCTTAGCCTTGTCCTGTCCTTCTCAGGGAATTGGGGATTTGGCAGGCTTCCCTCGTCTTTAGTGGAGCTGGCCTTGTCTTTTTTCCCCTCCTTTTCTTTATACCGCTGGTAAACCTGTTGGCCCCTTTTTACGGCTGTCCTTCTACCTCAGAATACTTGGAGCAGTGAAGCTGGAAAAGCCATTTAGGACGGATATCAGATGATGTGTAATTTGGGCTTAAAATAACATGTACGCAGCGTGTGAGTCTGACGGCTGGGTGTATTTCCTGGAGGGTTGTAAGTGGCCTCGTTTTACTCATTTGGTAAAAATCCCGCTAACATACACATTCGTACGGACGGGTTAATAAACACTCGCACATGCACCCACTCAGGAGGAGACGCACACTCAGAGAAGACATCCCACACACACAAATACGCACATCTGCACTGAGGGTAAACAGTCAGCCATGCACACACACTCACACTCACACACACCTGTGCGACCTGCTAATATTTACCCATGTTAGCTCCATCAGTAACAGCTTCCCACACATTTACCCAGACTTTGTTTGTGTGCAGAATTATTAGTGACTGGAAATGTACGATACATGACAATTTAAAGGCTTGTACGCACGATTATTTCTGTATGGTTTCACAAGAAGTCCCTTCTACAGTCCGTTCACGGGATCTTGGGAATGTTGCGCCGTTGCTAGTCACAATGCTAAATCGACATCTGTGTAGGAAGGGCGAGCCGGCTAGGCGGGACATGGCTGTGACGTTTTGACAACCTATTATGTGTTTGACCCACAAACGGGAGATTTGAGCTCAAAGAGGAAGAACAGCAACTGAAAATTTCTGGAAATCAGGTAGACAACAAGTTCCAGTTGCTCCTTCTCCTCCGAGCAGAGGACGAGATCAACCGCCACATACGTGATTTCCATTTTATCCTGTTGTTATAGTTTAGAAAATGCTGAAGCAAGATGTCACACCAGACGCAGATGCTGTTGTGTTAAACTATTATGACCATCGTGCCTCTTTTGCTTGTGTAACGCTTGCATGCTATCTAGAATCACAGTCTGGAAGAAGGGGCCTCGTTAAAACTTGACACAAGGTATATTCACTCTGTCTCTTACTTCTGTGTCAGTGTGGAAGGTTTTATACATTTTGAGGATTTCTCCCATTCAGCCTTCAAAGTATGGACCGAGGGGAGATGTTGGCTGCTTTCCGAAGCCAGTCTACATACATGTGTTTGTACCTGGGGGAGCGACACATTCCACACGAAGGTGATGAGTCGACCTTGACCCAGACCAAACCTGGCAGCAGCCTCCACCCGACCTGTTGACCAACCCACGCCCATTGTCAACCCAAAATCCTTCAGTCCACACAGACACACACACTCACATATCAACAGGCTGAAGGTAAACTGAGAGCGCCCCCGCCTTCCCCAAACACAGAGGAGTGAATTATTGGGGTGAACGTGGGTCGATGTGAGGAGTGAGGGAGGAGGAGGAGGAGATCAGATGGTGTAAAGGGGAGGTAAGTTGGCCATAAATGGCTGTATACCGACTAATATGCTAATAAAAAAACTAATAAAACTTGTCCACGTATAAGTAATACTTGTTTTATTGCATCAGCTCAACATATAACAGGTATCACAACGTATAATCATATAAACTACGATGATTGTACTTGTACTGCATCTACAATCTTTATTCCAACCGGTGCTACTAGCTTCCAGTAAATGATTATATCACAAGTGAAGGCGAAGCATGTTTTTTTATGACAATCCCAGTTATCTCTCAAAGAGTACTGCATCTACTGAATGGCATTCCTGAAGCCCTGGAAGTGCAGCCCCCTGTACAAACTCCATGTATGTCACTCAGAGATGATAAAGCACGCACCGGAGCGTAATTAACCTTATCTCACCTCAAATAAGTCTGACAACAGGTGCGTTCAGAGCAGGCAAGTCGACAAGGACTGCAGCTGCGAGAGCCCTCATTTGCGAGATAGGGCTGTCAAAGGCTAACCAGCCCCGAGGAGAGATGGCTGTGAATGTTCAGACGCCCATAAAAATGTCAGTCTGTTTGGTTCACTAATGGCATTTAGTTTGCAAATGAGGCCGGTAATTTCCCCTGTTTACGGCCCAACTCAGTCCAGCTGAGCAGGACTTGTTTTTTAAATGATTAAAATGAAATTGTCTGCAACATATCTTGATTTATTGACATGCATTGATGACATACCGTCATTTGGATGTGACAGGAATTAGATTTAATCCACTTTCTGATGCGTTTTGCTCTTGTTTAAAGAAAGATAAAGGATTTAAAAACCATCTAGAATGGCGAGTCTTTGAATCGGTTATTGAGGCCAGTGAACACATTGTCAGGAGGGATTTATCCTTTGTTGTCAATCACTTGCAGCGCACTGCCAATGACTTTGTTTGCAGATGGATGAGGAAGCTGGATGTGTTAGTCTTCCTGATGCTTTTCGTTCGGCATTTCTTCGCAGTGTGAGGAGAAAAGTTTGGCCCCTGAACTCGACTCCAAAGGTCACAGACGTTAACACAGCGAGACGCTCCTTTCAAAGATCCTCGAGCGCTTATGGCGCAGACGCTCCAAATTTAGAGACACAACCCTAAATACATAAAGCTTTTTTATGCCGTACGGCGTGCAAACATCTCGTCCTGCCCAGACAACAACCCACTAATCTCGGCAAAGCTGAAGGTAACCGTTTAGTTACTGTGGTAACGCTGTGTGTTGTGGCACTCCTCAGTGAGGGCTAAATAAAGACTATAGGGATTTAAATCAGTGTTTACATTGCAGGAAACAGATAAATACTATTTGACACGGCCCGTTTAAATGATGTAGAGCTTTCCTTGCCCTTCATGGATGACAGACAGCGCAGAAGCCATCTGGAAGCTAAACTGACCATTGCGGTGTATGTTCTTATGGCATGCCATATAGCATAGCAGTGAGAGATAAATCTCTTTTACTCACTGAGCGCCAGCTTTAGCCTTCTGTCTCTGAAAACACAATCGAAGGCTCACAGGATAGCATCGTCATGTCTCTGACTGAGACTCTGCAGCTTCTGTGCATTTTCCAAACACAGGGTTGGCTTCAAATCTCAGGGGCAGACACGTGTTTAAAAAACATTTTTCCAACTTCATATCTCTGACTCTTTATTTCTTCACGCGCTCGATGAATGACAATGCAGGAGCTTGAGAAGAAAAGTCTGTTTTTGTGACGCATTATCGAGGATTGTATCTCCAACTAAAGTGGAAGAAATCTCCGTCTGTCTGTCCTTCGATTTTCTCGACAACCGTTCACCCGATCGACTTCGACTTAGATGTTTCAGAGTCTGTTTATTAAACCTTTGTGGAGGCCCATTATATTTTTGACTGCATAACAAATGAGACTCAAATTTGTAAGCATTAGAATAACAACTTACGCTAATGGTGTGGTACTTGGAAGTAAATGTGAGATTGTCAGGGTGGACTTCTCAGTGTCTTTTGCAGTAATCCCGCGGGCTAGCTGTTGTGGCTCTGGTGTGGAGCTCGGAGCGCGGCGTTGGGTTTCGCCGGCGGGTCTTTTGACCGGGCTCACAGGGGATGAGTGGAGATCCTGAGCGCTGCACAGGCACTTATGAAGGACGCACATTGTTGCCAGCCCTGGGGAGAAAACTGAGCAGTCTGGCAACACAGGCGGAATTTCCTACTGCGATGTTATCTCACACAAGACATTTAGCTTCGGCCAAATGAAGGAGGGGGGAGAAAGAAAGAGGCAAGAGGGAGGAGGGGGAGGGGTAGAGACAGAGGGGGAGAGGCAGAGGGACAGGGATGGATGGAGGAGGGAGAAAAGGTGAGCAAGTGAGGGTGTGGATGAGATACAGATGAGGGGATGGGGATGATGAAGAGGAGAGTTTGAGAGAGAACAAAGAAATGAATGTAAATTACTGACATGAAACAAGTTATCAGAGGTGAACTCTTTATTAATTCATACATCCGAATTATTAATTTTGTTCTTTCAGTTTACAAAATGAACATCATGCTGTTTTGAAGAAGACTTGAAACCTGCGACTGAGACCATAAACTGTTTGGGATATTGTTCACTGAGGTAATAAATCAAGTGAGAAGTAGGGTCATTTTCTCATAAGCCTATATACACATCGGACCTCTTTTTGCAACCAGTGGAGTCATTTCCTGCTGACCATTAGAGAGAATCAGGGATTAAGGCACTTCTTGGCCTGGAAGCCTTACCATCTTTTAAACAGCCAGCGGTTGAAACCAAAAAATTGGTTTCATGGTTGAAAGAAACCAAAGTGGACTCGGAGGTAGAACAACAGGCAGAGTAGATCGTCTATTAATCACAGGGTTGGTGGGTTGATGCCCAACTGCTCTTGTCCTCTTAGAGCAAGACACTGATGTCCAAATTGCTCCTGATGGGCCGGCCAGCGCCTGGTACGGCAGCTCTGCCAGCATCAGTGTGTTGGTGTTGGAGTCAAACTTGTAAAACTTCATCCGTTAAGGTAGAAAAAGTGCGATGCAAGTGCAGTTGATTTACCATGACCTTAAAGGAGGTTTTACGGCAGGATATCAATATCATGCTACTTTGCCTTTACAACTGCGAGACCACACGTGTGTATAGAGGTCCTTGTCAAAAAAGCAGGGTTGTTTGAGGATTTCAAACTACCTCACTGTGAGCATGATCTGAACCTGCAGTTCAAACAACAGTTACTCTCGTCCGTCAGCCCTTAACGGATTGTTTTTTAGCACATAACAGCAACTTAAGTCCAGTTTGAATCATTTGTCTCATTTGAGACATGAAACCCAAATAATGACCTGACACTTTTCACATTTTATCTCGCATTGTGCAGCAGTGTGTGTGTAGCTGGCAGCCAAATCTGTCCAGCAAAGAGCAAACAAGGAGTGCTGAAACAACCTCCGCTGTCGCATCAAGACTATATGGTGAAGAGGGGGATGGAAGGACCTTTGAACCAGTATTAGTGCTTTATTCTTATGACCTTTGTATCGTAAGATTACATCAAGCAGGTCTATTGGCTCAAAGCCGTTTGAATCCTATGCACCCGCAATAAATCATTTCAGTAACGGGTCGAGCGTGTTTGTGTTTGAATTTCGAGCCCCTTATTGTTAAGATTTTTCTTTGCTTCCACGTTTTTCTGCTTTGGATGAAAAGATTTTTAGCTGCTACGGCTAAAAGTTGCAAGTGTGCACGTTAGCAGCTGAATGTGTGTGTTGATGCAACATTCACTGACACACTTGTGCCTTGACTTTGAATCAGTCCACGTTTACTCGACTTATGAGGTCAACCATGAAAGATTGTGCATCATCAGCATATAAAGGTAATAAAAAAACACCTCATAAAAAAAGACCTGGGAAAGCAGCTTCATAAAAATTCCACAGGATTCAAATGATATCAGTCTTATCTCTGATTGAGCTGTGAGGGGGGAAAAGTGACAGCATCATATAACGGACGGGTCGGATTGGCTGGACGGCAGGAAGCACTGGGGCAGACCGGTAAATGTTTTACGCCCACAGTGAAACTAATGGCTGATCTGCAGACTGGCATTTAAAGATTTTTAAAGGCTGGATAATGATTACCAGGGTGCAATCTGTCCTGAACTACTTCACACCATGAGGCCGTGGCTTTAAATTAGGATTGAGGCTGTTTCTCAAAGTCAAGAAAACATGTCAGGAACTCAGTATTCAAGACTTCTAACATATAGAGAATCAAACCTGAAGTTTTCTAACCTTTGCTAGGAAAACACTCGACTGTCCTTATAAAGGATCCTGATTTTCTTTAATCAAGTGTCAGTAATCAGTAAGCAGTCTCCTCACAACTTTACTGCTGTTGTGAGGAGACAGTGACAGTGACAGTGAGAGTGACATGTGACAGTAACACTTTACCTTGCACACACCTGCTGGATCCGTCTGTTTTAAGGACACGCTCAGTGTCAAAGTGAAGATTGATCCACAGACTGGCTCCAGGCCTTTTTTCGCTGCTGTCACATCAAAACATTTGTATCCTCACAATGCTGAACGAGGAGAACAGCATGAAGTGCATTCTTATTTTTAAATTGATGATGTCAGACTTTTGAAAGTGTATCACAGGTTCTGCATAGTGCTTGTTGTTCACGTGCACACGACCCAATCAGTTGAATAATAAAACATTGTTGCAACTTTCAAAATGCATGACTCAGATATTATCGTATGACCACCTGAGCGCCTCCCTGCACAACCTACTACACAGAAGTGTTGTTCTGGATAATGATTGCCAACCTGTAAATTGATGATCATGCAGACTTTGTCAATGTTTTCTTATGGTGTTTACTTCACTACACTGGACTAAGTGTCCCTGATAGGCACGACTCCAAGACAGAAAGACATAGCAGTCGTATCCTGAGATTTCTTGAACAGCATCAAAATATTACATAAATGAATGATTCTGACAATGTGCAAACACAAATGACCTGTTAATCTTTGACATTTGCATGCGGAGAAATGTCGGTTCTGTTATTTTGCAGGGTGAATTTATTGAACAGAATAGTATTCAAGCACTCAGTGGTGGACACTGTCTGAGGGGCAGGGGTGCAAAAAAAAAAGGGCATCAGCTACATGTGGTGGTCTTTAAAAAATGTTTAATCATGTGAATAAGATTTAAATCTAAACAGACAGGACTCAAGACATCATCTTTCTGGCACAGCGGGTCACCATGTGATGTTTTAACTTGTAAATCAAAAGTGTAACTAACAACATTAATAACGGCTGCATTCCATTCAGGTGTGTCAGCAGCAGGGCCGCAGTGCTCGATGGCTCAACGACTGTGAAATAATGAATTACAATAAGAGACACTTGACTTGGAAAATAAAAATACATTTTGTTATTGCATCTCTGCTCTTGGCCGTGAGGAAAGAGCATCGAGAATGCACAGAGGAAGGAAACTTCAATAACAGACAGTCACATTAGCTCCCACGCCGTTTGATTGACGGTTAATCTGTGGGAAGTCCAGTGCAGAAGCTCTAGTTGTAAGTGCTTAGTAACAAAGATGGGGAAATAATTTAGGGGAATAATACGGAGGATTAACATTTTAACAATCCCACACTGAGCGGAAACAGCAGAAAAATACCTCAGGAGTATAAATAGGATTATAATCGGCAGTGGAGGTACTTCTATTTTCTACTCCACCTTCCACATTTTCACTTTGTTTTCAATTGTCATTTTTTTCCATCAATAATTTGCCTGTTTGAATTATATGTTTCTTTAACAAAATGGTTCAGAACTGGGTCAAAGCTGCTTCACGTACATTTAGCAAAAGCACAATACCTCTAGCCGTGTTTTAATGTAATGGACATGTGCATGCAGACGCAAAGAAGAAGTGTAATAAAACAAAAGTTAAATCATACGCTGAACTGAATGCATTTATCACAATCTGTTATTTCCAGACTTGTGGAAGCTGAATGAGTGAAATCAGGGCAACGACAAAAGGATTAGCAAACTTTTCCTGGATAAATACGGGAACGTTTTTTTAAAAACAACTCCAGGAAATATGCTGCTTTGTGGAACATCTGCGTTTGACACATGACCTGTCAATCTATGTTGCAGTTGGACCTGATTAGGCTGATGAAAACCAACAGAGAGCCACTTGAACCTGACAAAAGGCACATTCCACTTTGTACGTGTCAGACGCTGATGTTCCAGCAGCAACAGGCTGACAGTTGAAGGCGTCTCCGAAAATAAACATCTCAACAGGTCTTTGATACTCGCTCTTTAATGAGGGGAGAAAAGTTCAGTTGTTTTTTTTCCAGCGAAAATTAACTTGAATTGTGATGCATCATTTTTTTTGTCACCTTGACACCTGAGCAGTCATCTGCATATGTTTCTGACACCAATTAGAGCTCAGGCAAATATTGGTTTAAACTAACAGAAACAAAAATCCAAAAGTGTCTGTTATCCGGTCTGTGAGACACAGTTTTGCTCCGTCCTCCACGCGGCTTCATATCCCCCTTGGAGGGTTTCAGAAGTGCGGCTTCCTGCCAGCCTGATAGTGATGACTCGCTCTGATTGTGTTGATTTTGTTGCTTTTTCCTTGATTTGTGTGCTTCCACCACGGGCGAGTAGGCTAATGGTTTCCTCTTCTGACTGTTTGAAGTGCGTTTATTGCTAATACTTCCGACTTTGTTGTGCTGTAGATCCTGTCTACAGTCTGTGTCCGGTCTGCACAGGGTGTTTTATTTTGAAAACTGACCACATGCTCGATCTGTTCTGCCGTCTGACTTCCTGTCTGGTTTGATCTGCTCTGTGCAGCTTGATGAAGCTGCTGTGGACCTCTGACATGAGCCGTGGCGCGGCTGGTGGAACCACGAGCACTGTCTACGATGGTTGCAATCAGCTCCGGCGGCCGTGTCACAGCCGTTATGCGATGCAGACGTTCCCGGTGGAACCTCGGGGAGCGAGTTAAGCTTGATTTATGCTTCTGCGTCGCGGCGACGGCGTAGCTACGTTGTCGACGCAGACCCCTACGCAGACCCTGCGCCGTAGCCTGACGTGCGCCTCCAAAAAATCCTGACTACGCGTCACGTCGACGCGTCGAGATGCGAACGGCAAGGACTGGGATTGGTCCGCTCAGACCGTCATTCCGGCAGTTGCTTTTCCGGTCAACAGTATAACAACACCGCCAGTTACTTCTGCTGCTTGCATGCTTGTCTCCTATTGCTTGTGAACTCCATGCTTTGTGAGATCCCAGCAGGGCAGGAGGAGTATTGGTGTTGTGCAGCATGTAGCTTGTAAGCCCCACACTGTGACCAGAATGCTACACAGCATATCCGCTCTGACCGCAACTGCAGTGCAAGAGAGCAAGAACCCCCCGAAACCAATCCCCCCACCCCCACCCCCCCTCGCGGCTTGGCGGTGAATTGAACGCGTTCCCTCGACGCAGAACTTCGAATGCTCAATGACGGCGTAGGGTCGACGACGTAGCTCCGCCGTCGCCGCGACGCAGAAGCATAAACTAGGCTTTAGAGAACAGCCAGCTTTGCCACCATGTTGCTTTTCAAACTCACATCATGGTAGCACTGGTAATGGAAACCGTTGGCAATATCTCATGATGTCAAAAGACCAAATCATCAAACACTCACTTCGTTGCAGATGACGAGGTTGGTTTGCATCGCAGAGAAATGTGAAGGCGGATAACTTTATTCCCTGTTCCAATTTTAGCCGCTAAGCTAAGGTTTAAAGACATAAAGCCGAGTTAAAGACAGTAATCCTATCTGACTTTTCAGCTGTGCTTAGTTTATCGTCTTTGATATCAACCCAACAGCAACATCACTGCACTAGAAGAAGAGATGACTTCTGAGAGTACAGCGTAATGCTTCATGATTTACAATTCATCTGTAATTTATATGACGCAGCCTTCACCTGCGCACGCCTCCGTGGTTGCTCATAATGTTGGCCATCTAGTCATTTTTAAGCTCAAAGCCCTGCAGCACCACTCATTGTAACGTGAATGGATACTTGTTGCCGTGTGTCTGAGTGAAGAGGCCCGGTCCTGGTCGACTTAGCCGTGTGACACGCGATAGGGTCCAAATCCAAAGTGGAATGGCTGCAGGCTTCAACCTGCGCTTAAGAGGGTCACTGCCGAACAAAGGGGGTTCAGTCAGTAGCTGAGAGGCTGCACACACTGAAAAGAACATGGGGCCAAGGCAGCATGTGTGTGTGTGTGTGAGTGTGTGAGTGTGAGATAGCGAGCTTTGTCGCAGGATGGAGTTTTAATTCAACAAGCGTTTCTGCGAGAGCGTCTCATTTGTCCTAAATGTCTCGTTTCACTTTGCTCAAGTCTTTTCCTTCATCCACCCACAGACATCAGGAAGAGATGTGAGGAAAGAAGAATCCAGGAAATATGTGTTTAGTGAAATGAGCCCATCATCCCCTCTAAGGCGCCATCAGAGGCGACGTGAGTGTCTGATGACAGCTGCACTGCTGAGTTTAACTGCTCCGTGATGACTTTCTGCTGGCTGGGACTTTGTGCTTAGCACAGATGATGTGATCGACTGCCTGAAGAGTAACAAGTGTGACCAGTTACAACTTACACCGCCTCACATCTTTGCACGAAAAGGTGACAAATCTAACTAAGTCACTTGTTCTACATTCAGACCAACACAAACCTGCAACCTTTTTTATATATTTTGTTGAGTTTTGCACTCACATTCTTCAAAATGTTTCAATAAATGTTCAAATCTGTAATGTTTTTCAACATAACGGTGCGTTCACTTGGTCGCCTGTCACTACAACTTCGAGGAGAGAGTAAGAGAGCGAGGAAGGAAGTTGGGGAACGTGACTAAACATAACATGAATACAAACTTTAAACACTATCTTGTCCAGGAACATTTCTGCCTGAGTCACGAGGATATATTTGAATGAGGACAACAAACTCCCATGATCCCGTGCTACATGCCGCTAGACCTTGAGTGGCCTTTTTAAAATCAAATCTAACAATGTGTGAAGAACATGCAGAGTCGGCGTCGGGGTGATGCATTTTCAGAGCAGCCAATCAGATTCTCCATCCAACAATGAATCCTCCGTCCTCCGTCCGTGTGGGTCGCTCCTTCTGAGTCATGCAAAAAAAAAGGGCAGCACACACTAACATCACATAATGTGTGTAATTTGACACCGTATCGATTAAGAAAAATCCTTTTTCAGACGCTCTGCTGTCTTCCTCTATCTGTTAAAGCACAAGGGTGTATATAAAAGTGCAGGAGTGGAGGGAGAGAGATGAGTCACAGGCTGAATCACTGATGGATCTGAACTCATTTTGCCGCTGAAATCTCAACGACCATCGCTAGCCTGAGGGATGCTCGCCTCCGCTTCCAACAGTGCAGCTACTCAATACGGGAGTCTTGTTTAATTCCTGTTAGCTCACATGCTGCTTATCAAGACTTCTGTTGAAAATGCATTCGTTTATCCCAGCAGCTGGACACGAATGACACGGGAGAAATATGTAGAGGTTGATCAAATCATTACAGCTAATACAAGGTCTCTTGACCTCTTTCGACACGGTTGCACCCTGAGGCGAAAAATGTTTTTTTTATTATAAACTGATGATATGTGACCTTAGATTCGGCTCTTTCACAGCGTTTTCTTATCTATTAAACTGATCTCGTGCATCAGGAGGGATGATACGTGATAATGAATGTTTTACAGCGACGACAGCCTTCACAAAACACTCATTTAATCTCCCTCCCGCTCTCTCACTCTGGCGCTGTGTTTAACTTGGTGTGCTTGTGTGCAGGCCAAACATCGTCGAGACATTGTTGTCTGGTTGTTTAGCCGAGAGCAAAAAAGTGTGACTGAGATTCTCACAGATTAAATTCTTTGCTAAAAGACAAACGTCTTTTTCAAACGTCTGAGAATGTTCAGCGGTTCATTCTGTCCAGAGAGCATCTTGAGAAAATCAATTCAGACGTCTTTTTAAAAAGCCTTTTTTATTTTCATTATTTAATCCTTGTTTTTGTGTCGGGTCACACCTGCCGTCTCTCCTGCCGGCTGAGTATTGTACCGCACGATGAATCCCAAGAATGCAGCGTTTCTCAAGAGAACTGATTGACGTGTAGGCTTTTTATTCGGTCAGTGATATCTGTTGTCCCAGATATTGCTTGTCTGCGCTCAGCTTTCACAATAAACTCCCCCTTTCAAATGAGAACGCTTCAAAATCCCCCTGACGTGACTGCTCGACATAATATCTGTACCATTCTGGAGGAATAATACCGTAAATGTTCCCATACAGTCAAGAGCTGTCTGCAAACCGTGCCTTTCTCCTCTTTTTATTGCAGCCCCTTTTCTAAATCCAAACTCTTGTAGTCCCCGTTATATTGCTTCCCACACAGTTTTGGCAGAAGGACTCCTCAAAATCGAGGAATATTTCACCTCTTGAGCCAAACGTGAAGTGCCAGACCTGCGAAACACAGCGGCTGCCTCGGCTTTTCACTCCGCCTGGCACGCATCACTCAATGTCGGGCCATTTCCCACGCCAAATAGGCTTAGAAAGCTGAGAAAAGAGAAGAAAAGAAGAAAGTCCTGTCAAGTTTTTCCACTTGGTTTTGTTCTCTTTTTTTCTGCCTCTGTGTTTTTTCACCTCAGTATCTATTTGTCCCCTCTTCTTTTCTCCTTTTCCCTCCCTCCTCCACCTCCTCCTCCTCCTCTCTCCTCCTCCTCTGCAAGTCTAACATGTCATTCTTCGTCTTTTGTACCTACAGGCCCTTTTTCCCTATTGAACTCCCCGCCCTCTCCACTCCTTTGGCTCTCCCTTTCCCTCTCAGGGGCCTAATTATGAGCCGGCATTAAATAAAAACATTTATATTTCTCCCAAAAAAGGCTCCTCTCTGAGCTTTTTCTGGACAATGAGGGCTTGTGATTCTCCTCTCCCTCCCTGCTCCCTCTTTCTGTCTCTTTTTCCGCTGAGTGGCCATTCACTGGGGGTCTTTGTCTCTCTTTGTGATTGGCTCGCTGTAGGACTCCTAGGGGGCAGTAATTGTGTCTCATTAAGTCTTACAGTAGTCGTGAGGGGAGTGTAGCGGGGTGGGAAGTGAGGGGGAGTTCGCCGCACAAGGCCTCGCAATTAGAAATCCCAGAGAGCTTGAATGGGAGCCCTAATCAGGCCACAATGGCTGGGGCTCCCTGCCTATTAGGCCAAAAAGGAAGTGTTGCCATTGTCCAAACACACACGCACACACACACACACATGCAGAGACACACACACACACACACCCACCAGGAATGCATGCAGCACAGCGGGGATGGATGTAGTTGTGTGGTGGCGTCATCCCAGAGGCCAATTTGGAAAGATTGGGGGACTTAAGAGAGCTTTTCACTGCCTCAGTCACGGCACACACACACACACACACACACACACACTCACACACACACACACACACACACACACACACACACACACACACACACACACACACACACACACACAGGTGCAGGCACACACATTTTTTCCGCCCATATTGAAGCTAAAAGGGTTCTCATTAGTGATGTTCAGGACGAGCCGGGAGTTTTTGCTCTCTGTTTGCTCATTTGTCGCCTGTGATTCCTTCCCCGCTGCAACAACGCGAGTTTTTTTTCCCATTTTTTTTTTTTGTGCGACAAACATTTTCCACGAGAAAACATTTCAGCGTCTGATTCAAGCAGCAGCGGGGGTACATAAAAATCAGCATGCCGCGTCTGTGGCGGATACATAAATAACCCGTGCACCTCTTCTCTGAGGAAATTCAGTAAATTTCAGTTTCAACACACAAATAATGATATTCCACCGCCATCTGTCTCTAAAAGGGGAAATGCATTGGAAAGGGAAAACTTTGCAAAGCCTCTTCTTCCTTTTTTTTCCTCTATTTTTTTAATTTTTTTTATCTCATAATAGGAGCAGAAAGTGGGTCTCTTTTTCTCCGTTTATCTGTGTAGCGTTCCCAGGAGAAACAGTGGCTACCCCTCCTTATCTTTGTTACCGCCGAGTGCTGCAGTGGATTATGAAGTGGATTATGCAAATGCCTCACAATATATTCATATTAACAAAGGTTGAGGTTCATGCGCCCGTGCCCGGAATTTATGAATACGCAAATAATAAAAAAAAAAAACCTGAATTGGCTGGAATGTGTTATCATTTAATGAAAATTAACTCGGTTCGCAGCATTGTGCCGTGTTTTGGCTCATTTGTTAATTTGTTGAATTAGCTGCGTCCGTACAATGGAGTGATATCCAATTTAGCTCATTGTTTTATTTATTTTTGAGGCGTTTTCAGCGCAGCTCAATAACTGATATGCCTGTAGGTATTATGCATGTGTGGATTTTTTCCCTCTCACTTTTTACCCGATTGTGACAGAGAAGAATGGATTCTCTGTTGCATTGTCGGAGGGTTTTTTGGATCCGAACGTTGACTCCATCAACAGTTTTTAACGTTCAAGCAAAACGACGGTATCAAAATAAACATCATCGTAAATTCACGTCCTTCTGCTGTTTGTTTTTATTGGCACCTTGTTGGTGCAAAATCTGATCCGTCAAGCTCAGAAAAGAAAAAAAAAACCCTTCCACTCAGTGCTAAGCAGCAGAGGAGGGAGCTTGCACTGAGGGGTTCATCAAATGCAGGAAAATTGAAGGTCATACAACAAGTAATCTGTTTTACATTCAGCATATGCAAACAAAATTTGCAGCTCATCTTCCGGATAGGCTGTCTGGAAACATCGTCAGCCTAATAAGACTTGATTTCCTGATTTGCAGGTCAAAGGACGTCCAGGTTAATTTATTTAGGCTTCATTTGAGTTTGGTTTCAAAAACATTTAAGCTGCAGCTTCTCAACATGTAGTAGGACCTGCGTCATACTGAGATAAAGATGAAAATGTATAATATTACCTAATAAATGTTCACCTGCAGTGAACTTTTGAACACTTTTGAGTTCTCTTGATGCAAAAGCATCGACTCTGCTGGCAGAGTGATAAAGCGAGATCTAATAATCGGCCAGTATTTCATCACAGAGGCGTGTCGTTCACAATCGACATGAAAACTGACTCATGAATTATGATGCAATTAAGAAAATTACAGTTATCAAAGTTATGATTCACCTGAGGTTCTTTGCTTCAACTCATCAGCGTGCTTAAGAAAACAAACTATGAGTTTCTATTAGATGAAATAGGCTGAACATACAGTAGCCTATACTGTCATGACATCATGTACTGTATAGGCTATTTAATGCTGAGATTACAAACAATCAATCTGTGCCTGGGCAGCGGAGCACTTAACAACAACTCTGACATCCATATAGATAAATGTTACAGGTTAAAGTCACGAGTTCAGACCTGCAGACCGGTTGGGAAAGTCTGGGAGTGGAAGTTTCTTCTCCTTCAGAAGTGACTGTTGCAGTGTCCTTCAGCAAGGCATTCCCGCCAAGCAAAACAGTAAGAAGGTTAAAGCAGCGTAACTTCACACAGCTCTACGTTTCTTTAAGTTCATTTCCAGTTTTTATGTGGTGACAAAGCTGTGATTTTAGGCACGAAAACTACTGGGTCAGGGTTAGGAAAATGACTTTTTTGGTGTAAAATGCCACAAACACAGCTGGAAAATATTCTGACAAACCAACTGTACACTACCTGCCCAGGACCAAACAGCAGACAGGCAAAGATACAGAGCGCAGCTGGTGAACATAGTGAATATTTATCAGCTGAAGAGGTTTTTCTCCTCAGAGAAGTTAACAGACTGTGTAATTGAGCACCGGGGTCATTTTAATGAACCTTTAATTTGTAAACAGGAAGACTGTTTTATTTATTCCTTCACTTTAAAGTCAACTTGAAATCCCCTGAGCTCGGCCCGCTTTACATCCTGTTACGCTGGGAATTTTACTGACACTCCTGTTCAGGGTATGATGAATCAGAAAGTCTGCCCACTCTCACTCGCTGCCAAGTTTTGCAAGTTTCTTACCTCCTAAACACAGGAAAAACCAGATGCCAGAATAAATGCTGGCAATGTACGTTTCTGCAAACCACAAATATGTAGAAATCTGACACTTCTTTAAGTGTCAACGTTTTGTTTCATGATGTTCTGGTTGGGTTTAGGCACGAGGAAGGAAAAGATCATTTCTTGGCTAATGGTTCTGTCGCTACAAACCCAGCTGACAAACATGGCTAAAAATTGTCCAGGTGATTCGTTAAATATTTGTTTTTTTGTCACAAGCATGGCAGGAAAATGTCCTGACATCATTAAAATATCCAGTGGTTATATTCTTATGAATGTTGAAACACAGTCTTGAACAGTGGTCTCTGGCTTGGCAGCCCTCTCACCTAGCTCACCAGCTTTCTGCTGCACCTTCTGCCTTGAAAGTCCACTCATGTAGCCTACATTTAATGTAAACATGATATGTAATCTAAGAAATGTTGATATGATGTGTATGAAGCCTTCAAATTTCAAATGTAAAATGGCCGACCCAGTTGAGGCTCTCAGTGACCTGCTCTCTAGTCCTCGAGGTCTGGATTTGAATCTGCACCTGTTGTTGTTGAAGTCCATGAATGTATGTGTGTGTGTGTGTGTGTGTTTTGTTCTTTCCTTCTGTCTTATCAGGGCAGCATTCAATGACTAAGCAGCTAAAATGTTGCAGTCCTGCTCAAGGACACTTCAGCGGCTACTTAAGAACACACAGCGACCTCCCAAACGCCACTTCATCTTGCACTCCCAGAGGTGATCTGCATATCTTGCTCACTATCGCTGGCCGTCGCTCTGTGTCATTTTCCAACGCTGCAAACGATTTGCCCCCGCAAATTTCATGACCTCATGCCAGATTACATTACAGCTCTGTGTGTTTTCTGTGTGCCGGAGCTGAATGGGCGACTAGCTGAACCAGTATGACTGGGCGCTCTGTGTACTGGAGGAAGCGTAATGGGTTTCATCTCCACAACAGGGAGAGAGAGAGAGAGAGAGAGAGAGAGAGAGAGAGAGCGCTCTTTGGGTGGCAGCGGGGACGAATCTAGCGGCTAATTGGTGTTGTCAGCTTTTTAAACACAATTAATGACAGTTCCTTTCCCCCGTCTTCACCTGACCTAATTGTAGGTGATAATTATTGTTGGGGACCCAATTTACACAAATAATTAACAGATGTTTGCTGACAAATAGGCAGACTTGATTCTTTGCAAATCCCGGCGCCATTGTATTGTTAATTGGGCCGAATGTAAGCAGATACTCCGACGTGTTTTCCCCCCTCCTCGCAGATCCTCGCTGAATACAATCCTAAGCTTCTGAATAAACAGCCTCTACTTCAGGAGGTGTATTCCTCCTAAAGCCCTGGATTGAGTTTCACATTGTTAGTCCATTTAGGTGACGTTAACAAAAAAAACCAAAAAAAAAATAGATGAGTAGTTTGTTTATTGGAGCCTTTAGGACTAACGATCCTACACTGACCGTTAAAACAGAAACAGTTTGACAAGTCAAAGGATGTTAAGTAAATGAGAGTGAGGGTACATTTTTACAACATTTAAGGATATTAAACAGAAAGTTATGATTTTGTAACTTCAATTATAAATGACATTTCTAGATTGTTCTCCCATCTGCGCTCTTATGTAATAATCCCCAAAGTTAGCAGCACATGGTCGGACATTTAACTTCCTCTTTATTATTATTGCCCCTTTTTCCAGAATGATCTTTGGATCATTTTAACCTTGGCGGGTTCAAATATGGATGAACGTATGCCTGTTGGAGCAGGTTCAATACAGCTAATATAGCTTTACATAGGGTACTTAAAGTTTCATAGTCCACAAAACTTTTTGAGCAATACAGAAATGCAACGTTCTCCTAAACAGATGTGTTAGTAGACGGGGACTTAAAATAACAGAGAAAAACATATATTGGCTCCATACAGCTCGTTCGGTGTAATCCAAGTCTCCGAAAACCCCTGAGATCCCAAATTGATTTGAAAAGACGTTATTTACACCCTTTTGAAAGCTGAGATCTTAATTCTAGCCGCTAAGCTATTAGCGTTAGCCATCGGAGGTGTGTTAATGAGTTTGACTGTGAGTCAAGGGTGTAAATTAGGTTTGGATCCCGAGGCTTTCAGAAAATTTGGGTTACACTGTAACACTGTATGGAGCCATGTTATGGTTATGGTTTTTTTTTTTTGGGCATTTTAAAATAAGTCCTGTTCCAGGCTTACTTCAGTTTTTTTTTTGATAGAGATGCTCTCATCACACTCTTGAATCTGCATCCTACCTAACTTATTTCCCTACTTGGGTGATGAAATCTAAAATTTGAAATACTTTAAAAAATGCAAATATATCTTTGAGTTTAAATAAAGCATGATAATCTCGTGTCAGTCACTTTAATCTTGAGTTTCTGAAGTTTTTCAGATAGTTTTTGTACATGCAGAATGATTTTTACGCTCAGTTCGAGCTCTTTACTGTTTTATACTAGCAAACATCTGTAGATTACAGAAATGCTACGCTTGTTATAGAGGGGGATTGTTTTGGCGTGTACAATCTTACATCTGCAGCACAAACCCCGGTTTGCTCTGTAACACCGCTGGACGTTTCGACATCCTTCTGAGATAATCACATAAAAACGCCCTGTTAGTATCTCTGACAGAGCAAAACAATATGACATCTCAGACCGTGCCATGTTTCCACTGAGCAGTTTCCCAAGTCATGATAAAGGCATGAATCATGCCAGTGATGGCTATTTGTAAAGGGGTTTCCCACCCTGCCACACAAAGGGGGCTTAGCCGAGAGGCAGCGTGTTTTCAGGCATTGTCCCCCAGGGCCAGGACCACCCGTTCCCCCTCGCTGTCCCACTGTCAGTCAAACAATACACTGCTACAACTCCTGCTTTGCCCCCAACCCCCCATCCTATTTACTCAGCCAGCCCCTCCCTGCTCCCACCACCCACACTCTGGACACAGGGAGTGGTGACATGGTGTTTTCTTAGTGGTGAATGTGGACTATTAGTCAACAGCTGGGCCACGATTCATTCACAGGGTAAGTCAAGTCAAGACACGGCGGCTTTGCTCAAGCACGCTGCAACGGAGGGGCAGAGGACATGAATACAGAACAACAGATCGGGTTTTAACAAACGTTTACATTTTAATGACACAAAGCAGCATGAGACGACCGTCCTGCACTTCTTCTTCGCAGTTTAAACTCTCAGGTTGTCTCTTACATTTCCCCTTTATCAATGAATATCTCACTCGGTATTCACATATAACTTCAAATACAAGTGCACTGTTCTTTTTAGGTTGCACCAGTCCATAAAATGAAAATCTTCTTGTTGCCAAAAGTATCAGTTTAAACAAATTTCCCCCAAATTGAACCTGATGTATGGTGTTTTTTCACGTTTCTGTTCCCAGAGCAGAATTTAATTTCATTTTTCCACTGATGAAACCAGTGTATGATCGGGGTGTTCCTTCCCTCTGCAGCTTTTTTATGATTTAGGATGGTATGATGAGTAATTGTGCATGTTTGTGTGTCCCTGTTATGGATGCACGTGTATGACTGAATGATGTCCGTTCATAGGTTTAACACTGGTACACATTTTCAAAGCGTGGACATAAAACATCAGTAAGATGATTTCTTTTTAGCTTGTTTTTGGGTTTAAATTTAATAAAGTTGTGTTCTATGTGTATTGAACTGGCCTGATCATTTCAGCCCACACTCATTCCCCTTCGATAGCTCAGTTGGTAGAGCGGAGGACTGTAGGAGAGCATTGCTGAGATCCTTAGGTCGCTGGTTCAAATCCGGCTCGAAGGAGGAAATTTTTGTGGCTTATATGTCACAGATTTAAACAGAAAACACACTTTGTTTGGTGTGCATCTACTTTACAGAGCATTTCTATCATGCCAGTGACCGTTTGACAGAAAATACACAATTGAAGCATGTTATGACACACAAATAACTTGCAAAACAGTAGAGTCTTGTTCTAAATGTTTTATAGACAACATTTAAATGTTTTTAAATGATGATTACTGTTACAATATTACTGTCCCCTTTGACAATTAAGCTTGAGATGATACATCTTCCTAAAAAACATGTTGATGATGCGTGTTTATGTTCGGTGTATAGTTTTCAGATTGTAAAATACTCATGTATTGACTTTAATATCAGCCTGAAAAATCCAGTGTGAGTTGGAATCTATTATCCTCACGTATCGACATCAGTAACAGCCTGTATCAGTTGAAACGCTCGATGTTGAAGGGCTTTTATGGGTGTAGCTCTTAACAGAGAATGTGTCTGACAAATCCGATGAGCTGAAGCACTCGTATTGGCTGGCGTCCACCTGACCGAGCGTTTCCACACTGTCAGCGAGGGCATTGCGTCATTGCTACAACAAGGCATGGAAGTGAAGTCAGTGACGTGTTGTCTGTAAAAAACACGATGGAAACTAGACCCTGAGTAACACACAGGCAGGGAGAGGAAACTAATCAATATCAGGCTATCACAGATCAATTGGTTCCCGTGATTTCAGAGCTGTAAACTGCTGCTGTAAATGTGTTAGTGGCAGCATTTTTTACGTGTCTTCTTTCAATGATGTTTAATTTTCATAATGTCCTGTTACCATAGCTCCCAAAGGTATCGCTGCTGTACTCAGGCTCTTTTTCTACACACAGGATCAGAGTGAGTGTGAGTTCATCCCTTCGATAGCTCAGTTGGTAGAGCGGAGGACTGTAGAGGAGCAGTGCTGTAATCCTTAGGTCGCTGGTTCAAATCCGGCTCGAAGGAGGAGATTTTTTGTGGTTGCAGCTCTTCAAACTAATCCACTCATGTCGACAAGCATCCACCTCGCACGCAGTTTTTGTCAGTCGAGTGTCTCAACACTGAATTCAAATAAAGTGGTGAATTAACTGCACATCCTGCACTTCATCCTCCTTTTTTAAACAATGAATGCGCAAATTTACAATGTATTGTGTACATTTTGTGTCTTCTATGTACATTTTTTTTAAAATAACATAATAAAACCAATCCGTCACAGTCATCTAGGGCTGCAGCTGTGGATTTGAGTTAATCAATATGAAATCAGTATTCAGGAACAGCAGCAGATAGGGTTATTGAGAGCATGAGTGAGGTACTGCAACATAGCCTTGTGGGTCCCTGGGGGCCTCGTCTGAGTTTTTGGCCCTGGTCTCATCCAATCAGAAGTGAGCCTGACTTTGTAGTCTGATGTCTCTGCTGTGCAGGCTCAGGCATGAGCTGGCGCGAACAGCGCCTGCGGCCATGCTGACCGGTACTCAGGCAGGAGTCAATATGGCTCCAGGCTAAAGCATCTGGGCAGACAGCTAGCAAGGTAGCCAAGGCTACATTTTGCATCGCATGTGAGGAATTAAGCTGATGCTCTTTTCCAGAGCAACTTAATAATGAGTGACACAGAACTTAAATCCCCAGATCACTCACAGGACATGCAGCGAAAGAGTCCAAGTACTCTGTCCAAGCACCAAACCATAAATGATCACGGATGACAGATAAGTGCCAAAACAGGAAACAGGAGCTGAGGTAGAAAGAGTCTAACTTTAATTTTGTGCGACTGGACTTGGCCTCACTTACTTGATGAACTCAATAAGGGAATAATCGTCCTGACAGTGACCTGGCACGCAGAACTACCGTGCATATTATTTATTTGGCGGGCACTCTGATTGACAAGGCTGAAAACGTTTTGTCATACGGTTATTAAACAGCGAGGCACCTGCTGGTGAGCAGCAGGAGGAGGTCACGAGGAGGATGTCTGCGTCCCAGCTGGGATTTTTTTTGCTGTAACCTCTTTCAGTGTTGGATGTCTGTCGGCGCAGCAGGTAGAAGCTGACATTGTATTCTCATCACCTGAACTATGATCCATCTTGGTAGGTGACTAAGTAAGGAAACTTCCATTTCTCCATCCAGCATAAACATATCCAAAACCTGACAGGATATAAGCCTGTAAAATAGCAAATTGATGTGAATTGAGGGTCCGAACACTGAGCAAGTTTAAATAGTAAAATCTAGCTGAGCTTAATTTAAATTGAAAAGTTAAAGTTTAAAGCATAACAGCACTTAAAGAACTGTTATTCACTTATTCAGTAAAGACCTTCAACACACCTGGAAGTCAAGAAACAGTTATCTGTAACCAAGACGTAACCAAAAACCAAATGTAGCCCCAACAATCCAACGTTACTGGGAGCTTTGGCAAGTAAGATAGGTAGGTATCGATAGATAGATAGATAGATAGATAGATAGATAGATAGATAGATAGATAACATGCACAGTTTAGTCCACTTTGACCTCCCCAAAAGGTTTAATGGTGTTATAAAAATGTCAGGCTGCCAATTAGTTGCATGACTACAAGCTACAAGCTGCAAACTTGACATATTTGGTCACCACAATGAACAATATTGGCATTTTCCAGTTGCATACATACACAACTGCAGGTTTTTATCGTCTCAGTCAGCAGAAGAAGATGTGAGCATTTCTGCAAACAACTGATTCATTAAATTTGTACCTTTTATACCCGTCACATCAACATTATGCAATATGTCTCATATCACGTTAACATTACATATATAACAACTGACTTTAACAACGTGAGGTGGCGGGGTGAGACGTCCGTCACGCCAGAGACCACTGTTCGAGATGCCGTTTAAAATCTGAAAGTGTGAAACCACTGAACATTTTTAACAACACGTGAGGACATTTTTCTGGCTGTGTTAGTGGCGTTCACCCCCACGGTGAAAACACTGAGAAAGTTCCCTCTTGGATGCCCCTATGATAGATAAAACACGATAAGGTGCCCTTTAGGATGCTGTTCCAGTTCAAGCATGACTGTCTGCATGCTGGTGCCCCATTGCATACAGCTTGTGCCCTTTTAGTCCACCACTGTACATAACTTCATATCAAAGTAAAGTTTCAGCATATCCATGGTTTCCAGAAATGTACATCCAACACTTATTCTGGTGATTGTGTTGGTCTTTATGCATGTGCAGTATGGATATGAAACCAGGTGCAATGAAACCAGCAGGACATGCTACTGTAGAAGTGATCTGAGGTCCAAGCAATTTGATTATTACTGATTTGTAATCACAACAACAGAAGTATTCAAAAATTAAGGAATTGTGCCGTAGTGCAACATTTTTAACACAAGACATTGAGGGATAACTCACTTTGGGTGAAGGAGATACTATTAAAAAAATGATATTATGAAAGCAAACAATGTAATCTGTCATAAAGGAAAACCGATGACGTTGTTATAATCCAGCAGTTAATTTAGGGGGTCAGACGTGGAGACGTTGTGGCTGCTCCTCGCTCACATCCCCGGTAGTTTGGTGTGGTGGAATGCTAATGACGGTGAATCACAGGTCTCCGGTCGATGTGCTGGAGGGAGTGAGGAAGTCAAGAGACCACCCAGATCTCCTCCCCTGTCTCCCTTCTGAAACACTTAGCAGCGTAATTATATGGGAGTGACATGTGAAAAACGCTCTCTGTGCAAATATGGATTAAGCCCCAGACAGACGCTTGTGTCTGCGTGCTGCGCAGTGTGTGCACCGCAGCTTACTTTCCTTTAATCACCACCTGAAGTTGCGAAAAAAATATAGAGGGCGAAGTTTGTTTGAGTGTTATAATTCTGTCTACTCGGTACTAAGTCATTTGTTATCCTGTATTTTTGAGGTCAGCTTTGAAATGAAGCTGTCAGCAGACTTTGAGTTGTTAATTCTCAGTATTGGCATCCCGCTGAATCACATCCTCGCCCCTCACATCGTCCTCTACCTTAAAAAAAAAAGTATTGTTTTTTTTGGATTAGTGCTGTCTGACTCTCGGCTTTTGTTTTCTCCTACAATGATCCTGCACATCCTCAGGAATGCTGTCAGGCCCTACCGATGATCTAATATGGAGTCACCACGCTCCACCTTGTTTAATTGGTGAGATTTCCAAACAGAGCTGGTTTGCACTCAGAAAAGGAAAAGTAGGCCCATTGTCTTTAAATGTTTCCTTGAGTCCTAATCTGCTTTGTATTTACAGATTCATCATGTCGAAGGAGAAAAATGCTCAAATGTTTCAGGTAGTGGCTTCCTGAGGGGGGCAGGTTCAGCGACTGTCACGGTTCAACCACCTTTATGAGGCGGGTGAGGCAGGAATCAGGTGCCTAACCGATGAAAGATTGACAGACAGGTGTAGCAGAAGACCGGAGATGCAATCGGAACGTATTTCGCAAGGTGAGATTTATAAGCGTTTTGTGTCAAGAAAGTATGTGGAAGTGGAACTATAGCGTAGGCAGGGTACACATGAAATGCAACTGACACCAGCAGGCCACAAGATTTGGATATTGCACAGCTTCACTGTCATTAATCTCACTGCCCTTACAGCTAAACGTCACTTAAACGTCTCAGCTACTTGTGGTATTCCACAGTGCAGCTCTCTAGACAAGGTTACAATCAGTTTTTCCAGGTTTTAAGGTCAATGTCACCTCGTCTATCAAACCAAACTAAACTGAGCAGCCTTACCACTTTTAGTGTCGTATTTAATAGTTCAGATTGAAGTTAATTGAAATATACAGGCATGGGACAAGATCTTGGTACTGGAAACATTCTGGTTTCTGTTTGTGGCCCAACAAATATCGACCAGTCACGTTATACGGACAGCAAAAAGAGGCTGAGCTCAAAGGCCGAAACTCAAATTAATCCTCTCATCCCTCAGCTCAGACTCCGCTCTCAGGACACCTGTTATAAGTATTCTCATAAATAAACATAAACCGGCGCACTGAAGTGGGAGTCTTGGCCCGTACCTACATTAAATATTGGCCATCGCCCCTACAGGCTAAATTGTTATCAGACAAAAGCAGATGGGTTCTGAGATTGGACTATCATTCGGACCGGCCAGCGACAGATGAGCAGAAAAAGATTTCAGTCCATGCAGAAGCATCACACCTGTAATCGACAGACTGAGATCTGAGCACGATGCTGGCAGAAGTGTATAAAAAATGAGAACTTAACTTAACTGGTGTAAATTCAGAGGTCATTATCCAGATAATGTATCCTGACACAGACACATGAACATAAGTCGTTTCAGCAACTGTCCCACAATAACATAAGTTTGCATTAAAGTGTCAAAGCCCTCTTGTGGCTTTAGCAAAGATGAGTGGTGGTTTTACAGAGCGACAAACTCACAGGGATGATGCTGGGGCGGATAGCAGACTTTAATACAGGAGACTGTTGTTCATTTCCTTCTGACAGGCAACGCTGATTTTGTGACCACAATCTTTCCATAACCTGAACCGTGTGTTTATTATTGCACCATGACGACAAAGGTTCACTCGCTTTAAAGGAGTAATAATTCTAACCAAAACCACAAAACCACAATGTTTCCGTGAGCCTAACCAAGTTGTTTTTTTTGCGAAAACGTAACCAAACCTCTGGTTGTAACATCATAAAGAAAGATATATTATTAAGTGATTTAGAGCAATTTTGGGAAGCACAAACAAATCATCTCGTTCTGTCGATGGGGAGAAACTCTTCTGTGTTTCCTTATAGAGGGAAGATACAAAAAACATATTCTGCAGCTTAATTTCCAAGCAAACTAAATAAAGTAAACACTTTCTTGCAGCTGATGGTCATTAACTTTTTGGTAAATGCTACATTTCCGGAGTTCAGAGTCAACCTTCTTTCTTGTTGACTACTAAATCGCTGCAGGTGCAAGTGGTTTTATTCCAGGGTGTTACATAAATAAAAATCAGCTACCCACATTATTTATGTTTTATGATGGCTCATAACTTTGGTACCATCCCTTCGCTGTTTTAGAAAATAATTTTGTGTCTGATAATATTGGATGTTGTATGTTAGAATGAAGCTCACAGCTCATGAGTAACCGCTGTGCAGTCCACCTCGCTGCTGGCGACGTGTCTTCCTCCCTCTCCCTTCCATGAAACCTTATATCTGTGTTTAGTTGATCGGATAAACATCTGTATCTGCAGCAGCAGAGATCCCACAGCCCGCTGTGACCGTTCCTCTTCCTCCTTGAGAAGCTCCAGTGTTCTGTGGTTTAGAGAAAAATACAATCGAAAACAAACACGGCGTTCAGAAGCGTAGACAATGGCCGGGGTGGCTGGGCGAGAGTGCCGCACATTCCTCTCCATTTCAGCGAATACTCTGGGAGATTCTGCGCTTAATGTAATTACAGGGGAAATAACGGTCTCCCATGTGCAGAAGGGAGTTGGTGACTGACTGCAGGATGGACTCTAATACTCTGTTACTGTGGGAGTAGCACTAAATGCATTTCCCAGAATTCCAAGGCTCAGGTTTGACATGGACCGAATTTCCAGAGCCCCTTACACCTCCGAGGGATTCAGCTAACCAGGCCCGACTGCTTTCTGCTGAACAGAACAAACTCGATCTGAGCTGCAAAAAGATATTAATTTATGAATTTTCCAGTGACAAACTACTAAAGAGAGAGCACAGTGGCTGCAGAGGGACAAGTGCAGCTGTAAAACAGATGTGAGGGAAGCCATTTTTGCAGTAATGAACGTGAGTTTCCAGTCTGCAATTGGCTTCTGAGGGAGTTCAACAATCACAGGTGATGCCAATCAACAAAAACGACACCATTTTGGATCGCGAGTATTTGGGAGTTTGGACAGAAACGTGACTGATCCGATGACATAATGTCTGATAATAGTAGCTCCATCAGTACTCCTGTGTGGACCAGATGGATTTTATAGCAACTTGTCAGCATTATGTTTCACACTATAATTTGAGTTCAGTGACATGATCCTGCAGTAAAACTAATGAGATACTAAATGACAAGATGTATCTTCATTGCCAGCGTGATTCATCAACACTGAAAGGAAAAACATGTGCGACTGAATCTGCAGGAGAACTGGAAAACCCACACAAGAATATTATGTTTGTTTGCTGACGGGTGACAACTCAAAAGAAAAAAGACAAATCAACATCATATTTCTTGATAAGATCTCAGAAAGTCCACCAAACTTAACTTTGACGTTCGTCGCCTTTGTGTTCTCTGATCCAACTTCAGCAGGACATTATGTTACTGCCTTCCTAAAGCGTTCCTGATGACCGTTAGTTAGAAAAATGATTCATTCACTCGATGTTTACTTATCTACAGTGACTGTGGTGGAGGCTCGGTTAGCTTTTGGAAAGAAGAAAGTGCTACTTATGCCGTCCGAGCATGTTTCCATAATGAACCCTCTTCAGAGTCAATTAAGTCTTTTTCCTTTTACCATCTTGATCCAAAAGAGGTTAACTGGGCCCGCTCAGCATTTGAATTGGACGATGAGATGTTAAGTGCAGTACACCTGTAGTATCTCTATGTTTCTGTGTTGATTTATTCAGGTTTGTTCCTTTACTTTGTCACCTGTAAGCAGCTGCTCTCAGCCCACTGATTGTTTAAAATGTGGATGTAGCTTTCAGGTCTGAGAAGTGAAAGCAAATGTAGACGTGCCTTAAACCTGCCTTAATGCCCAGCAGGGGGCAACTCTGCTTGTCTGACGGTATGTAAGCTTATGAGAAAATGACCCTACTTCTCACTTGATTTATTACCTCAGTGAACAGTTTCCTAATGACTGTGCGGTCTTGACAGGAAGTTTCAGGTCTTGACAAGTTGCTACCATGGCAATCGTCTATCAGGATAGAGCTGTAGCGACGCTCGCCAGCTCCAGTTTCTTCATTGCCAAACCTGAGGCTTCAAAACAGTAGCCCACAAACCAATGGTGGATGTCACGGTCGGTTTACACTTGGTTTAGCCTAGCTTAGCACAAATATTGAAAGCAGGGGGTAACTTCTATCCTCTGTGAGAACATCTCCAAAATGATGTCACTTAAGTCTTGTATCTCTTTAACGATCCAGGTAGCCACGGTACGTTTAACACTCGACCTTTTCAAAGCATTTCTTCTGTATTAGTCACATTTTGAACTAAATCGTTGTATTGTATAAATAAAATGTGTTACAATTACTGCACAAAGAAAAAAGATCTTTGTTGCACTCTTGGTATTTTGCACAAGGCAACATTAGAGGCTGTTTCTGGAACTGAAAGTCCCGAGATTCGTTTTTATCAGCTATCTGTCTCGACAAAGTGTCCTTCACCAACACACACACAAGCCCTCCTCCCTGCTCAGCAGTGGTTCTGGATGAGAACATCAGATAAAAGCATTGCCATTAACTGTTAAGTTGCTCTTTCACGACGACATATGTTGGCTGTATTATCGGCCGAAGAAGGAAGGTAGTGTCTTCATATATAGCTGTGATGGCCGAGTGGTTAAGGCGTTGGACTTGAAATCCAATGGGGATTCCCCGCGCAGGTTCAAATCCTGCTCACAGCGAGGATCTTTGTCTCTTTAGTGTACAGTATAATACACCGTCAAACTTGGAAGAGTACATTGAAACAATCATCTATAATAATCCCAAATCCTCCCCATTCTCTCCCTGTGATACTTCAATGTCAGCCAGTGGACTGACAGAAACTTAATAACCTGCTCACTCACTGTAAACACTCAGTGGAAGTGTATTATTTTTGGTTCTGGATACCTTGACCCGTCAGCGGAGGCCAGATGGAGTCTCCGCACACTGAGAGACTGGAGGAGGAAAGGAAGGAGGAGACATTTGATCCGAAGTCTCCACATGTGTCTCTTTCTGCTCTGCCTGCACCCTCCAGGTACACGTGTAGACTGGATGACATACTGTATTTACTGATGTGCATGTGTTCTGGTTCAGGTCCAGAGCTGTGGACCTGAGCCTTGGAGAAGTCAGATATAATTAGCTTAACTGAAGCCTGTGAGACTGGAGTTACTTAACTCCCTAAAGACTTGACTTGAGACTGAAATCCTGGAAAAAACAACCAAACAAGACACTGATAGTCGGACCTTGTATTACCACACACCTTTAATATTAATTTGCATTAATATGCATTGAAGTCAGACTTTGTTTCCCTCCTGACAGTTTTGTTGCTGGAGAGGAATCTAGTTAAAATGTGGTTAACTGTCTGGCAGAGTTGAATGTTTTCAGCTGTTCGACTGCTGCGATCCACAATCAGAAGTCGGCCCGATGCTTTATCTCATCCAGCTTTTGTCATATTTTCCATGAGAAATCTAGTCTGCAAACTCTGGCAGACCTCTTCGATTGGTTCGACTCCGGCTCGAAGGAGGTGACTTTTGTGGTTGTAGATGTTACAGAAGGCTGTGTTTGAAATGAGGAAATTGGCAGCTGTGGCTCAGCTCGATAGAGCGATAGCGGTATTCATTATTGATGATGCCAAAACACAAGCAGCGCATCTGTCGGCACCGGCAGAATAGCGGATGCAATAACACCCATAAATAGATGGTTTTCTGCTAATATTACCGCAGCTTCTTTAATCCGACCAGGAAAAACATGAGGAAGCGAGAATCACTTTCTGTTTACAGTTATTAAAGGATTCACTCTCAATATTCATTCCTTCTGCCTGACAAGAAATGCTAACAGATAATCAGAACTGATATTTAAACCATGACTGATAATTAAACTGCAGTGTGACGGGTTTGGAAGTGCACTGCCTAGAGATCAACTGTCAGTGAGACAGTTTGTGGTATCTTGTATGCTCTGTTTTTACTTGTATTATCAAGTTCAATGTGTCTCATACCAGCATTAGGTCAGAAACAGCACTGAAAACAAACCAACTGCCAACACTGGCTTGTTAGCATTGTCATAGTGTGCATGTTAACATGAGCTGCTAGCATGGCTGTTGTCTTGTTTCTCAATTTCAAACTCAGAAAAAACTGGAGCTTGTCCTCCAGATCTGGTATTTAAATATAATCTGATGCCTTATAATTATAATAAATAACCTCAAACATAAGCTAAAAGCCATATAAATAACTCTTTATTTTGCTTTGCATGTTCTGAATCACAGCATTGTAAATATAAATGCAGCTTCTTTCAAAGGTCTTCTCAAACCTCTGATTGTGGTATTGCATGTGTGTTTTTCTGCAAAGCTGCATGCTGGGTCATTGTTATTGTGTTTGACCTTCTCAAATCTCATTTTCCTTTCTTTCCTCTACCACAGTGACAACACCCAAATGATCCCAGGCTCAACTCAAGCCAAGACAACCTGTATCGGCCAACAAGTGTTACCCAACCAGCCCCGGATGATGCTGGACCACGGGGTCATAAACTTTTAAAGAGGAGGATTGCACATATTAAACAGTTTAACCACCAAATGTTTAACACAATAACAGGACTTCCTAGGGCTGCTGGTCACAGTAATACACAGTTAGTCTCAAGCTGAGTTCAAATTTTGGACATTTAGCTGACGCTGTTATCAAACGTAACTTTGAGTGGGAGACGGAAACATTGTCTGCTGGACAGAACGAACTGATCTTTGTTTGGTTACAGTCACAGTCAGCTCAATGGATGTTTGATCTGCACAGGGTTGCTGTCCTTTTTTCAGTTCCATCTGCCTTTTTTACATCCAGCTTCTATATTTTGATTATGTGAATAAGTGTCCTGCCTTTCTGCACCTGAAATGACTGACACAGTTTTGGCAAAGACACAGCAAAAGAAGAAAAAAAACAACAAGTGACTGGATTATTTGAGGCATTTCCTCAGTTCAGTCAAGCAGACAGGAAGATCTTGTACCCAAAACTGTGATTGCAGCTAATCTCATTCTGGTATTGTTCGGATTTGGCACAAAGCAATGCATTGCGACATTTTTGCACTGCACTGGCCAACCAGAAACATGCAAAATGGCAGAAAACGTACGCACTTATAACATGAACTAGGTATTTCTACTGTTGTTCAGCTGGAAATTATTGCAACAAAAGATGAAAATCGCTGATAACTTTCCAGAGTTGTCAAATATTGTCTCGTGGTGAATCACTGCACAGTGTTTTGGCGCCTGATATTCAGACTCGTGGATCCATCACTCAAACCGGCCTTTCAACACACCCCAGATAACACAGCCGATTTTTCCTGTGAGTGTGTGTTTTACATCTGTAGTGATGCAGTTGCCGGGCCTTAATTAAGTCCAAGTGAATCCACATTATTTTTATTTCAACTGAAGCATGTTTAACCTCTTTGATACACCAATCAAATATGTTTGCTAGTGTTGAACAGCGGCCCAACACATTGGGTTTTATCAAATTGAGGAACATTAAGGGCTACATGTCGTTATTGTTTCTGTGTCTGAATTCTGCATTTCCATTTTGCTCTTGTTTTTAAATCTCAGTCCTCGTCAGTGACCTTAATCCGTTTTTGCTTTCTATCTCAGTCTCGAGTCTCTGAGCGCTGCGGCCTCCGACTGGTTTTTATCTGCTGTATGTTTATGTGATCATGCGTCTGTCCGGCCGCCCCTCAGCAGTAAACTCTCTCCCACAACCTTCAGGCAGATTATGATCCCACGTATCAGCGCTGTTTACGTTTGGCAGCGGATCGAGAGGGTAGATAAGCGGGGAAATAAAAATGCACTCGTACTTCCGCCACCGGTGGCTGTGCGAGAACACACACATGCACCCAAATATACAGTCGATTACATAATTGTGTACATTACACTACTGTACAGCTTCGACACATCTATTTTTTTTAAACTCTATATAAGGAGGTAAAGAAATTGATGTTGTACTTAAATTGTAATGCTTACATCTACTAACGCAATAGCTTGTTGTCTCTCTCTCTCTCACATACACTCACACACTCACGCAAACACACACCTACACACACACAAATCCCTGCTCGGGGCTATGTTATGTAGCCAACAGAGCTGCCAGGAGAGAACGTGCCTGTCTGTCTATCTGTCTGCCTGTCTGTCTCTGTTCCTGCTTGTCCGTCTGGCTGCCTGCCTGACTGTATCTACCTGCCTGTCTGTCACGGGTTGCCATTAATTTGCTGGATAAACAAATACCTGAAAGTGAGGAGCTGACGTCTTACAATCTCCCTCAATAGAAACCTGTCAGTGGTGGAAGTGTTTTACATCACATTTGAGGCAGTTAGCTGACACTTATCCTGAGTGACGTTCAGTGAGCGAAAGAGAAAAAACCAGCTTCAGTTTGCGGATTACCAAAAATAAATAAATAACGAGTTTGAGCAAAGTGCTGTCGAGATCAGGGATTTTGGTTTGATTGTTTAAGAGCGAATACTCTGAGAAAATTACACATAAAGGAAAATCAAAAAATGCCAAAAGTGTGAGTGCATGTGTGAAATACACTGTATCTAATGTCATTTTTAGTTTGTCTTTCAATTTTTCAGGTGTTCAGTGACGTTTATCTGTATGAGTGTGCGTTCCCCCCGCGGCGGGGCTCAGTGGTTGTGTTGGAAGCCCGAGGTGAAGGGAAGTGTCTGGGCAGGTTAACATCTCACAGTGCCACTGTCAGCCAGCTGTCTGCTGCTGTCCTGCTGCCAAAAATATGACTCGCTCGCCCTGGCACCTTGCAAGACAAACCGAGCCAAATCACTGCTGTCAGGGTGAAAACTGCCAACCTGCAACATGGACCCGGTTCCAAAATATAGAGTGAAAGATCGACTGACTCATTTCAACTTCCATGAACATTTCAATGTCATAATTCATGATACACTTTGGAGGGTTGGCTTGTTGACAGAGTCACCAGAACCGTCTGTTTGCTCACAGTGTTTAGACATACAGTGTAAATGCAAAGTATTATTCCAAATTACATAAGAAGCCCCCACATAATGCTAATCCTGCTCATGCTTTAGTGTTTGGAGCCATCTTCCATGAGGATCCACATATTTTGCTGTGAAGTTTGAAGTTGTGGCGCATCATTTTTAGGATTTCAGTGTCAAACATTTAGACCCTGTTCAGACCTGGCATTAACATCCATCCTGAGTGACCCGATCACAAGTAAACAGCTCTAAGTACAGGTCCAAGATGCGTTGAGGATGCATTTAAGATCAGACCACATTTGGAGGTGGTGTTGGCCGTATGTGATCACATTTTTTTAGCGGTGTGTGCAGGAATGTGTCCTGGGCGTCTACTCAACTGGCATCCTTTGCTGAACAACAACAAGGAGCCACAACAACACGAAGCCACAACAAAAGGTAGAATGGGTTACACGCTGTTTGATTTCTATCTGGTTCACTGTAATGCAAATGACTTGTTTTGGATCACTTAACCTGCCAATCATTCAACTAGGAATTGGAATATGCCCAGACTCCCTTAAAAAATTGCACCATTTTGAGAGTCGCTGAGTGAAAAAAATCTTTAAAAACTTTGCAAAATGACAGCAGCAAATTCTGAATCATCCATGCCTTCTTGTAAATTCTGCATTAAATGCAAAACAATAAGTTTTTTCTTTCCTGGTAAAAGGTTTCACTGTGTTGTGGTATCGCTGTACCGGCATGTCCTCTATTTCGTGTCAACAGTGCATCTTAGCTGCCGACACGCTGCCTGAACAAACTGCTTTATGAAAGAAGAAAACATCCTATTGACATAAACATTTCTAATTTTCCAAATACAGTAAACAGGAAGTAATATAAGCGACTTCTTTGTCCAAATTGAGAAATTCTCCAGACTCCCTTAAAAAAACTATCAATTTGTGAGTTGTTGAGTTTGGAGAAACTTTATAAACTTTATGAAACGCTGTTGATGACAAACTCTTAATCATTTGGACCTTCTTGTTAATTCAGCATATTCATTAAGTTCTTTCTTTGTGTAAAAAGAAAGCCTGTTCCCAGTGATACAGGTTTATTTGCATACAGAGCAGTAAGTGGTCAAGTCAGATGTTAATGCCAGATCTGTTTTTCAAAAACCCAAATCAAAGGCTTAAGAAATATGAACGCATTAAATCACATACATCCTATAGTTACAGAAATGTGCTCTCTCCAAAACCAGACACACGCGTGTGCTGAAAAAGCTATATAATTAAGAAAAAAGTGCAGGTGTGTTGATAAATAATTAAGCTGCAAATTACCCGCGAATCCTTTTGATCATACATTCCCAGACATGATGAAAAGTCACCGTGCACGACTGGAGACAGACAGCATGCAGGCGGTGCAGATTTGAGGGGAACATGAAGGTTTGTGATCATGTTAACGGCTCTAAATAAACCAGACAGACACACAAAAACTACCTGTACATACACACAGATGTGTGTTTTTTTTTGTTGCTTTAATGAGATCTGTGGCTTTTTGGTGAATTTGCTTTCATTTTACTGCTTGTTGCCTTCACAACTTCTGTCAAATCCTGGCCTGTAAAATCAAGATCAAGCAGGCAAAAAACAACTATAAACAAAAAACTCCTGGGCTAAAAAGAAAAAGTTGACTGCTATCCTCAGTTCTAATTATTTGAGACATCACAGGAACATCTGCCCCATGAATTTGTCTTTGTACGGTTTTTTGAACACTTTCTGTGTTTATAAATCTCTCATGGCAACCTTCACCTTCTTCAGCCGAGTTTCAGTCAAAGCGATGTACCGCACTTTGTTGTTTTATGATGTGATGACCCCCGGTGTCATCTCAGGGTTTGATCTAGCTGCTAACCTGTATCTCTGCTCACTCTGCAGGTGACTGATTAGCGGGGTCTGGAACAACTATGGCGCCCGATGTGTTTGAGATTACATAAGTCCTGACTGCAGTCTAATCATCGTCACTTGCTTCTCCCCGTCCGCAGGCGGCCCACGTTCTGGTTTGGTTATGCTGCTTTAGTTTATCCTCATGTTTTGTCTTGCACCTTAAAACCACCTACACCTACATCCTTCACACATGCACATCACACACTGACTTTGCTGTTTTTCCACACCCCATTACTTTGGTTTTAATAAAACATTCTTTGCTAACTGCCACTCGAGGTCATAACAGACATTGAATTTGGTGAAAGGTTGATTTCGGAGCCTCGCACGCACCGACTGTTGAAGAAAAGCTTTCACGGAGCGATTATATTGTTTTTCAATCTTGTATTTTGTTTTTAGGATAATTGTGTGTTTGAACAGAAACGTGTTCGCCAAATTGCTACAGACCACGATGACAAATTCTATGTGTGTGGCTCGCCTGAATAATTACATGTCTTTTTTGCCAACACTGTAAAGATAAACAGTAATGCAATTTTCCCTACCTGACTGTCTTTTTTTCTAAATCGTGGCTCAATATGTGCTTTGCAGACAGGCTTGTGTTGTGTGTTTTGGTTGCAGTTTGTGTTGCCTATTATCCTATTATCACATTTTTCTGGTTGTACATTATTTCCCAGCAAACATTTGTTGGAAGGTGACATTGTCGCCCTTGCAAAACATGGTTTCCATGCCCCTTTTTAGTTGAATTCTTGAATTTCTCCCTATTTCTTATTTGACTGGTAGTGAATGCAAATCTAACTTAATAACACAAGAACACTGTGCTACTTTAAAGGTATAAGGAGCCTGATTATTATAACCAGCCAGGCAAACAACGATGGACAGTTTTGAGTGACTGTTAAACCAAACTCCATTCAAAAAGCAGGTGATTTATGGGCTGGCTGTACTTTTTCAAAGTAAAACCTTTAGTTCACCATCACTGAGACTATTACCTGATTCTCTTCAGGCTTTAGGCACAATCGGCTCAAATGTCATTCCCTCAGTAACATCATTAACTAACTTTTGATGAAGTGCTAACCACAGATATACAGGATTTGTAAACTGTGTACATAAATTTTGGCAGAATAACTGAACAGGACTGTCTGTGGTAACGACTGGACGAACAAACAATCATACAACGTTGAGTGTTGACAAAAACTCCAATCTAGCACATTTTATGTCCGTGTGACATTGAGAACCAAGTGCTCAAATATTGCTGGACAGTTCAAGGCAACTCAATAGCAGTTAAAGTTAAGCAACGTGTGGTTTACTTTGGATAGAGAGACAAACTTCTGTTTACAGTGTGGAGGGTAAGCCAAAGGCCTACTGGCCACATTCCTGGCCCTCCTCAGCTGTGATGTTGTGTGGTCTTCCTCCTCGGGTCACCTGGTCAGTCAGCACCTGAGGCCGGAAGATGACTTGACTTGTGGGTCTAAATGCAGTTTCAGCTCCGTCGCATACTTTCTTTTGTGCATTCTCAGGGGAGATACTCCCTGACTCATGACGTTTGTGATGTGCTGATTAAGACAAGCGTTTCATCTTCCCCACATGTCCATCTCTTATTCATTGTATCACAATAAATGTATCACTCAGTCACTTATTCTCTGAAGTACATGTGAGGTGCAAGAACACGTGTGAGACGTAGAAAAAAATCTATTTGGATATAAATTTCACGCCAGACTATTGACAGTTATAATTCTTGTGTCCATGTATGTGTAACTCAGTCATTTAGACTGCACTTTTCTGGGTTGAAAACACCAACATTAGATATTTGGAATGCAGCCCGACAATAACAGAAATGAACTTGTCAAACATCAAATTAAAAATGAACAGACACAATGATAAAGACGATCTATAAGCTTCGGTACAAAAAGCTTCACATCGTCTCACTCTACTGCGTCCTGAATATTTCTCCTCCCTCACGAATAACTGCTCCCTATACCCTCATCCTTAAATATCCCTCCCTTCGAGCCCACACACACACACACACTCACACTCACACTCACATTCACATTCACACACCTCCCTCACACAAAGACACACAAGGTGTTGCAACAATGATGTGAAAGTAAAGAAAAGAAATTAAATGAAATCTATAACGATCTCTTCCAGGATGAGGCCGACCTGCAGTAACTGCACCGTGCCTGTAATAACTGTGAACACGCTAATGTCTCGTTTTTAAACAAAACTTAAATTACTCTAAAAACAGACATCGCTGTGTGGAAAAGCTTCGTACCTGCCTCCATCCAAAACTCACTCCGTGACCACCCAGCGTCAGAAATTAAACCCGCCGCAGTACAAAACCACGGCAGTCACACAATAAACCACATCGTCTCCCGTAACAGAGTTAATGAATTAGCTGGTTTGGGCTTAAAGGCTGCGAGTGCACATCCAGTGCACTTACAATGCACTCGTCTGGCAGTGGTGAGGGTGGAAAAGAAAGAGAAATGGAGACTAAAATAAGAGGAGAAAGGAAGGAAGGATGAAGTGAGAGGGCAAGCCGGCTGCAGAGACGTGAAATACATGGAAAAATGAAGACACAAGATGCCATGGCAGAGGATACTAAAAATGGTAAAAGAAGGAAGAAATTAAGAAAGGACAGGGGAGGAGAAGGAGAAGGAGGGATGTAAAAATGCAGGTAGGGAAGAGAAAAAAGGCGGATGGAAAAAGGAAGAAGAAAGAGAAAGGAGAGGAAAGGGATGGCACGAGGGAGTGAGGACATTGCAGAGGAGAAGAGAGGAAAATAAAATGCCAGAAAAGATGCCAGAAAAACAGGAAGATGAGAAGGTAAAATCCTTCTGAGACGTAGCAGAAGAGAAAAGGCACGAGAGGTGAGGAGGCGACGAAGGAGAGTGAAGGAGAAGCGGGCTGCTGAGAGGGCAGCACCAGAGGTCAGGGCCGGCCAATCAGGATCTCCAGCCTCCTGCTTCCAGCATCACTGCATGCGTCTGATGGGAAATCCCACTGAGAAGCCACTGACCTTGAACAAAGAGGAGAGAAGAGAGACGGCAGACACTGAGAGGACGAAATAAAAAAAAGATGGAGTCGGAGGGAGGGAAGACGGTGAGTGAAGAGCAGTAAACAGAGAGAAGACAGAGGTGAAGGAGGCAGAGGGCATAAAGTGCTAACATTCAGCATCAATGACATCAACTGCAAATTAGCAGAACATTTACAAAATAAGAGCAAAAGTTAAGCAAGGGTTGGTAGTCAAAAGGACAGAAAAAAAGGAACAGAGAGAAAGGAAACCTGAAGGGAGGCATGAAAGGAGGTCGGTTTGGAAAGAAGGGGGGACAGACGAACAGCGACGGGACAGAGACGATGATCTTTTTCTTCATCTTTCAGTCACGATAAGCTAAAAATATCTGTAAATAGATTCTGACTTGGCAGGTGCAGCTAGCACGAGCTCGAAAAAGTGGCACGGGGAAGAAAGACATTCAATCAAAATAATTATCCGCTGCAACAAAAAGACAAAAGTTGGCGAGAATTCTTATCTTGTGTCGTGACTTACCTGCCTCGCAGCGTGAGCGTATTTATAGTCAAGCTGCCTCGTTGCACTGGCAGATAATCTTGCTAATTTCAGTAAATGTTTTTTTTTTTTGTGTGTGCAGGTGGTGTGGGGGCTGCTCTGTCCTTAAGTCGCCTGTTTTGGTCAAATAAGGACAACGCCATACACTTGAGGATGCGAGTTTTCTGCTCTGTTGCACGTTAACCACAGAAGAAGTGATTGAAAAATAATTGAAACAGGTAACTGCTTTTCCTTCTGTCGCCTTCTCCTTTCCCTTTTCCCCCAATAAAACCAACCGCGGAGGAAGAAGATGAACCCAGAGGGCGTCACAGCAGAGAGCGTCTGGCTGGTGTCGATTCAGCAAAACACTTTTTCTCTTTATGTAGACACAGACACACACACACACACACAAACATCAGTTCATCAATTTATATTCACGTACTGTAACTCCGTCTAAACTCTATAGAGAGGAAACTGAGACAAGTCCTGCTAAGCTCATAATTATTTAATCTCTTAATTTATATGTATACCTTTCCCTCGTCTTTCCCTCTCAACGGTGCATCATAGCTGCCAGACTTGCCCTGGAATGAAAGTTTAAAATGTGTGTCAGCAAAACTGTGTGTTTCCTCGCTTCCTTTGTAAACATGTGATGTGTTTGGCTGAAGGCAGGATGTCCTTCTTAAAAGAGAAGGAAATTGAATTACGAAGTTTTCTTCCCCGGAGTTATTTTGGTGTCTTCGTTTGCATTTAAAGAAATCAGAATGTCCTGTAAAAAAAGAAAATACAAGGCTGTGAGGCTGTTACAGCTGAAAATCACAGCTTCTTTAAGTAACCAATTATCTGAATTATCTTGTAATAACCTTTACAACACATACAGGAGAAGTGTGTGTGTGTGTGCTGGCGTCTTTTGCGGCGTATTGTGCCGTCTGACTAATTCTCCCTCTTTGTTTACGGCTCGTTAGCATCGAAAAGGGCTCGGCTAAATGCAGCTGGGGGGGAAACAGCAAATTGGGGATTATTAGTCCATTTGCTGATTAGGGAAGTTAGCTACAGTTTCACGAAAAGAATGAAGACAGACGAGAGGAGATTACATTTTGGGTGATGACGAGCCAGCTGCAGGAAAACACTACACAATCAACTGTGTGGCTGCAGCAGAGTACTGGCCTGTTTAGAAGTTAGTAGCTGGATATGGATAAAATGTAGACCAGTCAAGAAAGTACTGTATGTTTTTGGCATTGTATGTTGCTGCAACCAGAGATTAAGTTAAATTTTGACATTTTATATGTAACATATCAACATTTCTACAATACTAACCAGATCACTTTTAAATGACATGTATATGAGCTGACTTTCATGTCAGGAGGAGGGTACGGTGGTGGACTGAAGGCTATTTTTCAGCATTAGTGGGAACAAAACCAGATATTGTTGACGAGACAGAGGGACCGAGTGTTTTTAAGGAGACGTCTGGAGAAGTTCCAGCCCTGTGTGGCGACAGGAGCAGATAACCTAAAACATGATCTTTTCCCTTTTACGCCAACGCCGTGGTTTTTGTGCCTAAACCCAACCAGACCACAGGCGAGTTTCAACACATCTGTTGTCCTGAAAACCAAAGGAATCAAAGTATCTCTGACAAAACATCTTGTTCAACGTTTGTTCAGCTGTTTTCACATTTTTCTGCTGAAGAGGGAAAGTTTGTGTGTTGTCACTTTAAATATAGACACAGCATGATTTTGTGACATGTGACATATGTTCAGCATACACACTGAATTACAGACTTTTCAGGAAGTGGACTGGGCATCTTGTGTCTAGTAATGGGAACCAAAATATATTTGTATATATTCATAGATTCTGTAATTTTGAAAATTAGGGATGACGTGGATGCAATTTTATTTTTCTTCTTTCTTTCTTTCTTTCTTTCTTCTTCACATCTAAAAATAAATAAATAATAAAATTTGGATATTTTATATCTTAAAACATGTAAGGAGGTTTTCTTTAAAGAGCTACGCGTGTGTAAATGTTATGGAAAAGTTTTGTTTACCTCACTCAGATGTGAATATGTTGCGTATTGTTTCATTTAGGACCCTGAACAGACTTACTGACTCTCTGGGAGTCTGTGTGATGGATTTGCTTGTGATGCATGTCACTTTTTCCCCTTCTGCTTTTTGCTCAGAGTTCAAAGTTTCCTGCACGGCCCAGGATTCCTCCTGCTGATAATCAGCAGGGTTCAAGATGCTTTCAAGTGCGTACGAAATATGCAACACACACACACACACACACACACACACACACACTCTCAGACTTTATACATATTGTAGAGACTTATATCCACCCATGTACAGGACAAGCACACACACACACATATGTACACATGCACACTCAAACACTTCTTTATTAATAAGGTAAACAGTCCTGTCCTCTCCTGTGGGAGGTTTGTGGGACGGGAACTGTCCACACACTGCTGAGAACCATCCACATCTCTGTTTCTCCCTTTGTTTGTCTCTCCATCGCTCTCTCTCTCTCCGTCATACACACTCACACTCACACACACAGACACACACACCCATGTCAGAGGCTGGGTCCACATGTGGTTAGGTGGCCTATCCTCTGTTTCCTCGTCTCGTCTGAGCGGCGGAGCCGAGCCCTCGGGGCACTGCTGTCTAATGAGCCGCTGGCTGCTCTGCGTTTGTCCTGTCAGAACAGAAAAAAAACCAAAAAAAAACGACCTCGCTGCTTTTCGCCGAAGCCACGTTATCTCTGCGGGGAAGCTCGCCGGAGCTGCAGCATCTTTAAAAGGATTTAGTGCAGCTGAGCGTGAAATCCCAATCTCTCATGGTGGATATCCTCCTTTAAACAGATGTTAAAACCACATCCACCTGGAAGCAAGGGGTGCACGGTCACCTGAGGGCTTATGTATCTGTCGGTACATGTTTATTATTGTCAACTGCATGTTAGGTGACACATATAGCTCAGAATATGTATATATGACACGCCATAGGATGTGTTTTCTGTATGTTTGAACTAAAAACCTGGAAGACTGATTGTCCTTGTGCTGTGCATGTATCAGGCAGGCATTTATTTCACATCACACCTCATTTTTAGACCGTTATAAAAAGGTTATAGTCCAGATTTTCTTTACGTTTCATGTTTGACCAAATCCTGAAACTATTGCTTGGGTTATGAATAAGAAATTAAAATAAAAAAGGCACATTTTGATTCAGATAAATTACTTTTTGACGACTTTATTTGAAGCTGTATTTAACCACAGACCCCACAGTGTCCCGGAGAGCCCGTCTCTATATTTCACTATGTCGTCTAAGAACGCTAAAATGCCAAGTGCTGAGCTTTGTACCATAGATACTTTAAGTTGTCATCAATAACCGGAACCAGAAATCTACATGGTACCATTCAGATCTGTGAGTTTTTGTCTGGTTTTCGCTTTTAAATCTAAAAGTGACTCTTTATTATCTTATAAATGCTGTTATATTATATAGTGACAGAGATTCTGACCCTCTGTGCATCGTGGAGGGTAAAGAAAGACATTGTAAGTGTCCCAAAATCTCAGCAGGGAGGATTTACTGGGTTGCAGCAGCTTTTCCACATATGAATTTGGCCATTTTCCTCATTTGCCAAAGACACTCTGACTGCTGTTTGTCTTCATAGCGGTGCTGCGTGGGTTGAATTGTGGGACATTTCTCTCTTATTTTGAACGCCTTTTATTTTGAGCGCTACGGAGTGAAGGATCTGTTTTATTGTCAGACTAACTGTAGAGAAAACGCTGAGGATGACACGGTTGTTAAATTGACCTGAAAGTCTCTTTTTTTGGGGGAGAATAACTGAATAAGATATTTTGTGCTAATTGTTTGTTTTGTCTGGTGTGTTTTTTGTTTTATGCGCTGAATCATGCCGGGTCTGAAGAGATGCACCGACCAAATATTTGGTAATAAAAAATAACTGTCAATCGCCTCCTGGTCTTTGAGATAGAGTTGTTTGTTTGGATGCTAATTTCAGTGAGGGGTTCTCGGTAAACTGCGGCAACGTTTTATAACTCTGTTGGGGTCTAGAGGGTTAAAACCAGTCCTGTGCTGTGCAGCAGTGCCATGATCAGTGGGTTTAACAGCATTTTGCAGAATGCACGACAGCAAACGTAGATGATGGATCATTTCCAATTGCTGTTTCACTGGTTGTTCAGGTTCATCAGTGCACATACAGTTACCTGTGAGTACAGTATGTACAGTATGGAGAGACTGTGTTTTTTGATGTGGGTCTGAAACAACCTCAGACTCCCTCGTGACTTGACTCAGAATAAATGATGATCCTGGCTAGTTTCTGGATAACCACAGGATTGTCTCTCCAGCCCTCCCGCTGCACCACATGGAAGTGATCAGGCATCACATACATCACTGAAGAGACAAAACCAAAAAAAAGAAGAGGAATCCCCAAAGTGCAGGCATCCATTGTCTCTGTTTAGTACATAAATCAAATGCATAATGGAAACGCACGAGCGGGAGAACACATATTGATAAAGACCCGGAGCGTGTAGGAGGTCTGCTGCAGTTGGGATGAAGCAGAAATGAAGGAAGCCGTGACACAGACGTCAGCGTGTTGCTGTCAGCGCTCTGCAGGCGTGTGTCGGCTCAGTGCCGAGGGAGAGGGGGAACCCCGCTGAGAGGGAAGTCCACCGAACAGCTCATCACACACACCAGTGTTGCTGTGTGTGTGTGTGTGTGTGACAGAGAGAGGGAATTACAGCACTACTGCTGCTTTAATTCATCACAGCTCTTCATGATGCACTCCTACACACTGTTGCTCTCTGTGGGTATGATGTTCATGTGCACAGTGTCCTTGTTACTGAGTGATTACATTAAGACAGCAGCTGCAGTGTTGACACACATAAATACTTCTAGTGGGGAAGAAAACTTAAGTTCTACTTGTTTGTAATGCAGATCAGTTAAATATTAGTCCGAGTATCGATGGAAACAGCTGATTCACATCTCAACATCCTCTCTCTTTCAGTGTCCTCGTCCCCAGCTCTCTCTGCTCTCTGCTTTGTTCAGGGTCAACGGCTTCCCGGCAGGACTTCCCATCAGAGGGATGAACGCAGGCCGAACACAGGAGGTTTTCTTGCACCTTGTAAGACGTCCCCGCAGGCAGCCAGCCGAGTGCCTTCCTCCTCCTCCCCTCTTTTATAGGTGAATCGGGACTGAAGCACACTTAGGAAGTGAACTGTGGAGGATTTCTTCTACTAATGCGTGGTGTGAGCAAATGAGGACAATGACGTTCAAACCTGGGTGGCACCAAGTGGCTGAAATGATTTGCAGTTGTCTGAGTGAGAACAGAATCGAGATGAAATTGAAGTTACAACCAGTGGAAACACACGTCATTGAAAACCAAACATATCCAGGTGTTCTTGACGAGATGTTGTGACATTTTTGAGCCAAAACAAGATCTTTACCTCGCGCTAACCAAGTGGTTTTTATGCCTAAACCTAACCAGAGCCTTGCTGTTACAACGTAAGATTGAAAACTGACACATAAAGAAAAATAAACACATCTTTTGTTTGCTGATCAAACATACAAACACAAGTCTTTTCCTTAATAAATCTCCATTCTTGCTCACTTGTGGTGGTTAAATACTGTCCATGTGTTTGCTCTAACATCTATTTGTGCCTTCAGTTTCCTTCTTTCCTTCCCCCACGCATCTCTCTCCATTCATCCTTCCTCTCTTCCCTCTTTCTAATCTCCTCCCTGACTTCCCACGTCTTCCACACACACTTCCTCTCTCAGCTGAATGAAGGTTAAACGCATGCACACTTATCTGCGTTGTGAGGAGTAGCAGGACATTACATAATCTACTCCACCTTATCAAATCGCTCCCATTTTTTCTTATCTCGGCGGTCGATCGGAACTTCAACTTCGATGGTGCTACCGCTTCTCTGATGCAATTTAGATTGTTCCCCCCAGGTGGAGGAATGGTGTCTCAGCAGGTTAAGGCAGTAACAAAACGTACCTCGCCGTACCGTACCTGCTCTATCTATCGTAGATTTGAATCATGTATTTCCTCCACGCGCACCTATCTCCTCCTGCTTCCTCACGATTCAACGTTCACAACTTCATGACCTTCAGTCTCTCTCCATCCCATCGTTCCTGTTGCTTCTCCTAAAGCAGAAAATGCTGCTAAATACTGAGATTTCCAAATCCTTCCGGAAGAGGAAAGTAAGCCCCTATCTCCGATCGGCTTGTTTAGTTTTACTTTAAACTCTTAATGAGAAGTTTTATCTTCACACCACCTATATTCACCGCTATCTGTCACACATCAGCCATGAGAGGAGGAGGAAGAAGCAGGGGAGACTTGAGGAACTTGTATTTATCTCTCTGCGTCGCAGCGCTGAATTCTTTGCCATAATCGAATGAGAAAAAATGACGAAGCCATTTTGGGTTAATTAGGGACTTGACCCCGCGGAGAACAGGGCCACCCGGTTTATCTCCCGCTCTAACAAGCGCGTGGCTAACAGCCGTTTAAAACACCACTTATTTACATTTAGAGTGAATCTTATGGCCCCGGCAACCCCTTGGCGGGAACTTTTACGACTCGCGCTTACAAAGAAACAAATGTGTTTAAGTGCCTCGCTTTTTAAAAAGTAATTAACCCATTTGTTTGAATGTCACGGTTCGTGTGGTTTTTTTCCCACCGAGTGAAGGTTTGATTAGACATGGCGTCGGTTTGTTATCCACTCAAGAGTATCTGTCCATTTCATCTCACCGCCGTGTCCGGAGGCAAACTCCCTTTTTTCTGTTGTTAGATTGGTGAGTGTGAAATCAGAAAGTTAACGTCAAACACGCCGTGAGAGGGCGAGAGAGAGAGAGAGAGGGCGAGAGAGAGAGAGGTGTTTAACTTCGCTGTTCCTATTTAGAAATTAGTCAAATTTTCCCTGCTTGACAGCCAATTTTGATGTCGACAGTAGAGTAATTGAGAAAACACACACACACACACACACACACACACACACACACACACACACACAGGGTTTGGTAGTAACTCTTTGTGTAATCGGCATTACATATCAAATAACAAAACACATATATAACTGTAATCAGCCCAGATTACATTTGAAAAAAAGTACATTTTAGTTACATTGTCAGGGAGTACTTGATTACATTTTTGATAATGTCTTTAGCAATTTTTGTAATTATGAAAAACAATATTTTCAGGGATAACTAATGCCCTGAAAAGTGTCGTGGCGATTACAACCTTACAGGAGCTTTAACCGTGGATCTTCATCTTCTCACTGCAAAGCCGCGCAGGGAGCTGAACACAAATCACAACAGTTGGTCTTCGAGGTTTTTTTATTGGAAGCAAATGTGAATCTGTGGACTAAAGACTAAACCAAAGGTTATTGTGCAAAATGAACTGGTAAATTGCGAAATAAATGGGATTCCCAAGAAGCATCACATGCCACAAAGCTTTATATGAAACAGTGACAGTGATACAGTCCGGCATTTGATGTGGCTTAGGTGGTGGGAGCGGGTTGCCAGTTATTTGCAGGAGCAAAAGGTTTGTAACCCTCCTCCTGTACTCCTGTCCACATGTTGAAGTGAAGGGTCTCGATCGAGACGGTTAATCCCAAATTATTTCCAGTGTGTACATGTGGCATTCATGGACAAAAGCCAAACATTTAACTTGATTCTTATCAATCTAAACCTAAACCTAATAGACCTTAACTCATGTCTCATGACCACACATGACATGATACTCAAAGCATCTGTGTTCAAATCAGGACATATTATTGTTGAGTTGCAGCGACGTTAATGATCTCGATGCTACTCTTTTGACAACCACACACACACACACACACACACACACTCACACACAGTTTGCCAGTTGCATTATTGATCTGTCAGGCGTCTGACATTTTGCTCACCAGGTGTCTTGAGAGCAGCAGGAGTTTCAATCCAACTCTTGACTTTTCTTTGAAGCCATATTTTCCAACACGTGCATCGATAACCGACACTTCATTGGCTAATTTGACAAATTTGCTTCGTTGTGCTGTCGGTACCACAACAGCGATGATGAGAATGTCGTACATGTTCGAGAGATGATCTGAATGTCTAAGGATCTCAGAAATAATCAAGGGCAAGACGATGATCTCACAACATGTAAGCAGCAGTACACAACACCTCAACCTCCCTCTCCCCCTCAACCCCGTTCTAACACACTCAGTCCTCCAGCTCTCAGCAGCACAGCTGTGCAGCGCTGACGCAATCGCAGGTCTCGAGGAAGGGCTTAAATGTTGCGAGCACGGCTCTCCCGCTCCGCTCCGAAACACAAGCGAGCCATTGTGGGTACGCTGAGTGCTGGTAACAGCTGGACCACACGGCGGTTATCTTGGACCCCGACCCCGCGGCGATGACAGGATCAGCTTTGGCCAAAAGCTGCCTTATCCACAGTCGGCACATGATAACATGATGGATGAGCGTGAAGACAGGCCAGAGGAGCGAGCTGGCACACAGTGAAGATTTCTATGCTTATAGTGGGTGGCAGTTTACAAGGGCCTCGTTCTAGACTTTTAACCCACGTGTTAATTAACATGTAGCGTGTTGAAAGTTTAAAGTAGTACTTAGAGCTGTTTCATGCATGATTTATGTGTGACAATCAAAGAGAGGCTGCAAGAGACTTGAGTGTTTTCAACTTTACTGAATCAAAGCTACAAATCATATTGACGGTTACCAGTGTTGGTAGTAAGAAATGGACAAATCAAAGAAAATGACTCAGTTATACTTTAGATTTCTGGCTTTTGAATTTCACGTTTTGCTGACATCTGTAGCCACCAACATACAAATAACCCAGCTTGTGTAATGGGAGCTACAGCATGCAAGAGCCAGTTTTTTAAAGGCACTGATATTTTTCAGTTTAAATGACTTTTTCCAAAACAAAGTGGTATAAGATCTTTAAAAGAAAGTTTAACATCATTTAAGTAAAGCAGCATTTTTCATGGATGAAACAGGCAATGGTCATTCCCCTGCATCCGCCCATGTGTGCCCTTCTGCTCCGATAAAGGTTTCATTCCTCTCCATGGGAACCGGACGCCATCCTCCAGCCACTAAAGTGACTATAACCAATCAGATGGTGCGACACAATATGACGGCATCCGCCACGTGGAGTCAAAGTGTTAAAGGACATTTTCTCTCTGTTTAAAATGTCATTTCTGTAGAGCGACACTCATTAAAAGTGTTGAGATTTAAAGGTGCAAAACTGTAAACCTGACAAATAAAGGTTGAAAATCTACCTTCACACCAGAAATGGTGATTTTCATGTTGAGCTTTTGCATCCATGGGCAACAACGCACACATTTGTTTTCTCTTCTTTGATTAGTTAACCTCCACAGAAAAACCCTCCCATGACCTGACGCAGATGTCAGGACCGTCAGGAGGTACGTCCATCATCGAGGGTGTATATTTATGAGAGGATTATGTTTGGACCTCTGCTTCCTGCAGCCTTTGACCCCAGTTTATCCCCACATGTTATTGGCTCATGAGTGATGTTCAGGCTCCCCTTTGATATTCTCATTGCACGTGGATCATAACAAAGTTAAGGACAGGTTGATTTTTTAACTACAAGGATGCGGTTCTTTTATTTTATCTCATATTTATCAAAACACATCTGACATTTCAGGAGAATGTTTCCTTCTCGAGCACCAACAATGGACTCAGAACCACATATTTTTATTTTTCCCTTCAGTTTTCAGAGCTTGGTATTCATAAAGGCAAAAATAACTATTTTCTTAGACGTAAAAATTATATGGCTCTTTTGCTATCTCTTTCCTTTACACACACACACACACACACACACACACACACACACACACACACACACACACAGACACACACACACACAAAATATCAGACTGACAATGAAAGGTGCAGACAGCTACAAAAAAGCTGTCACACAAACTCAAAACTAATTTTCCAGGGGGGTCCAAGGTAGATATGCGCCTTTAGATAGGAAAAAGGAAAAAAAAAAAACATGAAAAATTCCTGCTTCTGTCCCATTTGTATTACTCCTAACATTCACAACATGATGCAACGCTTGCAGCTCTGAGTTGCAACTCAAGTGTAACACCTGTGTGGCGCTGGAATATTTTCTCAGCCTGACGTTTTTCTGTCAGAATATTTGACACAAAATGGTCATTTTTCTCTTTAGGCGATGAGGAAATATTAAAAAGGCGAGATGTTAAGTACAGAACTAAGTAGCTTACGGATGAGTGTCTCGAATCCTGACGAACGTGTTACCTGTCTGGCTTTTGGGCATCTAAGTGAAGGGGCTGACACATGCGAAAAGAAGTGACATCTACTTTCAAAAATTCAAATTATAAAAAAAAGGAGGAAGAGAGCGAGAGACGTTTGTGTCTGAGAGAGCTGAACTGAGCGAGTCACCGAGGCTTTGGCTCTGAGTCAAATAATTCCCTGCACCAGCTGATGTTAACATGAGCAGCAAACAAATGAGGCCCGCGGATGAATCCTGTCATATCCCATACTGTCTCCGTACTCTTCTCCCAGCGCCTCTGTGGAGGAGGAAAAGGTGGAGGGAGTAGACTTTTGCCACATTGAGCACATCTGTCAGAGCTTTGTGTGTGTGTGTGTGTGTGCACATGTATGGGTGTGTGTTTATTTTTTTGCTCTGCACTAATTGCATGACATTTGTGTACTGCTCTTCACTGTGGTAAGTGTGGCTACCATGGCGTATTGGCCAATTTCCCTGTTAAGTTTAAGTTTCATGCCTAAATTACAAATTTGATTGTTGTTTGTTTCACTCTCTTTGGCGGCATCTGTGGCGATAAGCTGTAATTGCAGTTGTTGTTTTGGACCTTACTTCCAAACAGAGACGCGTGTGTCTTTTGACTTGCACTGTTTTTTTGAATTTTCAGTGTCTGTAGTCACTAATATTTTCTTTGTTTGTTCGGCCATAGTAGCTGATTTGCAACCGGTGGCGCTCCCAGAAATCTTTCATAGGGTTGGCCAGATGGGGACTCAAAAAAATCTTGGGGCGGCAACCAAAAGCTGGGGGTGTATATCTCATTTTCATTCGCATTAACTATAATGAAAAATATACATTATTGATTTACTGTAGTACCAAAAGGCGTATTGATACCATTCAGCCACTTAAAGTGGTGCTCCATCTCCTCCTTCCATTGCGTTCATGGAACAACACCTCTGTTGTTTGAATCATCTGCCCCCTCAGGTGGTTACCAGTTTGTTGCACTAGCTAACATTTCTGAAGCTAGCAAGTAAAAAATGATTTGTCCACATAAAAATGTTATCAATATTTAGTGTATCAGGGCTCACATAAGTCAATTAAAAAACAAATCTGTTGAGTAAGCTCTGCCTATCCTCTGGTGGACCAAACACTGCTGGGTGATGGAAAAACGTGTTGCTAACTGTGCGCTGCTTGTGATTTTTTTTTCCAGGAACATTGATACTGACACTGAGATCGCAATATTGCAAATGCAAGAGCTTTCATCAGTCGGCCATGGGTTCAATCACCATTTTTTAAGGTAAGAGTCAGATGAAAAAGGACGCAGAACTACTTCCTGACTGGGGTGAAGAGAGAGAGGAGAGAGAATCCAGTGTCTAGTTACACAACATGTCAGAGTATTACTGTATATAAATCCTGTTCGCTGGGCAGCAGCGTGTGGTACATGCAGGGCAGATACAGTAGGTACGTGTAGAAACAGTTATATGCACAAAGTGGAGGTGCGCGGAGCAGCCATGTATAATGAATGAACAGCTGAGCCACTGGAGGACGAGGCGAAGTAGATGTTGGTTTAGTTTTTTTTTTGACATATCACATGCTAGCGTGTCATGCATATTTCATTGGGCATGTCTGGTTGGGCTGCAGCTTGCCTAGGGAGCCAGACAGATGTTGCATGTGCCTGTGTGTGCATGTGTGTGTGTGTGTGTGTGTATATGTGAGTGTGTCTGAATGTTTATGTGTGTGTACCTGACTGTGAGGTTGAGGACTGATCTGAAATATTGTTAAGTGATGTTTCTTTAACACTTGCTTGTTTCTTTATGAACTTGCTATCAGACGGGTTAAAATAAGGGCAGAAACATGGTTCACACAAGTGTGCGAACACAAACGACACCTCACCCAGCGGACACAAACGTGCGTCTTCAGTGAACATACTCAACATACTCTTAAACACCGGTGAAGGTAACAAACATCAGTCCATAAAGGGATGATGTAGAGCTAATCAGAGCATTACGATGACCAAACATGACGTCTGTGGAGGAATGTATACTGCTGTACCTACGGCAGAAGAGGCAGACAAAAGAAATTTATGAGAAGAGGTGACAGTATGCCGTTGAGTTGGACATGTTGAGCTTGAGCTTCGTTAAACTGGTCAAACTGGTTGTTCTGAGTGGAAATTAACCCCAATGAAAGGGGTCAGCTTCTTGCTGTAGCACCTGTTGTGTTATGATTTTCAGGTGACACAATCCAGAATCCAGAATCCTTAGAGTGTCTTGGTGTGCCTGCATGCAAGACAATCGGCAGATTGTCCGAGGCATAAGATGATCTCGAAAAGCCCCCCCAGCAGATTATTGTATGGGTTAGAGAAGCTTTTTGTGACCCAGGGTGCAGAACATCTGACCTGATGTTCCCCTCCTGTCAGCGGTCCTGCTTTTGTGGACTATGTTTCTGCCTTAGGAGAAAATAGCTTACAATATTAGTCTGCACAAATACTAATAAATCAAAAGACTCATCATTCTGTCATCCCCAATTTAAAGCCCATATAATTATTTTCCCATTAAAACATGTTTCAAAGTTATCTACAGAGCAGAGCTCCACAACTGAATGCTAACTTGATGGTATTTATTGTTTTCTTCCAGTTCCCCAATTGCATTTCTTGTTGGCTCCTGCTGAAGCTGACACAGAGAGAGAGGAACCGATACATCATCTTCAACTGATTAGTAAAAAGAAATCAGATTGTGAAGCCGACAAAAATGTGATGGATGTCAAAGAGTGCAGATAATCGACTGAGGGTTGGGGTTTTATGTTCCTTAAAATATTTTATTCACAACCACATATAGATTGTTTCTTTGAATTGAGTTGCGGTTTGGAAGTAAGTATACTTAAATTATGCAAATAATCCCAAGGAGATGCTTTATTTTGATGTAGACCTCAGTAGGTCCGTACCTTATTCTTCAAACAGTCTGCCTCATCCTTTTACTCCTCATGCATCATGCATGGACATTGTTTGATGCCATTTTCAGTTCACTGAGTCTATTTGTTTGGCAGATCTATTCCATCAAAACTACACTAATCCTAAAGCCTTCTGCATAAATCAATATATTTCAACTCCTTCTGAGACTCTCAAGAAGTGCAGGAGTGTCAGAGTTGACACTGTGTGGCTGTGATAATCTCATTCTTCCTGTGATAATTATGTTTCATCAGAAGGACCTCTGATGTTTAAATCATACTGCATAAAGGCAGTCAGAGTTTTCCATCAGATAAACTGCTGACTTGGGATATTTTGCAGTGTTTTCTGTATCTCCTGTTACCGATTTATCACCCACATTGTGTTTCGTAACTGTGATATATTGTGTATTTTTAAAGCTATATCACTCACTCCCCTTGAAAGCCGAACACATCGTCGTATATTAATGGGTCTTTGCCACCTCTTGTATGTTTTTTAACACATTGCTCATTTTAATTGTTAGCATTGGAGAGTGGCCAAGGTTTCCTTGTGGCCGTATTGCTTTTGGCTGTTTGCACCTCTCAGGGAATTGTTTTTCCAGACTTGGAGAGTTCCCCCCCTTCTGGAGTCTGAGCCAGGCCGAGAACGGAGCCCTGGGGTACTCCTCGTTTCCTGTGAACACACACACAGCCAACAGTGGGACACGCCATACACACCGGCCTCGTTCACATGGAGAACTGTGCCCATGAACCAGCCCCCGCTCCAACCTTGTCTCATAAGAATTACGTTCGTGTGCAGCTATTCTGCATTAGTGAGTTACAGTGAGTTCAGTGTTAAAGCAGGAAGTGGAGGTCATGGTAGAGAATGGGGCTGTGGTCTTTCATGTCTCAGGTTCAAATCCTGTCGCAAAGTAGTGGACAGTCTTAATATTTTCATTATTAAACCATTAGTTGTCTGTTTGGTTAACCAGTCCATGGGCCACACATACCTGGTGCAGAGAAAAAAAACCAGTAAGTCCTTGAAAACAAATGTATTATGACTCATGCCAAAAAAAAGTTAAGGCTTTCACAAACAGTTTTTGGGCCCATGAGCATGCAGAAGAGTCCTTCACTGGGTGAGCCGGCCGACTCCCCAAACACATGTTGGCACACAAATAAAAATAGAATTGATGATGGCTCATTGAGACTTTTTACTGGCTGAGAGTGTTTGTGACTCTCCAAAAATTGTTTCATTGTTTTCCTTTTGCTTTATGTGACCTGCTTTTCTAACTGCAGCCACTATGCCAAATTTGCTGCACAGCCCGGCATTGGGGGGTGTCTCTGGACAACTTTGGAGCTAACTTTGGACTAGCAGCACAAAGCCTAGGGTGCAGCGACGGTACCCCTGCAAAATAGTGTCACAGGTGTCACATTTGCTCGTTGAGAGGCGAGTCCTGACATTAAAATGGTAGAATCTCTACAAAAGAAAAGGTAACAGCTGCTGGCTTGTGTAGGTTTGTACCGTTAGTGACCAGGTTAGGGTAACTTGTCATTGTCAGCGTATAGGTTGCTAGCTCTGAGGTTGTTGTTGTTGTTTCCTGTGGCGACAGGGATTTTTTTTTTTTTAATACGCAGATAGTGGATGGCAAGACAATGCCGACAGAAGAAGTCAGCCAATTGCAGTCTTGACACAAAAAGTATTTACAGGTGAGTCAGACTGGAGACCAATACAGAACCACTTTTTTTGTCAGCAGCACCATGTTCTTGTGTCTTGTAAGAAACCACAGATACAGTTGACAATGACTTGTCTGAGCACTCAACTGTGGCACGGCTCTGCAGATTCTAACCAACCACATGATGTCAACTTTTCTTTTTGAGTCTGTGCAATTAAAACAATTAGCGATAAACAATGCTCTGTCAAATGCTTCAACTTGGGCAGCAACTTCTGCAGCAAAGGCTGCATATGGACATCATTCTTAGAAGATACTGTACAGTTGCCCACTCAGTTTCAGTTTGTCCACATGTACAAACTCTAAGATAACACAAAGAGATCACTCACCGTATCATATCACAGTGTTTAAACAAACCCATTGGGGCCGAGTGAAGTCTGGCACCAAAGCAAACACATATTTCAGTATTGTCAGCATACAATCACTGTAAAAATATATTGGTTATCATAGCTGCCGTGCCAGCTCAATGAAAGATTTCATTACTACAGCACTGCACTGGGCCAAAGATAAAAAACAGGCTCATGATAAAACATCAGACACAAAATCAATTGAAGGCGTATAAATAATAATGTTGTCCATTCAAACCCCAATCATTATTTTCCTATACTGTTTATTTGGTAAATATGTCCGGTACAATGACATCAGTGTCCTTTTCTTTATCACCATTTCTCAGCCTGTCGGTTCTGGTAAAACTGATCTGTCCTATTGCGGTTCCTCTTTGACCTCCAGTGTGTGACTGATGTTTTTATTGGTGTCCTACTGACTCTGGAGTGATGCGCCTATTACAGAGGTCACAGAGGTCCATTATGTTACGACCCCCCACCCCTAACATGGCTTGACAGCACAGCTCGGGCTGCTTTTCCCAAAAGCATTTTCAGACTAAGCCCATTGTTGTTCCGTTACCTCGCAGTGGAACAAAAATTAAACTTCTGATCCTAAAAACTGTTCACAAGGAATAAGTCATAAGTCATCATCCACCCGTCACCCCACCTCTCGCCATCGCCTCAATTTGAATTTGTTCCACTTCATTTTCAAACACTCACATGATCCTTTTGCACAAGTTCCAGATTACATGCATGTCAGTGAATGTCCAGCCCTGGATGGTCCAGGGGGGAAGTGATTGGGGGAACTGCAGAAATATCTTGCAGTAATTGAGTTAAGCAGCAGAGACAGTAGTGTTGCTGTAAGAGGGAACTTAGGGCTTATTATCTGCGGTTCGGAGTTATTTACTGTCTAAGCATTTTTGACATGGTCGCAACTCACAAATTAGCTGCGGTCAATATCTCAATAATCTGGTTTCGCTAATAGCACGTATGTATTTCCATGACATGAAACTGGGAGTTAATTTTTTTTCAAAACTTTTTTTTTCTTGCAAAACTTCAGAGTGACGTAGAATAAGTTGCGATTTAAGAGCAATTACAAAAAAAGTTCAGTTCAAAACATAGGCATGTCCGGATGATAGCTCTAAGCTAAAGCTCTTAGCGAGGGGTCTACTAAATTATTGACATGCTGCTTACTTACCATATTTTCACTCTTGCCAAAGATGCCAAACGATGAGGGGAAAAACATATTCATCTATTCCCTAAGTGCTTCAAAGCACCCAAAGTGTAACCTAGACAAACTGAGCCAAATACAAACACTTGAAAAGAATATGATGATGTGGAAGCCAAATGGTGCCGAGCAGCGTCTGTAACAGGAGGCAGCGAGGGGAGTTTTGAAGAGCCATGCTGGGTTGTTGGCGGTGATGACATTCAAGCCGCGACACAGCTCACCAGGATGCGATTTAGAGCGTGTTCTTCCACCTTCCAAATGATGGCACATCTAAGAGGTGAAAATAGATCCTTCTGCCTTCTCGCAGAGTTCACAGACACTTTATTTCTGCTACTGAATCATGAAAAAGGTCTTTTTGGCTTTTGGAAGCTATGAGGCATATTAAGCTTAGTTTCGGCTCGGTTACAAACCTTCCCCAGCTCATTAAAACTAAGTTAAAAGTTAAAATAATGCTTGTTCTATTAAAAATAACAGTTTACTGACATTTTTGGTATGTTTACTTGACCTAAAAGGTTATATTTCATGGCCAAAGCAGTCTTAAAAGCAACAGCTAAATTTATTTTTCTATTACAAATGTGCTATGATATGAACTCAATGTGACCTAGTTGAGGCGAGATGGGAATAAATTACCCAAATCAATCATGTAGCCCATCAGAGATCAAATCTCTTTCATAAATTGAAGGTGTCCGTCACTTTAACATCCTGTCACGTCCCATTTTGGGACGGCAGGGAAGCTTGGCTGGTTTATAATGTTCAGGTTCAACTCACAGAGCAGCTGACGTGGTTGTGTCAGTTGAATCCCAATCCGCTCCTGACCGTGAGATCTGACCTCTCTTTTGAAAACGTACACACATGCATCTCAGAGGAATACACCAATAAGCGAATTCCTGATTACGCTGTACGCACGAAGGCCACTGACTGTTCTGGAGATCTTGTTTTTCATTGATTATGTTGTACGTTGACCTCATCCTGGGGGGCTCAGCGAGGAATTCATCCAAACTTTGAAAGGAAAACAAACTGGGCTCCAGTCATGCACTGTAATGGATCCTTGGGAAAACTCTGGTTTCCAGGGCTAACTGGGACACTCAAATTAAACTACTCTGGAGAAACAATGACACAGACCTTAATATAACTGAGCAAACAAATCTTCGTTTGGGTCAAACTCGGATATATACATATAAAGTATGAAGTACAGCCATTACAAAATACAAAGAATAAGTATATCGACCCTACTTTGGTGGTAGGTTACTGCTTCGTGATTTCATGCAGTTTTCTTTTGAAACATGTCTGCATGCACTGTGTGAATTTGTTCCATTTACTTTGGCAATTCTGGGCCTTGTGACAAGACACAGCAGCATGTATCACCAAGAAACAAAAGACTACAAGCTCTGTGGCGTCTCCGGAATTTGCATGTCCTTCCTCTTTAATACCATCTGCAGTCAAAACTGGCACCAGGGCACACTGCATCAGTCTCAGACCAAAACTGAGTTGACGGTAGTGATCAATCATTTGGTAGCAATGGCTGCACAAAAGTCGCATTTTGTTTCTGAGGATTCAAGTGAGTCTTCGGTGAAGTTTAAAATGGGAGAACATGGAGATTCAATGGCATAATTAGTATTTGGGATGAAAATGAGCTTTGTTAATCAAGCTAAAGCTCTTTAAGAGCTCTCATGGGCAGTGTTGAGTCTTTTTTGTCTAATTGTATGGATTTATCTAAAGACTAAGATGCACAAATTGCAAACTGGAGTCCCATGGGAACAACCTACAACTTGCTGAGAGAGTACTCGTGGCACTCAGTGGTTTCCAAGAATGAGAGTGACTGCCAGAGAAACTTGTGTTCAGGTTCTACGATGGAAGGTTCGAGGCCGACCTGGATGCGCCACAGTGTGGCTCACAGATGATCTTAACTGGGCCCACCAGTCAGAACTTATCAGAATCTCCCAGAGGGCTCCAGGTGGATTCACGGGCACACTGGAACAACTCAATGATACCTCGGATCACCGTGACTCGCTTACCACCATCTATGTCTTCCCTCTTGCGGCCAAAGCTGTGACAAATGAGCTGTGCGGGACAACTTGCTCAGGAGGATAGGATACCTACTAATGCAAACCAGGCAGGTGTGCCCATCCACATGGGGTGCGAAATGAACCAACAGTTCGAGGAGGCTAAATCTTGTGCAGCAAAGCCACTTAATCCACCAAATCATTATGCTCATGTATCTATCATTTTATGACGCATCAGGCCCAAAGTGGGTGAGGATGGCTGTGCGATTCGTGGCGGTACAACGAGTTGGACAGGGTTTCAATCTACTCCCTGATCAGTCAGAGACTACTTGGCAATACTCACAGCGGCCTTCTTGGTGTTGGGAGTCTTCGCCACCCACCTCCTGTCCTTTGAGGCAGCTGTGAAGAAGAGAATAACACGGGTCACTTTGCCTGCTTTGCAAGGTTTCTTGATTGCCCTGAGGCCTTGCAGGTTGGTTCCCGATCTTGATTCCTTTTTCTGCATGGCTGTCTTTCGATTGTCGGTCAAGATAGCAATGCCCTTTGAATCAACATGGTTTACTGGAATTGTCGCCTTATGAGGCTAGGGAAAACCTCAGTCTGAAGTGCTGTCTTGCTCCCCCCTCAGTCCTCAAGATCAAATTGCACTGGACAAGCTCCGAGCAGCTGCATTTGGCCGTGTCTGCGCAGACGAGCTGAGCAACTCCGTCATAAAGACTTTTTATGCGGTGTTCAACTTTGTTTGACTTTTATACAAGTGTGATTGAGGAGCTGTTCTTTTAGAGTAATGTGGAAAAGAGGGCAACTGGAAACCCTAAACCTCTTGGTACTGCATATAGAGAGTTTGACACTAGAAGGCTGTTTTCATATCCACTGAATGTGTTAATTTTCTCTGTGCTCATTGAAAATATCAAGAGGCGGGCCACGAGCATTATTTGGACCAGTATCCATAAAAAAGTGTAATGTGGAAACTTGAATCCTTCATTGCACCACTGATAATGGACTTTACAGTGATTTGAATGTGGGAATAATCCCTTTTTTCTGCTAAAACCATGTCAGGCACACATTAGAGAATTAGTGAATTTTTATGTATGCCTTAATAAATGTTTAGAGGGGATTTAAGTCAGTTTGACATGATTTTAGTCTGATTTCTTCGCCATTTCAAGAAGTGTTACTCGTGAAAATTAAGGCACAATTTATCTGCCAATATTTCTACAGGTTGGAAGTCAGACTTTGCAAAAATGTTCAACCGAATTCAGATGCTGAAAACCATAGTTGTTGAATACGTGGTCAAATGTATATTGTTCGTCATTTAACTTTCAGATTGATTAATGTTTGTAAAATTTGACTTTTTTTTCCATCTGGCTTAAATGAACCTCCAACACATATTTTCTCTGGAGTAAAAGCTGGTGGACACTAAATGTAAAATGTATTCATTTGCATGTGTGACCGTTTTTTTGCGTCTCTGAGAACCTGACGGGATTTAGAGTTCCATGGAGGAGGAACATTTAGGCTTTTTCTCTCATTCCCAGTTTTCCCTTATTTGCGTTTCAGTGGACAAGTTATGTGAAAAGCCTTTTCTTTGTGCCACGGCCACCAGTTACAGCGGTGCCAGCCCCGGCTTTGTTATTTATCTATTTATTTAGCTGCCGGAGTTAAATGGCTTAGTGACAAATTAGAGTGTAACGATAATGACCGCGATAGTTAACAACGCTCGCTTCTCATCGAACAGAGGAGGGAATTTCCAATGCTCCTTTTCTCTCATTCTTATCCTGGCGTATTTCACACCACCTCAATGTGAATGACAATTACTGCCCCCGATGTGAATGGGAGCTCTGAACTTTGTTTTCTTTTTTTCTCCTTGGAATCTAATGTGGCAATCCAGGAGCAGAGCGCGGGTTGTGACTGAAGCACACAATAAGGGGGGAGGGTTTTTTCTTTTTTTTTTTTTAGAGGAGCAGGCCGAGTTTGCAAAAAAAAAAAAAGGGGGTCAAGAATCAAAATGGGAATGACATTTGCCATCAGCGGAGGCCTGCTTTATGCCAGCCATTGATGCGCCTTTTCCCAAAGTGAGCCTGCAAGAGGGGAGATCTGCATTGCAAATTGGCAGCGCACTGGCCCTTTTCACAAGTGGACAGGCGGGCCGGGGCATGGTTCCCACACACACCCCATCCGTCATTCCGCCCCCCCGACAAACGCCCAACCCCCCAACCCTCCCTTTTCCGAACCTCTGCTTGCCCAAGTGGCCCCAATCGTAGCCACGGTGGAGGCGGCCCAGCGTTCTCCCAGGCTGACTCCCCAGAGCAGGCACACACAGTGGGGGCTTTGTTCCAGCAGCAAGGCCTGGGGAGGGTCCGGGTCAAGGGGAGGGGACCGACAGCTTTGACAGGCTGTAAGTAAAGGTGTAGTCTGCGCGGTTTTGCTAGTTCCCCCCCCCCAACGCTGAACTGCATGTTTGTTTGTTTGTTTTTCCCTCAGCTTTGCCATCTAAGGGCACTTTTGTGCGCACGGTGTATACAGAGTTACCATTATGTGAGGCGTTAAGGTGCATGAATGTGGCTTGTTTAAGCTGTCAGACCTTTGAAGTGGTTTCACAAACAGGAGCAAAGTAGTTAATTCTTTTTTTTTTTTTATTGACAAACTGGGTTTTTCTTGCATTCTGATCGCTCCAAAAATTTGATAAAAAGTCGCTGTAATTTATGTTGCATCGACATGGGTTAAACAAATAAATATGTCAAGATAGTCAGTAATATGGACAAAGTCTCTGTCAAATAAATACATGGAAAAGCTCATTGAGGTGAATGAGAGGCCTCACACAGCCTCGGTCACTCTCACAGGTGTTTTCACTTATGTTGCCTGATGAGACCTTTCCTCACAGGACAGAGTTTGCATGTAGAGGCTGTTCGGTTCTTGAATGACATCTCTTATGTTAGATTTTAAATTTTAGAGGAAGTTTTAAATTGATTCTAAAACCAATTTACAAACTGGCAAAATGTTATGGCACCAAACCCCGAGTAACATGAGCAGACTGGTTAGTGTTTGAGAGAAGTTTGGCAAGAAGAGTTTTAAAAGTGCATTACAATAATCCAACCAGGAAATTAATAAAAGCTCGGATGACTTTCTTGATGTCATGAAGTGACAGATTGGGTTCAGTTTTTTGATTTGTTTTTATTTATATATCTCTGAGCTAACATGACTGCTTTGTTAAAATGTAAAACCAAGTCAGCACGTAAAGCTGATGTCAATCAAGCACAGTCTGTGTGCCCACACAGTCCTGAGGAAAGGTCTAATCAGGCAGCATAAATGAAAACACCTGTGTGATGGATCATGGCAGTGACAGACCTTTTGAATTACTACAAAAAACATTCCAATATGTTTAGAAGAATAATTAAAAAATGTTTTTAAAATGAATGGGTGACCTTTACTTTGATGACAACCAAATTGCCAGAATAAACCATTAAATAAGTTTCATATCATACAAAACTTAAGCTATATTTTATTTCTTTTCAATTCTATGTTCTAAAATTGCTGTGGTTAAGTTCTGGTTAGGTTAAGGCACAAAGACCATCGGTTAGAGTAAGGGAAAGTTAAGGTTTTAGCTTAAATAATCTGTTTTTGTCGCTAAAATGCTCTTTAGGCAGCAGTACACCACTATGCCCTCCCCCTCCTTCAGTGAAAATCAGCACATATACATGTTATCTGACAAATGCCGTTGAAATGTTGATATGATGCATGTGTAACCCAAAACAGACAGACAATAGACAGGCCACACCCCATGTGTGGCCTGTCTATTGTCGAAACGTACAATGCAAACTAGGTCAACATTTTGATAACTTGTTTATCGTTACTCATTAGATTCATTACAAAAAAAAGTTTTTGTAAAGTGCCAGCAGGTTACATGGTCTCTGGTGATCTCAGGTAACTTCAAACTGAGCAGAGGTCTAATCAACCAGACTAACTGAAAACTCCTATATGGGAAGGCGGGGCCTTTACAATCACAAAGTTACGAAGGTGGGTTCATTTTGGGTTGGTTTTCCTTTAGCAGCACAGCGAGCAGCAGCTCTATATTCAGGGTTACAAAGAAACAAATGATGGTCAGAGCAAAGATTCCAACAGTTGTTGAATCATCTGTTTCTGAGCTCATGAAGAGCAACAAATCTAAGTGGTTGACTGGAAAACTTGTGCAAACTTTGCACATTTTGCAATGATGATGTTACCTCACATGTTAATTCCATTTTTACTAATGTATTTAAAGTCAAATATGTGTCTGTGTTTTTTGCATTATAGACACAATCCAGGATAAAAAATGTAAACAAACGAGAAATCTAATAACTCACCAGCATTCAATCTTTCCCTTTCTGTCCTGATCGAATATGCAGTCGACTGATTACATAACCTTTTGGATTTGAGACTCTGGAGTTCGTCTTCTCTTAAATCTGGGGCCCCCGAAAAGTTCCCAAGACAAATGTTGATTCTGCAGACAATGTTTTGTTTTCCTTCATGCGTAGTTGAATCCCATTTGTGCACAACACTGAACATAACTCACCTTCACTATTCAATGTTAGCTCCTGTACAAAACAAGAGCAACCACCTCCTCATGGTGCACGAGGTAAAGAGCATCATTAGCACAGTAGGAAGCATGAAATATGAAGTAAGACCTCTGAGCTGGCTACAACATTCTCACCTCCTGTTTCAGAGTTATGACAGATCAGTATTTCTCTCACATTTCCTCCTCTACGGTGCTGATTTTTAACATCTGTTGGTGAAATTAACGTTGAGAGGCACAGCCAAAAACAGCGAGTCAGCCGACACTGGAAAAATAGGGGTAAAATAGCTGTCGGTCGTGTTGTGGAGACAGAGGAGACGAGAGAGGATGCCACACTTCAAACCGGATATTTCCGCATTGCACTTAATTGTCTGCAGTCTTCATGCCTGCAGACGTCTGCCCTTACTCCTCCAAACAAATGGCAAACTGCTGATGTGATGCTGAAATGTGTTTGGTAAAGCAAAAGAAATAACAACTTTGGTTTTGGAGCACTCACTGGCAATGACTTAATTTTTCTTCTTTACATAGTGATTAAAAATTTCAAGCTTATTTAAATTTTGATTGCCTGAAAGTCTGTTTCTGAAACATCACCAGCAGAACACCAAATAAATGTTTATTCAAGAATTTATGTCAAATCTGAGGAACTACAACTGTTTTATCAACCATTTACCAGATGCTACATGTGTTTTTTCCCCTTGAACTACAATTAAAAAAAACTCATTGAAATGACAAATGTGTCTCTGCAAAGTTTTTCTTTTGCTTCACTTCAAGTGATGAAAGCTCCCGCCCTCACAAGCATCAACAGTGTCTGAGAGCTCACTTCAAAAAACGACCATAAATTGTAACCCCGTAAAGTCCCCTTTGTCCGAGCTTTTAATATCAAGAGTTTTATTGCCGGCCTTGGCATTGTGAATGGGCCTGGTGAAGTGTTTCTGACGGTGAATGGGCTCTGGGTGTTGTGGTAGTAGAGTTCTCAAGGTCGCCTTAAAGCATCCCCCCCCCCCACCAGCCCCATCCCCAACACACTTGTTATCCTACATTTGTGGTATTTAAAGGGAAACATAACCAGAGCGATTTAGAAGAATGAGAGTAGATTCATGAATCATACAACAAGGATGGAGACAGTGAGGTTTTTCACATGAAGTAATGCTGTAATGAGTTAACTTTGACAGGTGACATGTTGAAAAGACCAGGATGGAGTATTAATTGACTGAGAAAAATGAGGTACAATCCCGTGAATAAAAAACCAGGGCAGAGTAAACGGCAAAACACCAAGCCTCTAGCACTGCCAGTTTCATGAGGCTGTGCAACTGGACCAACTATACGTTTTAAGCAAAAACAAGACGTTTTCCTGACCGAGTGATTACCATGAAGTGTCAGTCTGGATGGCCTACTGCCAGTTAAGTTGTTAAAAACACATGATGCATATATAATGATTATTTAATTGCCGGTATGCAAATATACGTATAATATTCCTCCAAAGAGGCAAATATTTCACACAGATGACTTTTTCTTCACAAGTTTACTGTTCATCTCATCCTTAACTGCAGGGAAGCGGGGATGCAACAAAATATTGCTGTCTCCCTCGGATGATTATGTAGATAATAAGCAATAGAAACAAAATAAGTGCCGAGGTGAGGAGGTGGAGAGGGTATTTATTTTTTCTCCTTGGACGGGGGAACCTGGTGGTTTTATATTGGCCTGTGTGAAAGGCGAGGCTGCTCAGGGGCCCTTTGTCAGCGCTGCCCCGTCTCTCTGTCTCCGCCTTTATGTTTGGATGCCTTTGAGACGGGACGTGAAGGTATGTGGCTGGGAGAGTGCAAGCTCAGGGATGAATGGCTTCACGTTCTGAGTTGTTTTTAAAGTACAGGGTTGTTTTCACCCCAGTGTGTCCTGCCCTCCAGGACGCCTCTAAGCAGAGCGGCAGCACTGCTCTGTGGCTGAGTGGATTAATTATAGAGGCATCCTGTCGGTCTGTTTCTGGGGAATTACGGCTGAGACGCACGCAGATAATCACTAGGATAAATGTTGGCAATGTACGTTTTCTGCAAACCATGGATATGTTTTAACCTTTATGTTTCTGCATGTTAAATCTTGATTTTTATGTTCAATCTTATGTTGTGACAACACTGCTCATGGTCTGGCACAAAAAAACAATGTCCTGATGTTTCATGAAAAATTACCCAGTGGTTTCACACTTACAAAAACTGAAACTTGACATTTCTTTGGATTAAATTGTCTGTGTATCTCTTGTTACATCGCTGTGTGCTCTGGTTATGTTAAGGCATGAAAAACACTTGGTTAGGGTTAGGAAAACATCATGGTGTGGCTCAAAATACCTGTTTTGGTCACCAAAAACATGGCTGTAAACGTCCTGAGGTCTTGTTCAAAAAATCTGATTGTGTCACCACAAACACAGTTGACAATTTTGATACTGTTTAACATTTTCAAAGTTTGTACTGTTGGTCAGACTAATTGTGCAATCTGAAGGTGTCACCTTGGACTTCTGACAGTGGATTAATTACCATAATAGCATTTGGTTGCAGCCCTAGATGGATTTATCTAACACCACTACTTTTATGTGGAGAAAATACAAAATCAAGTTTATCATATCGTAAACAGAAAGTTACGATACACAATGTAACACCACCAACACAGTAAAAAACACATTAATATACTTGGAACAGAAAGGTAACACACCTGTGCTTTCTTAACACTTATAAGTCAAACACCCAACATCTAATTTCCAGAGCAACAGACTGTTTCTCATCAGCAGCTGAAGATATGCTCAGTGCCTCGCTCATGACTCGACTTGCATTTGCAACACAAACTAAAGGGTTAGGGGGTTTGGCGGGCATTTGCAAGGAAATGCAGCAGGAAACAGTTTTTATGCTACGGTAAGAAGGTGAAAATGAGAATTTCAGTTGACAAAAGTGAACTTTGGTGTCTCCATTCAGAGTCTGTCAAGCGTTCCTCTCTCCGAGCCTCCATGAGACAACTATTAACGAGCGAGCTGATTTCAAAGAGCCCTCTGGGTTGGAGAGACTGCGTGTCCGGGCATCTGTGGAAGAAGAAAAAAAAAAAAAAAGTCCCATATTGCTCTCTCGCTCGCTCTCTGCCTCCTCTCTCTCCCTTTGAGAGCTGACAGAAGTTTCGACAGTGGCAGTAAATTCACTTCGCAGACCTGCTGGGAGGCAGGGGAGCGCAGCGATGGGAAGGCCTTTCTGCACTTCAAGGACCCCGAGCGTCTGCCGGATAGCCTGTCAAAAATACTAAGGATGATAATAAATTTGCTTTTTTGCACAGCTGTGGCTGTGAAACGAGCGCCGAGGCACCGGGGGTGGAGGCGAGAGCTACAGGAGACAAATCTGTATGAGGCAATTGGTTGGCCTAACTTTTATAGAGGGAGCGATTGTTCGAACAGTGGAAGGCAAGGCGAAATTTATCACCACTGCACACTTCTTCAAATATAGAGTGCTTCTTCTGTGTCATATGGGGTTTCATTCATAATGAAATGCATGTCTGAAATGGATCTTTTAATGATAGCATGACACAGATGAGTCTTATCCGGAGCAAAATTTACAATCACCCATAACATTTGATGTGTGATACAGCTGAGATAACGGATGACGTGTAACAATCAGCCAATATCATAAGGTCGGCTTAATGAATCCTGTCTACAAACAACTACTTAATGATACATCTCAGGACAGCTCAGTGGACTAAAAAGTGTGCTGTGTCTAGGTCCTGCCTTACCCACAATGCAATTTGACTGCTGACTTTTTGATTTTCAGCCCCAAATCACTGGAAATTGATAATATTTTCTGTTTAGTTTATTTATTTATTTTTGAAAAAAAAAATTAGGTACTCTTTACCTCCTCTGTTACCAGCAAAAACACTTATTTTTACTTTCAAAGAAAACCCTTTTGCTTTCTACACTTTAAAATGAATGAAATCTAATCCACCTTAACATCCTTAAGTTACCTTCAAAACAGCATTCTTGAATTTCCAACCACTCAAAACTCAATATTTACTTGTGGGCCCACACACACCTTCACATTAAACACTATAAATGAGATTTAAACCCGTTGCAGGCCTGTTGGATGAAGCTCGTGTGCGGTGGGGCCTGTAAACTAAAATGGCCGCTTCGCTCAACTGAGCTCAAAATACAAAGCACGTGCACAAGAGTTTCAGTTAGTACTCACAAATCTGATGTTTGTTAGTAGGGACAGAAGGGGACAAGATGGCAGCCTCACAAGGGCAACGGCAATGGCAGTCACAGTTCAAGCACACGCGTGGGCAATGGCACACAGCAGCGAAGTCACCAGAAGAAAACAGCAAGGCGTCTGTTGGAAACCAGTCTCGACCTCTCTCCCTCTCCAACGTCCGTCTCCTTTAAGCATATCATCGTAAGGTGAGCCACAATATCAAACGCTGTCTCTTGTCGACTTAGCATTAGCTCGCTTCAGCTTTGGAAACATCTTCATGCTAAAGCTACGATACACAGGCACATTAGCACCGTATGCTACAGCTAGCTAGCCCGTCACTAACCACATTAAACATCCAGCCTCTTCACACTATAACAGTTAGATATAGCACAAAATACAGGCATACACATCATATTCACCTCTTGCAGGTCGCACAGAAGTTTATATCAGGACCACGAGTAGTCGACCTCCACGATGAAACTTAAATGCTCCCCACACCACGATGTGTCCGTCTTAGCTCTCTGCTGATGCTCACTACACTCCACTAACCTGCGCCACTAGTCCCGCCCCTCACACAGTGATTTACTCTGATTGGCTCGTGAGTTTGATAACAACCAAAAGGCAACACAGGAATGAAATGATTGACAGGTAACAAGTTAGATTACACACGAGAACACACTGCTACTTCATCTCTCCTTTTCTCCCGTGATCACAGATATTTTATAAACTTAATGAACTTAAAACTTTTATATATATTTATCTTTTAACTGTAAACAGTCTAATTTATTAAACTGTACATATTATATTTATACTTTTTATCCAGCACATATTTTAACAATTTTTTTCAATATTATGAACTTCCTCTTTTCAAATATCATGAACTTTTATGCACTGTTACCTAAATGATTTTATACAGGGCCACATACACCCTTTTTCTAGCCTGGCACGGTGACGCCATTATTTATTTTCAAGGGGTGTTATCAGTGAGCACAGACCAAAATGCCTCTGGACGCCATTGGATCTTAGTTAACAAGCACAGATGAAATATCTAAACCTATCAGCGCCCATTAAAACAATGTTTAAGGAAGCTTCAGCAATCATGAACACAAAGAACTGCATGATTTCATGGATTTACCTTTGTGCATTGCTTGATGTCTGCTTAATAAAGTGTGTGTTAATGTGTTATCTCTAACAACTGATACACTGATGGTATACAAGGACTATTTTTCTGTGTTGTTGTTTCAATTCTCCTTGCAGTTGCATTCATTGAGGGCCTAAGCTTCCTTTGTTTGTATTTGGGATAAGAAATGTACCAAGTTCACCTTTTCATCTTTTGCGCAGCATACAGTATTTCTGTTTTTGTATCGGTTGCATTACCGAGGAACAGTAATATAACTTTGACAACAAAAAACAGTCGGATGAATGCTCTGAATTTAAAGCCTCACGTCTCAAGCGACTGAATCAAACTTGGGGTGATTTTAGGCTGATTCTGAACATGAATATTTATGACAGACTCAATTCAAATCATTCTCTACATGGAGGTTAACAAAGACTAAAACTTGAGATGGGTTGAGATTGGCAGCAGCATGAAAATTACACAAGGCAACAGGCTAAAAATATGTCAACCCACTGGTATTGTCCTGATGATGAGCACACATGACGATCGCAGGGATCGAGCCTGTGAACTCGCAGTCGCATGTGGTCTTTTTCGACGCGCTCCTTCTGCCTCAGGGCCTGTTTGCTCTGTAGCATGTATGTCAGAATCCACTCCCAAACTCTGTGAACTGTCAGTTTGTGTCTGCGTCAGTGTCACCGAGAAAAAAAATCCCGCAGTTATCTCAGCCGGTAAATAAAATTGATTCAAAAATGTAGAAACAAGTGTTGATGTGAACTTAATTTTTATTTTTTTCTTCAAGTATGAAAGTGTTATCGTTCAATAGGATTTCATACAAATACACTTCTGAGGCAGGTTATCCGGAGTACATTTCAAGACGTCTCCTCACATCCTTCGCAAGAACTGCCTCTCATTCCTTTTGCTCTGCGCTTCCTGTGATCCGCCTCTCACAATGTAAAGGAAGGTGATACGTGTCCCTTTGCAATTTCCCCTCATCTGAAGCCGTTATTTCCTTTCTTATCGCACAAATGCGACGAGATCTGTGAGAAATCTGCTCTCCTGGTATCTGCCCCTCTCCCTTTTCGCGTCTTGCCTTCGCCCACTCGCCGTCCCTCGCTCCCCCAGCACTCCCCCTCGCGCTGCGTTCCATTTGCTTTGAGCCACTCGGTGCATTAAGGCTGGAATCCGAGTTATGTATGAATCTATTTGGTCCCCTTTCTTTTTTTTTTTTTTGCACACTCCCCACCCTGCAGTTCAGGCAGGCCTGGAGTGTCCAGGACCTCCTCGTGAGGCTCCCATGGGGGATACCTGCTGTTTGAAGCCATCTGCCTGGGTATTAAAAAAAAACCCCAGTCTGGGGGGTAGAGAGGCAGGGAGGGTGATGGAAAGTCAAAAAGGGAAAGAGTGAGGTAGAGAGGCAGAGATTTATAGTCATTATTTTATCATTTTCATTATTGGTTTTATACTTCTGTGACATCTTTTTTCCCCTAATTTTTCTCTCAATAAATTGATAATCTTTTGGTTACACTAGGACACGCAGACTGGAGTGTAAATGCAATGAAAAACTATTATAAAACAAGACTAATAGAGAGCTAATGTGTTTATGCTGGAAGGTGGAAAAAATAGTAAATGTATCCGTTTTTCAAACATGTGTGTGATCTTTATTTCTTGTAAATGTGACTGTTGTTAGTCAGCTGTCCTGGAAATTGTCCCTCACAGGGTCCGTCCTTTTATTGGAAGCTCAAGAAACCAAAATCAGTCTTCCTCCTGTCTCACAGTGGACAGAAGAAAGGTTTCTTCACATAGGCGACTACATGTGTTCATATAAAGGGTGGAGCACGCTGTAGAAGTGTGTACATGATCAGAGGCATTGAACTATTTGGTTCACAGAGCGGTGTGAGTTAGTGTAGCTGAAGACGAGCAAAAGTTGCCTTAGTTTTAGTTCATCCATCATAGTTTGTCTTTATTAAAATGCATTTAATTGTATCTCAGTGTGTAATTTCGGCCTCAGACGCCACTAAAAAAAAAACCTAGAGCTGTGCTGTGATTCTGAATTACCATTAATGATCCTGTGGCAGGTACAGCACTCAGGGGTTCCTTAAATAGGTGCATATTTAACACATCCTCGTACCTGAATGACTGAATAGATCAACAACAACTCTCAAAGCAACGTATCGCTGTTCCCAAAACAAACCAGCGACAGGCATACTGGGCCTTTGTGTGGTTGCAGTTTGGTTAGGTTCAGTCAAAGAAATCACTTGGTTAGGTGTTGGAAAACATTATGGTGTGGGTTCAAATAAATACGTTACTCGTGTAATGTAGCGTAAATTACGTTATGTACATGACGTAAGTTAAAAAAAGTCCTTTTTGTTTTTTCACCTTATGTGAATACTGCCTATATCTCTTTTTATTATTTTTATTATATTTATAGCTTTATATTTCTCTATTTTAATCTTATTTTTATTTTATTTTTTAAACTAACTGACTGTTCTGTGTTGTGTTGTATATCTGTTAAGTGTTGTGTTGTGTATAACTGCTCCACGTGCCTTGCCTTGAATTGCCCCCCGGGGACAAATAAAGTTTTTTGAATTGAATTGAATTGAATTTTCCCACCCTTCCACCCCATAAACACTCCTTATGTGGACTTTGTGTCACTTGACTTCTTCCTCTGCTGCCATAATAACTGCAACAACCACTAGAAGTCGCTGCCTAAAAAGAAACGTTCACAGGTAAACACAAACAATGTATATGGTTGATTTCCTGCTGTACACGGTCTGCTTCAACAATGACTGCCACAAAACCACTGATCTGAATTCACTAAACTGCCACAGCAAACATCAAGTTCCCAACAAAAGAGCTCCTGTCACTGTTCTGTCGTTATGTTGGAGTCTGTGGCTTTGAATGTGTGCACAACTAATTTTAGGTCTTGCTAATGCCAGCTAGCAGCTGGTTTAATAGCTCTGCAACAACAGCCACCAACCAAACATTTCTGTTTAATATTCCCGACTCGCTCGTACATATGAGAAGTCACAGCTTTTATCAGGTTTTGTGCCGCACTAGCAGACTGACAACATTCAACAAAGATTCCCCAGAATGTAAAATCTTAAAAACAACAACAACAGCTAAAATCCTGTGCATAATTCTGGCATGGATTAGATATCACACACCGACTCTGAGACATCAATACAGTGATTTCCATTCAGAATGGGTACATGAACTAACATCTCTTTAATGTAATCTGAAATGTCTTTACTTGAAGTGGTTTGGGAGCTTTGAGGCGAGATCAAATAGCTTTTTACGCACCAAGATAAGAAACCACCTATCCGTGTTCAGCCACCAGACTCGCGCTGTCGTTCTGGCATTTTCTTGTTCATTCTGTGGTTCTCACTATCTGCTCACATACATTTCTGCTTTTCAACTCTGCAGCTTGTAGAATTCAAAGGAACGAGCATGTTTGAATTAGGCTCATCATTTCAAGAGGTTGCAACATGGACTTTTTTTTTTTTTACACTGTGGTGCGACAGAACCAACACTTGTAACTTTTAACCAAAAGAGATCCCAGTTGTTGAAAAACCTCCAATATGTCAGCGCTTCAGGAGGAAAAGCAAGTTTTTCAGTTTCAACACCGACGGGTTTTGTGAGGACGGACGGAGAGAAGAGAAATTCACACTGCACGACAATTGCTGAATTAATCAAGCAGATTGAAAATCTGAATGTTTATTAATCTTTAGCTACAGCTTGCTTTTAGCGAGAAACATAAATGAATCTTTAGCTTAGTGAACACAGGTCCTTGTCAAGGCGTCCCTTGAGAGTTAACTTCTCTCGTTGGGTTTTCCTGTCTTGTATATTTGACTTTTTTTCAGAATCAGATACAGGGGGCTCGTTTATTAAAGGAAAAATAAACATAAAATCACTTATACCCCTCTCACTCTGGACAAAAAACCCAACAACACCCACTCACACATGACTTTTGTCTTCAATAGAAAAGGGTACAAATACCGATGCTCCATCCACAAATTTCGTCCCTCTCTGTGCAAGAAATGTTCAGTCAGCGTTGAGTTTGAAAGTGAAAATAAAGTAAAAGATATTAAAGGATCCACTCCAACATTGTCACTGGCCTCCATGCTGCTTTGTACAGGTCCTTGGTTTCTGGCACACTTGTAAAGTCAAGAAAGAAAAAGAAAAAAACACAGGCAAACTCATCCGCTGGCATTTGGAGAGGAGTCAATCGACTATTTTTAGCAAGTTTACCCACACAAACCTGTTCATGTGCTAATTCTGGTGTAAAAATTGCTTTAGTAAGGTGTTTGTCCATCACGACCCAAATAGCTGCAGCGCTCCTTGCCAGAGATTCTCCAACTCTCTGAACTCTGCAGGAAAACCTTTTTAGGATAATGCTATTCATCCCTCCAACATTTGTTGTTTTGATGACGGTGGAAAGTCCTGTCACACCAGAATCTCCCCTGGATGTTTGTGTCGTTTGAGGTGACTCTGACTGCGAAGGCCGATGCATGGAAACCACATTTCCCTCATGTCTATACAGTACATGCATTTTTTCTGGCAGAGCTGCTTTTAGTTTTCATTCATGATTCAACTGGTCATTCAAGACTTGGAAATGCTCCAACTGTCAGTTACCTTTTCTATGCAAGACAGTAAACAGGACTTCCACTACTCTGATAGATTTCAGATGAAGTAACAACATATAACTGAAAAAAACTACACAATTTGTGGTCCCCAGAATGAGTCACACAGATGTGTTAAAAATATCTTTTTTTTTTTTTTTTAAATGTGAATTCACACTCCGTTTGTTCTGGTTGTTGAATAATAGGTTTTGGACAAATGGGATATGATTTTTTTTTTTTTTTTGAGTCATTTCATACTTTAACTCACCCATATGCTGCGCCATCTGTGCTCCACATAGCTGTTCTGTTTTCTATTGGACCAGCGCACGAGCTGGCAACCTTACAGCTTGAAACCCAAATAATGGACTGTGTGTTTTGCACAGGAAATCAACCCATTTCAAGTTCACATATGTCTTATTCCAACACCAAACCTTAGACCTGAACGGCGACAGTTTCTCTTGGCTGCACGTGCTAAAGCTAAGCATGCTAGCGGGAGGGCAGCATGCAAGCCAGAGCATAAACGCCTTCTGCCGAGGGCCAATTTGCTAAGGAGGGTTCTGGAGGAAAGTGTCTGTGCTTATGTTGGCTCAGAACGCAGCTGTAGTTCAACAGACTTGACCTTTTCCAGACCAGTCAACCAACAAACTCTGTGGACACCCAGGGAGCCGGCAAATGAAGGGAAAAAATGATTAGAGCTGGAACTAGTCTGCTGTTTGAAGGAGGTATGAATGACTCATCACTTTACACACTTTGGATTTTTGGATCGAATGTGGAGTTTTGACACGAGGCAACAAAGTGTAATGTAATTACTTAGCGTTAAGGGAGTGGATCCGTCCCTGTCAGTCACTTATTTCATCCCAGGCCCTGTTTACACCCGGCATTAACATGCTTCTTGGGTGATCCGATCACAAGTAGAGCAGCTCCCAATACGCGTTGAGAACGTGTAAAGATCCGATCAGTCAGAACACACTCAGAAACGATCTGGACAACATATGGTCACATTCAACCAGACACGTGTTAAAGGAACATTTCAACCCAAAATGAAAATTCACTCATTATCGTCTCCCATGTGGATCAAAATCTGGGTTTCATAGTCCATTAAACATTTCTGGAGCGGCACAACCAAACAGCGTTTCAGCACTTTACAGAACAACTAAACAACCAAAAAAAGTTAAATGGCTCCTTATAGCTCGTCTGGAAGCCCCGACATCCCAAATAGATTTAGCTTATAGCTTAAATCTTCACTGTAGCTGCTAAAAGCTAAAGATAAAAGCGCTAACTCTGTCTGAAGTGGGAGCACGGGCTCGACAAGTTGTCGAGGGTCGAGCAGGTAACGACTGAACTCTCATTTTTTGGGTGAACACATTAAGTCAAAGGTCCTATTTACACCTGGCATCAACACTAATATCTAATTAGTCTAATAATCTAATTTACATGTACTGTTGTATTATTGCACTGTGAGTCTACGTGTTTCAATATCAGTTAATCCGTGGTCACATATTCTTGATTCAAGGTTATTTCTAGAGTTATTTTTTTAACCCATATCCTCTCACAATTGAAACAACCTAGGAGCCCTCACATTAGCTGCAGCATGTAAAGTGCTCTTGCAAATTAGCATTTCAAGACAATAATTTCTGATTAACAAAGGTTAAACAAACACAAAAGATTGGATTATTTAAAGTATTTTGCATAAAAGACGTGTTAATGTATATTATTTCAGAGATTTCAAAGATTTTCCTTAACAGATGCAGTATAAATAGAGACTATAAACATTTCCTATTTGCCATGGCTAAACTGGTCCCAGCTATTTTTACTCCTTCAATGCTTTACATTCCCCGGAGTCACACCATGTGTGAATGTGGTGTGAAATGGAGGCCTGTGTAACTAATCTGAACGTCAAACCCATGACGACCTTTTGCGATCTCAGGGACACCACTGTTAATAATCACTTTAATTTAATCTTTTGTTTATCCAGGTTTATTTCTCAGCATGAAATGTGTGCTTATTCTAGCAACACTTAGTTCAGCTGCATACCTTTCACACCTGAGCTGCCCGACCAGCTGCAGTCTGATGCTGCCTAACAGAGAAACTCAAAAGAAAGTTTAACAGCTATGTGTCCTGTGTCAGGGGGCAGCTGTGGAGGAAAACATTGGCCCGGGACTCATTTCAGTAACGTAAGAGGGAACTACACCAATTGTAAAGATCAAGGTCTGTTTACTAGTGATGGATGGTTCTAGTCAGCCCATGGAAACATCTGCATCGTGGCCTTTTTTTTGGAGGTTCGTGAAGCCTAAGAAAACAACCCTGGTGATGCTAGGCTTCTCTTGGCTTGGATTCGGAGACAATGAGTTCTTAATGGAAGTTACAAACTGAAATTATGAAGTTTGAAAGATGTTTGTATTTACAGACACGGTGGGTCAAACTAAAAATGCTATTGAGTTGTGTTATGGGGAATGTAGGGTCCAGTGCCGATGGAGACTGACCTTCATCAGAGACTTTGCTTAAATAATCTTCTGAGTTTCTGACTTTTTAAAAGCCTTTATGTGTAGAATGTAACTAAAGCTATTTTTAAACAATCCTCACGATGTACGTTTTTTGTTTGTTCTATCAAAAACAATCAATTATTCATGACAAATTTATTTGAATCTGTTTAATTTACTAAACGTCTAAATGCCAATGCACAAAGCAGAGACATCATTTATGAGGAAGATACTTGAGTTGTGTTTCTTGTGTTGGTTTTATAACAAGTTGTTTATTCTCAAAGAGCTCTGAAATTCTTGTTATTCTAGCAACTAATTTGAATAGTACAAACTGAATACTGTCTTTATATCACCTACCATTAGTACAAAAGTTGCATTTGGTAAGTTTTATGAAATTGTAGGAAACTAGAGAAGCTGTAAAAAGCGGCACCATGGTTACATCTCGTTTCCTCACTGAGCTGATAGTGATTGCTGGTGACGTTGTTTTTGTAATAATACATTTCTGTTTTGTTTTTTAATACCTCAAACTAAAAAAACAAAGAAACAATCTTCTATTTTAGTCTTACAGTAGTCTGAACAAAGTAGAAGTCCAGAAAAGGGGGGAAAAAAAGTGGCTTCCCCTTCGGTGGTCCAACCCTCTGAAACCTGAGATGATGATGTCTTGAGCACAGAGCAGCACAGTCAAATCTTCCTGCATATACCTGCAGTGCATTCATACACAAACAATGTCCAACCTGGCAACTTCAGCTTCATCTCTGTGGCTTGGCTGAGGCCTAACCTGACAGTGACTAATGCTCCTGTTATGGAAACTGAGTGTGTTTTCTATTGTACAAACATCCACTGCTCGCGTTGCTGTGGGCTGCACCCTGCGGAGCGGATGAGGATGAGTGAATGATAGCTGTCACAGTTCAGGTGACAGTCAAGAAGCTCATTTCTCTTTTTAAAGATTTTCTTTAATCTCCTCCTTTTTTTTTTTTGTTTTTTCACTGACTTCGTGTGGGAGATTTTACTGCAGCATTATCTGACGTGATGGAATTAGACTGTGTGCTCAAAATAGGCACAAAACACACACACACACTTAACTAACCTCTGCAGAAATCAAGCAAATTAACCCCCTGTGACCATATTTCATGCATGCAGGGGGGGTGTGTCACTGAAGAGATGGATTGTAACATAACTCCAGTCTGCGTTTCATTCAGTCTCGTGACACTGCATGAGATTTTAGCAACGCCAGAGGAAATCGAGCAGTACGTTTTATTTTTTAGCCAACCGATAAATGAAGTATGCTAATGCTGTCATGTAACGTAACTGCACAGTTATGGTCTGAGTCGTCAGTCATCATCGCTGGAAGGAAAAGCTTCACCAGAATTATTTACAGCGCCTGTCTGATGACATCTTTATGTGGTGCAGAGAATCTGCTGGGAGGCACAGCCGTGTTCACTTTCCTTATGGAGACATCAGGGGGAAGACACACACACACACACATGCATGCACACTCACAAACACACGCTCATGTACTGTACACAGAGGGGTTTCAGTGTACTGCTGACAGCTGCCGTGTGTGTGTGTATGTGTACCAACCATGTCATGTTTTTAAGCCTAATCTGTCATACATACTGTACAGTAACGCTGCCGCGGTCTGCGTTCATTCCTGCGGGCCATATTTATTTTTGCCAACGTGACACACAATGTGTGCGATTGTGTGCTGGGAGGGAGTCATCTGTGTCGGTGTTTTGTATCTGTGCGTCAGTTCGGTTACAATGCAGCCTTACAGTATCTCCGTCCAAGTTGTGGTCACCTCACAGCTGTTTTGGATTTCTGTGAGTGTATTGTCTCAGCTCTCAGAATGTCTCTCCTGGATTTTTTTTTTTATTACACCCATTTTTCTATAGAAACCATTGTTATAAATTTTGTAATCACACGAGGAAATAACATTAGAGTTTCAAATGTCATGAACTGTTTTGACTTAGAGTTCAACGAGGAGGGGGTTTACCAGAAACCGCAGACCGACAATGCAGGTTTTGTATGTTATTGTAGAAACTCGCAGCATTTCCCCTTCACATGTGCATGATGATTCTTGCTACTGTCGATTCATATTATATAGTAGTTAGTCGCTCTAATGTACAGCCCTATTGATGATAATCTACCGTTTAAATATACTGCATAATCTACTGTGTAAATATACTGCATATCAGTTTACTGGACGGAGTATTTAATGACGTAGTTTTATGGTCTGCTTACGGAGGAGGATGGGTGGATGGACGGGTAAAACAAACGCAGGACTTCCACCCAGGAAACCGGAGTTCTTTGTGTGTATGTTATGTAATACAGAAGTAAGTAGTGCACAAAGAGTCACCTTAGCTTCTTGGGTTGAAAACTGCTTCTGTCTGCTGCTTAAAACGAGATAAGAGTGGTGAGAGTTAACCAAACAGTAAAGTTTCAGGCTATAACACAGAAACAATGAGCTGAAGGAGGCTAAAATGACTCATAGTGCTGAGGGAGCCACAAAGCGAAGGCGCTGTGGCTTCAGAAGGTTGAGCGGGTTTGATCCCTGGCTCACTGGCAGGTTGGAGTCTTGGATGGTAGTTGCTGCCATCAGTGTATGAAATGGTGGGTGTAAAGTGCTTTGACTGGTTCATAGACCAGTAAATGCACCAAAGTTGGGTAATAATTCCTTGCGGTTGGTTCCTACGCGATAATGATTAGCAGCGTCTTACTCGAGTCAAGAGTTTGTTTATATTTTCGTGACCACCCTGAAACTGTGAGTTAGAAAATAAGAGTGGAAACTTGAGTGATTTGCTTATGTAGCTACCATGCTGACAATGCATGGTGTGTGTGCTTTCATTTATTGTGTGTATTCATGAGCGAGTTCGGCCTCATCTGCCGAATCAATGTGAGAGCGGCGTGACCTTTAGGGGATCTGGAGTGTTTTCCAACGGTGGTGATGATGGGGCTCGGGGACAGAGGGGTGAGGGTGAGGAAGGGAGAATGAGAGTGGAGTTGGGTGGGACATGGGGATAGAGGGGGGGAGCAGGATGTCAGGGAGGTCCACTTGGCCATGAAATTAAAAAGAAAATGCAACGCGATACAAGGAAAATAAACAGAGAGACGGGCCTCCCTGGTTTGGTTTAAACAGCCCGGGTGATTATTGAATTGTGTTGATTGTTTCCTGGCTCCCCATCTCAAAACAGGGGACTATCAGGAGACTCTGCTGCTCCCTACTTTCAACGGACAATCAGAAAATCACTTGTTGGCTTCCAAAATTGAATTTTCACATGCGTCTATATGATACATATCAAGGGTAGGGGTCAACATTTGTCCTTTGTCTAGAAATTAAAACAGTAAAGTTAGTAAAGTAAATACATATGCTACAGAAAACCAAGTTTTATTTTGAAGAGGCCTGAAGGGAAAGACTTGTCTTTCTGAATCTACAGTGACAGCTTTCATCCATCAAGTCAGAGGAAACATGATTAAAACTGCGAGTAAGCGATGATGAACAATTTTGCAATTGACCAGAACAGGGTAATGATGTTCACCATATTGGGTATTTCCTGTTCAGCTCGTTCTCTGTGACCTCTGACCCCGCCGCAGTCATTCCCATGCTCCCTGTGTGGCGCTGAGCAACCCGCTGTTCCAAGGTGCCTCAGCGGAGTTATTTGTATAATTCAGACATGCTTTAAGTCCTCAAAGCTTTAAATGTTTTCAGTTGTACATGTTGTAGTCGAAGCAATGTGTTGTGTCCCAAAAGACCTTAAAACTCTTTCCTCGTCAGATACTTAAGATCACGTGTAGGCAGTTTATCGTCAGGGTTCACGTCGCTTTCATATCAGATTAAGTCAATAGTTCTGAATGCACCATAATTTTGTTTGACACTGCGCGAACTCAACAAAACACGAGTTGGACCTCATGTAACTGAAACTGCATCCCTGGAACAAGGTATCGGAAAGTTGACTCATGGCCTGAGCTGTAGGAAAAACTGTGGGGATGCTTCCATTTGTTTCTCCTCACAAACAAACTCTAATCCAGGCACTGACGGCACAGAAACAGGTCACAGGTGACCGGGGTTGGATCATTATGAAATGACACTCATGCTCTCTGACTACTTGCAGCTGCAGAAGAAAAGAAGTAGGACACATTTTAAGACGGCGTGACGAGCTTTTTCTCAGCCCCCGGCTCAGTACTCAGCGTGATCGAGTTTTGTAGAAAGTTATAGAAATGTTACAGTATGTACCCAGATTGCCTGGGTGGCTTTAGCAAAAAAAAAAAACTACTGAGGGTTATTTTCTAACAGGATACGGATGTGTAAAATTACAAGTGTATTTACAGACTGAAGTGCGTGTTAAACGCAATGAGTAGTCCAAACAGTGCAGAGCAGGATATTCTCCCACCGTGCATCAGCTCCCCCCTGACGGTTAAACAGCACTTATTCAGCATTTATGTAGTTACAAGCCTGTTACATTCCTGAGCCAGCAGAACTGCAAGTAAGGAACAGGTGGTTGTTGTTAAACTGCAGCATTTTTATGAATTTAAAAACATTTTCAGCATAAAAATAACTGCATTCTCAACAACAGAGAAGACGACTTGGTTGCTTGCAATGTGGCACTGTTAGCTATGTGAATATGATATAAAACTGCGCTGAGACGGAGCTGGTTTGACCTGTAAACCCTCTATTGAAAGAAAAAGCTTAACTAAAAAATTTCTCAAGAAATTTTGCTTGTGTCTGATGCTTGGTAAGTATAAATAGAGATAGCTGTGTCTGTCTGAGAGAGAGAGAGGGGGAAAAGGCCGACAAAAACATCACCAGCCATGGATATTAGACTGACACTTAGTAGGACTCATTTACCACAAAATACTACTTAATTAATATTTAAAAGGGGTTTCTGGCTTGATTAATGCATGAGCAGATATTAATTAATTATACTTTAAATTGTTAGAAAGTGGTAAAGAAATAAGATATAGAAAATGTGCTTTTCTATATTAAGGTATGGTGGCAACAAGGCCACAAAGACGATGATTTCCTATTATTTCTCATTTCTTTTTTTGTGTATCTGCCAGAAAAGCTGTGGGATTAGTTACGTGCTGAATAATAAGTCTTTATGAAGCAGTACTATAATCCCAATGACCTCCCTTCCTTCAACATGCTCTCATGGCTCTACTGTTCATGTCTCACTTGTCCGCAGCTCCTCTTGATTTTTTTTTTCCTCTTTGGACATTTCCAGCCCTCGGGGGGGTGTAATTTATGTGCTGACCTGCACATGTGCCTTTACACAGCACCCTGTGAGTGGGAGATTTGACAGCTCTTTACTATACAGGTGCTGTGATTGACTGATGTCATTTTCACAGTCTGGCCATTTGGGTTGTGGAGCTCAACTTGCAACCAGGGACTGGAAGAATCCAAGTCAGAGTCCTGGCAGAGAAATCAGGCAGCTACAGCGCGAACGTCTGGAAGCAGTAAAGTGAAAATGAGAAGACATTTTGAGAGCTTTTTTGTTTCTTTATTACATGTATCTACGACAGGTGTGACATAGCATAGCATTAGCCAGCGGCCACAAACTGGCCACTGGAGATCCTTGTTTCCATTTTTTAAATCCATCAAAAAAAAAAATAATCCTGATAGCAAAAGCATTCATTCTCTCTGCAGCAGACAGCTGAGGCTTCTGTCTCTTGCGTCATCACGTTGCATGTGGTACTAAAAAGTGGTGACAATGCACAGTGAAGTGATGCCAGAGCAGTAAAGAAGCAGATTTATTTCAATAATGTCATTATGATTTACTGATTCTCACAGCCTGCCAACTTAGATGTCCAGAGTCTATGCTCCAATGTTGTCGCTGCAGTGTCACTTTTTGAAGCAACCCTCAAGTGAAATGGTATAAAGAGCAAGAAAAGCCCAAGTCAGGGAGGGTTCAGGGAGGGTGGAGTGCACATACGCTGGACCTTGACCCTGGAGACAGCCAGGGGTTTGCATCCTGAGTTTGACTAAGAGCAGAGACTGATTTGTTTTGAAGTTATGACTGAATGGAGTTATTTTAACCCAAAATGTGACCAACAATCAAGTTGTTCTGGTGCCTAAACCTAACCAAGTATTATATGTTTGTATACCTAGCAAAACCACAACGTTACTCACACTCCACAAAGCCATCTGTCATATGTGAACTGTCAGCAAGCTTTATTTTGAAATGCCACTGACAAGGCCAGGTTGGAAGTGAGAATGTGTTGCAGATGAATATTGAGTCAAAATGTAAATATATTCAGCTGAAGTGTAGCAACATAAAAGCACGAGGTATAGCATGTAGTACATAATTATTTTCCGCCTCCGGTAGATTGACAAACACGTGCATAAAAAACTGTTGAAACATCTCACACAATTTATTTAATGTCATAGCATGCTCGCATTTGTTCACACATGTGCGTGAGAAGGCTCCGCTGGGCTTTCTCTGCAGACTCTTTACGAAAACACACCGTACAGTCCGGTGCTGATGGCTGGCATATGTGGCCAGAGTTCCCCCGCTTGCACCATGACACAAGAATTCACACTCCGCTTCCACCGAGCTTTGCCATCGACAGCTGCACTTTTAACAAGAGCGCAGAGATTCAATTACTGGCCCGTTTCTACTCTGAAACCTCATCAGCTGAAGCCACACAGGAAATTGCCTCTCGCAGTGTAAAGGTGGTAACTGGATTGCTGGACTCTTGAGGGAAAATGTACACACATTGTTCCTGTGTGCATTTGATTGTGTTGTGAATTGTTGGCAGATTGCATAATGGCGAGCTGGAAGCGTATGCGAGGCTCCGCTGGGTACCGTTTCTACAAAAGAGAAGTTTGTGATAGAGGTGGTGTGTTTTTTGATACAGCGCTCGAGTTTTTCATCAGGCAGTGAGGGAAGGTTTGCAGTCACTGGGGGCAATGAGCAAGACATTTTTGGCAGGTTTTGACTGTAAAGGAGTGAGCACAGGAGAGTTTAAATCATACTCTTTCATTTCTCTGGCCCATCTGTCTCTCTTTTCTTTCCCCCACCTCCTTCCCTCTTTCTCTTTCTCTCCCTGCCTGGTTGTAAGTCAGGCTGAAGTGGTCCAGCTCCCCACTCCTGTCACTCCTTTACCCCTAACATAATAATTGTCTGACAGCTTGAATATTCGTACCACCACAGCTTTGGCAACTTGAGTGGGACGCTGAATCACACCGAAAAGTCCTGCAATAACATTTTCATGGAAATTAAGTTGTTAGGCTCTCTCTTTATCCTGAATGGATGGCTGTAAAAATATTTTCTTATGCTGGCATTTCACCGTTATACACAATTGTTCAAATTACATGGAAATATGTCCTGCTCTGGCCTTAGTCTTATTTATTATATTTGGAAGTGGAGGAATTGATGAAGTCCAAGTCTGAAGTCTTTCAGAGTTGCATTAAGTCGAGTCAGAGTCAAAGCTGCATCGCTGTGAGGATGTTTTCACACCTGTTGTTCAGCTAATTTGGTCCAGATCAAGGGGAAAAATATTAGTTCTGGTCCAGTTCCTGTTTCACACTGACTTTTTTACAAATGAGACAAGAGGAGTGAACACAAAGTTATCCAGACTGACAAGTAACTCTCTGATTGGACGGTTTTGGCGACTGTCATCCTGCATCATCAGGACGAATGAGGGGAATTCTGACTGACAGACATGTTTTACAGTAGTTGATGCTCTAGTAAGTAGTAGGATATAAGCACAGCGGCTTTAACAACCTATTAACGAGGGAAGATACTGTGCTGACTTCCATATGTGTTGCATGGTAAGCAAATTAATCAATTATAAGACCACTTCCTAAACGATCAACAGCTGGATTTATTGGTAGTTTTAACAGAGCTGTGTATGCTCAAATCGCACATGAGATGTTATGTCCATAGTGCTGTGGATGTGTTTGTGTGAGGTTCTGCCCCTTTCCCCCCTCCTCACCTGTAGTGAGTGTTGGATCACACCTGGTTCCTCCTCACCATCGAGGTCCGGTGCTTTAAAAACGTTTGGGGGAGATTCACAGTGGGCCAGACGGTGTCAGTTGTGCTGTGTGTTGGTTGAAACCTTGTGTGTGTGCATCTGATCAGTAGGTGCTTTCTTTTTTTGGAGGAAGGATTGTAAACTTGAGTATCATCTAACTTTGTTTGTTCTTTCCAAGAAGTTTTTGCTTCTTGTGTAAATTTTAAATTAATTATTTCATTTTGGCTCCACTTTTTGTTTCCCTCTTCTTTAACCCCAGTTTTATATTCAGTTTCTTACTCCTTTAATCCCCCTGGCCGTTTCGGGGAAGCAGCTTCACAAAGTCCTGTGGTTGGTCACCTGGCTTTTACACCACAGTGAGTCCACTTGGAAGAAGACCAAGACCTCAGCCTGCTTGTGTTGTCCTGCATCTGTCTGCAATTACTGTGATCACTTATACCCAACATGAACTGATCTTTGAGAGCGCAAACACTGTGAGGTTCATCCACAGTAGACTTGCTACTGCGACTATGGAAAAATTGTGAAAGTAGAATATTAAATGTCATTTCATTGAACTTCCAATCCATTTTAACAATCACTCATTGGTCAGGATTACCATTTTGTGCAATATTACCAAAATTAACCACACCTATTGTGAAGTTCACGATGTGGTTTGGATTTCATAGCGACATTAATCATACCGACACAATGCTATTGAAGAATATTCTGGCCGCCCTGCGCAACCAGCAATTTAGTTTGAAGGGAAAAGAAGCTGTAAAGTAATGTTTCTCTGCTCAGGTTTCACTCCTTGCACTCTGCTGCCTTTTGGCTTTGTGTGGCAGCGCTCACTGTAAATCACTCCGGATGAGGTTGTCATCTGTAGTGCCTCAAATCTAAATATAAAAATCTGCTGGTAATTCTTAGGTATAACATTTTGCCTGGGAAAGTGGAACAAGTTGGGAGCTCCTTATACAAGCGTCTGCATTTTAGCTACCTTTGACATTTTGTTGGCAATCTGCAGGCTGTGCGAGTGAATGAAACTCTTTGGGCACACGCTTCGGTTTTCCGTGAGAGGGAAGTGCATCAAGTTATTGGCTTCCTTTTCCACTTTCACCTCACACACAGTTTGGCTGTGTCACTCCTGGGATAAGTGAAGAAGTGGATGTTTTATTCATTCTTAATAACTTCTACAATGTGTATTTCAGTTCGGTCAGCTAAGGAGGTGGAAAAGAAAAGTTGGTAACTGTGCAGATCTGATGTTCTTTCAGACCGCAAAACATGGAGGAATAAACGGTTATGAACCAATAATGAATAGTTACGAAACCTTCAACGGCCGAACCACAAGTGGCTCTCAGACTTTAGAGGTTTTGAACCACTTCAGCGCTCAAGAAAAGAGCCATTTCAAAATGTGCCACTGCTATTTTTCAAATCATAAAAAATCTGACATGAAACATTGACTCTTTGTACAGAAGTGTCTGTAATAATCATCAGCGACCGCTGCTGGGAGGACACGAGCGCGGCGCTGACAGTGGCTTCGAAGCTTTCCGTTTCCAGCACACATTTCAGCGTGTCAACACACAGTCAGAAAGGAAAACCCTTCCCGGAACCATCCAGAAAAACAGAAGTGCCTTCACTCTCTCTCCAGACCAAAATAAATAACCAAAGAACCTAGCCGAAGCACATTCCTCTCCCTGAAAACAGCCTTAATTTTCCCCTGGATGCAGGGCTGCAGCACAGCATTTTCTTTGCCATTTGGGAGCCATTGAGTGGTGTGATTGAGCGTTGGATGGGCTAATTGTGATTAGTGAGGTTAGACCTTCCTCTGGGATCAGGACGGTTACCAGCCATCAATCGTCGTCCATCGTCGTCCTCTCATCAGGCTGGCTGCTTCCACTTCCCGATTTTCTCTTCTTGTTTGTCCTGAACCAGAAGGGTTTGTTTTGTTCTCTGATTGAAATGATTTGTCAAGTGGTTTTCATGTTGACATTTAAACTGACTGACTGCTTGGTTTTATAGAGAAGAATCCTCTGGGGTTAAACAGGAGGATGGGAAGAGTAAATAAAGACATAATGAACACTGAAAAATAAGCTGAAAATACTGGATTTTGTACCCGAATAGGGGTAACAGGACATCCCAGTTTTCGGGCAGTCGTCCCATCATCCCCACGGGGACAATCTTCATCTCAAAGTAAATGACTGTAATTACTCACTAAAGCGATGTTGAAGCTATTTTAGATTCAGGATATGTGGCCATTAGGACCATGGATACATAAGATAACTGTTATACAAGTTCACGACACAACACTGAGATAAAGACAAAAGGAGACAAAGGATGTGTCTGCGGGTATTTAACTCATTTCTGTACTTTACCCATCCAGATCCAGACAGACCATTTAATTTTTTTGTGTGTTTTTGTCTTAACCACCCTGTCTCTTCTCCTTTCCTCTGCACATTAAAGCTGAACAAGGCAACTTTCCCATGTTGACAGCTCACAATGTGTAATAAATTGCAGGGTGGGCTGGAGGAACTGGTGTTATTGTTTAAGGGGGCTGGTCTGTGCACGCCTCAGAGCCAAGTATGAATACCAGGGTTTTTCTGAATGACCTCGCTGTATTTTAAAGGGTCTGCAGAGCAAGGGAACACTATGAGAATTGTTTTGCAGATGTTATGAATGTAACGGATACCAAAAAAACATTTGTGTTTTGTTGTGTTGCCAGGTACGTACTTACTGCAATTATGACTTTTCTCAACGTGCATTTAGATTTATATTTGTTTTTGGTGAAAATAAAGTTTTTACAAAGGCCAAATGGATGTTTTCTCTCCAACATTCATGTTGTGGTGTTTTTATTAATCACATTGTACAAAAAGAGGGATCCCTATATTTGTTGCTTTGCCTAATGAGTTCACATAATATTTATTCAGATCAGAAATATTTCTAATGACTGCTTGAGGCGATAACAGTCACTGGATCACTGGACCTTGCAATGTTTTGGCAATCCCGAACTCATTGATTTTAAAGTTACATTTCAGAATTTGCAACTTAAGCTAAACTTTTTGAAACTCTGACATGTAGACCCGTGAATATTTAAAGTGAAAACTGGAAAAAAGTAGAACATGCTGGCTGCATTCGGCTTGTTTGCTTTCAACTCGGCTGCATGTTGCCTCGTATTGATTACATGTTGTGTCCATGAAAGCCTTCAGTGCGCGCCGGTCTCGTTTTCAGATCAATGGCGTCGAAGAGTCAAGGTTAGCATGACTTCGGGGTGTTTTTTTTTTTTGTATCTGTCTCGGTTGCGTTTGTGCCAGCGAGAGAATTGATCACACAGCATCGGTTAGCATTAGCTTCGCTCCCAAAGAGGGAAAAAAACCCACAAATCCCACAGAGGGATGGACTGATGCCACGAACAGGGCGAAGACAGCGCTCGTATTTTAACTCCTAACTACTCTACAAGCACAGTACATGAATCTTCCAGATGCACGAATGAATGGACACAGTGTGACACGTGAAGCCTTCTGTCTGTGTGTGTGAGGTCTAGTAACCCTGTATTATAGAGCCGCTATAATATCTGTCCATATGTCTTTCAACCAGCAGCAGCGTATAGACGTATTCCTGTACATTTATTGTACTTGTCTATTTTGATTGCAGCATTTACAGAAAATTGAGACCGTCTTTTACATTGTAGACCTTGGCATCGAACTAAGTCTCCTTTTCTTAGCCTTTACCCCATAAACCTGTCTCTGTCCTCCCCTCAGGCTCTCGCTGCAGTGGAAAGTGATATTTTTTTAACTCAACTCGCGGCAACAAATCAGGTTAGAACCTTAAATTCTGCCAGCGGTGTGTAGTAAATATGTGTCCACGATGGCGACGGAGTCAAAATGAAAACACAAACGATTGATCCCTAACTAGGTTATAAAACCGGAGCTGAAACTGGAGAATGGATCAGGCTGTAACGCCTCAGAAGAAACAGTTTACACTGATATATATAAACAGTTTTCTGGCACAAGTTTGGCACAATGTGAAGAAAAATCATTTGGGATATTTCTAGAATATTTGGCATGGGCAGGCCGGGCAGGGGCACAAGGTCAGAGGGGAGGAAAAGAAAAATGTAATTTGACAGTCAAAACTTTAGGCCCACTTTTTTTCTGGAGCTCCATCAGTGTCTGGAGTTTGTTCATCTGAGTGAAGCAGACTCTGAAATGTGATTTGAGCTGAACACACTTCATCAGCAGTGATGTCACTGACTTCTTCTCAGGCACGAGAGTCCCTGAGAGTCACAAAACTACTGTCAAAGCCTCAAGTACAAGGTAAAGGGACCAGCATCATGCGTCACGTCTTCGTTTTTATTGAGTAATTAAATGTTATATGGCAGTTTTATGTAGTGTGAGTAGGGTTTCAATTAAAATATCATAGAGGTACTATGAGTTTGAAATGTAACTTTGTGAATTACAGCTGTAAGTAAGAATTGGTTAACTTTTTATAAAGCTGGGTCTGGAGGCGAACGGCTTTGTACCATTATTACACCAAATTAGCACATATTCGGTTGTTTAAATGCAGGTAAACCCACTAAATTTAGGAGATTGGCTTCCTCGCCATTGCTAGTGCATTTTTCTTCATGTTTAATGTCACGAACACGCTAGAAAACAGGGAACCATAGAAAGTAGCATGGAGGCCACGAACAATGCTAAAGTAGGTATTTTTTTAGGCTATGCATTTTACACTGACTGTCTTGAATGTTGTTCGAGCACTGAGCAGAGACAAATTATAACAACTCCTTAACTTCAACGTACGTCGTAAGCGCTGGGAAAAGGATGTTGTGTTTAAATGTGTCGGTAAATGCAGATTGTACCCTTTCTGACTGAAGACAATAGCCAGATGTTAGATGTTGTTTGGGTATTTTGTCCAGTGAGAAAAGGTGAGTGGAACAACTGTTATTAGGGTGTGGTGGCACTGAGCTTTGACCTCTCCTGTAAGTGTCTTTAAATGTTGGTGATGTCTTATGAAGTGGAAGAGAATATCAAATGCCAAATGTCTGAAAAGTAATGCGGCAGGAGTGAGTAGTGTAAATCAAGTTTATAAAGTCAGACAAGCATTGATGTACTTATCAAAGCATCACAGGGTATTAATAAAAATACTATGTGCAGATCTGGTGAATAAACAAACAGCCACTTGTGCAACACCACACTGGTAATTAGCTGGACCTGCAGCCTGCGTACAGCCCGGAGGTTGTTCCAAGGTTAAAAAAAAAAAACCCCAAGAAAATTCAATATATCGGCTCCTTCCTCTCTCTCTCCCAATAAATGTCAGAGCAGCAATGGGAGCCGTGAGACGTACGGAGGGGAGAACAGTCTGAGCCTGTTAATTTAGCAAAGCGGCGTGGTTAATTTACAGAGTGCAATATCTGTGTTCTTTACACATCCAAAGTAAACAGGCTGTGGATTTTTTATTGGAGCATTACCTCAGGGTTTTTTTGCACACTGCAAGCTTTTTTTTTTTTAAGCATGGCTGCTGTGGCTTGAGGGGGGAAAATATAAGCGGGCCTTTCCATTAAAACTACAACAGATTCCCTATTATTGGCTGGAAATGAATTGGGCACTATGGGCCGGCGGAATGAATGGAGCTTTGATTGGTTTAACTGAATACATGAGGTCCCGGTCAAGCCAAACGATGAGTCCCCTTGGAGCGGGACCAAGAATGAAGTTATGGGCTCCCAGTGTGAGAATGAGAGGTATGTGAGAGAGAGAGAGAGAGAGACCAAGAAAGCTCACTGCATACATATCTGCTGCAGAAAATCACTGGCCAGAGAATCTTTCATTCTGATTACACAGATTACATTAATTTCAGATGACAGCATGACTCAGATTTAGCAGCCTCATTATCGGTGTTGCCACTTCTTCACTTACTTGTCCATTCAAATTCACACATGTGTCAAGTGGACTGCCAGTAACAAGGAAAATTAGTATGTAGAAAGGTGTTTATATAATGCAAACATACTTAAAGGGGCAGTTCACTGGGTTTTGGAGCTATCAGCCTTAGAGATGTCTGTCTCTACTGTTTTCTTTCTACTGGACTACACCCAGAAGATTTTAAGCCATAACATGCTCTTCTCCTAACCCCAACCAAGTGTTTTTTGTGCCCAAATCTAGCCAGATCATAGACACTCTACTGTCTCAACATGAAATTGAACCTTGACCCTAAAGAAACGTGAAGCTGTCATGTAAAGAAACGTAAAGATGCAGTAACACAACATTGCCGACATGTATTGGGGCGATTGAGCTGACCATATCAATGTGCATAAGGAAGTGTGCGTTGCATTCTGGCACAACCGAAGGAGCTGATCGCAGCTTCTAGACGATGCTCGTGGTTCCACCTGGCACAACCACCGTGCACCGTTTTGAAAGCTCGGCTCTGGATCTGCAGTGCAACAAGGTCACAAATAACGTCAATAAACAAGTAAAACAGACCAAATAGAAACCATTTAACTAGCTAGCCTACTCACCATTTGTGGAAATACAAAAAAACAAGGAAAAAGGGACAAAATAAACACAATCTGAGCAAGTCAACTATATCAGGCAGGCACAATGTTCCACTTCTGAGGCGCTCCGTGTGCTGACCTGAACTGCGGTATGATTGAAGCTGTTGTTGAAGGTGCTGTTGAGTGAAAACTGCATGTGTATTTCTGACTTGTTTAAAGTTGAAATCATTTTAAACGTCTTGAAACAATGGTTACATGTCACCTAGACGTCCAAAACCCGCGCTCACTGGCTCGGTTATAAGGTCAGAGTTTTGTTTAGTTATGTGATTACAGATACCGTCGTTAAATTTAGACTTGGTGTGGTTAAGATCGGACTAAAGACATAGGAGGGACGTAGTCTGCAACCTTTCCCCTACAGCCACATCTTTTTTTTTCACAAATGGTGAACTGGGCTTGCAAACCTGGCGATGGAGCAGCTGTAATGCAGGAGGGGAATGTATCAGTTTACCACAGATTGGTTAATGGTTTTCCGTAGTGCTTCAATGGAGATTTTTTGATGATAAAATGAACTCTGTGTGGGTGCATTGACAGGAAAATCTAACCATCCAGCAGCTCTAACTCCACTTCTTTGGGCTGCAGTGCAGTGTTTTAAGATGCCAGACTTTTAACTTAGCCGGTTAAGTCTCGCCACGGGCTATGAGAAATGGCAGGCCTAACCACAGTGTCCATTGCAGGTCCACCCACGATAAAGACATGTAATTAGTGGATGCTCCTGACAGCGTAAGGTCAATTTAAGGGCCACCTGGGATCTCTCACAGGCTGGGAACAGCAGCGATTGTAGCTCATCTTAATTTAGCCTCAGAGAACAGAGGAGAGCAGGGACAACTTTTACCGCAGTCATGAAATTGCTGTATTTTTCTGCAATTTTCACTTCTGCTCTGACAATTTTATCCACGACCACGGAGCGAACTTGTTAATGAGCCGACAAGCACTTTGGCGAGAGGAACCGCCTTTGCTGTGGTTGTCTCAAACTCTGACAAATGCAGGTCAGGGCTGGGTGACGGTGACGGCCACGCCCACGACCACAATTACACACAAATACGAGCAGAAATGCATAAACATGTGTTGTACAAATGTACAAATACGTGTCTACAGGCATACAGTAAATGCGTACGTGTTATTTTTTTTCTCTGCACAGTGGAAAGCATGAAGAAGGACACATACCAGCACATCCACACCAGAGGCTGATGTCATTGATGGAGTGGAGACCATCGCTCCCCCTGCCCGATGGCCACTGCTGGCCCAGATGGTGTGTGACCTGACAAATAGGGGTCACTGAAAGTCAGAAGGGCGGCTGCAGGGTAGCCGGTCAGCGTGGGTGGTATAAGTATACACCGCCGGCCAGTATTACAAGGAGATGTTGCTCCTTTGGTTTTCTTGCATATCAAGATTTCAGGCAAAGGCCTTGATCAGGTTGGAAACAGCAGACATCTTTAGGTGTCTTATGTCCAATCTGCCCCAAGTCTCACATGTTTGATAAGAGTCCCAGCCTGAAGACATCTACATGCCAATTAGGAGTCACAGTCATTGCGTAACATACTGGAAACCGGAAGTAATCCTTGTGCATTGACTATGGACAGAGATTATAGGTCTGAAAAGTGAAGTGCTTTTAAACTACATTCTTTCTAAAGGCCACCAGGGGGCCACCTCACTGGTTTCAAAAAGAAGTCCCATTGTATGTAAGCTTATAAGAAAATGACCCTTCTTCTAAATTGAGTAATTACCTCAATAAACAGTTTTGTTTTTTTAGTTTATGGTCTCGCTTCTAATCTTCTTCAAGACAACATGATGTTCGTTTTGTAGATTATGGTCCTGAGTTGCTTCCTTGGCGTGTCCTTGGGTTTTCAGTCAGATTCAATCAGGATATCCTGCCCAGCACCACTCGCAGGAAGGCAAGAAGGCAACAGCCGTAATGCCAAACACGAGGAAACCAATGGGTTTGTGTGACAAACACGATTTGACTTAAATTACATTTTCAAAAAAAGCAGATGTGACATAAATATGGTATTATGGTTTGGTTAAAACGCAGAGAACGGATCCTCTTTTCAGACGCCAGGCCATTTATCTGAGATTTGGTTTTCTATCCTGCAACATCTTCCTCACTTGGTAGTGTTGTTGCTATATCTTCTATATTTTCACAGTATAGAGCATTTTCTGATACAGAGGTTGATACGATCTATTGGTACAAATCAGGTTTGTTGACTCTGAACCAATTTAATTTCCTTGCAACTTAGTTTGTTATTTTGTCACCAGGTGACGAGCAGCTGGAGCCACATAAGCCTAAATGAAACCTGTTTTCATGCACTATCTCAAAATTTAGAGGTGATCGACAAACCAATCCAGCTGTCTACTAAACTCTTACTTCTTATGTCGAGAGTCCTTAATTCCTGAGAGAGCGTTCATTGAGAATGAATGTTTTACGTTCTCAGCTGTCTTAAAAAAAGGAACTTAATTGCACAACGACTGTCTGAAAATTACAGATGCATTACAGATCAAAACACTGATTATGTTTCAACACGGCATTGCTACTTTACCTGCTCTGTGAATGTGGCTAGGAACAGCTGATTATTCCCACATATGACAGACACAATAAATATTATTTGGCAGACAGATGGTGCAGTTATCATTATATCAGCAAGCTTCTGTAGCATCCTGGTACATAAAGCTCTCCAGGGATGCTGCTGTTGCTCTGACTTCTGACCTGTTGAGGAAGACAACAGGAGGGAACAGGGTTTGCGAACACACAAAATTAAAACAGCTGTTTCATCACCGGCTGTGACATTAATGGAGCTCATACGGAAACTTGTTGATCGTGCACTGGTCATTGGTTTCTGCACTTTTCCGAACGTATCCAGATGAATAACCCTGGGTGTTCCCCCTCACTGACGCTGTCCTCCTCGCTGACCTTTCAACATTTCTCACACATAATCCAAATAATCCAATGTTGTATTATCTGGCAGCCACTGTGCATTAGCTTAAGCTAAAAGTTTCGAGGTATGAACACAGCCTTTTATCATCCTCTTCATATGGTTTGCATTAGATGCTTTTAGGGACCGCTTTTAACCTCAGACACCAGCACTTCTGTTCCATTTACACTCTGTCTCAAGCGTGTCCTGTTCTCCTCCTGGTCTCTCGATGCCCATTTAGGTCGGCTTGTGCAAACAGACGCTATCAGCCGTATGAAATGTTTTGTCTTGGTTCCATTAGCGGGCGCACACGGCTGCTTCAAGATGCAGCGTGTCACAGGCTGAAAAACTCCGGAGGTTACATGAGGAGTTGACTTGGGTGCGCTGCCCTTTTGATTGACCGTAGACGAGCTCACCGAACGATAACAGTTGAGACTAAACGCGTCACCTTCTGTGAAGAGTGGAGGAGTAGTTTTCCAAACTCAACACATTTTCAACACACATGACACTTTCTGTACTCCTTCTTCAAAGCCCCAAGTGTAGACACATAGTATACTACATCATGACGGGCTGCAGCTGTTCACCGACCTCAAGCTTGCCTGCATTTGTTTTACATTGTTTCTATTAATGTTTCATAAATATATGACTACACTGTTTCTCTTTAGCTTGTAAAAAGCAGCATTTTTCCCATCTTAGCTGAGGTTAAATCAACTTTAAAATCATCTTAGAAGACAATATTTGCAGTACAAACACTGTTTCAACTGTTATTTAACTTGCCCCGTGGACTCATTATCAGCAATTTTCTTTTAATTTTCAATTAGCAGAATCATTTTAATGATTTAACTGCAAACTTAACAAGAAACCTTATTGACTTAAGGGGCACTGTGCAGCTTGCTTGTACAGCAGGAATCAAACAGGAGAAGAGTCTGTGTTGAAATCGGACTAAAATAAACTTTTAAATAGGTTCAAATTTAAAAATGTTGAGCCTGAGGGGAACACTGATTGTCTCAGGGGTTAAGGCATCAACCACAAATTACAGAGTCAAGTCCTACCAAGGACCATTGTTGCATATTTGCCATATCCCTCCCCTATGTCATTTACTGATTAAGAAAAAAAAGTAAAAAATGGTCAACCCAACACTCAAACCCCACTTGTGGCCATTTGCTTCTTGTCATTATACTGCAGACCTTGCTGTTTGCCTCCGTCAGGGCAGACCATCCTCCCCAAAACCTGACCATGTGTTGTTCATGTCGTTCATGTAAGCAGACCCATATTTAAATTTGTCGTTAGGTGGCGACCTTGGTGGCAGTATTGATGAAGGGAGCAATGAAGGAAGTCTGGTGACGTAGTATAAAGAGCAACAACGTCTAGGCAGAAGGTCTGGGTGGTTGGATTGGTTAAACAAACACATCAACGTTGACTTCTTTTAACTTGCATCACATACTTACCGTAACTAATATATTTGTTTTAACCCAAAAAACCACAATCTCTTCCTAAACCTCACCAAACTTGGAGTCATTATTAGCAAATGACCTATTCTGTCATTTAGTTATGAGGACGTGTTGCTCGGTAGTGTAGCTGCCACATCAGTAATAAATAAATGCATTACTGTCACACTAATGCAGAGGTTCAATCTTCATAAGTGTAGTTCTGTAAACTTTGGGCACTTGGAGGATGATGGAGCCCACAAATGGTCATTCAGCTCCATCCATCTTCCTGAAATGGTTTGTTAAACCCCCTCCGGCCAACAGGAGTGGAGGGCTGATGTTTTCCCAGCTGTTTGTGTGTTCCTTTTCTTTTTTTCATAACCGCACAAGTCGGGGATTAATCTCATATAGCAACAATTAACAATCTTCTCTTTGTCAGCAGTAAAACAGCTGGGATGACCCGGGCTGGGCGGCCAGTGGCCTCTGCTGTGGTATTTGTTAGTCATTTGTTGATGATAGATTAACTTGGAAACACCATTTGACTCGTACTGTAAACTCAGGGCCCCCCCTTATTAGGTCAGCGTGCTTTTTCCGCTGCTGAGACAGATCAGGTCGAGATTGCAGTGGATGTAGGCGTGAGTGGAGAGGAAGAGAGTAAAAGGGTCAAGTGGGCCGATAGCAGGTGGTCACCAGCTTTATGAAGGAGCAATAACAAACTGCTGCCGTTCTGCTGAGAGTGTTTCTATACTGTAAAAAACTGTTCATATGAAGCTGGTTACAATAGGAGCAACAGTGCATCTTTTGCAGTGATGCATGAAAAAACAGCTTTCTTTTTACATGGTGACTACAGGTAACACCACACATGGACTAATTTGCAAACTATGCAAAAATTGCACCGTAAAATTAAAATGATCACTGGTTGATTAGTGTTTAGGCTACAAGCTTCTTTTCTCCTCTGGTGACGACGTCTTTCTGCCTAAATGACAGCAGCTTCTGATTATGTGTTGCTCGCACTAATATCAGGGAGGTGAAAGCCGACTGAAACTGAAGACATCTGCAAACTTTAAACTCCTCCTCAACTGCTTCCTCTGGCACTTTCCAAGTTCAAATGATACTGTGGTAAATCTCTCTGCGTAAATCCCATAATAGCTACTCAGGACTTCATAGGAAGTCCGCGCCGCATCAATACCAGTAGTTAGCATCTCTGTGTTTTCACTTGGCCGGTTTAGGAAGCTGCCATGTGTTGATCAGCAGTTTGGAGTATTAACCACTAACTGGCTGAATTAGCTGGCTGGGCCACTTATACCCAGCTGTCCACTGGGGGATCAGAGGAGAATTCAACCCTTTCAACACATGGTCGAGGCTTTATTATGGACTCCGCCGTGGTAAAAACCTCAACGAGCTCTGTAGAAATACCTCGACACATTGTGAGCAGAACCAGCCAACACTTTAAACATTAAAAAGATATTAATGTGCCTGCGATGAAATGTCTGCAGTCGTGCTAAATGATCACACCAGAGTATTTTGCAGGGGAAAATGTCGGTTTGTTCTCACATTAAACTTGTCCACTTCCTTTACACCATTAGTCTGTATATTCAGGTTTTTGTTGCATAAAAGTAGCTGTCTTTAAATGTCCATTTTACTTCTTTACTAAGGCTTTCATGCGATTATCCCTCTTGAGCTGAATAATGAACTGTTTCTGTAATAAACATGTAACGCCCTCTGAGAAATTATGACGGCTGCCTCCTAATAGTTGTCTAAACTGTTAGGCCACGTTTCCATCAGTCTGTTAGTCATAAGGGCGAAAGTATCACAGGGATCCTTGCAAAGTAGCCAACAAGTGAGACATCCTGCTTCCTTCTCATCTCTGTTGAGAGTTCTCTGCACATACGCAGTACCGATTGGTATGTGTGGATCACTTTGTGACGCCACCATTAGTTTGTAACCCTTAGCTATGCAGCTAACAGGGGAGAGTATACTGCTTTTTACACCACCAGCAATGGAGCTTTGGGCCGAGGTATGAGAAGCAGAACCAGAGCTGGATGAGCAATGGATCCAGCCTCCCAGTGCAAACCAATGGAAGTTACCAGGGTGATTTACAGCAGCCACAAACAGGACTTTGACTGCAGCGATGACAATGACAGGTTTAGATGGAGACAATAGAGGCGTGAAGCGGTAGAAGAGCGAGTTTGCACCAAGTTCGTTTGTAAGTTTTCTTACAAATAGTGTTTCTTTTGTGTCTTCCCTGTTTTAACAATGAGACTTGTGTGAAACAAACTTGAATCAGAGTAAACCCTTCCTCAAACGCATTTGAAAAAGTTTTGCACTGTTGTAAATGCATTGAACCTCAGGATCACAGCAGCTGTTGAGCAGTAGGTTGCCATTATAGGCTACACATGTTGCTCCGTGACAACACTATTAGACTTCTACTGTATGAACTGCCAGCCTGTGTCTTGTTATTTTTTTTTTTTTTGCTGCACATACTGTATATCATCTGGTCTACACTGTGAGGTTATTGGGTTTGCAAGCCAAATAAAGTTTTGGCTCGCAGTAAGCTGTTGAGACAAAGTCATTACGAGTAGCCTGTGGTTCGCAGTGAAGTGTTCCCAGGTGTAACTCGAGTAAATTCTGTCTCTGTTTTCGTTGGAAGTCACACTGGAACCTTACCTGAACCTGAGATCCAGTCTGTTTACTTTGAGGCTTTTTTTTTTTCTACCGTGGATCCTCAGGAGATGCAACACAACGAGAGATGAGCAGACGCTCGCAAAACACACACAGAGCAAAGGTACAGACACGCACAAACCACAAGCTGTTCACCTACACACAAACTCACACAGACGGGCCAAACACGCCTGATTTACGTCTCTCACACTGGCCATAATCTCACTGTTTTCGTCCAACAGTAGAAGCAATTAATGCTGACATTTGTTTTTGCATCAGCATTCCAAAGTTGACAAGTTGCTTCCCTCAGACTCAAAATGCAACGGCCATGTGTGTTTGCGCCGTCGTTTCCCACGCTACCCCTTTGCTTTCGCGGTCGCCTGCGACATTTAAATCTATCAGTGCGCGCACCTTTCGCACATATGTTCGACAGTTTGTGTCATCTCCAGAAGGATGCAAACTAAAAAACACATGGTTGCTATGCGCTGGGCTCTGGCGTGGTGGAGTAGCAGCTTCACGCTCTCTCTCCGACTCTGCAACATGCACTGAAATGTGGCACACAACTGCAAACTGTCTGCACCCACCAGCGCCTCATGCATCAGCTGTTAGTCTGAATCTAACATTAGCTTTCTGCTCACAAGCTGGCACGTACTGAATGGAGAAAAACAAAAACACATCTTTGAAATTTCAAAACTTTTGATATTAAAAACTTGTATTGTGTACATTAAAACTTCAGTTTCATGATAAATGGAACATAAGATTCATTGATTTGTGCCATAAACTGAAATTCTTGATGACTGATTTATTTGACCTAGATTTATTTAGGATGGAGCTGGAAATGTGACAGCAGCACGAGCAGACAGTCTGTAGACTTTTATCAATTACAACAGCTTCTGTTGAATGCAAAGTTACAATTTACATTTTCTTATGTGAATGACATACATTCATATGTGACTTTTTCAATTAAACATGATACATAAAAATAGGGCTGGTCAATATATGCGATATATATCGTTTTATCGTGATATGACATATGTTTTAAAGGCTGCATTATAATAAAGTGATGTCAATTTATAAACCTATTGGGCTGTTCTACTTGATCATAAAATATTGTGTTTTTTGATTTTGTTTCCAGGTCCTAATATTTATTATGTGCTTTTGAGAAGATTTCAAAATATCGCAGGTATATATTGTAAATCGTGATATGGCTGAAGAATATTGTGATTTTATTTTAAGGCCGTACCGCCCAGCCCTACATGAAATCACATCAAATTTGCTTCTCATGTGGATTCCACATTTCCACATGTGAAATAAAATGTCAAAATAATGTCACATGTGAACTGGTCATTGGCTTTTTTTTGGCTGTCTCCGGATTTTTGAATCAATACAGTAAATTAAACTCACTTTCAGAACCAATATCTTTTTTGTTTGGACTATTTTTGGTGTATTTTATTCATAAATTTGGGCAGAAAACAATTTTTAAAATATTTTTGTAATGTGCTGCAGTAAATCATTAAATACATTTTCATGAGTATGGACTTGGTTATTGCTGATTAGGTATGAGTAATGCCCCTCCACCATAGAAAAAACAAATCAATTAAAGGGTGTAGGACAATAAGTGGAAGAAAATTCCCTCTGCATTGTTTTTGTCTCTATTGTGTCTAAGGTCCCAAGCCAGATTTAAAGCCTTCTCATCTGACAGAAACCTGCAGAGTATATTCAGCTAAAGCAATTCAGGCCATGCTGGTAACAAGGGATATTGTAGGTTTCATTATGCCTGTATTTTACTGTAGCAGCTGTTTTTTATCACGTTTACACCCACGTGGGACATCAACAACCATCGGCTGGGATGCAATGATCAGCTCGTCTTGGGGGTGACTGAAGCCGATCATCATCGTCGCCGTCGTCTCTGCAGCACACGGCGAAGTTGACGATTCCCTGTGAAACATCCTCTGAGTCTGACTGCCTCCCAAGACAGTGTAGGTGTCTGTACAGTGCACATTCATGTGGTTCGTAGAGGCAACCAGGCAAAAAGCGTTTTGGCGTCAATCACACAGGTGCGTGTTGTGTATACCCAGCGAGTCCCACAGCGAGAGGTGTCAGTCTCCATATACAAGCTGTATCTGTGGAAGCTTTGTCTGCTGACAGGAGGAACAGCGTGACAAAACAGCAGGGAGACTGGCATCCATCTCGCCCCCCCAGGCGCTCTGCTTGACGCTGTACACATCGCTGGATGCTTTAAATTCCTCGCCCTAGAAGAACTGTCTTGCGTGATCTTCCTCCAAAGCTTGTTCTGTCTTCTGACTGGAAGACTGTCGGAGTGCTGAGTTTTTTTGTCATCTGGGGTATGTTTTCAAGTAGGTGAAAGGAAGAGTGTGCGAGTACACCGTTCAGAGAGACGTACGTCTGAAATAGTTTGTCTGTGACTGTGTTTCCACAGACCATTTTTGGGTCAAAGTAGTTGAACAAACGATGCGACCAGGAGACTTTTTTTCTTACAGAAGAATGGAGGTCTGTTTTCTCCTGCAGCGAAACACTCGCAGTTTCCTGATTTGTTTTTTTCTTCTGCTCACTGTTTCCTCTCTCTCTGTCTCTCTCCTTGCTGTAAAGCACACACAAATCTGAAAGTTGAGCTGAAGATTCCTTTCACAACCATCAGACCTGCCTACAAAGTCAGATCAAGCAGATGGCAAGTGCTTTGCATAAAGGGCATGAAACTAAATCTGTGGGGCACCTGCACCGCAGAGGCCAGGCTTCCAGTGAAAACCAATACCAGCTCTTCAAATGTGACCAGGAAACCGGAGCACTAATAGACCCCTGACAATGGACAAACTGGGAGAGATCGGCTTGGCTTCTCTCTTTTGGACCCAGCATGAATGAGGTCATTATGAATTTTGGTGTGTAGCTGGAGGGATAACATCTGTATGGCCACGGACTGATGGAGCCGTATGAATACTTAAGGATACCGTGTCCTGCATTTGAATGTTTTTCTTCATAGTTTACACTTTTAATTGGATCTTTCCCGGAAAATTCTGGACTGCATGATGGCACAAAACTGATGGTGCTGCTCTGGCAGAGAAAAAATGGCAGGAACTAAAGCCTTCAAGGGTTTCTGGCAGTGGCAGGTAGTAGAAGAAGTAAAGTAAAACCCAACACTGCTTCAAAAAACACAGCCGCTCCATACTTTTCAAGAAGCAGGAGTCGTGACACAAATAGCTGAACCTGACCAAAACTTCCCAATCCCTCCAACTCTAACCCATGGTCATGAGATTTAGGCAGCGACGGAAAGAACGAGATTACAATTACAGCCATCCTAAATGAGTTTCTGACGCAGGGTGACTACGCCACCTCAGAGATCAGATGAGGTTTTCTGAGATCCCCAACTTTCAGATACTTAAGGCACAGGATTATGATGCTTCCTGGATGCCTCCCCCGTAGAGGTATCCAAGGCCAGAATCCAACTGTACCACTAATCCTATCTGGCCTGGATATGCCGTGGTTTGCCCCATGAGGTGGAGGATGTGGCTGAGGCAAAGAATGACAGAGGCTCCCTTGCTAAGTCTGCTGCCACCATGACCCAGATCCGAAAAGTACCTGTAGTAACAAACCCACACTGAAACAAGCAGAGGACTTTTTATTCTTTAAGCATTGCAGGTTTTGGATGAACAAGGCCATCAAATAAGCCCTCCCAACGTTGGTGCTTGAAGCTACATGTTACCATCAGTATGCTAATATGTTGATAATGACAGTGCTGATGTGAAGCAGCTATATTGTTTACCATTGCGTGATAATAGTTTGCTGCAGTACTTTTTCTGGCATGCCCCCATTCAGAAGCTTAAGAAAGTCAAATCCCCCCACCTCATTATTGATCACCTCATCAACACTGAAGGGGCAAGCAACTAATAAAATAGGACATTCAGTTATGGGCTGAATTTCATAGACATCTAAAGTATAGATTCATTTGACTCTAAACTCTAAACTTGAACTTCTTGGTTGCACTACAGGAAAAGTCAGGGGATCACCAAAGTCAGGGTCCATCCTCTGAGGACCATTAATGTCCATCGAAAACATGCCATCGTCCTCCGTCGAGCGGTTGTAGAGATTTTTCAGTCCAGACCAACGTAGTGGATCAACTGACTGGTATTGCCATCCCCAGAGCCGAAAAAAGAAAAAAAAATGCCAATGTCTGTTTACCTTACAAGCATTACATATTTTATTCTTTTTAAGAATGACTAAAACATCCATCCTGGGACTACAGATGGAGAATAGTCTTTTGGCTTACTCTGGTGCATTTACAGCAATGTTTATTGGTCGGGTAGAGGGAGAGAGAGGATGAGATGCAGCAAAAGGGCCCGAGGCTGGAATTGAACCAGGGCCGCTGCGGCAAGGACTCAGCCTTGATACACGGTGCGCAGTGAGCTGCTGGGGCGCCATGAGCAGAAATAATTTATTAAAATCAAACTCTGGCACAGTTGTATTTTTGTGATAACTTTGCAGAGTTGTTAAATCCTGACTCAAAGGAGTGTACACCTCTGTACAGTTGTATTTTTAATTCTTAAATGGCTATCAATCTCAACATCACAATGTTGTGCCAACAATACAATATTGAGAATATGCTTCATAATACATAATAGGTTCAAGCTTTTAGACGTTTTTCAAAAGAATTTAAACCTAAACATACGTTTAACCTTAACATCTATCTCTCTGTTTGTCTATGCCTCCTCCCATTTATCCACATCTGTCTGATACTCTCCTTTTTAACCAATCCATAATTAATTCATCCGTGTTTTACACACGAGCAGGAGGGCAGCGCGTCAATTATGCGTCGGGGCTCACAGGCCACTCCCAGCCATTCAGCGTAAGCCCCTTTAGAGAGGAGAACCTCAGGCTTTAGTCCTTATTCTGCCCACAGATTTGCAAAAGACACAGTCCCATATGTCTCATTGTGTGCTGGATTAGACCTGCCTCCATTCAGCCCAACCTTGAGAGTAACCCCTTGGCTGCCTCGCCGCCATTGGAAGCAAACCAATTAGAATCAATTGGCTGTATTCTCTGGGGTGATTAGCATACATGCTCCACTCGTGGGGCTTTGACAGTTATTGAAGCTGTCCGGTTTGAGTGCCGTCTGTATGGCTGCTTTAGTCGACCTGCAAACCACGGGTGATAATAATGAGGACTAATGAGCTGGTTTTGAAATGGGAAATGTAAGAGAAGGCAATGGATCTAGGTGTCATAAATGTGTGTTTTAGTAAGATTTCCTCTCAGTGAGGTGATCCAGAAGGAGACTGAATGCATATTTTGCCCAGTTCATTTGTAAAAGCCTTGAGAAAGAGTCTACATTTGATGAGCTTCAGTCCAAGGTAAAAAAAAATAGCCTGTCATGTATTGAGAAAGCATGCCCAGTACCATGTTATTATTGCTGTCCTGGAAAATAAAGCACATTATGACTTTCGTCTAAAGTGACCTTGTAAAGTCTCAAAAGAAAATATCTTTATTCAAATATTGATAGAAAACAGGTAAGTAAAAAAAAACAATTCAATGAAATCAATAAAAAAGCTTACCATGAGCTATGAGATTGTGAGATGATGATATACTCCTGCAGAAGCCACAAGTCTGCATGATATCAACCTTGTTTGAAGAAAAATGTTTTATTCATGTCATGAAGAAGTACAAATAATTGTACCTTGAGTACACAAACAAATGTCTCATTGTGTAGAAATAACAAAAAAAGAGGAGCAAATCAACCACTTTCAGTTACATATCGTACATTTAACAGCATGTACCTTAAGTTTGTTATGCAGAAGTGTTTATGAAGTGATTCATGACCTCATTGTTGTTGGTATTAAGTCATGTTGTCGAGCAGCCATGCAGTGTGAATAGAGATAATTTGGAGTAAGTCAGACAGCTTTGGCAGCCTCAAACAGACAGACAGACAGAACCGGCCAACGCTTTGTCAGTAGCAGATTAAGGAGAGTTTCTCCAGTCACGGTCAATAATCCATTTTAAGTGTTTCAATGCGATTCACAATACGGACGGACATAATAATGAAATGTTAATTGAAAAATAACTTTTAGCACAGATTTCCTGTCAACCATTGTTTTCTAAAATAGTTTGGAAATGAAACCACTTTTATTTCCTCCAGCAACGGATGAATGTCATTAAATGCTAAACTGCCAAAGGGTATTAACTGGAAAACCAATAACAACAATGACCGGCTAATTAAAAGACAATATTGCTTCGACTGAATACAAAAAAATGTGTCAATAACACACTAATCATCTAAATAAGGAGCCTTCAGCTCATTGCATGGCTAAGCCTTTAAATTTACTGGGATCTGTGCTGGCTGATAATGTGGATCCAGTGGCCTCTGGCATAAATGCAGGCATAATGAATCATGGGAGCCCTCCAGAGGATAGTCCAATGGATGTTTTCCAGCTGATCTTCATTAGCCACCATCCAGCTGAAACATCTGTCACTGGAGTGCTTGGCACTGTCCCATGGCAATTAGTGAGCCGCTCGCAACAGGTTCTGTTGGAAGATAAACAGGATGCGAGCAGAGCCGAAGGCATGCACACGGCAACTCGGAGGAAAGCAGGGAGGAAAGCTTCGGCTGACGGTGTCGCCATGTGTACGCACACAGGCTCATAAATGCAACTCTTTACGCTCACGGTGTGCATTTTAACATCTTGAAACAGAACTGAGAGGGCTGCCGAGTGCATCTGTTTACACACAAACACAAATATGTAAGCTAACTGTAAATAGAGCCTCACGTTCGATTTCTGCTCACACACACACACTTGGCAGCAAGAAGAAGTAGTTTGACAGTCTGTTGCTGTGAATACAGGACTACATGTGCCGGGTTTGCATGTATACGGCTGGCTTGCTCACTTTAAGTTTCGGTCGGTGGATTCTGTTCACTCGGATGCCATCTGTAGGTTTATGAATAACAAAATAGTACGTTATTATTGATGGCACAACAGTTTTACATCTGTTCCTCTTACTATATGTTTGGGTGCACAACTACCGAATGCAGCAAGCTAAACACACTTAAAAGTTGTATTCAGGAGACGGACGAACACGACTGCGTCAGGGGAAAACTTTTTAAAGTGATGACAGACATAAAACTTGATGGTTCAAATGGATATAACTCAAATTATTTAAAGAAGAACACAAAAAAGGAATCAAATTTAGCGACAGAATAATTTCTCCCTTTTTTAGAAATGGATTACTTAGTGGGTTTTTGGTGTAGGTGTGTGGTGGTGGTGGTGGTGGGGGGCGATTCTTGTCTGGGACCGGCAGCAGTGAGAGCTTTCTGTTGATTGTGTTGAAGTGGTTGAGAGCTGACCCCCCCTCACCACCTCCCTCTCAGGCAGCAGCACACAAAGAGGCAGCGGAGCGAGACGAGAGGGTAGCTGAAGACCAGAAATCCCCGCCAAACAGCACCAGACACACACACACACACACACACACACACACACACACTTAAAAACCTCTTTAACAACCCAATATGGAGTGCCACATACCTGAGCTGAAAGTAAAATGGATGTCAGGATCAACCAGGGAGGCTTTAACTCTGAGAGTTCCTCTAATGGATGTCACCGTCAGGTCAAAAACATGTTGGTTTAGTCAGTGTCTGTGTGTCTGTGTGTGTGTGTGTCTGTGTGTGTGTGTGTGTGTGTGTGTGTGTGTGTGTGTGTGTAAGAGTGCCAGTGAGTGAGTGAAAAATCGACTCATTAACATTTTTCCAAATGTGGAATCTTGCATATCTTATAAAAACCCAGTATAAATGTCTATTCGGGTCATTGAGAACTGATTTTTAGGAAATCTGAAAAGAGATTCAGAAACTCATTTATCAGACACATTGTTTTTTTTTTATGTCTGGATGGAACAGAATGGAGATTTTTTGGGAAACGACGATGCAGACGCTTACGTTCGCTTCCTAATTGGGCCTCGTCAGTGTATGTGCATCACTGGCAGTTGTGAACTCACAAACGGACACTGTAATTACACAATGATGGAAAAGAGAGACGATCTTTTAATTAAAAAAAATAACAATATCCAGGATGATTCTGTGCACCAGCATTCACATTTCACTGCCTCTTTCATAGCACTTTCTGTAACTAAGACACCAACCACAGACTATAAAATATAAAAAGTACGCCAGCACAGCTATGCCCAGTGTATGTGAATGTTCAGATACATTTTCAGGTGTGTGGTGGAGATTATTTCTCCCGTATAAGTGTCACTATGTCACAAATTGACTACAAGCCTGACAACCCTAAGCTAGTATGTACAGAACTACTTTTACTTAAAGGATAAGTACCGTTTTTTACAACCTGGACCTTTTTTCTAGCAAAAGATATGGTCATTTACTCACCCAGATAACTTTGGTGTCATTCGGCGTCGTTCGGACGAAATTAGATCCAGTGTAGCGGCGATATATCCATATAATGGGAGAGACGGGGCAGCGACACACAGCCTCTATATAACACATTATCTGCCATGAAACTAGTTAATTTCACTAATATTTTGTTATGAAATGCTAGCGCTATTCCCCTCTGAGTCCGGGCTCGTCCGTTATCAACATCCGGGGTCAAACTAGCAGCAGCAGCTACAGGTAAACAAGGCGCGCTGTCGCGGGTGCGCGCGCAGCTCAGAGACGACATCTTCCAGGTCAGAGGTAGTAGATCAGCCTACAGACCCCGGATGTTGACAATAGACGAGCCCGGACTCAGAGGCTAATAGCGCTAGCATTTCATAACAAAATATTGATGAAATGAACTAGTTTCGTGGCAGATAATGTGTTATATAGAGGCTGTGTGTCGATGCCCCGTTACTCCCATTATATGGATATATCGCCGCTACACTGGATCTAATTTCGTCCGAACGACGCCGAATGACACCAAAGTTATCTGGGTGAGTAAATGACCATATATTTTGCCAGAAATAAGGTCCAGGTTGTAAAAAACGGTACTTATCCTTTAAGGCTCGGCTCATTCAGCAGTAGCTTGAAAAGAAAATATTTGCAGCTTAAACATAAAAACAAGTGACAATGAAGTTGTGTCTCGATCCTTACTGGATTTTGGGTGTCACTGTTGGGACATTTAATGGCCGTGTCTATTTTCCTTTTTGAGGTTATGGCTTGTTACACAATCTGTAAATCTAAATAATTGCAAATCCAATGCAGGAAATGCTCAAGCAACATAGAAATGTATATAAATTTCAATAACTGGACACCATCTTGTAATCTCATTACATCTCATTGGTCATTACTACTATTTATGACATGAGACCACACACATACAACGTCATGGGCTTCATTTTTCCCCCTGTAAAGTTTTGTGACTGCATCTTGAACAATTCAGATGCTTCGTGTTGACAGTATCTCTCCACAGACAGATGATGCAGCTGCTAAACAGGCTGCAATGAAATCTGTATTTGCCGGGCTTGGCCTTCTATGCTCCTCCCATGTCCTGACATCCTAAAGAAATCATTACTACCTTGATTTTGAGTCAATCACAGTAAAATATTGAGATTATCACTGAGCGTACGCTCCATCTGAGCCAGTGACAGACTTCTCCAAGAGAAGCAAATCAGTGCTTGAAAGAGATACGCGAGTCTTTCTTGTCTTCCCCATCTCTAATTTACATTGACCAAAATAACTATCATTTAACTCTGATCGTGTCGACTGCACTGGAAGGTACCACATCTCTACGCTGAAAAGAAACCCATTGCCCCCCACAAGCAGCACAGAGAGCCTTCATCTCAAATAAACAAAGTGTGGAATGATGGTAGATCCTTATCGAGACCGTCGTACACAGGGAAGAGACAAAAGCAAACAAAAAAATGCCACACAGTTTAGCGAAGGCAGACAAGCAGACACACGCCCTGACCTCCTCCTCGGCTAAATAATCAGCTGTGGAATCTGCAAGACAAATCTCAGCTCTTCCCAAAGCCAGGATCAATGGGAGCCATCATTTTTCAATCTGCCCTGATAAACCTGCGAGGGATAAAAACAACTGGTGGACCACTGGTGGAAAAAAAAGTAAATTAAGATAGGCAGAAGTCACCGAGATGCAGGAGATTATCTTGAAATATTTGGCATTCAGAGGTGCAGGTGTGTGGAGACAGGGAGAAGTCTGCTGCTGTAGACTTGTGTAAACGTTTGGGAGTAAAAAAAAAAATGAATGTGCAGCGGACAAACATTCAAACGTCACTGTTTGGATTGCAGAAATGCGAACGAACGCTGAGAAAAGAGACATTTTTCCTGCATGCTGTAACGTCGCCTCTCACAAAATGCTAGATAATGAGCAGCTAGTCTGGCCCTTTGTATAATTTAGGATGGTAGTTTGTTATTGCACGACTGTGATTATGAATAACACAGAGGCTCGCTCCTCCAGGAGTTTAGTCTATTCCTTCTTTTCTAACGTTGCGCCAGGCAGACACCCAGATCCTACTGATTAACTGGGACACAGGAAGCCAGCATGTAAACACAGAGGAAGACAAGCAGGCTACTGTTGGGGCTCCATATCTGTTTTAATGTGGTGTATTGTGCTTTCGTGCCATTGTTCCACTTGAAACCTGTATCAGATGGTGCACTGAGACAGGAGACGAGATGACGGTGGTGGGAAAAGAGCTTTTGTTATGTCATGTTGACAATTTGTTTGAAAAATGACGGCTGCACGTGAAAAAACTGCGTCGTCACTGTTATCAGGTCATGTAATACTCCTAAACATACATTTTTCAATAATGCAGGTTTAAGAGAGCTGCTTCATAGTGTTGATACACAAAGAGGCCTGTCAGTGTGTGAGTAGGTTTGATATTCACGACTGAAAAATCCAACTCAAATCCCCCAGAGGTGGGAAGTACTCGAGTACATTCACTCAGGTACTCTATTGAGGTTACTAAATTACTTATATACTTGTATATACTTTTTTAAATTCACTCAGATTCAGGTTGAGATTCTTTAAAATGCTTAAAAAGCTCAAATGTTTTTCTCTGAAGCGAACCACAAACTTCTAGGTCGGAGGTCGTGGTGAGTGGTCGGGCACACAAAGTGTCTCTATCAACATCATGCCTGGTTTCTATTAATCACAATCTTTCCATAACCGTCACTAACCTTAGTTACCTAAACTTCACCCAATCATAAGCCAGGTGAATCATGTCGGGTGTGACTTTTGGGGGACTAGCTGGATTTAAGTCTATAAAATATGGCGGACGACAGGAAATAACTAAAAACTTCAAAATGTCAACTTTCCTGGAACTGTGATGAAACACTGTTTGTTTCGGTTTAAGTGGGAATTATGGGGGACTGTCCTTTGTCAGGCTACCTTTGTCATCATGGTAACAATAATAAATACGTTATCAACATTGTGTCATAGTCGAGTGAGCTTCATCGCCATGGCAACAATAATAAACACGGTTAACGTCGTTAAACATTTGCCGTCTTGTAGGATAAAACAAGTACGTTAGTCATGTATGTTAAGTGGCTCACTTAAGTTGATTATTTCAGAGTATTTCTGGAACAACTGGAATGTGAGTTTGTTTTTTAAAAGCGGGCCGTCAGACAAACCGGTTTTCAGACCGATAGGAGATGTTTCAGATTGTTGGGGTTCTGGAATAACGGGCCGTCAGAACAACGGCATGGCACCAAATTATGCTTTCTTTTGGGATTCACGGAAGGCAAATGCGCCATGGGGTTGCTCGCAAACTTTACTATAGCATAGGTATGCGTAGGTTTGCTTGATGAACAGATCCACACAGCAGCAAGCTGAGATTTGGGAGGTGTGTACGTCGGCTCCTGTACAACCTGGCTCACCCCTGGCAGCCTTCTACTGAAACTGAAAGCAGGAGTCAGACGAAAGATCTGCAGAAAGTGTAATATAACAGAGCAACGTTTTAACAACACCTGACAAAGATCTCTGTTAAATATAAAAGTTGATTTGTTAAATTACATTTTCTGGGAACTACCAGTACAGCGTGCACATCCTGAGTCCAACTTTAACAAAATTGGATGACTCAGGGGACGATCACTGACATTTCACTTGTACTTGTTTAGTTAAACTTTAAATGCAGACATTTTTCATCTAACAGAGGATGTTTTTCATCTTGGTATTACTACTTTCAGTGTTAAATAATAAAGGAATTGTCCTGGTAGAGACCTACATTGATTACTGACACACACACTCACAGGAGAGTTACACTCCCTCTAAATCTCCATTTTGCTAAATTCCCCTGCCCTGAAAATTCCTCAAGTCAGGGAGTGAATGAATGCATCCCTATATGTCACCCCCTCCCTTTCCTGTCTGTGTTCCTCTTCCTGTGTGTGACCTCCGCATCTCTTAACGCCAGCGAAATCCCTTCTTCCACTCGAGAGGCAACCATTTTATTTAGGTTCACTAGAAACGTACCCGGCAGATTTATGTGAGGAATCCAGTGGGCTGTTTGATTCAGGAAGCTGAGGGGATCAGCAGGGGAATTACAGGCTAACATACACACACACACACAGAGACACACACAGAGCTGTGTATACACGTGGGGGAAACACTTAACACACAACACGCATATTCACACGTACAGGAAACGCTAATACCTTCATAACACAGATATATATTTACACATACGCACAAACACGTGGTGGAAAGCCTTGTACACAAGACCGGCATTCACGCATACAGGAAACACTCAACCACAAATGGCTCCACACACACACACACACACACACACACACATGCACACACACACACACAGAGTCAGAGCTTATGAGACCTGATGAAGACAAGTGTTCTATCAACAAGACCAACTCCGGTATCATTTCCTTCCTGAGGTCCACCGCAAACATTACAGACCCGCCGGCTCATTTATTGCATGGCAGGGTTGCTAACGTGGGTTGCCAGGTTTGGTGGGAGGTATAGGGGCTGGATACCTGCGTGGCGTGGGACGGCTGGGAAAGACACACACGGAAAAAAAGATTAAGGCAACTCCGACACATGTCGGCAGGAACATACAAAGACACAACATGCTGTCACAGGACACTGAAACATGCAAAGATACGACATATACACAGACACACACACACACACATTTGGAGGGAAAACCCAGAGAGGAGGATGAAGAGATTAGTTTATCATCCGCGGCGCTGACAGATCCTGCTGATGTGTGACCACAAACCAAACAACCATTAATCTCTTCGCTGCAGGAGAAGCAGGAGGCTGGAGAGGACGGTGAAGAGTTTTGCATGTGAAGGTCTAAACACTCAGGAGTATTTAGCCCGAGTTAGAGTGAATACACACACAGTACTCTGGAAAAGCCTAAGTGTGGTTATTCATCAGAGAAAGGGCAGCTGCGGATTTAATGCGAGTTGACAGCGAGAGGGGAATTTCTGTTGTACGACCACTTTAACTGTGGAATGTGTGTGTGTGTGTGTGTGTGGTGGAGGGGTATGACATCAGATGTAGACTCCACAGTGTGCTGCCCGTTCACTCTGGTGAAGGTGTGTGTTTGTATATGTTTCAGGAGATCTGGGAAATAAGAAAACTGCACACAGCCCCACTGATTAATACCAACCGGTGTGCCCTTGTAAAGGCTCAGTACTGAGGCACAGTCCAGCTGCTTCTGGATGAGGCACTTGTCACTGTTTAGGAAAGTTTTGTGTTTTGTCATCATTTCCTTCAGGTGGTGAAGTGAGTGCAGACATCGCAATGTCATGCTGGAAAATGCGGATGCAGTGGTTAAAAAGCGGAAAGCGGTCAGTTCTGGGTGGGTTATGCAACGATCATGAGAAAAAGCATTTTAAAGAAAGTAGTACATATCAAGCACAGCAATCTTATTTTGAAGTCTCTGCTGCAGAGTGACTAGCAAGCATCTTCATGTAGAATAAACAGACATGGAGCTAGTTACCTCTGAGGGTGGGACAAAGTATCAGTGCTGCATCTCTTGCCTTTGCATTGTATCTGTTCATTTTTGATAAAGAACTCAAGACATTTGTTTGCAAATCATTTGGATGTTATGAAAATGTGAATTCACCTGATAAATCATGAAACGATGTTCTTCCCTTTTCTAATGAAGCTTCAGTCAGGAAGTCTTTCTGTCACTTCTGCTCTCACCTCCTCCATCTCTGTTGAGTCGTTGTTGTTGTTTTTTGGCTTTTGGTCGATCTTAAACTGCTACTATACTTCATGGGCTCTAATAATGGTTGTTTTTACTAGTTTTAACAGTGATCAGGGATTTTATCTTGAACTCTGGCTTCATGAATGATCTGTTATTGTCTGTATTTTTATTTTGTCCTTGTTTGTAAAGCACTCCTCAACTCCTGATGTTTTTGAACGTGCTATAGAAATCCATTTTGACTTTCAAAGTCACCTACATTCACACTAATGACTTGGCCAGTTATTTCTGCCTGTGTACATCAAGCCTGTGTTCCCTGGTCGCTCATTGCAGCTCTGCCATTCTGTCTTTCAGACTCACTGTTGCTCAAGGCCATCACATACCCATTACCATCGTTACCTCCAGGATGTTCAGTGACATTCAACTAAAAAAACCCTTACCAACCCACCCTCGCCGAGCAAGACACAAGTTTCTTTTGTATTTTTTTTCCCACCTATACCTGTAGATTGTATTAAACACTTAACTTGAAAATGAATTTTCTTCCTTTTTTTAAAAACTTGTTATTTCCTTCCATTACTTTTATTCCATTACTCATTAGCATGTTGTGCAGCTTGTTTTGGTTGCTGTTTCTGCAGTTCTTGACACGTGTCATAATGCACTTTTTTGTTTGCTTTTCATGTTAAGAAAAAAGTTAACAAAGAGGACCTGTCATGCAACTTTGGCCACAGAGGTAAGACCAGTTAGCTACTGATGTACAGCATATCAGTTGGGTATTATGGCTGAGAAGACCGGGTGGATTTTGAAACCAAAGTCTCATGAACAGCAGATTTATTTCCCTCTGCCTTACTTAACATGTAATCCTGTAAGACGGCGCGGGTGTCTCATGTCACCTCAACCGTTTGTGATACTCGTGGACCTGACATCAACACATACTCAGAGTCTTTCAGAGTGTGTTGGCATCCCTGTTATTTGTAATGACGATGAGATCCTTGGACTTGTAACCCTAGCTGTGTACTGGGGCAGTTTGCAGCTAGGTGCGATGCAGTAAGACTGACGCTCAACACCTCAAGTTTCATAAGAGCATAAAAGTGGATTTTCTTAATGCAGGTGAGGCAGGAACAGCCCCCTCAAGTGGAGGATTCCCTGCAAGTCAGGATCTCATTCATAAGTAATGAGACTAACTGTAAGTTTGGGTGATTAGCTGCAGAAATGCAGCCTTGCAGGAGTCCACGATGGTGAAGATATGGAGAGAATTTGATCTTTTAATCTATACATGCCTGCTTTTGCCTGTTCCATATGTCAGCATGCGCCTGGATTCCTGCATGTGTTCATCAGAGTGTGTGTGTGTGTGTGTGTGTGTGTGTGTCCGGTCCACAGCAACAGACGGCCTAATATTACGAGAACAGGCTGAGAGGAAGGAGTAGCCCCCCAGCACGTCCGCGTGGTGAAAGCACCTCTTCAGCATACGGCAGCTGTTCACATTTCCTGCGTATTGGATGTCGAGCGGTGGCTATCTCTCATTTGCTGAGTGCATTATTAACAGATGGACTTCCCGCTCTGCGCTAATATTGGGAAATGGGAGAAATGTGGAGAGCACTGTGGACACACACATACGCACAGCACATCCCTCGAGCAGCTGCTGCTGCTGCTCAGGGGATGTGTGCGTGTAGATATTTATTGCTCAGTGTATGTACCCTCTGTTTGTGTGTTTCTGTGTGTGCATGCATGTATGTCTTTTGTACATGAGGGTATGTGGTGTGTGTGTGTGTGTGTGTGTGTGTGTGTGTGTGTGTGTGTGTGTGTGTGTGTGTGTGAGTGAGAGAGAGCAGGGCTGCTTGTGTGGGCCAACTATGTGGCAGAAGAATTCCCCTTTGACCTTATCCCCGCTTCATTGATTCACATGGAGTGATTTGATTACGAGTAAATGCACGACTGTCAGCACTGTACATTCAGCTGCAGGGAAGCAGTCGGATGACACTGTTTGTGCTGTCATGTTGAATTTCACCGAGATAAAGGGCTGTTTCACCAGTTTTAATCGAATGACTAATAAAACACAATAGCAACTTGGGGCAACATGTAGAAAATTAGCTGTGCAACCACACGGAGCTCCTGCACAGGAAGTGATGACTTTCTAGGGGAAGTCAAGAGTCTGTGGCTTTCAGTGGGGATATGTCATTGTATCCGATCTCCTTTTGGACTTGAATATGGGTCAGATTGTTATTTTCTTTCTTGCTTTGTGATCTTTGAAAGCTCTTCAAAGAGTTTCCCCCACAAAATGTAACTCAGGGTTCCCGCAGGTCCTCGACATCCTTACAGGTTTACAAATTTGAGTTATTTTATAGATATTAATTGAAATTGCTTGAATGTGTACAGTATATTTTGTGCAAGTAAAGAAAAAAGAAAAGTTCTGTTGGTAAATTTGAGGAAATTGTGCCTGGAAAGTCCTTGAATTTGATGTTTAGGAAGGTGTCGGAGCCCCGTAACTAACTGTCTATCCATTTAATGGCCAGATCTTTGAATGAAGTGTCTTTAGACTGAAATTGTTCAATTTCTTTCCTTGCCCTTTTTGATTTTGGACACATTTATAAGCTTTTCTCCCACATTTACTCTAGCTTGGATTGTCTTGGATTGATGTTGGTTTGGACTGAAGTGTCTGCCAAATGGCAAATTTTAGAATAAATCTAAATAATTATTCAAAATTAGAGGCAAAAATGGAGGATAAGACACGACACCTCTTCATAGCCAAAGAAACAAAAACTCAGACTCTGATTGGCAGGTGATCTGTGCACTTTGCGACACATTTGGAGGTAAAATTAAAGGATGATTTTGAAAAACCAATTTCATGAAAAACAGACACAACCAGAAAGACGCCCATCTACTTCCAGCAACCTGAAAGAAAACTGACTATCAGCATCATAAACTGTCTGAGTATAGCTACGTTTCCTAATAGCTGAGTCTCTGTCTGCTCAAAGCTACAGAGACAGTGTCATATATTGTCCTACACAAAACTGAATGTACAACACATTCAGGTATAATCAGCATTATCAGTGGAAGTACCATGCAACGTTTAACTCATTTAAAACAAACCTATGCTACTCCTTGCATGGTGCATGTAATCTACTGTTTCAGATAATTTGGCGTATACATGGAAAACTCTTGCTGCTGACATCATCCACACATGACATGAGTCTGCTAATACTTCAATACTGAAACTGAAACCAATTGCTGCCAGAAAGTCTAAAAAGCAAAACCAAAAAGCTTAGCTGAGAAGTTGCATATTCTTTCTTGTTGTAAATTGGTTAAAACTAGCAAAAACACTGGTTTGGACCTTTTAATAATGTTACTATATACTGTAAGATCTTTTCTAAGAGTCTGCATGTTCTCATGAAACTATCCATGTATCCAAGTGTCATTATCGCTTGAATCCGTCCTTTGGCTTCCTGAAGCTTGAACTGGCAAACAGTCACTGGCAGAGGATGACTCATTACACACTCTTCATCTCGCTAACGTTCCTACGTACTTTCTCTCACCCATTTGTCAGCTGGGTATGTAAACACCACCAAGCACTTCCTCCATGTTGCCATTCCTGAACGAGGTACTCGTCGAGAGCGACATGAACCAGACTACTTCCTGTGTACCTCAAGCAGCTCATGATGGCACGGGAACAACACCAGAGTGCAGGTTTATCTGAAGTGTCTCCTGCCATCCGTACACCCATTTGTTAACTCAGCCAACCATCAAGTGTCCCGGACGGTGGAACAGCACACTTAGAGCAACGCTTTCCGCTTCTTCTTTTAAAACAAACAGCAGAAGCAGAGGAGCGTGATGGCAGTGAGTGTGTTGATAAAAGCTTTCTCATGCCCTGATGCCAACTTCTGGGGGCCAAATGTACAGCATGTTCAGCTTTTAATCACAGGTTCTGACCTCTGCTTCTTCTCTGAGGACCATGACAACCTGCTCCAAAATGTTCAGTCTGTGTTGCGATCCAAATAAAATGTTTGTGTGTTGGGGGAGGCCAGAATAATGCAAAGAAACCAGAGTTATGTGAACATGATTGTGTGTCACTATGGTTTTGATTTACTTCTAAATGATTGTGACTGGATTCATTTCTGGCTCATTGGCAGCGTTATTGTCCTTGGTTGTTCCTAACTAATGAGCAGAGGCAGACAGAATAACATCAATTTAAACAGAAGATCAGATTAATTTAGATGACATGAATAACATACAGGCTATTTCTGCTTTAGGGTCACCAGAATCCCAAATGTTTCTAAAATATACGAAGGTTTGTGACCTCTTGTAATGATCATCGTCTGGGGGATAAAATCTAGGTTAACAGGAGGTTAACACTTTCACCAATACCAAGCATCAATGACGTAGACACAGGGTCCACCTCTCCCTCATCCCACAGTCCACCATCAAGTGCAACAGCTCGAGACAGGTCTCTGTAAAGATTGCTCGACAACAGTCTCTGATTTCCCACTGCTTGGCCACCCTGCATCACATTTCATTCATTCGCCAGAAGCTGCCGTGAATAGAGGCTGGATTAGCATGTTTCTTTTCCTCAACTCTCTTCCTCTGTCAGGCTGGTCATCGTGATCGTCTCAAAGTCCACTGCTCTCAATCCAAATGCTGATGAATTTATTTCTGTCATGGGTCGTATTTTTTTCAGCAATAAAAGCTGAAAAAATAACAGACAGCGAAGTTTTGAATGATCTACCAGCCGCTGCTTCCGCATGTGTCGACGTTGCCAAGTATTATTAGTCACACATAATAATAATGTAACAGAAACATGCAGAACAGAGCTTAGTGCTTGCTGGGAGGATTTCCACAGTAGCAGGAAGTACTGTATGTTGTCGTAGGGAGGGTAGACTTCTGTTTGATGGACGTTTTGTGTGCTACATTTTTTGCAGGAGTGTGTTGAACGGTCCAAGATGAAAAAGATTAACTCAGCTGCTGCTTGTTTCTACCATCCAATCAGATCGAGAGCGTGAAGGTGGGACATCTGTAATGATCCCTGTGAAGATGTTCGGTTGAAGGTTTATAACTCAAAACCAAAAAGTACCACGACGTGCACTGAAAACAGCAAGTAAAGTGAAAAAATGCTGTGCAGAATATAGAATACTTCCTTTATGTTCAGCTCTGACTGCCGAACTCTCTTTTCTATGTATTTCTGAGTGCAGATCATTTGGGAGCTTTGATTGTCACACTGCTTCTACATGCCAAAACAGTTACATAACCAGATAAGTGCAGTGTTTTATCACTGCCTGCCATCTGCATAAACAGCCTTTTCAGGAGACCTAATATGTCTCATGGCCTGTTGGCACGCCGTCAGCGGTGCCAGGGTAATAACTAACTGAATGAAGGCCTGGGCACGCCGCTGGCAGAGTTGTGGTTAGCGAGCCCCGGAGTCCGGTGCCAGCGGTCCTCTTGCTGTCCCGAGCGGCTGCCAAATCATAACCCTCCTTAAACAAATGCAGCGTGACGCGGGGATCCATCTCTGTGAACGCAGTGGCGCCGGGGTCCGACTCCGCCGGGCCTGGCCTGTCTCTGTCCCCACTTTGTGTCTCCGGCTCATGCACGACTGTCAGCTGGACACTTAACACGCAGCATGTCAGGGCCAAAAACAGCAACAGATGTCAAGATGAAGAATATTGTGTATCTGTGAGTGTTGTGAACTCCTGCGCAGTTATTACTGATACATTCATTCATTGTTAAACACATTTTGGCCATTTTTACTTCTAAAGTTGGTGTTAATGTTCTTTTAATCAGGTTTGACATAGTTTTAAGTAATGTACATGTCACTTGTCAAAACATACTACAAATGGCTTTAAAGTTAAAAAAGAAAATATTATATGTGCATATCAAAAAAGATGGACAAAAAGTAATTTATATTTTAATAAAATCAAAAATTAAAGACACATACAGTAGGAACAAGGATAAAGCAGTGTGTGAGTTGCTCGCTGCAAGTACGCCGTCCTGCAGAAACAATCCAAGCCCCAACGCAGTATCACACCACACCGTGTAATGGACCTGCCCGTCCACTGTGTCACTGTTGTCTTTGGCCTCGGATACCTTCCATGGTAAAGTTGCCAATAACATATAAGCAACGTCCGGTTACATTTTTACAAAATAAAAGGTACCAAAACCACTTGGTTAGGTTTAGGAAAAGATCATGGTTTTGCCAAAAATATGTACAACCAGTGACTCAAACACTCGTCATCTGGGTGGAAGTCCCATGAATGAGCCACCAGACCATCCACAGCCTCCTCCCAACACAAACATGCTGGCTCATAACAGTGCCTTTGCCTGTTGTTTCCATCATTATCGCCCCCTGCTGGTACTGTACCGCACCTTCATACACGCGTCATTTCGCACCTAGGCAAACCAAACCGTCACCATTACCCGCTGACCTCAAGTGGCCCGGGGCCTGGGCTGGCAGCCCAAACACATTAATGCACAAACTCATTATTCCACAGAAAGAAAATAGTCCCCAAGAGCAGATAAAAGAATGGATGAATTGGTTTACTGTTTGAGGAACGGAAAGTTGGCAAATTTGGCAATATTTCATAACCTCTTTATCAAGCTGCGACTGGGATCTAAAGTCGCATCAACTGTTGGCAGAACTTTGCACCAGAAAACTGGAAACAAAGTTCGCATGAAGACTTAAAGAGGTCAGACTGGTGGGAAAGACAGAAACTATGCTTTTGGTTTGAGTGAACTCTACATAGGAAAATAAACACAGAAAGAAGTTTTTATTAATTACGTAAAGAATTAAGAGTTTTATTAACACATAACAAAGTGCGTTAAGTACATGCAGTAACAGCAACATTACCGGCAGATCAAGAATATTGATAGATAATAGAAACAGCAATAAGACCGATCAGCAGTTGGTTGGTACACCTTTCAGAGAGTTGTGTTTTTAAAAGAAATGTGATTGTGAAAGTATTTTCTGTATTTCTGTGGATAAATACACAAAAAGGTGTCGAGAACTGCAGTTTTGCACAAGAGAAAGGCTGTAGCGTTTCAGTTCCTACTGTACACAGAAGATTAAACCGCTGCACATCAAAACCTGTCTTGTACAGGACAGGTGAGTCAGCCGTAATTACAGGTGTTAGCGACACTGAGGGGGAGTAATCTTACCGCAGGGCTAAACGGATAATTGATCGCACTGGAACAAGGTGATTAACGAACAATCGGGTGTTTTTTACCGTTCACCTGATCTCCAGCTGTTACTAAAGGAGAACCTGCCATGATGGCGGACTTTCCAGACGAACAGACAGGTGTTTGTTCCTCTACACCTGTCGCGTGTTTACTTAATGTGCCAGTTATGTATGTATGTGCCTCATTTGGTGAGGCTGGGAGCAAAGATTTAATGAATGGCAACAACAAGGAGAATATTGCTCTGCGTTGCTCATAAATTAAGCTTAAAATAATGGACAGCTTTATTTCTTCTTATTTTCTAAAGAGAATTTATATTTTTCCATGGGCAAATAAAAAGCTGTTGCTGTCATTTTAATAAAGGGTAACTGCAGGTTACTACAGTTGATGCAACTGTAACTACTGGTAATTGTATCTCATCTGTGACACTGTATACGATAACCAATTTTAGATCCTTCTATAGCTTGATGTAATTACCCCAAACGGTTGTGAAGGCGTATCATTCTGAGCTCTCGTTTCCCTCCAACCAGTTCGTCATGCTACCAAGCTTCACACTGATGCTCGTAATATTTATGGCTAAATTTAAACGAAGCTCCGTTCCCCCTGGGTTATAGCAAGATTCAGATTATTTCAAACCTGCTTTAGGGGCTCTCTTCTGAAACCTCATTTAACATTTTTTATCCGGACATGGAAGATGTACCTTACAGCAAATGTATTCTAGATATGTCTTCCCCTTTAGACCCAACACAAGGCCTGACATGATGGGCCCAGCAAGACCAAATCCATCTAAAAAAAAGAGCCTCTATCCCACCTTAAAGCTCCCAATACCCCCGGCCAGCAAAACCCAGAGCTCCCTTCTGATCTGGTGGGTTTCATACCATAAGTCCTGCAGCTCCGGGCTGATTGCTATGTCTCGCCTGGGCGGTTCTTGAGGCTGTGGCAAATCCTGCCGTGTGCTCTCATACCTCATACTGAACCACCAAATAGAGGGATTTCTCTCCTGAACATTACGGGGGCTTCGATCAACTAATTTGGCTCCCTTGCAGAGAGATTAGGAGGAGAGGTTAGAAAAGGGGAGGACCGGTGAGAGAAAGACCGGGTAGAGGAAACAGCAAAAGGGACTCAGAGTGCAGGTTGAGTGAGACAGTGGAACTGAAGGAGGAGATTTAAGGCAAATTAAAGCTGCCAGTGTGCAAAGTCGTCCACTGCAGGTTTAGAGAAACGATTAAGGGGGAAAGAAGATGCAGTGATGTTGAGAGAGACGAGAAAGAAGACGTAAAATAAGGACAGCAGAGTTGGAAATGGTAGTAAAGTGTAAATGGGAGAGGGAAAAGAGGAAGATGTTCACAACAGCCTCGTCTATCAAGTGTTTGTGTCGGCCTGAGTCATATGTCGCATGTCTGCACATGTGGGGTGTCGGTGTATTATTTATCTGCCGTAGTACAACATTCACACAGTAATTATAAAGTTTTTATGGCCGATGTTTCAAATAGGCACTGGCTTTCAAAATTTGAGACTAAGGATGATGTAAATTTGTCTGGTTCTCGCTGTCGTAAATAACTTCATTATTGGCATTGCTGTGAAAATTAACGGTCTTTAACTTTTCAGCTAAAGTTTGAGGACCGGTTTTTGGTACGAAATTTGCCAGATGGCATTAAAAGACACCACTGATCAGACTCACTTCTGAAAATGTTCTAATGTCTAATGGTTTTAATTTCAATGAGCCCAATCTCCAGGATAAACGTCTGCAATGTACGTCTGTGCAAGCCATGGACTAATGAAACCTTATGGGTGATGTGTTGAAACTTTAGCTTTCTTTTAGGTTGCAACTTTATGTTTTGACAATATTTTGCTTATGGTGTGGTTGGGTTTAGGCCCAAAAAACACTTGGTAATGTTGAGGAAAAGATCATGTTTTCACATATTGCCTGTTAAAAACACCAGTTTTCAGCTGCAAAAATGACAGACTCCCACTAACAGGGCTGGAAAATGTCCCGATATCTCATTAAAATTAGTCAGTGGTTCGCTCCAGCTGTCAAGCCACCACTTTAACCATCCCGTCCTCCTTCTGACAGGTCAGGTTCATGTCTGTGCAATCTGAATGTGACTGACATGTATTGGAAAATATTGCTATGATACATATAAAATGTACAAATTTAACATCTGTGGTTTGCACAATTGTACAATGGCAACATGTTATTTTGCTGACAGCTAAAAATCTTGAATTTATAAAGAAATGTAAAGAAACTGATGCCGTTCCAACATTTTGCGATGTACTATACTGTCCTAAATACTTTATTGAGAAACGTGTGTTGTAACATTGTTGATGCAGCTCCTTGGGTGTTAAAATACACATTGACATCCTCAATGTCAAACCTTTTTTTTTCATTTCCTCATATTGTACATGTCTTTTGTCCAAACCTCAGCAGCGTCTGAGTCCCACATACAGTTCAGTTCTCCTCCCTCCATGTTTTCACAGCAGTGAGCTGTTAATGGAAGCGGAGGCCGCCGCCTGTGCCTGGCAATGAAAAATAAGACCCAGGTAGGGAGCCGGACTGCTGGGGAGAACAAGAGGGGAAGTGGGGAGGTAGAGATCGTGGTGGTGGTGTGTGTGTGGGGAGATGTAGCGGAGCTCAGAGGGAGGGAATATTATCCATTTCCATGCTAATACCCTTTTTGCCTTTTTACGTTTGCTATCCCTTGTGGTGTTTTGCCGATAGAGGGATTTCTCATCATAGGATCAATGCGGTGTTACTTCCTCAGCACATCACAGTATCACAGAGTACAGCCCCGTCTGTCACAAAATTGTATGCATTCTTTATAACTAAGGTTATGAAAGAAGTACGTGCCAAATTTCAGATCTCTTGTCCAAGCGGCAATGAGAATGTGACCAATATCCAACGTTTTGGCATTCATGCCTTCAGCTATATTTGTATGTTATTTTGTACTGTAGCCTGCATGTGCCTCTGAGGTTTTGGGTGATTGTTTTTGGGCCACCTAGAAGAGGACATATTGGAAGCCCACTAGACATTTAAGGGTTTATCTTCACATCCTCAGTACAAAAGAGACTCCTGACAATTTTATCTTGTTTTTTTTATGGCCTGGTCCAGCAGTATTTAAGACATTTTGGATAAAAATCAGTTTATTTAAGTGGAATCACCACAATCAGTGGATTTTTGCTCATGGAGCTGAAGTAAATTCACAGTACTTTTGTGTTGAAGATCGACTTGGATCCGTCAGCTGTCACAGGAATGGGCATTAGTGCTGACCTTCTGAGGGGAAGACAGAGAACCAGAGTCCACAATGGGGAGATGAAGAGAAAAGAAGACATATTTCTCTTCACAAACTAAACGAGATGCAACTACAGGACTGCCCCTGCCTCTATTACCCAGCATGCAGCCTGAGCTGGTTCACAGGAATTCCCTAATGATTTTGCTGTGCTACTTATGGACCAGGCACTCAGACTTATCTCGGTCTCAGTCTTTATTCAGTCTCTCCTCAGTATATTCACAAACAAATCCTTAAACAGATAGATCGGTAGTCCATAAATCAGCGGATCGCAGATGAGTTTAACACTCTGATGACACTCTGAATGATCTCCTGTGTCACTGTGTAGTCTTGTCCAGTATGTCGTGGAGGGGGTTGGAGACAATGTTCACTCAAAACAACTTGGACAGCATCCTCTTCTCCGTCACTGCTGCGGTCTTTTCCTCCAATCACGGAAACCGGCCTTTCAGACTAGCTTGATGGGCTTGTTAACGTCTCTCAGCCTCAGGTGCCATCTGTCAGGGGGATGAATTCATTGTCAGTTTTCATGTTACTACACATTAAATCAGGCTTGCTCCTTCAAACTAAAGTCTCTTGCTGTCCTTAAGTATACAAAACAGCTGCAGAGGTGAGGGTTAGCCTGACTGGCAAAATAAATGCAGGGGGGGGAAAGCGCAGCACATTTTCCTTCATATCTACCATCACACAAGTGCCAAGATCCTCAACCCTCAGCTTCAGCGGCTCGGTGGCCATCAGATCCAACTGCGGTTGCACTGAGCTGAAGTGTTTAAATATGTTACCGTGGCGCAGAACAATTCCAACAAACTGACAGTATGACAATTAAATAAAGGTTCAGAAAATAGCTTCATACACACTAAAAATAGTGTGGTGCAGTCTGAAAATAAACTCTGCAGAGGCTTTAATTAAGCACACACCTATGCCGTGCACTCATTCCCTCAAACATTCAGAGGCTAGAGGAGCCTTAACGCTTCCCTCCGCTTCAACTGTACTGACTCACTCTTTCCCACTGGCCTGTGAAGGTCCACAGTCGGACAAAACAATCCTAGAGTCTGCAGACTGTGACCCTCGACGGCCAGTGTGGAGAGAGAAAACAGATGCTGCTGCTGCCACGGGACGGAGATCCGTCAACACCGAGGAAGACAGCAATGTTAGACGACTATTATCCAGTGTAATTAGTCCCTGAAGGAGACGGGTCAGGACGGTCAACAGCAAGCAGGACATCTGCATCAACTGTTAATCAGAACCGTGCCAATAAAAACAGCCACAGCTCAAGAAACTTTCTTCTGAGGGATGCAGACACAACTATAGGAGACAGACTAGGAAACACCAACAGCATGCACGGTTTATAGTTACCGTTGTACTGTCATACAGCTCCCTCTAGTGGGCGATTCGGAGTAAATGTTCTGCAGAGGAGATTCTGCTCAATTTACACACCAGTTATTATCCATAATTGAAATCAGAAAATGAAAATCACACCATGAATGGCTACTAATGTCACATCATGAAAGTTTATAGCCCGCTGAAATGAATTTTGCCTGCACCTTTTCTGCGAGGGAGCCCCGTTCTTTGGTTAATTCCTGGCTGGTGTCTAAACTCCAGATTTATTCCACAATAAACAAGTGTGCGTGAGTTAATGAGAGACAGATTGCTCTGCTGAAGACATTAAACGGGAGCGGAAATGATAGGATCCGTACCCATGAATTTTCTCGGGCCCCTGAGGAAAGCACTTTATGGTGATTCCTTTCACAGACCGAGAGCTGGAGGCTCCATTATCACCTTCCTGGATTAAGCTGTGACTGCTGACAGGCACACGGGGTGTATAAATGTCAGAGCACCGGGCTGCTCCGTGGGTCACATTGAGGCTTCGCAAAAAACGCTGACTGAAAAGTGACAGATTTATGAGCGTGGGGCCCGAAAAGCAGTTATCAAGCTGCCATGTTGCAATTTGTGGCAGTGATCAGTGGAGATGATTGTATCTCGTGTGTTCTCCTGACACAATTTTATCTTAATTAACACACCTATCTGTGTCGGACAGGTCGGCGTTTGTCACATGTCATATCAGCTTCATATATCAGACTTTTATCCGTTGTTTTAATCCAGAGAGGCCTCCTGGATGAGCCCCTAACCACAATCTTAACCCGTATCCCCGCGTCTAACCCTGAAACAATCAACGGCAGCACACGTTGTTGCATGTCAAGTCATCTGACTCTTGTCGGTGGAAACTCTGAGCACACGTTACACAAAATGTGCCAATAGGAAGCAAAGGCAAGAAGAGAAAGTCATAGAACTGCTGCTTTTCTAGAACGTTGATGCAACGCTGTGAATCAGGACGGTGATGTGTCCTGATGCACCTCGATGCCGGTATGTTCTCAGCAGAACAAAACGGTTGCATGGATTTTGATGCACATCATATGTCGCCCTCGATACTGATTCAATATGAAAGTACAGTGTGTATCTCCAAAATGTGACTTTAAAGACCTAATCACAGTTTTTCTTTTAGTCTTGGTGATAACTGATACTGCATCTCTCCTGAGAGAATTCAACAGGTCTGCAATCTATAAAAAAATAACTCTTGGGAGGCTTTAAAGATTTATGTTTATACATTAAAACGTCTAAAAATGACGAGACCTTCGTTATGTATTTTCTTAAGTTCAAGATAACACAGCATTTCATTTGGTCGCCTGTTGTTTCCTGGGTGCACATCAAATGTTAACTCTGACAATGAGGACGGAAGTTGGTAAATGTGACGTCATTTATTACCCCGTCCATGAGCATTTCTGCCTGAGTAACGTAGACAGACTAGTGGTGGTTGAAGGCATCAACGGCCATGATCCCGTGCTGTTAAGTCCATTATTTTGTTTTGATTGAAAGAGCGGTAATACATCAAACCTTTTCCTATTAATACCTTGACTGAAAAGTTAGAACAGGTAAGGAAGAATTATGGCTGTATGTTGGAGCACAGTTACACAATACGTCACGGTTGAATGGTGCAATACGTCAAAGATAAAGCTGTCTTGTTTTGAATGCCATCTTTACCATAACTTCTTGATAGCAGGGTACAGACAGAAAGACGCCATTTTAACTTTTCCTGGATGACCACTGATGAGACAGGCCTCCTTCCTTCGGACAAGGTCAGTCCTGACCTCTGTAATTATTCTGTGCATGATTACTGGATTATTTTTAAATGGTCATGGGACAAAGGTCTTAAAAACAGGAATGTGATTGCATTTTAAACTCATCTGAAAGCAAGGACAAACATCTCAGTGTGATTTAAACCTGTGGTGGGTTAGAAGAAGGGAAACATCTAATAAAGCTGTTTTTTTTTGCGTCCAGAGAGACAGAGGACGGAAAGATTTCATGCATTTTGTTTGAGTGTTGAAAAGAAAAATTGCTTCCATGAGTTTGTGTACACACACTGCATGTGTATTTAATTTTCGGTGACAGCCTGTACTCTTGGTGACCCCCTCTCTGTCCGTGCTAAAGAAAGCTAATCCTAAGGTTAACATTTTTTTGACGAGAGCCATTTCTTGCTGGCAGTCGCAAACAGCAAAGTCCGCGCCAGCCACGCAAAGGCAAACAAACACCACATGGGAGCCATTTCAGGGGCACAACCAGACAAAATGAGTCTTTAATAACACTCTGCGGAGGGCCTTGTAATTGCGAACGAGTGGAACATTTTCTAATTATAAGCCCTCGCAGGCACACACTCATTTCTTGCGCCTTCTGTAGCCTAGCATGCCCCGTTAGCCGGCGACTAACCGTGCGGCTGAAACCACATGAGATGTTGAAGATTGCAGGCTGGCAGAAGTTGTTTTGCACGGCTTGGGTTTTCAGTCAGGGTTGGTTAGCTGAGTAAACAGTATGTGAAGTGGGCAGGGGCGTATGTGCAGCGAGATCCTAAACAAAATCAAGGAAAGTACAAATTTCCCCTTATGTTTGGCTCGAGTTGGAAGTTGTGTTGTTTCTGGTCAGCAATTAGAGGATGTGACTGTCAACGTAATTATAACTTCCTAATTGTGGCCGGTGTGCTCCAAGCTGGATCCCCGTGCGGAAAAACAAAATGTTTTCTTTCCTTTTCTTGGCGTATCTCCGACCAGAAATACCAGCAAGATGTTTGTTTTAATGCAATTCCACCACAAATACCTTGTGGTGGTTAAACCTGTTGAACTTACAAAGCAGAGCTCGCCGAGTGCGTTGAAATATCAACTGCCGGGTTTTAACAAACCGACGAAAAATGTGTTGTGCTCGGAAAGAGCTCAGCGGGGCAGATGTTTGCAGGGTTTAATGCTCAGCTTGTTTTTTCTTTTACTCAAAGTATCAGGAGGAAAATAATCTGAAACTAAATTTCCACTGTTTAAAAGAAGCATTTTCTTACACTTCACAGGTTTTTCAACTCAAGGAAAGCTCAGTCAAATCAAAGCAAGCCTCGTTTATTGGCTGTTTTCCCAGAGTATCTATTAGCAAAATGAATCTAACCGATGCCAATTTTAGTTAATGAACTGAACTCTTTGCCTTGTTAATATTCTCATACTAAGCCTGTGAAAAGGCCCCAAATACTGGTATTTAAACCAACGCTGGCCTCTTCACCAGACTGCACCAGAGCTGCACCTCCTCGGGCACCGTGACACCCACACTGATCCCCCACCCAGTTTCACCCAACAGCTGCAACCTGTCTCTGTGAACTCGGAGCACATCCAGTGACCCTGAGCACAGAGACCAGCTTGTATTTAAAAATAAAAACACCAAGCAACCGGGGAGATGTGATTAATTCTACTTGTCTCCGTTTTGGACATCCTCCAGTGCTTAGCTATTACAGTAATACTCTTAGCTGGAAGTGTGTTTGTTTCTGGGTAACCTGTGTTCTGGCCGCCGCTGGATTTTTATTTATATGTTTAATGGTAACGGGAAGACTGTTGGCTGCGAAGAGCTGGACGACTGGAGCTGGAAACACGTAGAGAGAATATGAAAAACGTTAGATCTCCAGGAGAGAAACACGAAAATAGTAGAAGTCATACTAATGACGATCGAGCAGGAGCCATGTACCACATCTAACAGGCAGCAGGTAGTGTGGAGAGCAGGGTTTTATCAGCAGGCGCTGATTGCCAACCTGCTGCAGGTGAGCGTGTGTCAGCAGCTCAGGTGAGTGGGAAGCTCCGCCCAGCCTCTCAGTGCACCTCTGCAAGCACAACAGGAAAAACAAAACAAACACCAACATATCCACCACAGAATCTGACCGATCATGACAATTTCTTGTGGTGAAAAGACAATTTCTTTGTCTCCAGTTTTCTTCAGATGATTTCAGAAAACAACCCTTTTAGTCGCTGATGAAACTGGGATTACCACTAAACTAGAAAAACAAAGTTTAACCTTATTCCAGAGAACAACTCCGTGATCTCTCTGGACTTAACCTTAAGTAGAAGCACATTCCTGAGTGCCGATGTACATGGTTTTGTCACAAAAGTACGAAAAGCACGAGATGTCAAGGATCCCACAGAGACTGCAGAGCACTGATCAACATTTCAGCCTCAGACTGACCTCTCACCGATGTGTCAACAGTTCCTCCCGTCTGCAGGCATCAGAGTCAGAGCTTTACACACATATACACTTACAAGATAACAATCCATATGCAAAGACTGTATGCGAGGCATGTTTTGCTTGTAGAACATGAATTGTACTTCCATAGGTTTACCCTCTCTGATTATAAGTTAACATGCTCGATCTCCCACAAGGACAAACAACACAACTTAATACTAATATTGTTCAAACCACTGGTTTCTTCCATTTTTTTCCCCTCGTAAATGTTTTTTTAATATCTGAATCAACGATCTAAAGACAGAAGGTGATATTATATTGGTCAAAATGAATACAATTGACTTGACTTCACCTTTAACACCTGGCTGTCTCTTTACACTGTTCCTTGTCTCCATCATTGTAAAGCTGTGCCTACAGATGTCACTGCATGGTACAATCTCGGCAATGGATTTTAAAAAATGTTTTAAATAATCTGTTATTATAACAAATGGGCAAAACAAATATGAACTTAAACCCTGACCCTAAAGGAGAAGAACATCACATAACAGTCTGTCGGACCTATATGCTCGTCCCGACGGTTCCTAGAAGAAATAACATGCCTATAATGAGTTAAAAAATCCAAACCTAAGTTTCCATTTTATTAGTGCCATTACCTCAGGTGGAAAATTGTAGATCACGTCAAAGAGTCTTGTCTTTCTCTGTAAACTATGTGGATGAAAATGAAAATATAGCCGTCTGAACAATACCTAGTCTCTGTAAGAATGACCTGTGCGGGATTAACTGTGAGATTTATGGTAATTGGGCGATAAATAAGACTCAAACTTGTTGTCGTGGCTGTGAATCTTCTCGCTGCCTCTCGTCAGCCGAGTCAAGTTACGAATGAATGATGCTCGGGCTGAAAAGTATGCATCAACCACACCGCGGAGGGTGAAAGGAAATAAATAGAGACGGAGCCTTCCTGACACAAGCATTGAGACATATAGTCTACACACACACACACACACACACACAGGTTGCTTCTCGATGTCTTTAGCGTCCAGCAGATTTACCGTGGTGAGGTCGGCTGGAGGAGAATGTGTGTTTCTCTATGGGAGTGTGTGATGTATTGCGTTTGGCTGGCACCCAGTCCAGACAGCAGTGTGCTCTCTCTCCCCAGCCAGCCAGACAATTGTTAACATACAGCCCACCTGAGACCCCGGGCTCGTAAATTAGAGCCATTTAACGGAGCAGAGCCACCTTTCAAACAGAAGCTGACAGCCTTAGCACGAGGCCTCCAGACTTCACTCTCTGTCTTCTTTCTGTCTTTCCTGCTTTCTTTCTTTCTTTCTCTCTTTCTTTCTTTCTTTCTTGCTTGCTTATTTCTTTCTTTCTTTCTCACTTTCTTTCTCACTTTCTTTCATTCTCGCTTTTTTTCTTTATCGCTTTCTTTTTTGCTTTTTGCTTTCTCGCTTTCTTTCTCACTTTCTTTCTTTCTTACTTTCTTTCCTTCTTTCTTTCTGTCTTTCTTTCTTTCTCGCTTTCTTTCTCACTTTCTTTCTTTCTTTCTTACTTTCTGTCTTTCTTTCTCACTTTCTTTCTTTCTTTCTTACTTTCTGTCTTTCTTTCTCACTTTCTTTCTTTCTTTCATTCTCACTTTCTTTCTTTCATTCTCACTTTCTTTCTTTCTTTCTTTCTTTCTCACTTTCTTTCTTTCTTTCATTCTCACTTTCTTTCTTTCTTTCATTCTCACTTTCTTTCTTTCATTCTCACTTTCTTTCTTCTTTCTGTCTTTCTCTGTCTGTCTGTCTTTCTTTCTGTCTTTCTTGGTTTCTTTTTCTTTCTTTCTTTTCTTTCTATCTTTCTTGCAAGTTCCAACTTTTATTTAGGTTTTTCTTGTTTTATCTTCCTTCTTTTTTCTTTCGTTGCTTTATTGTGTCTGCCAGTAATTTACATAAAAACAAATGTAGACTAATATTTATAATGTTTTTCCTTGTTTTCTTCCGTTCCCCTCACAGTCACAGTCACAGTCTCGGCATGTGCTGCTGCAGCAGAAAACCTTAGCTGGATGGAAACGTTGACAAGGTGATGATGATTCCATACTTCCTCAACAAATTTCACTACCCTTTAATTTTTTCCAAATTTTCTTCCCAGAAGCAGGAGAGTTGTCACTACTCAGTCAAAGTGAGTTACGATGCTGCCTGTCTTTACTGCTGCAGTGAGGTAACAAATCTCAGGTTGATCTTTTCCAATTGTGGGCTCCTTTCACTCACCGTGTGCAGTTAATGTTGACTGTCATGCGATATAAATGAAAAAGCATGTGTGTGTGTTTTTATTACGTGACACTGTGCTATTAAGAGTCATTTCTTTACATATTGCAAGCTCCTGCAAAGTGTGTAATTTAGTTTTTCGGATGAAACGCTGGCTGATTGTGTTGCGGGGACCAATAACGACCCTTCATCGCTTGTTCTTGTTGACATATTGTAACTCAACACATTTGAAATCATTGGAAAAACATGAGAAGTGAGCTGGGAGGAAAATGTGTGGACTTGAAACTGTAACGTGAACTTGAATGTCCACACAGACGAGTGATGCAAAGAGAACCTGATCTTGTACTTCAGTTCAATGTGTTCGCAGTCTATTTGAAGAGTCAGTCTGTCTGTGAAAGATTTATCCGTTTGACCTGACAGATGGATGATGCCGACAGCTACAACACCGTCAGCCACGCAGCAGCAGCTCCTGATGAAAAACGCAGAAGGTGTCTGTCCTAACCTGGTGATTTATTGTCGTGTTGAAGCCAGCGGGGTGAGACGACCGATCTCACTTCCAAAGTAATTTCATGTTTCGAGACCCTTCCAGAAACAATAGTTGTATCTCAGTGCACGGGCCTGTGAATCAGTTGATGGGTTTTTCATTTATGTGATTCTTAAAAATACATGGACCTGAAAATAGGTCTCTCTTTGCACCTTAGCTGCAGGAACAGAGTCGCTGTGGTTTGTGGGTCCGTTCAGGGATGTTGTAAAAGGTGATTTATCGGAAAATAAGCTATAAATTTAATTTTGGGATTACTGCAACATGTGCGTATGTAGTTTTTTTTTTTTCATGTTTCACAGTTTCTGTTTGCACAAAGATGGATACTCTCAGGGTTGAACCAAGTGTTTTCAGTTCACTGTGTTGTGCAGTAGATATAATTATAAAGTTAAAAAAGTATGCGTTATACTTTAATGATATTTTATATAATGGTGTAGTGCTGCCCTCTCATGGCCAGGGGTGGTGGTGTGAGTACAGCCACAAACCTACAGTACTGTTGACCTTGGGGATTACATAAAGTGATTGGAAAATACATTAAATCAATGACAGAGAGGTATTTAATTGGTCGTGTTTGTGGCAGAGAGGTTCCTCTTAACCTGAAACTCTGCCTATCACGGCTCTGGCATTTGTGTTTTGTGTTTTCTGGATTGTTGTGGTGTCTTTGGCTCTCTTTCCCTCTGGTGTTCCCCACCAGCATGATTGTTCCTCCACACCTGTCTTGCATCTGTCTAATTAGCCGTTAGTTATTTTGGTTTGTATTTACTGTATGTCCAGTGAAATAAACTTCATCCACTGATCTTCCTGTCGGCCATCCCCTGCTTTTGAGTCCATCTTCTCTGCTCCAGTGTGACATTAGCCGTGTTTCCATAAAGAAAAACTTCCTCTAATTTGCAAAAAAGTTTGTATGCTCACTTGAGGTGGTTTTAGTCTTTTGCAAATCAGAGTCAATACACAAACTGTTTGATGGAAACAGATTTGCCAAATAAACTCTGACTGATCAGCTGTTTCCTGTCTGAATTATAATCACTGCATTTCTTCATCGTCTCCGGACAGCAGGCAACATGGCCGACGCATAGCCTCGTTCATTTGCTCAAAACTTTCGACTTTCAAAAACATTTTATGGAAACATGGTTAATGACGTCTTAATTTTCATCCTAAGGACTTCAATCAATGTTTCCCTACTTAAAGGAAAAAAATAGATTCTCCCCAGTGACTGGCTTAGTTTATTTTAGAGAGGAAAAGCTCTTTTTGGTAAAATAAGTTTGATAACTTTTGGAAGATAAGGCACACCTTCTACACTATTCTGGATAACAGCTATACTTACGGGGAGACACTACAGGTGGAAAGATTTATTCTCAAGTATTGGTCAACTTTGAGATTTTGGGCCAGAAAGAAAATGTCTAAAATACACATTTAAGTGTTTATTTCAGTTAAGATTTCTGTTCTGGAAATGTTAGCAAATTAGTTTGTATGTAATTCAATTTTAATATATATATATATATATATTTTTTTTTTTTTTTTTTTTTTTAAATCTGTGCATAATCGATCAGATAATGTATTTTTTGCATATTTAAACAACTTTTCAGAAACCTTCGTATGCAAGAAATAATTAACTTGAGTAATAAACCTGGAAAGAGCCATGCTGCTATTTATTACTTGATATTTTTTTAGTCCATTTTCTTGTTAATAACTTCCCCAAGAACAATAAAAACACTTGGACTTGTGACAGCTGGGTCACATATCAATCAGTTGGGTGAGTCTCGAGAAGACGTTGCTTTGTTTTTAGAGGTCAAAGGTCAAAGTCAGTAGTTGTGAACCACCGCGGTTGCATCCAGCAGGGGGCGCCACAGCACAGGAAAAGGATCACCTGCGAGGCTCTCTGTAAACGTGCAGTGATGACTTAAACATGTCCACACTCCTGACTGCGTGGACAGCACGTCTGAGGCTTTCTCAAATATGCCTCAAACCCCAAATTACAGCAGTGTGAATGTTCCAGGGGAAACTCTCGACCACATACATTTCATTTTAAGTGTATATTAACATTCTCATTATATAACTTGATGGCACTGCTGGACCGCTGCCTTCCCTCCACAGCTCAATGAAACTGTATCTCTGCTGCCTGAGCACTGAGGCTGAATATTTATCTGCTGTATGTAATATGCAAAGGGATTTGAATAGTCCTCTTTATATTGCATGTCCTTCACTGAATGTTAAGTCGTGTCATCTCTTTTGTAAGGCAGTGCATCAGCTCTGCACGTCTCTACACCAGCGGCTGCATTCGCTTTATTTATTCCTGTGAATTCTCTGCATAAACTCACTCTGCTTGAGATAAATCTATATTTGAGTCCACATCGCGCTGAACGGCGACAAATAAATGATGTTGCCGAGTTCAAAGCAGCCTTTCAAACAAGCTTCAAGTACGAGACTGCGAGTCCTTTTCCTTCCCGGCGGCTTGTTATAAGTTCATAAACGCACCCGGCGATGGAAATATGCGGATAACAGTTTCCATAACTAACACCAGCGTTTCCACCGCCTCTCGCTCCAATATAATTTAATAGCCGTTGTGGTAATTGAGCCAGTCTGTTAGGTGTTATGTGTTAATGTGTCTTAATTACAGAATTGACTCTAAGGGCCTTTCTTTGTATGGCTGGAATGTGGCCTGATATAAAAAAAAAGGGAAAAAAAACCCCAGAAACATTAAAAGGATAACCCACCAATTTTTATTAAATTTATATTAATGATTTCATAATTCAGAGCAGATTGGATTAGTATTCAGCTGCGGACCCCTTTTAGCGTGGAAAACAAATGGATTTTGGAGTTAATGTTTTCATAATGAACTGACATTTTTCCCCCACTCACTCTCACACAGGCTCAATCCAGTTTGTAATATCTTCCAGACAGGCTAAAGTGTGGAACAGATTTATGCCCGCAAAAGGCTGATAAAATCCTTATCTGTGATTAAAATTCACTCTTCTCTCATCGTTAATATGCTTATTAGATTTTTTTTTCCCCCTCCCTTTTATTCGATGGAGAGATTATTACAGTTTGCGTGTAATGGTGGCATTGTGGCTCGTTTCACTGAAGCATCGCTCGTATCTCCGGCGCCCATCTGCTCCCAAAGACTCCGGCCGGCGTGAAGTTTTGAAACTCGGCCTTGCGGATCGTGAGGCTGAAACTTTTTAGCGCCGCTTTCACTTGTCACGGCGATCACAAGAGTGAGCTGCGTCTTTGAAGGAGAGAAGGGGAGAACAGACGTACATTTCTGACCTTTTATAAGAAACATTTCATTGACCTATAAAGAAGTGAAAGATTTCTCCCTGCAAACCTATGACAATCATTTTGACCGGGCCGCTCAGCTCTGACCTTTTTCAACCTTTCTTTGCTGAAGTATTGGGAATGTTAGTCGGAGACCAGTTGGCCTGGTGGTTGTTGGGAGAGACTGCACCTCACTCTAAAGGTTACAGATTCAATCCCTGCAAAACAGCCGTTCACACTGAATCCTGTGGATTTTCGGAGCGTTTTGACATCGCTGACAGGTTCCTGAAGGGACATTTTAAAGCCTGGCGTTTGGGCTTTGACACCTGCTGCCATTTCTGTCAGTTACTGAAGCCACAACATCCGACTTTTGGTGTTTTGCCAGCCACACAAGCCCCAAAACACAACTGTATTTAAGCCTTCAAGCTCCTACATGCCCACATCCACCTCACCGTGTTTTTTTTAGGAACTTGATTGACACCTTCCCATTGTTCTTTGGACCAGGACAGCCATCACCTCTACATTATTATTTGTTAATTATACAGTTGATGCTGAAAAGTAGGAATATGCACATCACATACTGCAGGTGCAGGGCTATGAATGCACATCATTTCTTCTTTTTTCCTTCTCCTCTCTTATTTAACTTTCAAACCATGTATTTGTGTACAACACAATCTCACTCCCATCAAGTCGAGACAGTTTGATCAGCGGTCTTAAGCTTCAAACTATGACTTTACTGTATGAACCCCTTTTGTGTCAGTTTTGCACATTGATGACTGGTCAAGTTAGCAATAGAACATTATATGCAGCTTTGAAAAATAAAACCTGCTGGCAAACAGTTTACATTTTCTGACATGACTTTTGGACTATTATAAATGTTTGGTTATGTTTCAGCAACAAAACTACTTGGTTAGGTTTAGGAAAAGACGACACTTTGGGTTAAAATAACTGCTTAGTCGTAACTTATGTAACAAAAGTCATGTAAGTCACGCAGGTAACATCGCGCTATGTAACATAAGTTACGTGACTAAACAGTTATTTTAACTCAAAGTATCATCTTTTTCTTGACCTAACCAATATATTGTCATTTATAGGGATTTGCATGTTAACTTATGTGAACTTATTTAACTAAACTTACAAATAAACCAACTCTGACTCCTGGTCACACTTGGGACATGAACCCTGGAAAGCTTTAAGATGTGACACTAGAAGGGAAACTACAGCGGCTCACTGACCAGGCTGCACCATCTTACGCTTTGAGAACCGGCTGCTGTGCATGTAGGTAATACGCATCTTGATTCATGAGATGATGGATCTGATATTGCATTTATATTTAAGATAGATGACGAACGTTTGTACCTTTTCCTGTGTGTTACTGTTTAATCTAATTGCTTTGGGTCTGACCTGATGAAGTGAGATCCAAACAATGTCATTATTAAACTCGGAGTAAGTGCTCAGGCATTACCTCCTTTAATTATGTTTGATGAGCGCATATTATTCCCTGCATAGCTCTGGCTACCTTCACCCTATTCGACCAGAATAAATGAAAAACACCTGTGTGGGTGTGCGCGGCCTTTGATATTGTCTCAACAGAGGCAAAGCAGCACCTCCTTAAATTCACCTCCAGGACAAAAGAAGTGAAATTAGCAACCAGACCTAAAAAACAATACAGACATAACAAAGTAAATTCATTAAAGAGACATTGCTGGTATGAAAACTGCTTTTCAGTCAAACAGACAGGATCCAGATACGCAGTTTTTCCTTCATCTTTCAGCTAATGAAGTCTGAGCTTCTGTCTCTTTCTGTGTCTGAACACAGCTCTCAAGAAGAACAATCAATGAACATAAAAAGCATCGCAGAGCATCTCTACATGGACAGAGCGACTAGAAACATGATGTCCAGAAGAGCAAATGTTAAAAAATCAGCCAGTTAATTAAACACTACTTGTACAGCAGCTTTAACGAGGATTAGTTCAGTTCAAAGTGCTGTCGAGCTGACTGACGATCTAATGAAAACACAAGATATAGAAGCAGTAAAACAATGGGAGACTAATGAGCACGAGACAGAAAACAATATGTCGAGGTAGAACAATAAAACAAAGAAACAATAAAGTAGATAGAGGACAATAAAAACATTTTAAAGGCGATAAATGTAAAAGTCATGAAGTCGAACAGACATTAACGGTGTGAGAACGTCGCAGTTATACTTTATTTTCTACTTTCCTGCTCCAGTTGAGCTGCTGGTGGCGTTTTTTACATGCTCACATGATCGATGGTATATAAAAGAAAAAGCATTAAATATGTACCGACTATCTAATTACTGAAACATAAAAAAACATTTTATCTGAAGTCAGAGTCGGTCGTTTTTTGAAGTTTCCACTTTTTGTTCTGTGTTTCCATCTCTGCTGATTTGCCGACTTTCCACTTAGCAACACATCCTCCGGTGTATTAAGTTCCTAAAGGGGGGAAAGCACAATTCAGTGTACTAATGACGTATCCAGCTGTTAATGTGTAACATAATAACCTGTTGTCACTGGGGAGCTGTGGGATCTGTATAATGAAATCAGTACCCACATGAGCTGCTGCATCTATATATCTGATTATAAAACCCGGTGCTTCTTTATCGTGTGTTATTTGGTGTATAGGCTCAAATTTTAACAGCCCGTGGTGAACAACACATTTTGGGGAAGTGTGACAACCTCATATGACTGCCCACCTCCCCATCATGCATTGCACACACTGCAGTCCTGTCAGTCAGCATATTAAACGCACACAGACCCTCTGCACTGCTGCAGCTCTTCCCCCCCTTTCACTGCATGCTGATTTTCATTTCAGCCCTCACAGCAGGTGCCAAGGAACAGACTCCCAGACTTAATGCTGGGCTCATTTCCCAGGTCAAGACTTTATTGATTGATATAGAGTACAATTACATAACCCGCTATGCATATCCCCCCACCAGTTATTAGTATAATTTCCTTTATTACGCCCTCCGTGAACTCCGAGGGAGCGCCGCGGGCCGCGAGCCGGGTACCGTCTCTTTTCTTCCGACTGCCGAGTATTGAAGTCCTGACCTGTGATTTCCAAGTGTCACAGCTGCCAGAGTCGTTTAACTGTGACAATTACATGACATGATATGACAGCATGTTTCTGTCTTTTTCCATTTCTCAGGTCCTGCTACCGCTCTTGTCGCAGCTCGCGAGGTAAAAATAAGCTCCGTAATGAGAAGTAATAATATCAGATCAATATGTTCTGTACCTAATGTTCCTCTGCAGAGGCAGAAAAAATATCAGAGATTTTCTTTTTCTTTCTTGTACAAACAAGTGAAAATATCTGCCGGCAGAGGAGTGAGATAATTTTAGTTTTTTCATTATGATTTATCTCAGATGTGTTTTCTTCCAATAAGTCACCAGATCTGTGCTCAGAAACTGAACTGCACAGGAGGTTAATGGAAAAAATCTTTCTCATCTATCAGGGTTTAAATCCTGCGCCCCAGTTTGAGATTTAAAGAAGAGCATCCCGTCTCGTCAGGTTTCCCGGCTGCTATGAATCGTAGGCGACACTTCTGCTTAGCATCTCATCGAGTCTAGCCTCGTTTCTCTCTGAGATGATCCCAACGGACTCTCATTCGCGACACGTCAAATACAGCCACCTGAGTCTGATGCTGTAGGTACGTCTCTAACGTCACTCCTTTAAGCATGCAGTTGTATAAAGAACGACAGAAGTCGGTTGGGGTGTGGTCGGGGCGGTTGGATGGGTCACAAGCTGGACTTTCCCTCTGGAGATCAGGTTTTACATCCTGCCTGTGAGCAAGAATCAAGAGGGAGTCGTTTTTAAGTCATGTTACACAACTATACTTTGTACTTGCATTATGTGATGCGAGTCATGTAACTTACATAACTTACATTACGTTATTTATGAGACTGAACAAAGTTGTTTTAAGTTTGATCTTTTCCTAAACCTTGCCAAGAAGTTTTGGTGCCGAAACCAAACCAAACCACGACCGTCTAACAACGTTAATAACAGCCAGAAAGTCGTAATATGTGAACTATTTGTCAGCAGGCTTAATTTTGAGAATCTAACCAGACATTACATATTATTGCTGAGTTATTATAGCTGACACTAGAGGGGTAGGTAGAGTGTTTTAAGTTTTACTCCTAAACTGACAGAGTTGTATGAGACTAAAATTCGCATCCTTAAAAAATGATTAAATATTTTACGACCGTTTATCGTAGACACTTTCTATTTTCGGTGGAAACTGACAGCTGTGCACTTCTAACTTGGGCTCCGGTGCAATCGTGGCCCTCACAGAAGCTTTATAATCCATCTTGGCAGTGTCTTTTTGGGGACTTAGTACAATAAATCCATAATGATAAATTCAGATATTGAATATCCTCTGTACATATTTTATCTGGTTTTCGATTGATAAAAAAAACTGCTTGCACAGACGCTAACCGACCATGCCTGGGGAGAGTTTTTCAACCAGTCAGAGGTTTGTTATTGACTTGTCCACCGACCTGATAGACCAGGTTGTCCTGAAAAAGTGATGTATATAACTTGATTATGCTTTACAGGATGGTATGATATACAAGTACTATAACACAAAAACATAACCAGATATTCAGATATTCCCTTTCTGAGTCTCTTGGTGGGGTAAGTAGGTATAATTCATGACAGACAGAGTGATTTTCTCAAGTAGTTTTGAGGAAAAATGGTGTTTTTAAAAGCTGTAAGAGGACAATTCAGTAAAGATGTGTCTGCATGTCTTTGTATTCCCTCTCAGGGTCCGTACAGCCACTTCCTACTTTTTCCGACTGTGAATTAAGTCTGATCAGAACAAGAGCCGCTGCAGGAAGAAGCGTTCTTTGTAGTTTCATGCGTTAAATGTAACGGCACGACGTGAGCGCTGATACATTTCAGCGGTTGGCACGTATTTTTTTTTAGCTTTTGCCACTGCGGATGATTCAAATGACTGGCTTTGATGCAATCCTTTGAAACAGATGTGGTAAAAAAAAATATTTAAAGGAGCGAAAGCCAAAAGAGAGCGAGATGGAAATTTGCTCAAAGACAAAAGTAAGCTTCTGTAAAGATGTTTGAACTCACACAGCGGGAATGACTCGAGGGAAGAAAAGTCATCTGAGCACAACACAGAGGTCAGCTGGACAGGTACTGTAGCTCACAGGTGCAACGTTGCAAACCTTCAGCCATTTCTATTGTGAGTCAAACTTTATTTCAGTCACCTCTCTCAGACGTAGAGGGGGTATTTAACAGGAAGTTTGACATTTCTGCCTGAATTTGCAGAGATTATGTGTGCTGAAGTTTTTAGAAAGCTGCTGCCATACTTTAACTTCCTCCTGAGCTCAAAGGCAAACGGCCTCACGTATTTCAACACACTGCGATTTATTCATGATAACTCTTGAAAGTGACAAATTTTCTCATTCCACCAGTAGATATTTTTTTCACTTGCAGTAAGAGTGATGAGAGAAATCAGACTCAACGGTAGATCAAGAGATTAACGGGGAGGAGGGGGCCCTCGGGGTCGCCGGCTCCTCCGTCGCGTATGCTGCTTAGTGTAAAACATAGATCAAACTTCTCTGCGAGCTCGACTGTCTGAAAGTAACCATCACTATGTAAACACACCGCCTGTCATCAGGACGGATGGGTTTGGGCACGGAGCCGCTGGCCTGTGAGGTCTGTGTTATTGTGGTGAATGGATGGGAACACTCGCACACACTCAAAAAAACACACACACGCCCTTATGACTCATCCAGTGTCTCTGTTTTAGTTACTCGGCTTTCAGTCGAACAGGGAGTGCTCTCGTAAGACAGACACGCCCAAGCGCACGTGGAGAAACACGTGGATTTGTAGACGGGGTTCATCTGAGGATTCGCTCGGGTTGCAACAGGAGGCATAATTTTAGATCTAAGTGTCGGCATGACAACTGTGAAGACATGCAAAACAAAAAAAAAACTGAACTGAAGAACTGATTTCTTATGCCAATACTAAAACAGTTTTAAATCTCTGAATTTTCATGCACGCTCATACATATACATACGCTGTGTTTCCCCCAAGAGGATTTCTTCTTATTAGAGTGGAAAAGGTCTCAAAACATTCAGACCGTGACAGGAATGAAACACAGACTTATGAAATGTGGAACACATATTTGTTTTGATAAACTTTCACACACGGCCTCGTGGACAGAATATGTTTGTCAAGAGCTCAAGTTTCCAAAATGCCACAAAAAATAACTCAGCAACACAACTGTTACTGTTCATTACAGGATTTAAGTGACAGGTTTCTGCACAGGGCCTTCATCACAGTGTTTAACAGAGTGGATGAAACAACAATCTGGAACCAGAGAGCTGAATCTTTGTCGATCGATGAGTTTTGCCCAAATGCACGTGGAGGATCAAGTGGATCTCTGGAGTGGAGCTGCAACAGGAGGCATAATTTAGATGTAGCATGGTAAGACATGCAAAAGTACCGCTCATAGAAACATTTTAAAGGGCTTGTAAGGTAAAAAAGTCCTTTAAATCTCAAAATGTACATGCATACTCCATATACATGGATACTCAGTGTTTCCCTCAAGGTTATTATCCTTGTGGACATAATGTGTTGTCACTGCTTCACCAGTCAACTAAGTGCCCAAGTCACCAAAATTACCACATGTGAAAAAAATGACTGAGGCTTTACTGGTAGAGTCTGCTGTTTACAGTAGTTAACCAACATGTTTCAGCACAAGGCCTCCATCAAAGTGTTGCACAGAGCGCATGAAAGATCAGCAGAAACAGAGAGACGAATCCCATCGACTGACAAGTGCTGTCATCGGACGGACACGCCCAAGCGCACGTGGAGAAACACATAGTTTAATGGATGAGTTCATCTCGGGGATTTCTCCGAGTTGCAACAGGAGGCATAATTTTAGATCTAGCATGGCAAGACATGCAAAAGTACTGTTGAAAGAAATGTTTTTAAAGGGAACTTAAGGTCATAATGTCGCCTTAGACTGATATCTGCACATTTAAATGTCAAAATGTTTCCCTTGAGAGTCCTGTCCTCGTCGGAGTACAAAATGTCTCAGGACATCATTTATACCATGACAGGACTGGAAAAACAGACTAATTAAATGTGACACACAGATTTGTTTTGATAACCTTTCATACACTTCCTTGTGGACAGAATATGTTGTCACTACTTCACCCGTCAACTATGAGCTCGAAATACCAATATTACCATTCTGACTGTTGCAGCGTATCAGCGCAGGCGTATCGAACCTTCGTTGTACACTTGCAAAACATCGTGGTTCAAAACATCATCAACAACGATTTCTATTCTGTTCATTTATTTATTTTCTCACTTGAAATATCTGGCACAGGTCCCACTTTGGGCAGCCCAGCTTTCCAGATGTTGTACCTCCAACACAGAAAGTGCCACTGACTTTTTTCGTCCATGTTTGGCCTGACTAAAACCCCCATGTGTTTCCTTATTAATGGAGCACCTGTGTGCTGTGGGCCCATCTGTTAGTGGCTGCTTTGTTTCAGTTTTGCATGGTCAGTTATTCAATATAGCAGCATACAAGTTGCATCATGGGAAATGTGGGATTCAGGTTTTTTTGAGAGATACACCAACCCTGTAACACGGGCTAGAAATCTATGAGACAAACTCCGCTGCATCAATCTTTTGTTTTAAAAATGTTCTCCAACTTTATTGAAGTTCAACACTCGGCTGCTGCAGGACCACTTTAAGTTTTGCGATCGTGCATTTTTCGAAATAATCCAACATGAATTCTCTCGAGACAAAGAAAAGAAAATTGATCATTCAGTTTAGCTAAAAACCAGAAAATGAACAATTTGGGCATCCAGAACGAGTCAATTAAAATGTTCCTTTCTGACGTATCATCCTGACGTATTGGTCAAACTCAAACACCAACGTGCACACGCTCTCTCCCTTTACCCAACACACACACACACACACACACACACACACACACACACACACACACACACACACAGTCATGCATCTGTTTCCATCTCTCTCTCTCTCTTTCTTTCTCTTTCATCGTCACACACACTCACAGAAAAACCTCTGGCAGACATGCCTATTCATGTAGAGGGGGGGGCGTCGTTATTAACAGAGCACATTAATAACAATACCGCAGGGCTCCCATTGTCTCCCAAACATAATTATATTATCCATCATGCTTCTCCGCCGCACTGACACACATCGAAACACGACTGGGGAGTCTCGCCGGGGCTGCTCGTCCACCAGCATTACCATAGATAATGTTTAATTATGCTAATTCGATTGCAATCATTTTGAACAAAATGACAACATGCTTGAGCTAATGAATATTTATAAGACGGAGCTAAAGAAGTTAATTGTGCTTTATGAGTGTGCCCGGCTGGAGAAGTTATGTTTGGGACCTGGATGTGGAAGGGATGACTGGACTGTGGAGGGGGAGGGATGGAGGGAGGGAGGGATGGAAAACTGCTGCAACTGATGATCTATAACTGAGTCATCTGATGGTGTTCACAGACTGGAGGTGCGCTTGATTTTTACTCCATTAATGCGCTGGCTGAGCCGGCAACAAGGGGAATCTCAGGATTTATTTCAAACCCGAGCTGTTTGTATTTTTATTTTTCCCTTTTGAAAGAGAGATTTTTACTGAAGTCATTACTCAGTTTCACATTCGGCCTGTGGGAGGACGAAGCTTTTTGTTAAATAAAAAAACAGGATCCGAGTTTGATAATAACGATTAAATTTGGTACGATGAATCATTTGGAGTAGATCATCAAGAGCAGTCGCTTCCTCTCGTACCACTTGATTAAAATCACTAATTAATATGGAACTGCTCATTTATTTTTCAGCCACCGTTACCTTAATTTAGTCATCAACGCATTCATTAACTTGTAAGCTGTTGCTAGTAAAAGCAGTGAAATACCTTTGGATGTTATTTGTTAAGGTTTGGCATGTCTGTCTCTGAGAGTCCTGAAACTGAACATAAAGAAACGTAAAGTTCCAACATGAAGAAACCGAAAGTTTCATTGTATCAGATGTGAAGTTACAACATATTTATTTCTTCTTTGAGTCAAATAAGCCACTAAATGACCACAGAAACCCTAAATTCAATGAAATCGAATGTATCTGGACGACGGTTTACAGGAGCGAGCGTGTGAATCCAAGCTTCCTGTTTTAAAAACACTCATGAAACTCTATCTTTTTTATGTCCAGTAAAGCTGTCCAGTTGGACAAATAAAAAGCTGCTGGAAGGCTTCAGAAGCAAACTGACAGTATAAATAGATCCCATTTTAAATGGCTTCCTCGCGCATAAAGGAGGTTTTGGTTTTCCGGTTTGAGCCGGGGTACGTAGAGGACTGGCTGGATGAGTAAATGCTGTTCTACTCTGCAGATTTTTAGGAGATTTGTCTTGAAATTGCAGACGGTTGCCCTTTGACTTCACTTTTCTCTGGTCTCTGGAATATCCTCCCTCTTTCCTCTCTTTCTTCCTCACACTGCACATTAAAATGAACACACACTCTCTCTCACACACACACAGGGGATATATCTCTTTAGAGGTAAGTGCGGGGTTAAATTTCAGACGGATCATTTCTCACTGTCAGTAATGCACATAACCCGAGCACAGAGTCGGGGCTGATGGGTAACACGATTACTTATTATGCCTTTCCACGAGGGGGGAAATGAGATTAAAAGTTGCCCTTTTACATCTTGGGGAACAGCAGCCCTGTGTACGGCGGGCCGTGTCAGGCGCTGGCAGCTCACTGCAGAGTGCAGCTCATAATCCATCTTGATCTCATTAGGACGCCACGGCTGATTTTTACTGAAATGTTCCTTTAGATGCTGCCACAGGAATGCAGAGAGGCTTTTTTGGTTCAGACGATGCATCCGTACTTTCAGCTGACTAAGCGCGAAAAAAGGTTTGAGCGCTGCACACGCCAGCGTTGGCTGGAGTTGGCAAGAAAAGGCAGAGAGACAAAAAAAGTGTGTGTCTTCTCGTATGTCTGTACTTAAGAGGACCAATGGCTGAGAAAAATGGGGGATACAAATCAAAATAAAGATATTCTGGTGCAGCCGAAACTCATTTAAAGTTCAGAGAAAGGAGTGAAGAACAAGACGGCGTTCACAAAAAGGGGGAGAGATTAGAAAAAAGTGAGTGAAAGAGTGAGACTGAGGCCAAAACAAGGGGGAGACACAGTACAGAGACAGAAAGACAGATGTTTAGACGGCGATGAAGACAGACAGCCTTTCACACTCCTGGATTGAGCTTGAGGCAACTTGGATCTAAACATGAAACCCTGCAACTCACCAAGTTGTTTTTCATTCACTCAGTTTCACTTCAACATACTGAGTTCCCATTCAAATGTCATGTCATCTGTGGTTGTTACATAATATCTGGCTGCACTGCGTGACCACGTGTGTGTGTCTGTCTGTGTGTGTTTGCACACTGGGGGGCACCGTTCTACAGTCCTGAAGAGGCTCACCGAGCTCGTTGTGGTTTTCTGGAGCCATTTAAGCACTCGGGTCACCATTTGTTGCATTTTTTGAGTCACCAGAACAAATGTGATTAAATAAAAGCTTCAAGGTTCTTTTGAATTGATCCACAAAAAAATGTGGACGTCAGTGTTTGGCATCCTCTTGACCCAGCATTTTAAAAACTGTAGTCGGGTTCGACCCCTGCGGTAATGAGCTTGGCAAGTGATCGGCACTTTGCATCCAGACATATTGAGGATGTGTCGGGTTACGTTTATATCTACATGCTTAAGGAAACAGTTTTGGTTTTTTAAAGGAGTTGGTAGTTTCTTTTAAAAAGATTGCTTCATCAAAACCTTTTTTGTTTCATGATCATTCCTTTACATTCACAGTGACGTACAGTGGTATTGTTGATGATTTTACAGAAGAGTGAGCTGAAACACTAACCCTTGACCTGAGCTACATCGACTCACAATGTGTATTTTTTTTCATGCATACTGTAACTGCAGAAAAAAATATTGAACTCTCCTGAATATGAATGAATCTCCTGCAGAGCCCGCTAAAGTAAAAAGAAGCTCCATATAACAATAATATATATATATTTTATCTACATTGATCTCTGAATAAAAGTCAACTTTGTGCATTGGTAATGTTAAACCAAGTTTTAACTCACAGTGAAGTCACCCATAGGATTTTGGACTAGCACTGAGTTTGGCACGGACCATATTTGGACGAGGGGGGGGGACATCCTGACTGGACCTCACTGAACCTGGGGATAATCGCAAGGTACAGTAGCTGTGCCCTTAAACACACCCTGCTTCATTCTCTACTTTTACTATGAATGGGTCCATAATTTACTAAATGAACATCGTGTTGTGTTAGAGAAGACTTGAAACTAACGACTGAGACCATAAACTCACTGGGAAACTGTTTACTGAAGTAGTGAAGAAGTAGGGTCATTTTCTCATAAGCTTACATGCAATCGGACTTCTTTTTGAAACCAGTGGAGGAGCCCCCTGTTGGCCATTAGAAAGAATGCCGGTTTTTATGCACTTTGACATTGGCTTCACTTTTCAGACCCAGACGCTCTGTCTATATTTTACAGTCAGTGATCTAAACACCTGAAAATGACTGAAAGGATGAAGTTTAAAGTTACACAATAAAGTCATAGTATGATAATCTGTTTGTTCAATTAAAATCTTAAATTGCTTTGTTGTTGCAGAACTCTAAAGACATAAAACAAGAAATACAATTTATCTTTCTAATTTCTGAGTTTCCTCTCATGAAACGCTGCTGGACTGAGCCCCCAGGGGAAAAAGGCATTGTGCTGTGAAGTGATCTTTGCTGTATGTGGCCTAAAATCATTACAAAATTATCTGAAACCAAAGCCACAAAATGCCTCTTTGTCTAATAAGAATTTGTCCTATAACTTCCAGCAACATTTGAGAAGGGCTCCAGTGTTGGTCTGCGTTATTTAGGAGCTGTCTTGGAGCACAGTGGGGTTCATTGGCTGCTACTCGCCTGAGGTCGAAAAACTAAAAAAGATTTTTGCCTTTGAGATTGTGGCTCAAGATCTGCGGCCGTGCTTGAATGCAGCTTCTTTTCCGGTTTATATTGTGTCTCTATTTCATGTTTAATTGTTAACCATCATCGTTAATCATAAGCATTGTAGAGCACTTCACCAATAAAGGTAAATAAATAGTATAAAAGTATAAAATTATATACTAATGCTCAGGTGTTGAGCCAAATGGAGTCTTAGTCTAGTCTAGGAACACAGAGGTCGAACACTCAGGGTGAGGGCGCATCTCGATGAACAGCCTCATCATCCTCCTGTGGTTCCTGTATTATAAAAGAAGAAACTTACTTGGATGTGAGCGTTAAACCAAACACATCGTCTCGGGAGTCTGAAAAGGAGGCAGCAGTGCTAACAGCTGCCCTGTATAAGCCTGCGTGGGTGACTGAATTAGTGAGGCACAGGTGGATGAATCAGTGAGAGAGAATCGTGGACTCAAACTTAGTTATTATAACTTATCATAACAAGACGCGTGCTGTAATGAATGACTTTACCTACACGCCGAGTACGAAGTCCACCTTTCATCGTCTGATGGATTATTCAGGGTCCCCCAGAGTGTGATGAATAGGTTAAATGGACTCATTCAGTCTTTTCTCACTTCAACTAACGCTGAAAAGGAAATGTGTTGTAAGCCCTGTCTCCATTTCTTTAGTTGGATGCGTAGATCTAAAAAGAATAAAAGGTAATGTGCTGTCACCTCAAGTCATTAACACGCCTTCACTGCCACAGTTGAATGTGTAGATTTTAAAAAGAGTCGACTTAATGTGAACAAACATTGTATATAAATGTCCTTGAGTGTTGTGCAGACGTTCAAATGTATCAGAGTTTATGTATTTATCGATCAGCTGCTGCTATTGATTTTTAAGTGTGATTTCATGGTAATGTGTAATGACCGTGAATCAGCCCTCTGCTGCGAGCCCAAGATTAGTTTTTCCCAAAGGGGGGAAAGCTAAGGATGTCACATCGCTCCGTATCGTCTCACGAGCTCTCCACTTCAAAAAAAAAAAGGGTCCGGAGCTGCAGCGCTAATTTCCATTACATTATTTAAATCTCTTCAGAAAGCCCGTGTCAGTGTTTAACAATGGGGAGAGCCATTCTGTGCAGTCAGGTTCATTAACTACAGCGCCGTGTGTGTGCGAGGCGGAAACATTTATTGGTTTCTATAGCAACATCATCTCACCTCAGTACTTTACTGCAGGGTATCTCTATTCATCTCGCTCAAGGACTGACAGTCATCGATGTTGTCTTGCTGTGATGCAGACGGCAGAGCCGCTCAAGCAGATGGAAATGTTTGTATCTCTTTTAAAATTCCTTTTTCTTCGACCGACATTTTTGATTTCCTCACTTTAAATACCTCCGAGTTCACTTTTAAACCGCAGTACAGGTTGTTTGGATGACTGGCGGAGCGTTTGGCTGACTCATTGATTGACAGGATGCAAATCGCTCAGTTTACAAATGGAGTTTGGCACTCGCTGAAAAACATTTGTACATTTCAAGACAATCCATCAGCAACCGTGGTGGTGGAGCTTCCCGGTGACTCGACATTACAAAAAAATCATGAATCATAAATTCAGCAACATCAAGCAGAGGTTGATAAATAGTTTCAAACAGTGAATGTACATCAAAATACGTTGTTTTATGCAGACTTGGTTATGTTTTTGATACTTTAAGTTTAGTATGATTTGTTTGAGATATTGTCCCCTAACGAAGTTGGTATGTCTGATGGTTAGCAAACAGTTATTTATTGGATTTATTTACATGTTCTTGTCCTTTTTCCTTCATTTTGATGTCTGCCATTTCACGCTGGCCAGATGGGTACAGTGCGTTTAATCAGTATTTTTTTGCTGCTGCTAAAATGGTGAACAAAAACAGTGGGCATCGTAGATTTCAAATTTTTTAATACCCGATGGGAACCATGGAGTCAGGCTATAATTTTTTGGGTTCTTCATTTCTAAGTGACCTCTTTCTTTGTACTTAATAATGTGATCAATCGTTTAAGCACACAAATGGCAGCAAACTACAGTAAAAGCCTTAACTGTAGTTGCAACACTTATTGCCAGCAGAAGGTGGAAGTGTCGTAGTGGCGATTATTGCCGTTGCCTGTAGACGGCGACTTCTGCGCGATTCATCTGCAGATCCAACAGTTCAATAGTTCCTGTTGCCTTGAGGTGGCGCTGGTTGTTCTGAAACTGCAATTGGAAAGTTCTGTCTAAGCCTCAAGTGCTACACAACGCTGACAGACACGTTCTCATCCCAGGTGGTCAAATACAGATGTTGTTTTGCTGCTCCGTTTAGCGTCTGTATGAAAATCTAGATTTAGGCACATACTTCAGGTCAGGTCAGGTCTTGGAAAAGCTCCGGACATGGGAGGTGATCTCCAGAGTCCTGGGTGTGACCCACCACTCGAACCCAATCTCCATGCCTCTTGGGACTTAGCACTCGCACTCTATACCACGTTGGGTGTACCAGTGTATCATCTCATATTGCCACAGACGGTTTTACATTAGAGTTAGCACCCATACAGAAAAAGGATCTCTTGTGCCTCTGTATGAGATGCTGATGGACGTGATAAAACTTTAGAATCTGACGCCTTGGGAACGAGACCGGGCTGCACCGGCACCGTCTCCTTGTTAAATCCTACAATGGTGTTTGAAAAGTCAAGAAATCAATTCAGGTCAGTGGAAGACACGCTGTGTTTTCCGTGTTACAGCAACTTAAATATGATCAGTTTTGTTGGAGTTTCGCATTCTGCTCTTTCGATTTTTTTTTATTTTTTATTCTACACTGTTACAAGAGCTACATCTAGTGATATAAATTCGACGAATCTGTCGTCTGCACCGCAGTGGTGTTTTTTTTTTCCTCTGGTGTTTGAGTGCATCTCTGGGTTTGAACTTTCTTCCCTTAATACAGGGAAAATGGGGAACTAGAAGTGCTAGCTCAGCGTATCAGGCCTCTGTGCTCTTTATTGTTGGCAGGAGTAACATTATGGAACACTCCATGCAGCAGGGAGACACTTAAACTGCATGTAACTCAACTCCTCTCTGCTCCCCAAGGACATCATACCGCCTCCTGTTTCATATGAGCAGAAATTTCAAAAAAAAAAATTCACTCGCTTCGCCTGCACGAATACGGTGTGTATCTGTGAGTGTGCGCGCATCCTAATAATATGTGCGATTGTGCCTGCGTACTTTTGAAGGTCGAGAATGTTGAGGTGCCATTTGATAAAAGTAGAAATCTGAAAAATGCAGAAATATCTGGCTTCATTCTGTGCGTGGGTAAAATAAAGACTTAACCTTTGCATGAATAGGACTATTATAAACAGATGTGTACATGTTTAATAACACAACACAATCAGGAACACTTTAAAGAAAACAAAGTATGTTTTCTTTCATCTCTGTGAGCCTTAATGTTACTTTGAGTCATTGTGCAGCACAGTGTTGAATCAAGTAGTTCAAGTCAAGGCCTGAGAGGTCCTTTCATCCTGGAAATAAAGGCTTTTAATGGTTTACGCAATTTCTTTTATGTAATGATGCAGACCTGCTCTGTTCAATTGGTAGGTGTTGTAAAAATTACCCAAAGAGCTGCACAGTCTGTCTAAATTCATAGGCTTGATCCTCCAGAGCATCAGGCGTGAAGTCCACCTGCATGAGTCCTTCCAGGTGACCCGCTCCAACCCAACAAACACCTTAAGTAGCGGCACATTCAGTCGATTCTCATCGCTCTTAAAGCCAAAACTGTCCAAATGCATCATCGAGGAGCTGCCACAGTACTTTACTTTACATTCGTCAAGAGCTACTGAGCGTCAGCACACACTGAGAGTGTGTGTGTGTCTGTGTGTTTACATTCAGGTCAACTCTGACTGAACTCAGCACTCACCAGAAACTTCGGTTCTCTCTCTTCTTTTCCCCTCCAGCTCCAGTCAGGAGTCAACATAACAGCTCATGTCTTCAGATGGCTGCAGCAATCACGGTGATAAACAGGAGCGAAGCGTAAACAGCTCCAGATCAGAGTAAAATCTGACGCAACTCTGGGTGTTTATTCCTCCAGAAGGTCTGGCTCTGCACCCAACTCTCTCGGAAGCAGATGCAGCAGCTATGCCCCACGTTCAGTCCAGCCCTCCCCGCACAACGCTCGGCAAACATCTTTGTTTTGTTATGATAGAGACCCCGAGCCATAGAAACTTCAGACAGGTCTCCAGTGGACAGCTGCCTCAAGGTGCCTAATGGATCAGGGCTGCAAAGTACTACACAGTTCTTGCATTTTGAAAGGTGTTATAACAAACTTGGCCTCGAGATGTGGGCTTTGAATTATAGCTACATCGCTAGACCCAACAGTAGTACAACCCCCGACGTTAATGACCTTAAGTTCTGGTTCACAAGAAAAATAGCAATATTTTCTTTGGATCTGTGGTAAAGAGAAGGCAAAAATCTAAACTTTACTCCAAATCAAAAGACTCCAGCTGTTTCAGGATGATGTCACTCGGCTCAACAACAAACTCACATTGGATTTGCGTTGCTGATTTACATCAGAGTAGACAAAACTTATCTCACCCCCACCGGCAGATTTTCTTTATTTGTTTTCACAAAGATAAGACTGTGAGACTCATCACCAGATGAAATCAGTAATTAAGATGTACAAGTTTAGCTGTGACAGAAGTCCGGGCAGCGCCACAGAAACCGACTGACGTCTTCATTGAAATCAGTCCCTTGTGGGTAGAATGAGATTATAATATTCACGCTATCTTAACGTGCATAGACGAGACCCGGCTTCTTAATCCTCTGTGTAAGATCAAAATCTCCTACAGTGTGTGAGTATGGCTGGTTATGTCCTCTGGGAGCTGGTGTGTCATTTGCATGTGTATGTGCAGGCCATTATTAGATTGATATTGTGTATGAAGGAACGTTAAAGCTGCCAGTAACCGACATTATGACGGCAACAGCAATGACCTTTTTTATTTTAAAAACCTGTTCTGAAACATCATGAGACATATATTTCTGACCAACATTCAAATGAGGAATATAAACTGAAACTGAATAAATAAAAACGTAAAAATAAAAGTTTTAAATGCTGGTTTTTATCTTTAAATAAACCATAAAATCATATCAGCAGTGAGAACCCCTCCATCATATCAGCAGTGAGCTGCACTGACTGGCTTACATCTGATACTTGATATTTGATGAAACAGAATCCAGTTGCCCTCGTGCATGCGCTATAAAAGCTCCCCGTCTCCTCCGATCCGTTTTTTCAAGCAATGCAGAACAAGAACTCATTGGAATGCGTCCAGTTTCCCACAGTCACTGAGTTCAGACCTAAAACAACACGAAAGCCACTGAGCAGAAACATCGTTGCTGCTCCTCGGAGACAAATAAAAAAAGGCAGAAAACAAATGCCAAAAGCAGAAAAGAAAGAAAAAAAAAAGATGACAGGCTGAGTTTTCTCCTGAGCTGAAGCAGCTTTCAGACGCTGATAAATGTTTCGTACACTGTCGGCTTCTAAATATAGTCTCAGATCAATGCAATCAGGAACAATCTCCCCATTACAACGAGCGGGTCGGCTACTGAAGGCAGATATCTGAGGCTGTCAGATATTTCTGTGGTACAGTCAGGTAAATATAGTCTGTAACAGGAACTAATGCTGTGTGGCTGGGGACACACAGCCAGACAGTTTGGCAGTATTGCTTATATAATAATGCTCATGCCAATAAAGGATATTAAATTGGGTAAAAGACAGAGAGGGAGTGATTGAGTGGAACATGTATAGAAGATGAAAGATGCAGAGAGAAGGAAGGAAGGAAGCAACACCAGCCAAAGACTACAAAGACAGTTTTCATACAGTTTTTTCTCATTTAAAAAGCCGAGTTTACAGAGTGCATGACTAAAATATGTGTGAAAATACGTGTTGATGAGCTAAAACACAGCTGCTGGTTATGTGCCTGACATTTCCATTTCATTTGAATGTGTATTTTTCTTATTGCTGTGAATAAATCATTCAAAACATCGTTGGAGGAACTTTAAAATCTATTCTGGGAAGCAGAAAATCACAACCTGAAGACACTGAACTTAGCAGAGTTCATGGAAAGAGGGTAAAACCCAAAATTGTAATACTTTTAGTGTTATCTAGTATTACAGTGAATGCAATATTTTGACCTATGGACACTTTTGCAACACTTTTTGATGAGAGGACTGGATTGGACTTGGCTCTGAACTGTCTCGACACCACTGGGGGTGTCCTGTGTTATGGCCTCCATGGATCAGACTTGTTCTGGCACGTCCCACAGATGCTCGATCGATAGGGATCAGGGAGTGCTGTTGTCAGGAGTTGCAGTTCACTAGGCAACAAACCTCCTCGGTTAGGTTAATATATATAGTATATTGCTACTCACCGTTAACTTTTGGGACACGAACAGCGATTACATTGGTGAAAGTCATGTGTTGGCTTCACCCATCAATCTACTCCATCATCCTCCCTCGGCAGACTTTGTCACTCTTTACTCTTTGCCACCCGAGTACCTCCTTTGCTGCTACATCCACTGAAGGTCACCGCCTGACAATAAACAAAGATACGGGTGGTAATATGCTGCTTTTTCTGTCGACCTATATGGTGGTTTTGTTTTAAAGAGGACGGGCTATGTGAACATCTTACCCGCCAGATGGTGGACAAAGTTAGCAACTAGCTACTGAACATGGTGGAGCATCTAGCAGCTAAAGAGTCAAATATAGAGACCAAACTAGAGCTTAAATGAGTGAATATTGGATGTAAAGACACAGAGATACGACTCTAAACGAGCACCGACGTCGCTCTGTACCTGCTGAATATCAAAGTAGGCGTTTGTTTGCTAACATGCAAACGCAACACATTTATTAGGTGTGTCAGGGCTGTAGTCTGCTCCCGAGTGAGCAAGCAGTGGATTAGTTTAATCAACAATCACGAAGACTCCTGGAAGCAGCTGGTGGAATTAAACTCGTCTATTTTCTCCTCTTGAATGTTTGCCAGTTTCTCTTCTATTAAAAGAGGAGAGACTCTAACACGTCTCCACTTATGATTGTATTTTCTGTTGTTACTCATAATGCTCTGGCCATGAGCAATCTTCAGTGTTTTTAATTTTTTTGTGTAGATACGACGAGAATCAATATTGATTTATCGACAGCCGCTGACTGTTCACAGAAGCTCATTTTGTGCTCAGGTGACCTTCTCTTTACCGTCGGATGATCAGATGATTACATCTTCCAGTTCAGAGCGATGATGCTCCCGGCGTTATTGTTTCACGGCCGCTGCCGGGCTCTAGCTGCCTCGCCTAATGGACAAAAGGAAAAAAAGAGGGGAAAAGGAGGAGAGGAGTGTAGGATAATGAAAACATCACTGTATGGGAGGAGATCCTGATCTAATCACTGAGGAAATGAGGCCTGTGAATGCCCAGTCGTTTGGACTCATTTACACATCTCCTTTAATGCTGCTCACCCATCGATTAGCCAGCGACGAGTTCGAGAGAAGAAGAGGTAGACGGGTAAATGGTCTCCCAATTTGGAGTCTTTACGTCTGAGTTCAGAAAAAATACAACAGGTCAGTACCCAAATTACTTTACAAAAGTGCTTTGATGATACTTCATTGTCTGGGATCTGGGAAGAAAGATACTCGCAGGTGAAATTAAGACTATGGACCGTGTAGTTCGACTGTGAAAGCAGTTTATTATGACCCGTATTTACGTTTGTTGTAAGTGGACGACCTCTCATGACCGGACGTAATTTTTACAGCAGCAAGGGAGGCAGACAGGTGAAGTAATATAGATAGTGACATTGGGAGGAGAATGGGGATGGATGGTCAGGACAAACAAGTACAGGGCTTTCACCCAGGAGGCCGCTGTTCATGTCGAGTGTGAAACCAAAAATCAACTGTAAGTCATTTTAACTTAGTGACGTAGCCTTTAGATACAAATGCAATTGTACAGCACAAACAACTCAAAGCAGTTTTCCCAGATTTGGAGTTTGAGCGTTTGTTGAACGGGTCAAATGACTCGTTTACCAGTTTTATTGGGAAGAGATGTGCGATGGTATGTTGCCATTAAGGGCTATTATATAAACTGAACCGAAATCAATTCCTGTCATGTCTTACTGTTGGAGGTACCCACCCAACCTTTTCTTACATGACGCAATGATGTTTCCAATAACTGTCACCGATAATGAATCTTTGGGCAGAGAAATAAACTGAATCTTCTAACATAGTTAATCCGTCACATCTATGGTCTGGTTACATTTAGGCAAGTACAACTGAAAACAGTGTCTTCAGAATTACATGCAACATGAACCACAGTCAACAATTGGATGTACAGTGAGGTTTCTCTTTGATTACCAAACTTTGCCATAGTTTTTAACCACATCTGTCAATGTGGCAGATGCTAGCTGTAGCTCATTGAAGCCAGAGCTTCTGTTATTTTCCATCATCCATCACTCCTCTTCTTTTTTCCTATTGTCTTTGGACAGCTTCTGTCATAAATTAGATTTTTTCTTGCTAAAGTTAAAATGTCTCCCACACAGTTTGTGCTGCCAAAACACAAACAGGCCCACCAATTTTGCGTAAAAATTATGTTTTGTTTTGTTTTGTTTTTGTCTGGTGGTGGAAGATCATGCTGCTTTTGTTAAACATATATCTTGGCAATCAATGTGTCACTTTGCAGATTAGAATAAACAAGCTGTGCTTGCATTTTTTGGGGGGAAAGTTAAAGGAAATGTCAAGAGGTGTCATTATAAGCACTCCAACAAATGACCAGTTACATTGTTTTTCGAGTTAGGACAGGTCTGCTGTGACATCTAATATGTACCTCCATGCTCTTTAAAAAACCCTGAGCTGTCTACGTCCTGACCTCTGACCCCTCAGGTGAAATATGTGTGTTGCAGGAGTGCATGGATCAAATAACAAAAAGATCTGCCACCGAGTCAGGGTGAAGGATATACATGTTGTTTCACTAACAGATACAAGTGTCAGATACACTGTGGTCGCTTTATTTATACAGTTTTCTTGTTTCTTTGGTGTTTTCCGGTGTTAGTCAGTCTGTGTAAGCACTCCAGTATGTTAATGCACAAACCAGTTAAAGACCGTCTTAATCATGTGAATCTGGAACAACCCAACTTAAATGTTTCCATCTAAATTGAATCAGCGACTATTTCAAAGACTAATGACTGAGTCAACAAAAATATTCAAAAGATTACCCAAATTTAATATCGAGGCTTATGCAGTGAAGACTTCTCTTTCAAGCGAGCATGTGTTCGGTATGAAACGGCTTTCATTTTTTCGAAACAGTAAATATCTCATCTTGGAGTGAAACACATTCTTGGCTTGCTCGCTGCAATAATTAATCTGTGATTAAAAACCTGAGCATTAATTACCTCCAATAGAGTCTTTTGAAATGAACTGATCTGTTGCTGCTGTGTAGCACCTCTGCAGACTTCTACACTCAGGAACTGAACAACACGGAGAGGAAACACAATTTCATTCATTTTCTGGGTTTAAAGAGTTTACTGTGTACTCTTTCGCTTACCTTCAACAAAATATTTATTAATTGCCAGAATGTATTCTGATTTTTTATGATGGGGCAATGAGGGCTCATAACCAAGTGTTGGACTCATGATTATTGGTAGTTGTTAAATATTTGTTAGGGTTCCTCCTCAGTGACGGGCCGACTGAGGGGTCTTCTGGACTTATTTCGTTTTGTCTTCTTACTAAAATCTGCACTAAGACACTTAAAAGAGATTTTTCTTTTCTTTTCAATTTCATTTTTATTTTACTTTTTTTTTTTAATGAAGTGCCTGGTTGAGCTCATTCATGGTGGGATGCTGATTCCAGCTTGTTTACTTCCCCACAATCTTCAAGTCTGTACTTGAACTTTAGCCGATGGACTGCACTCTGCCTTAAGTTACCGTCTCTGGTGCAGGCATCTGGTGAAGAACCAGCAGTCAGTCCAGACTGCAGTTTGCTCTCACTTAATTTTAACTTTCTGAGTACCTGGGACTGCAGGGCAGCAGATGTCAACATCTGTCATCTAATACCCCTAAAAGAGTTCAATTTAGGGTCATCTCCTGCAGCCTGACTGGGTTACTGTCTCACTTTTAATGGACCGCACTTAGCTCATGTGGGGGAAGACTCATATTTGACATTGATTGGTGAATTGAGCTTCAGGAGGGAAATGCTTCAGGTTATAATAAATTACTACAAACATGTTTCACCAGTCTCAGGTTCTGTTCCAGGTTCTGCACCACACCCCTGCTTATCACACACTCCTAAATGTATGATCCCAACCATTTCTGTCGAGACTAAATCTTGCACGACACAGCAAGAATTATCTCGGAGCGGAGTCTCAGCTCCCACATGTGAGACCTCTGAGATAGCTGTATCCTCTTATACTTATCCTTTACACGCACGCACACACACACACACACACACACACACACACACACACACACACACAACACACACACACACACACACACACACACAACACACACACACACACACACACACACACACACAGCCACTTTTACACGACGTGGACTCACAAGGAGGAGAATTCTGATTAGGCTGCATCCAAAGCTGCCACCCACGGGACCCGAGGGAGATATGAATTTGAAAAGACAGTGTAGTGACGATATGAAGCGCCTGCATCGCTGGGCAACAGGGACCCCTGTTAAGACCTGCTATCCAGAGACATGTCAGGAGAGGAGGAAGAGAGGCGGCGTGTGTGTGTGTGTGTGTGTGTGTGTGTGTGTGTGTGTGTGTGTGTGTGTGTGTGTGCGCATATGAAAGCTGAACGTGCAGGAACCCAGATCTCTCATTAAAGAGGTACTGCAGCTTGCACAGACTCTCCTGGCCCAGATTATATTAACACATACAGGCAGAGTAGAAAGGTACATCTATCTATCTATCTATCTATCTATCTATCCATCTATCTATCTATTACATAGATAACATAACTATTACAGAGTAATTCCACATGATTGAAGTGTATAAATGTGTTACGTTTTCCCATCTTTTCTCCAGTTGTGACTTGGTTTAACTGCTCTTTGCTTTCGACAAGATGTTAATGGACTACACGGTAAGCAAGGGCGTCGAAAATTGATGTGACGTGGCTCAGATCAAGAGACAATTGTCGTCAACATACGCAATTTGAGCAACCCGATCACCAGAATAAATGCTAGTGAAGCACATTTCTGTGAAACCACAGATAAGTTAAAACTGGATGATGCTTTATGTTGCAGCTCTTCGTCACTACTAGGCTAATGCTCTGGTTAGGTTTAGGCTCAGAAAACATTTGGTTACGGTTCGGAAGACACCATGGTTTGGCTTAAATGACTGGTTAAGCACTGGAAAAGCTGAATGTTGTTTAGGTTAGACCATCACAGCATATGAACATAAATTAAAGCAGCACTGACCTGAGGCTGCATACATATGATTTCTGAAACGGTGCGAGAGCTCTGACAGTTTGTTTAGATGCTGATGAATTTCGATGAAAACACAAAAACAATTCATTTCGCCTCTGGCTGTTTTGAAAACATTATTGCCCCTGGGATTTTTGCATTGTGCTTTTTATATATATTCTATAAAAACAATAGCCTTAAAGGATATAATTCTTCTGCATGCAACAGTAAATTAATGTCGACATTTTATTCTAGACTTAACGTCGTCGTTAGGGCTCAAACGGCCCACAGTCCCACTGAATAACAGCAGTAGAAACACATTTGCACATATCATGAAGTTAAAATGGACTGTTTTGAATTTTGATAATTAATAATGCGACTAAAGAATATGAGTGAATGCATTCTTTAAAAAATGTCTCTTTATGGGGAAATAAAGATCCTTTTTGATTGAATCGAATTATCACCCAGTTTCCCGTCTTTCTTTCTAAGCCCTGCATCTTGGTACCATCCCTGCACGCACTGAAACATTCATGCATCAATGTGTTTATAATGAACAGAATTGAGAAATATTCTGGAAAAAACAAGGCAAATCTGTTGGAGACACTGAGAGTGAATCCTGGTGGGGCCAGAAAAATAGAAAAAACATTTCAGAGCCGCTCCCAGGGATGATTGGCTTCATATGTTATCCTGTCATTCCATGAGCGGCTATGAGAGGATGGAGTGGGTGAAGAACAGGGGGGGAGAGTGGATGAGGAGAGAGGGAGGGAGGAATTAAGGCGAAGGGTTGAAGGGGAGGGAAAGAGGAGAGGAGCAAAGAATGGGGAAGAAAGGTGAGAGGAGAGACGATTTGAAAAACGAGGAATGTAAGAAGAAGCAACAAAAGAAGACAAAAGAGGGCTGTTATAAGAAAAACAGAGGAGAGTCAAGGTTGAAAAGAGAAGAGGAGAAGGGTTAACAGGCATGCACAGCGAAAGAAAAGACGAGGAGTCGAATCACATCAAGTCTCGCTGAGAAAACAACCGCAGCAGGAACACACAGCCAATTTGACATGAGAAACATAAAATAAAATCGAATGAATCCCTGCAGACTGAATCCTGGCTCTTCACCCCATCTGTTTTCAGTCTCCGGCTGCTGGACGGAGAGAGCTCCAAGCCCGGCCCACCGCCCTGACTGGGTCAAACAAGACTTACACCCACGTACGCAATCCTGGGAGAGTAGGCCCGACGCCAGAGCACAACTTAAACCAGCTGTTCTCCTGCTCTCGCATGCTCAACCAATCAATAGTTACAACCATGAGAGAGGCAGAGAGAGGGAGAAAAAACAGCGGTGTAACTGTATTCTTGCTCTTGCATAACAGACTGAAGCACAGCTAGACGACCGTGGCTCTCCTGCCTCCAGATGTAACATATTTGCCAGAATTTGACCCAGTGACCTTTCCTCACATGACCTCATAACCTTATTTTTGTTTTAAATTTACAATTAGCTAAATGTCAGCAAACAAGCAGGACTATACCAAAAAAAAAAAGCCTCCAGCTCTCCAGTGTGAGTTTGAAATCTGTTGCTTTGCTTTGTGGCATTAATAAAAAAAAAGAGGCTGCTGATCCTCCGAAAGCGAAGCGAGCTAAAGTTTTCAGGGTGATGGAGAGAGGGAGCAAAAGGACACGGGATGTTTATGATCTCCAGTAAAGCCGGAACAATGTCAGAGAACAAAAGGATATTTATTTGTGGCAGGAAGCAGCAGGTTTAAAGAAGACTTGCTCTTAAAGACATTAGACATTATGCAATAATTGGTATTTTTGTGATTTTGGCATCACTACAGCAGTTCACCTACACACCGCTGCCGCAAATATGGACAGCAGCACGGATGCATTTGTTATGATTACATTACTTATGATGGAAAACTAGCGAGTTGACATCACTGCTAACGCAGCCAATAACAACACAAGACAAAGCAATCCAGCTTACTGTCTGGTCCAGCAGTAAGACGTGCAGCTCGGTGTCTGTCTCGCAGCTCTAAGAGCCAGTCCAGATTTCCTCTTGTACTGTGTCTTGTTTCATGCCCGGTCACACTCTCTTTTTCTCTCCTTAGCTTCCTCCATCAACGTCCTCTTCGGTCATTTTGCCTCTGACCCACTGTGGTTCTTCAAATTCCAGCATCGCTGCACTGCCAGCGTTCCCCTGCTCCGGGCCTGAAAAAGGTCCAAAGGTCTTGTGATAGCGGTGTAAAAAAACAAATAATGCCCCGATTCAGATTCAGAGTCTGCTCGCTGCACGGCTAAATGAGCTAACTAGCTAGCAGCTACAGTGTTTATCAGCAGTGAGCAGCCACAGAACATCATTACACACCTCTCACGGGTGATTGGACCCACTCACCACAAGTTGCACAGCACAAGAAAAGGTGGTTGTTGTGCAGAGTGGGCATGAAATACCATTCTCCCTATTACAAGTCTGAGGCTGTTATTTTAAGTTACGTAATCGTCATATTTCAGTTTATGTTTCTGTGATTTCCTGTTTTATTTTGGAGGTTTGCCCTGATGTGTCGTTTGTTGCTTTTCTCTTCCTCCTTTTGTGTGGTTTCCAGCCCTTTTTCTGCCTTCGCCTGTGTCTCGTTTGTTATTCAGCCACTGTGTCCTGTGTTATTCACCTGAGCCCGTTCCTGTGTCTTCCATCGTCTTCCTTTTTCTCCAAAACTTCAAAATAAAACAGGAAATCACAGAAACACAAACTGAAACATGACACATACTGTTGCTTTAATTGTGGAATTACCTCGACCAAGTAAAACAATAGACAATCCAAATTTAACTTTTTACAAAATATGCTTTTTTAGATTATGATTTTTGCCTCATATACAGAACTTAAATCCCTCTTAGTGTTTCATTGATTTTTAAAGCAGCATTTTCTCACTTTTGGACATTAATCAAACCTTCATACAGCACATCTCTCCACAGTTGTGAGTCTGAAATGTATCTTCTGTTGTAAAACACAACACAGTGGAATGAAGGAGAAAGAGCAGCCTTGAGAACAACTTCTAATTACTGTATCTTTATAATCAAACGCAGACAAAGTAACTGCAGAAGAACACGATGCTCTGGCTTTGTTGCATTTAAGTAAAGTATCTGAAATAGTTTTCTTTAATCAGTCAAAACAAATACATTTTAAACAACTTTTGTTATAGTTCGTGGCTTTGACGCTCATTGTTTTCTCTGCCTGAGGTTTTAGGATCACAGCTGTGCCGGGAAGATTCGGTCGCAGGTTTTTTTTTTTACCTGATGGGGTCACCGATGTGCAGCCAGCTGAACCAGCTGTCAGACAGGGTCAGAGGTCACGTCCAACACCTCAACAGTCTGGAGTGCTGTCGCTGCAGAGTCCTCAGGCTCGTGTGTGTGTGTGTATGTCAACACACACACACACACACACACACACACACATACCGAGACATATGTATAGAATACATGCATAAATAAATGTATACAGTGTATGTAGGGTATGCATACACCCTGCACACACACAGTCACACAGAGACATGCACACCCACACCGGCACAAAGTTCAAAAAGACAAACATACCCTCTCTTAAGCTTTGTTTAATTATTAATTTTGCACATATAAAATGATGAAATATTTTTACACCATAAAATATTTACAGTTTGTGCAAATGAGATACAAAGATACTCTGGGGAATTTTACAAAGGGGATCTCGTCCCAAAAGAAACAAAGAACTTTCGAGGGTGAAAGTGAGAATCCTCCACGTCTCTTCTGCCTTTTTTCCATTTTCTGCAGACTTCTGGAATTTCAACGAGCCACCACGTCCACCTCACTCGTCAATTATCTCCCGAAAACATGGGACGTTTGCAGCTCGACTTCGGCTTTTGGAAACTGTGACGGACGGTCAGGACATTCTGCTGGTGGTTTGGCTCAAATAAAGGATTATTAATTTAAGTTGTGTGGCTACTGAAGGAAAACTGCTCACGCTGTCCAGTGTTCTTCCTTCTTAACGATGTCCCAAACAGAATAACGCAATCCGACTTGTGATGCGGTGCACGTCACCTGGCATGTTGTAAAACATCACACAGGAGTTTACTAGAATCCACTAATCTTTGTCATTGACTTAATGGAAATGAAATTAATTGTGTGCCGCTGCGAGTTCACTCCACTCATTAAACATGATCAGCAGACTTCCCGGCATACATTACAGACCGTCTACATGGCAACCATATTGACATGAAACTGCAGGTAAACACAAGTTTAATGAATTAAATTAATTAAGGTTACATTCCATTTAGCGTAGCAGAGGCTTTCCAGTGAGCCGACATGCACCCTGACTGAATTGGACAAAACCTGAACAAGTGTCATTAGTGACACCTGTTTATCCTACGAGTTCATGTCGAAATGCTTTGAAAAAGGCCTGTTCCAGAGTTAAAACCGTGCAGAGACTTCTTCTATTTGTAGTTTAAAGACAATACACACATACACATGTGTCTATAATACATGTTAAGATGAGTCCAGGTTGTCTCTCTGTTTGATGAAATCTTTGTGAGGAGTTGAGTTGATCAAATAAAGTAAAAAAAACAGGAACAAAAAACAACATCAGGCATCTTTTTACGTTTTCTTCGATGTATTCGCATTTATTTTGTATCAAGATGACCTGTGACATGCAAATCAATCAAGTCAAAAGACAAGTCAATGATTAAATGAAACACACCTGCCCAAACAAGAGCCAATCAAACGGCACCATATAAAACAGGGGCACTGGAGATTGTCACGATGCAAAGACACTCAAATTTACACTAAAAGTCCAAACTTTAATATTACATTTGTTGTTTTGTGCTGAAAAACAGGACTGATGAAACCAAAATCTAAAACCCTCCAACAAAAACATTTGTACTTTCTGACCAGTGAACGAGGGCAGAAGATTCCTTGGCTTTGACTTTTCCTCTGAATTATAAATTGAATCAGTAACTCAATATGTTTTAGTTTTTGAGGTGCTGAGAGGACAAAAAGTTGAAGCTGCTTCAGTGTTGAAAATGCAAAAAGTTACACACAAGACAAAGAAAAACAGTAAATCCTCGAACATACTGCAAGATGAACAAATACCTGACCAACTGTGTATTTTACTGCAGCAGATAACAAAAGACATTTTTACATCCAGTCATAAAAATTCCCCAGGTGACGCATTTTCAACATCAGGTGTCTTCAAACTTGGCAATCAGTGTAATCAGAGCTGCGGTCGCAGTGTTTTATGACGATGAACGTGCAGAATGATTTGTAATTAAAGACTTGTATAGAATATAAAGTATATTTAACAAAATTAAAAAAGAGCTTTTAGCTGTCAGATTATTTTGACGTTTCTGTCCCCCAGTTAGTCAGCTGACTCACTTAAAAGGTTATTTAAAGCACATAAAAAAGTAATGTATTCCTTCCACCAAAGCGACCAGCCCCCCTCCACACCACACTCAGTCATTGTTTCAGCAGCGTTAACAATGACCTCTTCACACACACACACAAACACACACACCTGAAAACACACACACACAAAACCACAACCAAAGCTCTCTGCCGCTCTTATCAATTACCTCACAGATATGTAATTCGAGAAACGCGGTGCTGACAGCTGCTTTTACACGCCAAACGCTGTAGAATTAGTCAAACAGACAGGCTATTCAGCAGCACAAAGTGCCTGTCAGAAACAGTTATTACAGGGCGGACGCGGAGACGAGGCCTCGGACACTCTGTCACCGATACTCTGGGGAAACAAGCCTGTCGTGGTGGCGTTGCAAAATCTGGGTTTGGAATTTGCAGTGGGATGAAAGACGTGTCAGGCTCAGGAAGGTAAACTGCTGTCAATCCAGCTCTGAAAGCTGCTCGAGGTGACAGCAACAAAGAAGAAACTGGATCGCCTTGTCATTTTTTTGTGTTTCTTCTTTCCTGTCACCTGGTCGGTTTTGCCAAGAGGGTCACCTCGTCCACAGGCCCGCAGGCCAGTGACAACCTCTGCTTTTTTTTTATGACCCTGACTGCGGGTTGACCCCGAGCTGCCCGAGGCGGGGTCGTGACAGAACGGCCTTAAATTAAAGAGTCAAGACAGGTTTTATTTACAGAGTGTTTTTCTTTCTTTCTCTGTGATCGACTCCCCATCCCACCTTTTTTTAACATTCATTCCAATTGTCTCGTCACACTCTTGGTATTAACGACCTGCAGTTCACATCTTAAGACCCATTCACAAAGGACTGATGTTATCTGAGAAGGGAAAATGTAATAATTATCTGAGTTGACAAGTGTCATTTTAATGAAATCTGCTTTATGACTATGAAAATAATTTCTCTCACAAATTGCCTGCTGCAGTGTGATTAAGACAGATAGTGCTGATTCGGTGAACGCTGATGATAATTCTGACAATACTCATAAAAATGTGATTTGTTTTTTAGTCTGCGATCCTGAATAAAACCTCTCCTGCACGTTCAGGTCCACCTTCCCTGCTCCACCCTGACAGATGTCCATTCTGTGAATTATGGTCCCATTTTGAGTAAAGTGGGCAATAGAGCAGGGTTTGCTTCAGGGCGTGGCAACGTTGTGATTAAAAAGTCGCTATCACAGCGTGTCCTCCAGTTCTCCGAGGGATCCAATCAGGATATCCTCCTCAGCTCCACCCTCTAGTCCGAGTCACATCTGGCTCCAAACGACCGAGATCGTGATGGCCGTAATGCCAAACTTATCCACGTGCCTTTGACACAACCCCTCCAGACACACCATGAACTGGATAATGATTCTTTACAGATTTTTTGGGTCCACTGGTTTCATGTGAATGTCCTTGGCCACTTTACCAAAAAATTGCTGCACAGCTCAATGTTGCTCTTGAGAGCTTATAGGAAGCATCCAGGATGCCCGGTCGAATCACAGCAACAAAAGACTGGTGTAGCTGTTTGGACCTGGATCAACACTGACCAATCTGCTGGGGCAAGAAACAGCTTTAAAGTCAGAGGTGGTGCCAAACTCAATGAATTGGGAAACCAAAAGTTCTGCCAGCGATTCATAAAATCTGGGAACCAGACGAGGGCGACTGGGTTTTATGACACCCAACAGCTGTGGGGTAATTAACAGAGGACCTATTAGTCTTGTGTAAATATGGCATCAAGCATTTACAGATGTGACCAGTGGTGCAACCATGTTTTTGGTGTGCTCTCTGTGGTACTGTTGCTCCAGTCCAAAGTTTGTCCTGTAGATGTGCCTCCAAAATGTAAATACCTTTGAAATTTATGAGAAAAATCTTTAAGAAACTTTGAATAACTGGTGGTTCCCCATGTTCCAGAACAACAATGGATTCTCACATGATTATTCAAGGTCCAGTGTACAAAGGAAAGAGTCTTGTTTGCAACTAAGAATTGATCGCTTATCATTTTGGAGGTTCAGGAAATTGAAGGTCATGCTTTTGTTTTTACTTATGGGAAAATCATGCATCTAGTTGTGCCTATATACCTAGAAAGAAAATGCAATAAATCCTGTACTTACCTATGCTAAATGTGGAGTTACCCTTCAGTTATAAGCAAATTATTTCTGGCAGAGACATGATTTGAACAGATAGGGACAAACAGTATTCAAAACAGAACAGAAAGTAGAGCAGAATTGCATTTGTCCTTTTCCTAGTAATCAAATCTGGTCTAGGATTTATGTGCATCTCCACAATGTCCTGCCTCGTATCTTGATGTTTGTTTCCCCTTGGTTTTTATCGCTATGTATGCCCTCAGTTGCCCTGTGAGATAGTCTGTGATGAACTTGATTGTTAAAACCTCTGTACAGATACAGTTGACTTTTAGTTGCTACTGTCTTTTTAGGGTCACAGAGTACAGATACACAGCTCACACTATCATGCATCTAAAGGATCAAATCTCAGATAGCTGATATACGTTGGCTTTTGTTTGTCTACTTGTAATCTAGTTTTACACATTAATTATTTAAACATACCTTGTAAATACTAGTAAAAGAAATGGGAATCTATAGAAAGTATGGCTGCAGCATACGTTGCCGTTCTACACACTTGATTGGCCGTGTTGTATATCTGATCTGGGTCTGTGTTGGTTCACCGTTGGTTTCCACATTTCCTCTTTGGCTGCAGGTCTGAATGTCGGCCATGCTGCCTGGATCCACACTGTATGAAGTAAGAACATACAATTGAATGAAATGTAAAAAATCTGTTCTGGTTCACTGCAACAATTTACATAAATGGCAGAAAAATTTATCTATACTCAACAATAGCCATGACTCTTTTCTCTATATCTCATTGTGTTGTTGAAGATATATAATAGTCATAATACTCCTTTTAAGAATTGTATTTACACAGATATGAATTAATATTTATCAATGTCTGTCAGTCAGTCGGCCCATCACATCTGGTCCAGACTGGAACATCTCAACAACTATTGGATGGATAACTTTAACATTTTGTACAGACATTCATGGTCACTCAGAGGATCAACCGTCCTGATTTTGGCTATCCCCTGAATTTTCCCCTTTAGATATTCATGATCCCTTTACTGACTTTAGTGATCCTCTCAGTTTTTTTTCTAGAACCATCAGAAACTTAATATTTGGACCTATTTTAAAAATGATCTCAACATCTACTGGATGGATTGGCACACAAATGCGGTGCAACTCCCTTAGTTGTGCAGTACTGTCTGTATAATGCTAGTTAGTAAATGTTACCATGCTAACTAGCTAAACTAAAACTGTGAACATGATAAACATTACACAGTACCTGCTAGACATCAACATGCTAGCATTGTCAGTGTTAGCATATTAACATGCTCATGTACAGCCTCACAAAGCTGCTAGCATGGAAACTCTTTATCACATTGCTGAAGTGTCAGATGTGATGATCATAACAAAGACAATTGTTAAAAGGCAATTTCATTCATATAACCCCAAATTAAACAATCTGCACGACATCCAGCATCTTCTATCCTTGGACCCACATTGACAGATGTACATATTTACAGAGTAAATGACAGAAACAACAAAAAATAATTGGTTGTAAGAGAAATGAATAATATCAAACAGAAGAAAATGTGAGTTCCCATAATAGCCTTCCTTAAGTTATAGGTCTAGCCTTCCTTCTCCAATGTGTTCTCGTGTTCTCCACTACAATAGCTGTATTCTTCTGTTCTAACCTTGTAAACCTGTGGGAAAGATGTCTTGTGCCCAAAATTAGCGGTCGGGTTTTAAGGAAATGTGTGAAAATGGATGCAGATTTGAGCAGTTCTCGGCTGGTTACACTAACTGGGCATTAACAGAATATTGTAAATGGGTTTCCAGTGATTAATACAAGGCTTAACGTGCTACAATGAGGGTATCGTAAAGTACATCATTACCCTCTGCTGTTTAAACTGCGGCAATAATAAACTCGGCAATTAGAGAAATAAAAAAAAAACTGCCATTTTAACACTCTTGACAAAACACTTAATGACGCACTGATGCCTTTTCACAGTGGATAGTTTTGGTGTGCGTGGTCGGGTAAGGACCATTCTCGTTAATTTGCGAGAGTCAAACGAACTACCCGCTGAAATATAATATGCAGCACATCAGAAGCCAAGTAACAGCTGTAAAACGATACACGGCCACAAAGCAGCGCTTGTGCTGACTGCAAACAGCTACTTCAAAGAGTGTCTGATTGCATATACAGTAGTAATGTTGCTCGTTTGTTGTCGGTTGCCTCAAAGAATGTGTGAGAAAGACATCTTTTGTTTTTAGTTCGTGCACATTATTCCAGGACATTTGCCTTTGCTGTTTTTAATGAGCACATTTAATAGCTAATTGGAAGATTAGCCTCCTTGCCTGCAGGCTGGAAATTGTGTCCCCTGCTGTGCTGTTTGCTGTTCAAATACAAAGCTCAGACAGTCATGCCTGTCAGCTTTGGTCTGAACTCATTCTTCGCTCTATCAGTCTGCAGGGAAATGAATCTTGATCCAGTGCTACAGGAATTAACTGGATAATGCAGCATTTGCACACAGAGAAGGCTGTCTGCGAGGAGCGTTTGATGGAGGAAAAGTTTGTCCGTGCTATCTGCTCGGACGTAGCCGTCTCTGAATGCCACTCAGTCTCAGGCTGCTTAGCCTTCAAAGTGATTGGCTGACGGATCCACAGCATCAACAGATGATGACAGATTGACTCCTCTGAATGTACATTGAGACAAACGAGGAGGATAGTGACTCTAAACTAAACTAGATGTTGAACACTTTGAACGATGGTTAGCAATAATGAAAAGGGGTGAAAAACAAAGATGAACAATTCCACTGACTTAAATAAATACATGTATTATCGAAGTAAAGTGGAAATTTGTTAAAGTGACTACGATGAACTTTCAGTTTTTGTTGATTCCAGCGCCCCCTTTTGACAAAAGCAGTGGTTGTAAAGATCTTTGCTGCATTTTGAGAGACCGCAGGATGGTTAACGATGAGGTAACGTATTTATATGTGATATATGTGATCGGACCCAAGCACAGGCATTAACAACATCCGTTCGCTGATGGTCTTTGCTGCTACAGGTCATTTATAATGACCTGTGGACTCACGAGACTGTTTCATAAACACTTAAAAGCAACCAAAAAATCCCACATGCATAAAGCTAGGTTTGTTTTTAACTGACAGTCGTGCCAAGTAGTTTGTTCCACCTGGTGTCTACCTATAATGATGTTACACCCCTAATATACTGCATGCTCATTTGTAAGTAAATTTGACCTCTGCAGCCTCTTGTTCACTGGTCTGATATGGATTTTCAATCCACTGAGTGAAGGCAGATACCATGTAGGCCTTTTTATAAACAGAGCTTTTTTTCATCTTAATCTGTGTGTGTGACTAAGCAGATGTCCCGTAAAGTACAAGCTTCTCATTGCAGTCGGAAACAACTTAAGGCAGTATATATAATGTATAATTGGGCCTTGGAGATAAATGTCGCGCTCATTGTTATGAGTAGTATTAAAAAGAGTCTACCCATCCTCATTAGCAGCAGGAAGAGAGCTGTATTTACTTTATCCTTTGGTCTAAAGCCTCCACAATGCACCTCAATTTTACATTATATGGTCTGGAGATATGCAGTCTGGAGATGATATGGTCTTTTCGTGCTCTGGGCTCGAGCCTTTACTTTCAATAAAGGGAAACTGGCATGCTAGATATTTTAGTGTTGTAATGAATTGAATAACACAGTCTGATATCTGAGTTGGGAAGTCAGAGGAAACTCACCAGTCTCAAAATTTAGTAGAATATTGTTTATTAGCACTTTAGTCTTGTTCGCGTCTCATTAAATCGCTCGTACAAAGATGTACAGTGTGATCGATGTAGAGAGGGTTAGTGATTATTCACGGTGCTGTTTGCATCTGTTTCACTGATGTACTCAGGTCTCTCTCGCAAAAAGAGATCTCAATCGCAGTGGTACCTGATTAAATAAAGGTTATTATAATCAATGATGACTATGCAGAGGCAGCATTTCTCTTGATTTAATCAGTGAGGAACAAACAAACAAGCGACGAGCTCTGAGAAGAAGGAAGGACTTACTCTACTCCGTTACAACTCACTGTATGTCCTGATGCTGGGGGAAGAAAATATCGTATGCTTTTTCCAGTAAATTACACGAGCTGGGGGTACACTGCTCAGAAATTAGCTCAGCACTGTAACATTTGAGACATTTGAATACTTCAGAGTGAAATGTCACAGCGTGCACTCGGGCGAATGTGCACAGTGTTCAGCCTGTTCGAGGCGAGACAATACGGTATTCTTCTCACGTCAGCGACGGCCGGCCAAGACATTCCACTCTCCTCACATCCAATATTCCCCCCGTGCTCGACACACGGAGCCACTCTCGCCACATCTCCTATGAAAGCTTCCTGCGGTGCCAACCTGCCCTGAGACTGGTAGCTTATGGGATTTGCGGTCCCTCATCACAGCTGGGCTCTCCCTCTGAGCTCCACTTAACCTCCACGGTTCTGCACGTCCTGGAGTCTCATTGAGGCATCGCCTGACACTGGGGGAGGCTGGAGGGTGTGTGTGTGTGTGTGTGTGTGTGTGTGTGTGTGTGTGTGTGTTGCTGAGACTGCCACCACTCATGTGTGGCTGTTTGTGTGTACATTTTATCTATTGTTCTTGACGATACACAATGGACTCGCTGACTGATTTTCAAGGTTCCAGGAGTCGTGTAAACCCATTCAACACAGTGTAAAGCTCAGTGTTTATAATGTTTCTAAGGTTTCCAGTAAACATCTTGATGTTGAATAGATATCGACACAATGGCCTTCACCGATTGTTGAGAAGTTTCAATACTGCGGTGAATCCAACCACAAGCTACAGTCCTTTTAAAGCTCACAGGCAGCTTTTCATTCTTCAAAGATCTCTGATGGGGGGTATTCCTTTAAGATTTTATATATTTATGTTTAAGGCGTCAGTGAGCTTCAAATAAAGCCTTTGGGAGATCTTCAACAACTGAACCAACTCCGGCCTTTGGGGAGATACGCAGGCAATTACAGCCCAACCTGCAGAATAAAATGTTGGTATTTTACAATCCTGCAAATCGCTGATGTGTTACAATTTATACTGTATGCCATATATTCTATATGATGTACTATATCATGTTTAGATTACATGTGCGTGAGCTGACTTTCATATTGGGAGGTGAAAGGGATGGTAGGTTTCCAAGAGTTTAAACATTTGTAAGCATGGGAGGCAACAAAAGCGAAATATTTTTCACAAGACAGACAACTTCCAGGCTTGTGTTTGTGGCGGCAGAACAAGGAAGGCCAACGATCTTTTCCCTAAAACTAGAAAAAAAGTTGTTTTGGTGCCTAAACCTAACCAGACCATAGACAGTGTTGTCACAACATGAAGTCTAACTGAAAGAAATGTAAAGTGGCAGCATAAGGAAACGTACATTGCGATCTTTCATTCTGCTACAATTTTTGTAACTTGCCAAAACTGACATTTTGCTAAGCACACCCAGTGCAGGCAGCAACTTGCCACATGGAGGAAGGTGAGAAAGAAAACAGGATTTTCATTTTTGGATATAAATCTTTTTTGTGTGTGTCTGTGAGTCTAAAACAAGTGCAACACTTTGAAATGTGTTTGAGGAGAGACTGTCCGAAATCCCCATTTGTACACCTGATAGTGTTTCGCCCCTCTCTATGCTGACAGGCCTTTCACCCCATCTTGAAACACCTTAGACGTGGTTGGATGGTGCCTTGTAGAAACTAGTTTGTCTCAAACATACGTCTGACTTTAGGTGACTCATTGCTCTTGAATGATGAAAAGTTCTGGCAAAATCCAGGAAAAGTCAACGCTGATCTGAAGCACAAGATCGGACTTGAGCCCTGCACAGTCAAAGCTGTGTTTTCTCCCACATGCTTATGAATCTTCACTGCTGTTGAAGAACATCAAAATTGGTGATCCTGCATCTTGGTGAAAAAAAAATTGTGATCTCAATTTTTAAGAAACTTAAATGTAGCAGCTGTCTGTAAAATTGCTTGCAGGGTTTGATTCCTTGCGGAGACCACGACATGGTAGACGTCAGCCCCTCGAGGTAATCCTCGTAAGCCAGCTGAATTTCTAAAACGGGGCATTAAAAGGAAGAAAAAAATCCACCAAATTTGCAGCTACATGTCTTTTCTACAACGGCAGCAGACTGCTATCTTTGGACAGACATGCCAGTCTAATGGCAGCAGTACAGGGACTCGTATTTAAGCTACCACAGACCCGAGTTGCTCCCATAAATGAGGCAACCCGGGCCAGGGAGGCGCGTGGGAAGCACAATGCCAGCTGATTGGTTGTACTTACTGACTCAGTGCTTTGGGCTCAATATGGAGAGCCTGTGCAAAGTGGCTCTGAAGATAAAATGAAAATTAGTTGCCCACTTAACCAGCTGTGCAATTTGACAAAATCACAAATCAAGTGCAGGTATTGTGGTTCTGACTGTTATTGTGAGGGCTCCACACACAGGACGGGCCATTCTGCTCCGCCAGGCTCGGCTGACGGAGCGGCAGCGGGTTTAGACGCCAATCAACATGATGGAGTGACGGCAGGATTTTGACACTGGTTGTCAGGGAGCTTTCAGCTTTAACCTTTCACTGTTTATATGGTAATTTTGTGTTTACATCGGGTTGTGCCATGTGCCATCGTTGGATAAAAATGTTCTCCCATTAGGAGCTTCCTCTGCCGGGTCCAATATCACATATCACAAATTTGCCCAAAGGGGCTTTAACATCTGTACAGTGTGCAGAACCCTCTATATAGAGATTATCATCCAGCTCTCTCTGAAACAGACGGATACGGAGGGATTTCCTTTAGGACGGACATACATGCAGTCATGTAATTAGATTCTTCCTCACTCAAGTTAATACTATTTTTTCTTTTACAGTAGTAAGTACTGTTCTGGCCTTTTTCCGGTTATTTTCCTTTCTATATTATTATATGTTTTGGATGTTATAAGGCCAAGACACATCAAGCCTACATAGAATAACAAGCGTCAACAAAGACCAGCACTCGTCACCTGTGTATGACTCAAAAAGCTGCACTTGCACTGTCTCTGCTTAGGTTTAAGCACAAAAATCACTTGGTAAGGGTTAGAAAACATCACGGTATGGCTTTGAACCACAGTTTTGTCACCATGATCACGGATGAAGATGGTACGACTTCCTGTAAAAAATAGCCACAAAATGGATGGAAATGTCTCCACGCCCCCCCCCCCAAAAAAAGACCTGTTTTTGTCGCCACAAAAACAGATGGAAATGTCTCCTGGTGTCCTTAAAAATATCCAGCTGTGTGACTCGAACTCCAGTCGCACGTTTGGCATTCTTGTAGAAATGCCACCACCCTTACCCTCCACATCCTGCTGGGACAACCTTGGACGTTTGCAGAAACATTAACTGCTAAAATAATATCCTGGCCCTGCTGCCGGTTCAACAGGCTCAGTTGGGTGAAAAGCTGCCAACAAGGGTTGGCTAGTGCCAAAACTAAGGCACAGACGCTCACTGACAGTGGACTGTTGAAGGGCCCTGACACACCAGGTGGACAAACTTTTCCCTCTTTGTTTTTTACTCATGTCTGTCCTCTAAAATCTGCCGACCTACTTTGCTGCTGTTCACGTTTGGTTTGTGCGTCTTTACATTTGTTACACATGCTGTTTTTCTTAAAACTTTATTCATTCTCAATATGGAACCAAGTAAGATAAGACACCTTCAAGTGTGTCTATCAAACATTTATACAATCCTTGCGGATAAAATCCTGAGACACTCAGATGCAGATGCTCCTCCCTGACGCAGCAACACATGGCGGAGAAGTTTGCCAAAGTTTTGCTCGTACTGTAGCTGGCTCGAATACTTTATATATCTTGCTCTGTGTCTGTATGTGGGCGTAGAACAGCTGTGATGAGACGAGCCCGGGCCCCAAGTGACAGAGCCTGCAGAATGTGTGCACAGTTTTCACCCACGCCCCCTCATGGCTTTCATTCCCTGCACAAACTGGAGGAAAAAAAACACTTAGTCTGCCACTGAGCTTTCAAAAATCTTTCTCTTCAACATGCGCTTTGCAAGGTTTTTCATGCCGCAGTATGCCAACCTTTCCTGAAGTATAAAGCTATAACTCCTCCCTTTCTGAATGGGGATAGGGATTTTTACTCATGTGCCCAAAATCAAATTCTTGCAGCATGAACAAGGGCAGGAAATCTTTTCCATCCGCGGGAAGTGATGGATCAAAGCTGTAAAGTTGGATACAAACGGACCGATCAGGATGATGACGCCCTGACTAACCCTCTAGCATCAGTTGTGCATGTGAAGGACTGATAACTATACATAATGTGCAACATCGGGCTGGACTTTCAAAATAAAGCTTGCTGACAGAACTAGCCTTTAGTCCGATCAGCAGCTGAATGCCATGTACACTCCGATTTGCTTTTTTGTAGATATAATAATAATCAGTGGGACACAATATATATAATTTATGTCTGTGTATTAAACCACGACCCCCATAACTCTTTCTCTTAGCAGTAGAATAATTGACCCAGCGTCCCCTCGTCGTGGGAGGAAATAGGACATTCCTCCTGCCGGCTCGGGCCGCGGAGGAAATGGAACAATACACTTCAGAAATAACAAGAGGAGGTCATCACAGCGATGGCTTTTATTGGTCCTGGCAATGTTGAAGCGGTGAAGATGGAACACAGAAATACCTTTTTGTCTCGGTGCTGTACAGAACGATCACAGCTGCTTACCGAGTTCGTCCCATGTCTGCGAAACGCTCTTCTCCTGCCGCAGAAATCCCATTTATTTGTCTCCCAATGAACTTAAATATTCAGACTCTCTTTATAGCAAAGACTTTAGATCAACACAACTGATTCAGTGATTATCTTGCTCTGAAAACATCCCTTCTGAAAAAACTAAAGATCTCACTTGTTTCATCTTATCAGCGAAGCAGCTTGATGTAATGAACCAAACTACAAACAATAACAGGGAACACAATCATTATTTCAGATCAGACGAACTTCAAAGTGACGAACAAAAAGGGGGGATATTACTTTTTAAATATCACAATCACGACTCTCGTGTCGCTTTGACATCTACATAACCGAAAGCTTCCACTTCATCTGATTAGCAATGCAAACTGGTGCTATGAAGTCCCACTGATACGCCTCCCATAAAATTAATATGCTCATAATTTCGCACTCGCCTCATATGGCGGATGTATTCGTATATATTCTCTGCATTAAAAGGTTAATCTGTTTCGATCAAGGCGCTGCTGACCTCCAGCTGTGGGAACCTGGCATCTAGTCTGTTGACTGCAGGAAAAACCGCAAGTGTGAAGTACTGGCACGACGCCGACCTGGAATAAAATTTTTACAGCCTACAAACAAGGTGTTTAAGTGTTTGAGGTATAATTCTTCCCAAGGAAAAAAAAAACCCATCACATTCCTGTAGCTGTTTAACTGCCAGATTTTAATGACAGACAGAAACAGTCAGCAGTGTTAGTGAAGCATCCCTCAGTGTTCAACGCTCCTGGAATTCACTGTCAGGCCACTGCGAATGCTTTTCTTCAAGTTATTTTCATAACTTTGTCCTAATTATTGAAAAGCTTGGCCAAATATGCTAAAACAGTTTTTGTATGTACACAATATCATTTTTTTTATGCAGTCTTGGATCCACAAACAAAGTTCTTACGGCCATCCCTCGACGTAGACCAAGAAACAAGGCTGTTGCAGCTGCAGTTCATTAATTACATGGCTAAGATTGTCCACTATTTAAAGCACCATCATGAGAAACATGTCAGTAATCGGTCGGTCGTCCAAATACTTTAAAGTTCTCTATACAACATTCAGTGCCACTAGATGTAGAGCTAATAAGCGCATCAGTTGTTATATTTGCTCTAATAAATGCCACCAGACTCCATTGACAAAAACAGCGATTTTAACTTGCAGGTTAAAAACAAAACACACCTCGTTCAAACTCAACAGAAACAAAGTGAAACCCACCTCGTTCAGTCTCAACCAGCGTTCCTGCACTCATCCACTCTGGTTCGGTTCATGTTAATCGTTTTTTTAACTATGATTCAAAAATGATGAAGCACCGAAGCATGTGCATTTTTCACCACATGCATGTTTCATCCTCTCCTGACTTCTTTTTTTTTTTTTCCACCGTGTTATCAAACGAAGCAGAAATGACACACAAAAAATAATCCATCAAGCTGCGTGGGTACTGTAGTTTCAGAACATCCTGCGTCATAATAATTTCCTGTACAATCTTAAACCCCGCCGTTCATGCAGGCGACACGCTGCACTAAAGTGCCGGATAAAACCACTGGCTCCACATCAATATTCTCAGTGGGTACCCTTCTTCAAAACGCCATATTCTTGCAAATTACATAAACAAATTGTGATTGACCACGGCGGGGGCGTCAGTTTAGACAGCCAATCAAAACAACTCTACATGAAGTCGAAACCGCCAGGGCTGAATTCTCTCACACACGCTGTCGCCACGCTTGAACAGACATTTAAACAGCACGTCTGCCACTGTGTCACCTCTCTGCTGTATTGGCACTGTAAAAGGACCTTGTAATCTTTTTTTTTTTTTTTTCCGAGGTTGACCGCTGAGCTCCCCGGTGCACTACGGCTGGGTGCCTTCCATCCCAGCCAGGCGCTCAGGAGCCGGCGGTCTTTTTTTATATCAATATTGCTGCAAAGCCAGAGAAATTTGCTGAAAATGAAAAATGAAATAGGTGGGTTTTGTATGTGTGTGTGGGGGAGCATTTAGAGAGTGGGTGAACGGCCTCATGGGAACAGAGTAGGTGAGGAGAATCGAGCCTTCGGGAAGCAGCAGGCCGTGCGACTTCCTCCCTCTGTCTGCTCCGCGGCAAATTCTCCTTTTAGACGCTTCGATGCCTCCAAATGAAAAGGTGAGAATTTGGAAGAAGCAAAAAACTGCACCGACACTCCCCCTCTAATTATTCAGTGGACAAGGAATATTAGTTACAGAGCAAAAGCTGATGTTAGAAGCTTTCATTGATTCATTCGGTTGCAAGACCGGATTTAGAAGGCGAGTCAGGCTGAGTTCAAACTCTTTCAGTCTAAATAGGTGTGCGTAGGGTCCTTGTCTATCGCTGCTGCTATTGGAAAGGCTGTTTATTATGCCACTGCCAAGGTTGTGTCTTAATTTAGGTCTTTCAGGTCGACAGCATTCATGATCCAGTGGAATTATCCTCAGTTTCTCAGTGAACTGGGTTTCACGTTGTGTCACGTTGTCAGATTTCATGGGTAAGTTTAGAAATTAAATTGAATTGATTGCCAGAATAGTCAGAAACCATGTGCAGCAGCCCAATCATCATTCACAACTTTGCTACTACAACCAAGTCCTGTAGAACAGGAAATGAGAAAATCTTCGGATAGTAAAAAGTGAAAATAATGCATGCATGTCCCAACTTTTGTGCAGCTAAAGCACAAATCAGAAAAGAACGTATATAAAAACTGAAAGTCGAGTGCAAAAATATATATTTCCCAGTTTTAGCGCCCCGTCCTTCCGTCGATCAGGCTGAGGAGTCCTCTCCTGGCAGTTGACGAGCAGGTTCGGGCTGTAGATGAATCTCTTGGCTCTGTGACAAATCTGACAATCATTCAGGACTCATAACCCCCCGCTGACACACTGTCCAATTATCGGGTAATATCCACTGTGTGCGTGTGTGTGTGTGTGTGTGTGTGTGTGCGTTTGTCTGAAAGTTTCTGAGTAAGAGTGTGAGTGATGGCTGAGGCTGCTGGAATGACATACATGTGGGCAAGTATGTGTACACGCGTGTGTATGTGTACACAGTACGTGCACCATGTGTGAGCATGTCTGTCTGTACGTGACTGTGTGTGTAGGCGTGTTTGTGATGGATCAAGCTATCCCTGGAATGACATTCTTGTGGGTGAGTCTGCCTGAGTGTGTGTGTGTGTGTGTGTGTGTGTGTGTGTTTGTATCTGTATGTGTGTGAGAATGTATTGTGTATGTGTGTGTGTGTGTGCATGATGGATCAACCTATCTCCACAGAGGCAGGATGACAGAGAGGAGCTGAAGACGGTGAAAATGGGAGAATGTTCTGGTGCTGTGACCAGAGTTCAGATGTGGAGGAGAGCTGAGATAAAAGACACCGGAGAGAGGACTGTTTCCACACACGGACAGATAGCCGGAGATTACACAGATTATACGTTATAGAATCTGCAGACTTAATAATGTCACAATCCAGCTTCCTGTGGACAGAAGATCAGGTGCAAACAAAACAATAACAAGTCACAGAAATGGGGCTCAGTGGGTTCATCTCAAGCATCAGTCTTGGCGGTACATGGAGTTGAGTATAGAACAACATAAAAGAACAAAATACAATGAAATAAAGTCAATAAATGAAGGAGAATAGAAAGAAAATATGGTTCACACCACACAAATACAACAGATTATCAAGCAAATGTGACGTAATGTGAAAAAACCCCAACAATGTTCATATCCCACATCACAGAGAAGGTCTGCAGCAGAGGAAAGTGTCCCGTCCTCTGAGAGGCAGAAGATTCATCTTGTTTTACCCAAATCAAATTCAGGTTCGAGTGCGGTCACTGCACAGGAAGTGACAAATGGGAACCGAAGAGCAAATCAGAAAATGTTACCCCAACGTCTGCCAGCAGGTCCTTCGTCCAGACTCGCCATCGATGGTGGTGCCAGTTCATCACGCCCAGATAATAAACATTAAGGCTCCTTAGAGAACTTGCTGAACAACTTTAACTTGTCCTTTTTGTCTTTGGTTAACGCTGCTGAACAAACATCCTGCTGTGAATTCACAAGCACAACTGGACAGAGCTTTGGTATCCAGCCATCTGGCCGGGTCAGAGATACTGGCAGTGATGGAAGAAATAAAAATGTATCTGATTCCAGCTCCTGGTTACTGTTGTTTTGTGCAGTTACACTCAACATCTGCCTCTTTTCTACCCATAAAACCTTTCATATCAGAGATTTCTGCTGCAGCCTTGTCAGATAAGGTTCTCCGTCCCAATGTGCTGCCCTGCTGCAGTTCAACAACAGATATTTGATTTTGTTATTTTGTGCCACTTTAGCCAAAATATCACCTGCTCGAAAGGTATCGCACAGCACATCACGTTTGACATTATTATCGATTTTTATGTCCTCGAAATGGTAAAAGTTGTATCTAAAACTTTTCTCAAGTTAAGATAAAAATCTATAATAGTTTTCCATTACTGTTATCCCCTCCCAAACTGATCTGGCTTGCGCGGCCAGCCGGTTCTGACACAGACCAGATGCTGTAAATATAAAAGCACGGAGACAGATGAACATATGCAGGCCTTCCATCTATCCCTCCCAGGGGCGAATAAACGGGAGGCATCCCATCCGGAGATTTTTTCGCGGGCAGTAAAACACTCTTAAACGCGAAGGAGCCCCACCAGGCCACAGCTGCTGTCATTACAGAACATGAGCTAATTGATTGGAGGGCGCACCCGCTGGTCCGGGATGGGGAGAGAGGGTTGTTGAGAGATTAAGGAATAAGTGAGGGATGGATCGGGGGGAGGGAGACGAGCGAGGGATGGAGGGGTTGGGGTAAATTAGAGGACGAGTAGGTGAAGGAGTGGAGAGGACGTGAAAAGAACAGAAGAGGGATGGTGTGTGTTTTTGTGTGTGTTGTGTGCGTGGGGGTGAGAAGTGAGGACGTTACTCATCAGCCATTATTCAAGTCATGGAGCGATCACATACTGCTGCATTACTCCTCACAATGTGACCGGCTGTAGGTGCGTGGATGAGGAATTCGTCAAGTGTCACGGATGGATGGACGTCCCGAACGTCGCTATTTGTCAATGGAAGACCCCGAGTACTTAATATAACTGAGAATTGATGTTGTGTGTGTGTGTGTGTGTGTCTGTGTGTGTGTGTGTGTGTGTGTGTGTGGGGAGGGTGGGTGGACAAATAAATCAAGGGGCAAACAAAACATTCGACAGAGCACTAAAGAGCCGTGAAGACATCGGACAGAAGGAACACGAGTGATGGTTATTTATGTTGATCTGGCATGTGCAAATTGAAGCGTTGATCTGCATGAACCCTCGTCTCTCGTTTGTTTTGTCTCAGTCTTTGGTGTCAAGTACTGAATGTTTGCATTAAACGCCTGGACAGGTTCCTAATCTTCTTTGATCAGACAGTTTCTAATTTGATTTTCAAAAATTGTAAGCAAAGTGTGGAGAAAAACATGTTCTTAAAGGGGAAGTTCACCCTAAATTTAACTTAATTTTACTTTGGTGTGTGTTGCCGAGATGTGTAGAGATGTCTGCCTTCTCTAGAAGATGGTGGAACTAGATGGTACTCAGCCTGAGGTGCTCAAATGTCTCTTTCCAGATATCATAACAAGGCTTCTGTGCAGACACTGATGTTCCTGTTGCTCTGTAGATTGGTACCAGTGATGTTCTGAGCAGTTTTAATGACCCGCTGTAGAGCCTTCCCTGTCTTGGGCCGTGCACAAAGTCAAGATGCTTTCTATTGCTCTGCTGCAAAAGTTGACCAGAGTCTTGCAAGTAGATGCACCAGTATGGATGAAGAGAAACCAGTTAACACAATAACATTCACTGGACTTCTTAATTTCTGTTAATGGAGTTTGTTAAGTTGCTGATTTTGTCTTTAACTGTTCCACCATGGCAGCTACAGATGCAGTTTTCTTTTTTATTTCCAAGAAACTGACAATGCAGATGTACGTGCACCTTTAATCCTACTTACTCTTAAGAAGCAGCATGGAGCAATCAGGAAGGAGCAATCCTCAGATAAACCACTGGCCTTAGGCTAGACAATGTAGGTTTCTTGTCTGGGCCGGTTACGGGAACAGTACAATAAATCGTGTAATTTTTTTTTGTGAGCATCTAAAGTCTTTCGCAAGAAGGTGTGAGCCCTACTGGCTAATCAGCTGCAAGTTAAAACACTGCTGAGGTTCAACCCCCTTTTCCAAACCCTGGAATGGATACAAATAGAAAATACTATGATTTACAAGTAAGAAAACAAGTGTTTCTACACACAATTTTAATGTGTGCTATTATAATTTTCGATTTTATAAAATGCAAATTAAACTGAGCGTTAAACTGGTCAAGGAGGGAAACCAAAGCAAACTCCAGACATGTGAATGTTTCCATTTGTTTTCACAACACCCAGCGTCTGACTGACAGTCTGGACGATCGTCTGAGCAGACAGATACATTATTATAACCTACTGTGATGTAGTGAGGAACTGAGGTTCCTCTTCATTCCACGGCTTGTTTTTGTCTTACTCAGGTATCTGCTGGTATTCTTAAAGAAAAAAAAAAAGATGACAGCTTCACACCTCCAGCCAGCTGTGTAATTATGAAGGAGTAAATGACAGCCATGCTGCCGGTATGCACAACAAAATGTCAGCAATGCAGATGTCGTAAAAGCCAGCAGTTTGTTTACCAAAGACGCTGTGCAGTGTGTGTGTGTGTGTGTGTGAAAGAGACCATTGTGTGCAGTGAGGTAAGCTGTGTGTACGCATGAATCCCAAACTATTTATATTTGTGGAAATGTGTGTGCATGTTTTCATTCTTTCTGTGTGTATACACTGATGTGTATGTGTGTGTGTGTGTGTGTGTGTGTGTGTGCGCACGGGCCATGCCGATGCATTCTCATGTGTTCTCGTAAAGGCTTGTCCTGACAGGCCAACGTCTACACTAAAAACGGAGCTTGCCTCTTACCCCTGCCTGCAGAGCCCTCCTCTCCTGCAAGTGTCTGCCTGTTTTGTTTTCTCTGTTTCTCAATGGGGCCGGCCACTGACTCAATGCAGCCTTTATACCTGCCGGTACACACCGACTTCCATGCAGTTTGAAACAAAACACACACCTGTAACACAAACTAACCGCCCACGGTCCCCTTTGAATCTGTTGAGCAATTGAATGTTGCGGCAATGCGTGGGCGGTACGGTGGCAAACTGAGCTATTCAGCAAGACAAAAACACGTCTGGGTTTTAAGCCCGATGGAACTCGAGCAGCCCGATGAAAAATACAGCCGAGCGTGGCTGATTAATGGGTGACACTTAACATACAGTTATTGTGCTTTCAGCTTTGCTTTTAACAGAGTAGTCAAAGGTGGAGGCAACCGGTTGTAGAGTTCCAAAAGTAAAGCTATCACATTCTGTCTTGAAAAGGAACAAACTGACATGTGCATGTTTATCTTAAGAAAATAATGAACACTTATGATGTGAGGTGTTGGGTCAGGAAAGCAGGAGTGCTGTGGAAACAAGTTCTTCTCAGTAAATGATACTATACTGAAGTACCTGAGTTATAAAATGGTGCTTTGTGTCTTTTATGACTTTTATAAATTTAAATAATAAATCATTTTCATTGATTTGATTCTATAATCTTTGTTATCAGACAGTCAAAGGGCTCAGTCACAAGTATTTTGAAGAAAATAACGTTCGCATTCAGTTTAAAGATGTCATCACAAAGAGGCCCTCATTCAGAAGATAAGTTTTTGGATCTTTACTTAGGTAAAAGTAGTAGTGTGAAAGTATCCCATTACATTTACAAGTCTTGCATTCAAAATTGTACTTATACTTAAAATACAGAAGCATTCAAAAGTTGTAATTTATATTGCAAAAAGTGTTATTTCTTCCAAAGTATCATATCAAATTCCATGTTATATTTACCAGCTTCTACACTGTCGGCTCAGTTTTTGAGACGTGTGCATGTGTCTGTCAAAACCTTTTGTCGTGGGAACGACCGCAGAGGCGATTCAGAGTATTTGCCGGATGATCGTATGTATTTCTGTCCGTGCACAGATTTTTATCAGCGGGATGGCTTCACAATCGTGGGAGAACAGTCACAAAACTTTACAGGTTTGAAGGCCAAGTTCTGAGCAAGGAGGCCATACTAGGGAGGTAGGCAGTGGGAACTTCACAGCCCTGGCCCACATTCATTTTAAGTTGCAGTTTGGCATTGTTTTCTCCTTGTCTCACCTAACTTTCCAGGTGTGTAGTTGAAATCAATCATGGGTGTGGTCTGCAAAAGTGTCCCCCGCCCCCCATAGTGACTCCTCATGTCATACATACTAACCACTAATGACTAGTCGTGGGTCAGAATGTGAACATGTTGGGTGATGTTGGGAATCGCAGCTGGTGTGATCCTGTCACCGATGGTCTATTACTATATATTACAAATGCATTAATGTGAAAGAAATACTGTGATATCGCAGCTAGAAGGCTAAGTGTAAATACTTACCCCGTTGCCTGTATCTTGTGCAGGGTTGCAGGACAGGAGGCAGGGTACCACCTGGATAGGTTTCCAGTCTGTCACCTGGCTCACCCGTAGTCAAATAACAATTAACACTCATATTCCCATCGGCTATTTCACCTAAACCACATGTCACTGGATTGTGGGCACAGTGTGAGCCAGTGCAACACCCGGAAACCCATAATCACACATTTTTTATGTTAAATCCAGTCAGAATTTAAATAAAGGCCAATTATTTAATGAATGCACTTCCATCACCTCCTATGAGTTTCTTTAAAAGACCAAACTTGCTGCTTCTTTGTAATGTGATGGGGTTTTTGTCCGATCATATCAAATGTCTCGTTACAAGTGATATGAAATATTATTCAAAGATTTGCAAAGACACATGAGTTATTAACAAAAGTAAATGCAGCATTATGTGATCCATATTTAAGATGCCTTCATCTGGTGCGATAGCCGGAAAAAAAAGGGAAGCAATTGAATGTCGTTATGGGATTCTTAGCTTCTTTACTATCAGATAATCCAGCTTGCATCCTGTCAGCCACAGCTCTTTCAAACGTCCTGTTTCTCCACCTCACGCTTTGTTCCAACCCCTAAGTGGTTAACAGCCATCTAGCTGACTCTTAAATGGCCCAGATTGCCATTACTAAGGTCTTCTGGAGCCATCCCTTACCCTTTTAATGACAGCTGCTTCCGCCATTAATTCTCAATCAATAATGCAAAAACACTCAGAGCGAAGTCCATCCTGCCACAGCTTTATTTTCTAATGCTCTCCGAAAGCTAATGAGTCAGGCTAATTGGTCCGTCATCATCACCACTCAGGAGTTTACCAGAGGAAGTGGCTCTTTCCTTTTTAACTTTAAAGAGCATTATCTGAACAACTGGTTTCCAGTGACTGACCTGCGCGACCTGTGAAAGTAAACTCTCGAATGTTGCTGCATGTTCTTTCGACACAGAATTTTCCTTTTGTTTATTGTATTTGATTAAATGCACTTGCTGCAGGCATTCAGACATATTTTCCGTGCATTCACGTGCCTCAGAACGCATATAGCAGCGCTCTGAGTGTGTTTTGAGCAGCTGCGATGTCCATGTAGGAATGCATTTAGCTTTTAGCTAGTGTTTTAGTTTCAGGGTCATCTGATAATGGGAAGAGAAACCATTTAGAAACCTTAATTTTCATGAAAAAAAAAAAAAAAAACAGGCAAGATGGAAGGGACACAGAACTGTTTATATTTAGAATTACGTGGGTTAATTTAATAAGACTTGGACTGAGTCTGTTCAGTTATGAGCCAGGTGGTGCCTCTAGCTGATAGGAAATAAAATAATACAATGTTAAAGGGGCAATATGTGAGATATGGACAGAATTTAGTTTAAAATATGCAAACAAAGTAACTCTATCAGCAGAAGATGATTTAACAACAGTGTTGACATTACTGTATGTCAAAGTAGCGTATAGTGCAAGGCGACTTCTGCAAAATCACAGATAAGTTAAAACAGTTTCTTTGTGTTGCAGCTTTGTTGTTTAACTTGAGTTTTCTATGTCTCTCCTGTCACAATGCTGTGCTCATGCTCTGCTTAGGTTTACACACAAAAACCACTTGGTTGGGGTTAGGAAAACATCAGAGTTTGGCTTAAAATATCTGTTTTGGGCGCCATGATCACGAGTGGATATGGTCGGCCTTCCTGTAAAAAAAAAAACAACTGGTTTTGGTCACTGAAAATATGACTTGAAATGTCCCCAGGTGTCCTTAAAAATATCCAGTGGTGTGACTCAAACTGCGGTCGGCTGTTTGGCAGGAATAATGCATTAAATTACCTCTGTTGCAACATAAAAAACAAAGAGTTAACTTACCAGGCGTAAAGTTAAAAATATCCCTGGTTTGCAGAAATGCACATTGCCAACATTTCTTCCCGGCCATTGGGTTTAAATAACCACATGTTGTAGAATAACAAGATTTTGTAGGTTTCAGTAGTCTTGAAGATTATTCTCAGTTTAAGTTAATGTTTTAGTGTCAGAGTTATTTTCAAGTGTGAAAAAGAAACCCTACAGGAACCTTACAGGCTCGAATAAACAGAAGGGAGATGCTAAATGAGATGCCTTAGAGAGAAACAAACAATCTGTGATCGGTGTGGATATGACGATAGCAGGTGTAGCTCTTCTTGTGTGATCTATTGTCACATTAACTCCATAATACCACTCAATACTAGTGTCTGAGGCTATTTCCTAATGGTAATTCACCTCATTTAGCAAAGCACAGCATTTTGTTTGCTTATGGACAAAATAATGTGTTCGGGAGTCCGGCAGTTATGAGAAATGAAGCGGGATATTTATTTTACCAATCGTCAAAGGCCGGATGAACTGCTGTTTGAAAATGCAATCATTGTGCCATACATAATTTTTCACTCTGAACTCCTCCTGCCCCTCCTTCTCCTCTGGCCGATATGAGGGGGCTTCCCAAATCCAATATTATCTTGTAAAAACATGTAGGCAGATGGATTATCCATAAATCACACCGTATGCAATACTGCAGCATGATCGGGGTCATGTAATCATCTCGATCTCCTCAAACAAATAGTCCCTCGCTCGATCGATACCGGTTCAGACGCAGGCGAGAGAAATGCTTTTCTTCATGGATTTTGTAATCAGCAATAGCCTCTCGGTTAGACGGCGACTGCTGTGTATTTTTCAGTAAAGACTAAGTGTATGAGGTGACTAAATGGCTGCAGTATTGAATGTGTTTTAAATAACGGGCCGCGTGACCTGTCCTGATGAAGGACAGTGGAAAGGACCTGCGTGGCAGGAGATTTGTGGCCAGCCGTGACCTAAAGGTTACAACAGCCTGACTTATGACCCCGAGTCAGTGGTCAGTATTCAGCATAGCGTCAGAAAAATGTTGTTAATAGGCTTTAAATCGGAAATATGGATAGCCTGTTGTGGGCACGATTAATTCACCGAACATAGTCCTCCATTGCAAAAGAATTGCATGATTGAATACTGGCAATGCATTGATGATTACAGGGAGAAAATCAATATCAGCATCTTTATATTTGATGCTTGTCTAAGCAGGATGGCCTCTTAAGAGCTGAATCTCGTTTCATAGGCAATTATGTGACTTATAAACAAGCACAGACACAATAAGGATGCAGAGGAAGGAAATAAGGAACGGGGGAAAAGGATGATAAAAAACAAAAGGAATTGAAACAAAGCAGAAAAAGAACAGAAAAGTTTAAAGGCACACAAACCATTTTTTGAAAACAATAAAGAGCTGTATTCAGTTAGAGCTATGACTCTATGATAAAATGTGACACTCTTAATGTATAACAGTATATTTACTCCATAATGCAGATTCACAGCAAATGATCGCGACGATTCACAGGAGACAACCGATCAATAAACTATAAACTAATGAACTTTTTTGTTAATGAACGCATATTTTCTTTCTCTAAGTTTGACAGGAAATGATTGTGATGAGACCCACTCTGTTTCTTTGAAAAACGTTCCTCGTTATTGCAGCGACGGTGACATTTTTTAGTCTGCATTTAAGACGAGACACTGGAAACAATATTAAGCAACTAAAATAATACTGGTTATGGCGAGGAATGCTTGAAAAGTACCTGTGGAGATGGAGATGGTCCCACTTCTAGTGAAAAAATAGCCGGTTTTGGTCTCCACAAAAAAACAGCCTGGGCTGCTCTATCCTTGTTAAAATAGTGTTTTTTAAACACTTGTATGAACGTGAATCTTTCTTACAGCCGCTCTCTAACCTCCTCTTTTCTCTACTGCCCTGTTTCCTCGTCTCTACTTCTTCTCCAGTGGATTTTCGAGTGTAAGACTTTTGAACATCACTGCAAAATTGCAGCTCTCAAGAGACGTACTTGTGCTTTGATTCTGAGAGGCTGAACCCGAAATCTTGGCTGACACTATTCTGCCATCAACACCACCACCCAGGAACAACAGATGACACCAGAATCAAAAGGCAGTTGGTATCAGCGCGTTGGACTCAATGATGGAAAAATACATAAACTAGAAATAAAAGGAGTTGGAGTTTATTTGACATCGTACGACTGTCTCTCTAGTCCCAAACACACAAAAAGGTTTTCAAACGGCTTGTTGTGACATGTGAAAAGCCAAATTCATTGTGGCATTTATATTTCTCTGGCTCGCAATCTGCTGACGGGATGAGAATAAAAGTTATATTCTTCTGTGTATGATATGTTTCAGGATGACATTTCAAAAATTGAGCAGCCTGAAAGCAGAGATCCACCATCTAAATGACCTTCACACAGCACGGCAGTTACACACAGATGCTTCTGTTTCCCACAAGCAGACTGGGGAATGTATCATAAGATCAAGTTGTTTGGTATGATAACATCCCGTGATTGTGGATGCAGCATGTTGCCTAATTATATCATGCGAGCTCTGTATCTGGAAGCATCTCGTCATTGTGTGGTGGTGTGTGTTTGAACCCACATGACCAACACGCATTTCTGTACTTACTCGGATGTAATTCAGTTAAAATGTCAGTGTGTGTGTGTCTGGAAGCCTCCTTTCTCTACTTCTTGAAGAGCATCATTGAAGAATATGTCACACGATGTTGAAATAAAGTTTCCCTAGATGTTATGGCTTCGAGCAGAGTGACGGTTCAAGTAGGTATTTAAAATATGTTTGTGTTTCTTAGTTTTCTCTGCCAGATTTGATGCTGTGTGTTGTCACTGTGTGATCGGCCAGTGTGGCTACTGCTACTCGTGCTCACTACCCTATATGTACTTTAAAGACAAATAAAAGTCTTCTTTTGTGCACAATGATTTTTTTTGCAAATACAAACCAGAAAAAATGGTTTATGCCTTCTAGAGCGTCACATGAGGGTTGGACGATCTACCAAACTGGCATATGACGATGTCCACGTCGAAACATTGTTGTTGATGGGTTTACTATGTTTTTCTGTGTCACCCTTCAGGGACGGTCTATGGCATGACTTGCTTATTAGCACACCACCTTAGTCACCTCTGAAGCCAACCTCAAACTTTCATCACAAATGAAGGGAGTCAGATCAACTCTCACGTCGTTGCCTGGCGAGCTTCATACATACATACACTCCCATGCCGGGTTTAAAAAAATCTTCATCTCTGCAGCACGTTCCTGTAACTTAGCTGTGCTGAGCCTCAGAGGCTTGAAACAAAGTTAGCTGACTAGCTATACTGAGGAAGCTAAGCTAATTTTTTAATTGAAAGAAACTCACCAACAGGCCGAAGAAGAGAACCACTGCCACTATTGTAATCCTGCGTCTCAGATTCACCGAACTGGGCAGGATTAATAAGCAGGACATGGAGATGTAACATTGGTGCATTGAGCAGCAACAAACTTCTTTTCATTATCTTCTCCACATAAATACAAACGACTCCTGCCTTACATCAACTCTGAGGGGACACACTACTTTTTGTGGTGAGTAGTCGATGACTGTCAACCATCGCCGATGGCCAACCCTAGACACACCATATCGGAAAAGTACATCTCTTTTATGAGCTGACAGGAGCGACAATGACTTGCTTACAGGTAAAGAAACATCATGGTTCGGGTCAGAATCACAGCTTCTGTAAGGTTAGTAGATCATTGTTGTTGTGGTACAGTAATAAACACCTGTTTACGTCTGGGGAACGACTGCGGTCATGGTTAAAAGAAGCCAACATTATTTGTCTGGTGGAAACAGGAAACAATCAGTGATCTGCTTCCTCTGCTGGCTCTTTAACAATGTCCCACTACTTCCTGCTCTGTTTGCGAAGGACACGAGTCATAGTTACCAAGGCCACTACCAGGCTGGAGCACTTAATTGTAAATAAACATCATTGTGGGGAATTTGGCAATTTTCGGTCATTTTTAGTGGAAGGACAGATTTCTTTATACCGGTCTTACATTGGTGCATATACTCAGGTAGCCAGCCTGAGTCAGGCAGATTATGGCTTACTGACAGTGCATTCAACTGCCAGAGGATTACATCTGATCTTGCTACGCTGATATATTATTGACATTATTGCCATATGTGGTTTAGTTAAATCAGTGTTTGCTCAGTCTGGGCTTTTGCGCTCTCAAAACGAAACACAGCTGCTGACGTACACGAACATGACGAACATGCTCTATGATGCATGTATGTAACGGTTTCTTTTGCAACAGTAAAGCTCACTCCATCACTGGGAATATTAGTCATCCATTACATTCTGTATCATGTCTGTTTGGCAACCATCCATTGCTTTCATTAAACCTCCATATATATAAAAAAAAAAAACAGTCAGTTCTATCTGGCAGCCAAATTGAAGAAAATCAAACTTCTTCAGCTTAAAATTCAGATATTAATTTCTGTATACGGATCAAACCAGAGCTAAAAGAAGAGGGATTTTCAGTCTCACATTCATCAGACGTGAACAAGAATAAGATGATAATGTTGCTCTTTATCTGCCGGATGTGTAAACAGCAATTATCTACCAGCACATTAGCCATATAACAACTTAATAAGTAACAATAAATCAGGGTTTGTTTTTCAGTCAGTGTGTTTTTCTTGCCAGTATTTAGTAATAGTGTGTCAAGGAGGGGTTCTGTGGCTAATGTTTGCCATTAAGTACATTGCAACTAAAGCATCAGCACAAACTGTTGTTGTTCACTTGCAGTATAATTTTCTGTTCCATTAAAGGCCGCGATTAAGTGTAACCTGTAACTTTAACTCACCAAACAAAGGTTAAAGAAGATGGTTGTATTTCTGCTCGTGCCGTTAATGTAAAAACCCCTCACCCTCGACAGATGTGCTTCATTTCTATCTAATTGAACTCTGCCTCGCTGTGATTGGTCCCCCGCTGTTTGTGAATGAGAACACTGACTGGGAAATGTCATTCATGTGTTTGGCTCAAACTCAGATTAAAGGTCCCATTATTGTCAAATGGCCCGCTGTTAATATCCCCAGGCACATTGCTTTGTGGAGGTCACCATGTTAATAGATACAAAACTAGCCCATTAGCATTTTGCATGCATGCTGTGCAAGTAAGAGCTTTTAAACAGAGTCTGAGAGATTTTTTTTTTTTATCGTCATATGTTTGATTGTGAATAGTTGTAGAGGTAATTCATTTTTAATGCAACTGATCATGTTTATCATTGCTACGAGGACATATCTATCCGTAAAGTGATATTTTAACCATCTCATACAATGTAATTTGCTCATGTCAGTGGACTATATTCCTCTCAGCCAATTATATATGAAAACATTTAAGTAAAACATCTGTTTTTATTGAACGTCAAGCTACAACTGATGCATTGAGGTCACTCTTAACTTAAAGGACGGACACGGTGAAAAATAGACTGTGGCGTCCGTGACTGTTAACTAAACAACGAATGGACATATTGGCCTAATTTTGGACATATTGGATTGAAACCAGAGCTGAACACAGAAGGGTAAACATTGAAATTGATGGTATTGATTGAATTACTGGAAACTGCCTCAGGTGATGAAGAAACAGTCAGAATGAATTTCTTGGGAAGGCTGAAGCCAAGCTGGAGAAGGACAGAAGTCGATCACTGGCAAAAAGATGGGAAAATAATATGATTTACTTAGACTTTCATGTGTATTAATTCTGGGTCCTCAAAAACTGTAAAAGCATCACTGTTAAAATTAATCAAAAGTGCATTTTCTTTTCTTTTCTTTTCTAAAAGCTTCCTCTTTGCTTCAACGCTGCTTTTGTGTCCTTCAAGCGAAACTTCCTGCAGCGTATTTCACAACAGATGACTAACATGCTCTTTGATGCATGTATGAAATGGTTTCTGTTGCAACAGTAAGTCAAGCGCACTCCATTACTGGGAATATTGGTCATCCATTACTAGTGTGTGTGTGTGTGTGTGTGTGTATGCCCTTTGGCAGAAATGTTAGATGGCAAAAAAAAAAAATCTGTTTTTAATGGAACAGTTTACCGGCAGCCCGTTTGGAAAAATATGTGTCGATGTCGTACAATTGATCCTGCGTTCAGATAAAAAGGCAGAGCAGGAAACTTGCATGAGAGAAGATATGTCATGCCCGAGGCCTCCTCGCTGCAGGTCACTGCATTTATACAGGAGGGACAAGTGACTGCAGGTTGATCACAACTCATTCATGTTTCTTTAACCGCTCTGACTTAGTTTGTATTTAATGACTCAAGGAAATCTCTTATGATGAATCAGGTGATGAAACTGCAGCAGACAGGATAGCTAACGATTATCTCTGGTTAAACAGAGAATCGCTGATGTGAGAGAAAGGCTTGTGTTGAAATCATGGGAATCTGACATCTGTGCTTTGGCTGCGTTTGTGAAACAAAATGATTTAATGCGCACAGGATGGACTTCCTGTCTTAGTCATCCAGTCGCATTCTCTAAAACGTGCTGCACTGGAAGTTGACAAGTTTCCCACTTAATGAAAGCTCCTGCCATTTTTCTGATCCGTGCGTCAATTAGATTCCTCACATTTGACACGTCTGACCTTTGAAACGAGAGCGTGCAACTTTTAAAAACTCATCTCATGTTTTGTGTTTAAATTATTACGATGATTACATCCATGTCTTGAGTTTGCCTCTCTCTCTGTGTTCCCCTTGTGTTCTGGCAGTTTGTGTGTCCTCGCAAGGACGATGGTGGCAATAAGCAAACCCTATGGCCACGGGATGGGATTGACCGAGTCATTCATCCATTCATGGGGTCTATCCCAAGGGGTTCGACCTGACACGGAGAATAGATGGTCACAGTTTTTCTAAGGAGCAACAAAGTGGGTTTGTGACCGGAAGACTGTCTGCTCAATTTCCTGGAACGTCTGGGAAAAGAAATGTTTCCCTTTGCTTCATTGTCGCTTCACTGCTGATGTTTCCTTGAGCAAGACACTGAAGCCTGAACCAAACACATTCTGCTGAGTAGTGGACGATGTCATTGCTGTAACCATGCTATGATGCTTGATTGACTACTGACTCTGGCTTTAGTGGATATTAAGTCCATTTCCCTTTTTATGTAGTGACATTGACACTAATGTCAGATGTAATTAATTTTCTAAAATGTTGTCTCTCAGCTTTAAGAAACAGCCGAATCACCAGAATAAAATATTGGCATGTTGTCATATGTACCATATCAACATTTCTGATATATGTGTCCCATCATGTTCACGATGTACTGTACATGCAATGACTTTCATGTCGGGAGATGGAGGTAATGGTGGTGAAGTTGCAGCAAGGTGAAAACTGGCTACCAAGTCAGAGTCCGCTTTGTATGCATGAAATCTCTGGATATCTTTACAAAATTTATCAGGACATTTTCCAGCCGTACAGTGTTTGAGGCTGCAAAACGGGATACATATTTGATGAGACATTGGTGGCTTTTACCTACTTCTGTTTCTAATAACATGGCTGGAAAATATCCCAACCAACCAACACTGTTTGAGTCTGAACCTAACCAGACCAAAAGCAAATCATTGACACAACACGAAATTAAAATTGAACCTAAAGAAAGGTCGACTTTCATCAAATCTGTGTCAATTCCCAACATTTATTCTGGTGACTGAGTTGTAATGAAAGTTCATACTGCTGCATTTGGATGGAAACCTTTTCAACTTGTGAGCAAATCCAAAAATAACAGCCTTAAATGCAGATTGAGGGTCATACAGTTCCTCAAATATCATTATGGTTTTTGAATGGAACCATCGTATTTATAACTATAATTATCTATGTCGAGTTAAACATAAAAACCATCAGATTTAGGAGTGAAGTGTACGGTCTTTCCACTGCAGCAATATCAGCGTTATAAATAACATTCCTCGAGACTGTTCTGTGGTTTGTTGCCTCGAATCAAACCTCATTAGACCAGCACAACAAATGTATCACTGACATGGTTTGGCATGAGAGCCCCACTGCCAAACGCTATAGTTTAATGATCATATAAAAAAGAAAATAACTGAAATAGCTGATCCTCTCCTCTCGCTGGGTGCCCAGACTATGATAAAGCTCGATAGAGATTAGTCCCCCCTCCTCCTTCCCAAATGTGGTTTATTTCAATTTTTTGCAGGTGAGCATTTTTTTCCCTCCTGCTAATCTCTTCAAACATTTTTCAGCTGAGCCGAATGCAGACTGGTGTGAGTGATCAAGCTAAATTGCCTAAGAGGCCATTAATAGTTTATAGGGTCGAGGCTGATGAAAGACAGGCAGGAGGAGAAGGAGAAGAAAGCTAATTAAATCAGTGTCGGGGGGTCGCTGGTGTCTTGGGCTGGCATGGTGGGCCGTAAAGATTACCATTATCACTTTCATTACCCCGGCTGATTGTTTGGAGGTGGGGGGGGGGTTTGGGGACGGAGGGACACGTGGCACCAAATTGCTTCGCCATCCCCATTTACAAACCTCTGACAATTTCCATTATCGTAAAGTTATGGCACAGGGGGGGAGAGATTTGATTTCACAAACAACACTTGCCCACCCTCTGTTATATCATTTTCATGGTGTGCTCGATTTATAGATTTATAGATACAGTATAGAAACAGCTCGGTTAGGATTTCATTGGTTAGAAAGACACCACGTGGCCAAGAACCTAAAGTTTGTGTACCCAAAAACAACACATCCATATTAAACATGTCATTCCAGGGCAATTAATCTGCTGCTACATCCACTGTGGTTTCAGGTTTCCCACAAGATTTTTGAAACCTGGCCAAATGGATTCTGCCACAAGAGCAGTCCAACACTGATGCTGGCTGATAACGCCCAACTCGTAGTCCTTTTCTCAGCCCGTATGCATGTTTTATTGATCTGCCTTTTTGCACAGTAGGCATTGCCATGTTGAAACAGTGAAAGGACACTCCCTAAACTGTTGCCACAGAGTAAGACGGGATTACTTACATTGTGTGCTGTAATAGTAAGATTTTTATTAGTTGAAACAAAAAGGGTCGAGCCCAAAGCCAAACCATAACTTGAGACTAAACATAAACACAAGTATGTGAGTAGGGTGTCCACATACTGTTTAACATTAAATGTAAAAGTGGTTGAGTAACAAGTGCATTATTTCTCTTTCAGAGTGGATTAGCATTAGTACTGAGTACTAAAGTTGTAGTACTCAAAGGGGTAAGTTATTGATAATGTTAGTTCATTTTTTGAATGTTTTACACTGGAACTCTGGCGGTGTTGACATTATGTCTGTATGTGTTGCAGAAATGTCAGCATGTCAGCATGCTAACCATCATCAACCACCGGCCTGATAGCCCCTGATGTTCTAGCTCTTTGATGTTCGACCCCGCCTGCCGTGTCTTCTCATCCCTGGACTCACCGTCCTAGTCAGAGCTGCTGTAAATCGCCTCCATACTGTATCTCTTTTCTTCAAACTGGCATCCATTGGTCTCAAGACTGTTTCCTCTCCCGGTCCGGTATCACAATGACACCCCCCAAGATCCAAGGTCACAGTCCAGGCAAACTTCTAGGCCACTAGCTTCACTGCTTACCAAGCCAATTAGCAAACAGTAGCTAGATACAACCAAGAATAGCTATACTTTCCATTACATCTGCCGGCCTGGCTCTACTCGGTTTGACTTGGCACGGCAGCCCGGCACGACCGCGTACCTGCTTGATGGTGTGTCTTAAGCTAGTGACACGCTTGTCTCAATCCCTGCAGTACAGCTAACAAAGTGGCTCCGCTAATTCAGTTATAAACACGTATCATTTACTATAACTTCTTCACAATAAAAGCCCCCCCTTCTGTCTCCACATATATTTTATATAATGAAGACAAAGGCTTCACTCTCCAGAGGCTGAAGCACAGATATTATCGTTCTATGTTACCTAAACTTATTGCACTGCCATATGTATGATAACAAAGCATCTGTTATTAAAGTTTGAAAAATAAAAGTGGAGAAGCTAGGCCAATGTAAAATCACATATGTTCTGCCATGCTTTGAATCCCACTGCAAACCCACTGTTTGTCCAGCAAGGTAATAACAGGAATGACCTTGTTCCCATAGCAATCTGCTGTTCATTATTGGATGCCGGTTTGGACCGGGCCTGTAACTCTTTCATACTTCTCTCCTCGTACACCCATTCTTTCAGCTCCTGCCATGGACGGGGTTCTGCCAGCCTGGGCGGTTTAACACAGTGTGCTGCCACTGGGTCGGGTTTATAAATATGCGCTAATGAGCTAGCGGCTGATTGTGCTGTGGCACGCTTACTCATTACCCGAGATCACCATGGAGACGCTGTCTGCGGAGGCAGCACTGGATGCCATGGTGCTCACATATGGAGCAGCATACATTCAGGGGAGTGACGCAGACACGGTATATCTGAAATAAATACTTGCTAATGAGGAGCCAAAAAATCTGAGGCAGGACTGGACTGATGATAATAATGATGGTGGGTTTTGACTGAGCAGCTGATATTTCTGCTTATATTCACAATAATTAAATTGTCTGTTTATCAGCAAAAAGTTCTCAGTTATTCTAAGTATCTTATATTTTCTCAACACACACAGGATAATAAATGTCTCCACTGAATATCTGGGATAATAAAACGTAGCTGAGATAACTTAAAGGTCCAGTGTGTAGGATGTTGTGTGGTTTGCATAACAAAAAATGAAGAATATTATATTCCATTTCTGGATAAAAGGTCCCCTTAAATCCTACACACTGGACCTTTTTTATAAAACCAAATCTACTAAATACCACAGTCATGAGACTGCATCCTCTGGGTATCATGACAGAACCAGATGTCATGCCAGTTCTTCCAATATTGTAGTTGTTGAGATGTTGGACCAAAGTGGTGGAACAGTTGACCAACACTGCCACCCACAGAACCAGCATCTGCCTGAAACACCAGTCTAATCCTGTGTTTTGGCAATATATCATTATTATATGGTATTATGTGGTATGTTGTCTGTTCTGACCATATTGTAAGGTATTGATATTTTTGCCATAGGTCATATGTAATGTATTCCTGATTCATAACATTAAAAACAACGTGAGTTCGAGCAGAAAAGCCACTGGCAACATATTCAAATAGACATTTCTATATTAGCTTGAATGTTGATAAATGATTCAGATATTGTGGTGTGACAGGAAACACAGAGAGAGAGGAAAAATAGGCAAAAAAGGATTGCAAATCCCATTTCATTTAATTGGTTACAGGCCAAACCCCATAGGAGTGTTTCTCTCTCTGTGTCTCTCCCTCTCTCCCTGTCCTTTATGTAATAAGCAAGAACATATGAAAAAATTAGATTTACCGATTCACCAGGTGGTGTAACCGAGTCCACATCTCAGCTAATGACTGTCTCTGAAATGTGTGTAGAGACAGGCTTATTGACTTTTGTTGCCTGCGGTGTATGAATGCAGTCAGATGCTGTTCTGTCCTTTACTCTCTGCAGTGGTACTTACTGTTTCTGTTCTGATCCAACACCAAACTGGGAGAGGGGATTAGAGGGACAGCCGGCCTGCTGGATCCCGGCCCTGCTTCTATAAATCACGCTTTTAGGGAGGCTTTAGTAAGTGGCCAATCAAAAATGTCAGAACAGGTTATGTAATGAGACATAAATCGTGTCTCAGATTGTCTTTGTTTTGTTGTTTTGTCTCAAAATGTCTGTGCTGCTTTTCTCTGGGTTTTAAGTAAGTGGTTAACAGATGTAGCAAGTGCTGAACTCACACTTCTTACTGCACATCGGTCCGGCTAATGCTCAACATTAAGAATGGATCAGAAAATTGGTATTTGGTTTCCTCTCTGCAACAAAGACACGTAACAACCTGCCAGTGGACGCTTTGAGGCTTAAATTGCTGTTTAATTCGGCCTCGATGTTTTCAATGAAGATTTTATTTGGCTCCAGTCGACGGTTACAAGGTGACACGTGAGTCCTAATTCAGACTTTACTGTGGACACAGACGTTTATCGTCTTTCAATCTCGAAAACGAGTACAATCTCCAAAGTAAACTATTGTGTTCTTTAATGAACTGCACTGAAACGCCATCTCATTGTACGCACTCTTAAGAAACTTCATGAAATCCACTTTCAAATCTAATTCAAATGCTCTCAGGAAGTTAAATGAAACCAAACGCTTCACGATGTTGGAAAAAACATGCGTACATTGAAAAAACAATGCTGTATGTTGTGAAGCCTGATTTATTACCTTATTTAAAGTCATATACAGTATGATAAAGCCTTCATATATCAATTCAGAAGTCATCTGTGGAGTTTTTGAGTGACCTCTTTGATGATCGGAATATTGAAAAAAAACAAATGGACATCAAACAAACGGTGAAATATATTAAGCCATGGAAACCATCGCAACCACCATGATCAGTCTCCTTTCTACAATCCTAAAAGTGTTTGAAGAGCGTTAGGGCTCGGATCCGTGATAGATCCGAAAGTGATTCCCAAGGGGAGCACGGTTTTTGTAGGCCCTCAGCATGGGGCTCCATCATTCAGCTGTGATTCATTGAAACTCTCTTTGAAATGCGTCGAGTTGGATCACAACGGTAGCTACGATTTTGCGTTCAAAAACCTGAGAGGAAGCATATTTGATCAAAAAATCGGAATTTCAAAAACTAGGTTTTATGTGTGACGGTGCTGTAATGTTAGCATATAATAAAATAAAAAGATGAAAGATAGAAATCTTTTAAAAAACACCCTGATGTTAGGTTCCTTTTGCTCTTCCTACTCCACCAGATTTTGCCCCAAAACAAAAATACGAGAGAAGTTGTGGACACTGGAGTAACACCATATGTAGTGGAAGCTACAGTGAATTGCAGTGGTGTAATAATTATGTAATCTGGACACGTCCTCTTTAATATATTCGCAAAAAGGTGATGAAAACACGCTCTGGTTCCCATTTGATTCTGCAGAGTTGCCTCAAACTTGTGCAACATATTAATGGAGACATGGAATAGTTTGGTGTGTGTGTGTGTGTGTGTGTGTGTGTGTGTGTGTGATGATCTCCTGGTGTTTGGGAGAGTTTGTGGATCGGGCTTTTATGAGCTCGGCCATCAGCTCTGTCTCCCACTGCTGCAATGTTTCTGCTAGTGCTGAACTGTTCTGTTGCCAGGCACTGTAATGGAAAAACAGAGGGTCCAAGTACTGTGTGTGTGTGTGTGTGTGTGTGTGTGTGTGTGTGTGTGTGTGTGTGTGTATGTGTGTGTGTGTGTGTGTGTGTGTGTGTGTGTGTGTGTGTGTGTGTGTGTGCGTACGTGTGTGTGTACACGTGTGTCACAAGTGTTAGGAGGGAGGGAGTTTATTTTTGTGTGTGCATGTGTCAGCATGTGTGGGTGTGTGTATGCACATATTGTAGAGGTTTGCAACAGTGGTGTGTGTGTGTGTGTGTGTTTGTGCTCATGTGTATGTATTTTTTTTTTTGTGTGTGCATAAGTGACACTAACACAGCACAGAGCAAATACCTGCATGAGTTTCAGATACACACACACACCACCAAGAGAGAGGGAACATATCCATGACCGGTGACCATGTTTGTTATAGTGTTTGTGTGTGTGTTTGTGTGTGTGTGTGTACCCGGCTGTTGGAGTGCCTTTGTGCATGTGTGCCTTCACTGCATCTGTTTGTGCATTCACGCCACAAAACACAAAGGCAAATGGGAAACATGGAATGGGTGGAGGAGGGCATTTGGGAGTGTGGGGTGTGTGTGTGGGGGTTTGGAGGGATGACAGCTCTCCAACATCTGCAGGTCCACTCCCACATTCAGGGGATTCCTTGAGAAATGTACACTATTTGTCTGAGGCGATCGGAGGGAGGCGGACAGGCCTTCCTGACTTTGACTTCAATATTGTGTGTATTTGTTCCCACTGATACACTGAGCAGAGGAAATGAGTTTCGGTTGCAGAGAGACAAGAGCGACAGAAAGAAGGAAGGGGGGGGGGTCGGGATGGTTTTCATTTAGCTCTCTTTATGAGTCAGGACAAAGCTAGCCGGGTCAGAGAGGAACTGCGTGCGAGGAGAAGAGGGAGTTGACTTGTCTGGTTGATGTATGACAAATGCATGTAGGAAACGCAGGCAGAGGGGAATTGGATTCTTCCCCTTCTCGGCGAGATGGCGATGACTTTTTTTTTTTTTTCTTCCTTTCTTTTCCCCCCTCCAGGCAATGAGGTTATGGATTTGGACAGGTGTGAATACTGATGATGAATAGTAATGTTGTTAGCCCGAATGGAGTGCCGAGATGGATGGAGCGAGCGTCGGCTTTTGATTATGACGACTGCGGCAGGACCGGCCGCCCCCGTGAGAGTTTATGGGGCGTTATCTGGTGTAAATGGCAAAATAAATGGCTAATAAATTCTGCATCTTGTAGTTCGGATATGCTTACAGCTTACGCGTGTCACTCTCGATATGGAAAAAAGGGTTAGACACACGTACCAAGAGTAGATGCATCATCCGGTAACATGGGCGAAAGCACACAGTCGCACAAACACGTGAGCGGACGCAGTAGCTGACACAGCTGTACAGTGTACATACACACAGACAGTAAACATAACCAAAGATAGACAGGCACACAACATGGAGTAACATCTGCAGGTGTGGAACAACAGTTCAGTAGGAAAGCTCTGAGGTGTACAAGAGGAAAAAAAAACAATAAAACATCCAGATTGTTACAATATTTGCCCAAAAACCTCCCAGCTGACATCAACTAGACGACAGTAACTCTCCACTGAATGTGATCACTGTCATCAAGAGGTTCAATAAAATGCCTCCACACTGATTTGGCTTTTTTTAGGTGCTTCACAGTAAGAATGACATTGTTTGGGAGTCTATAAATGAAACTTATATTCGTCTTATTGTCAACAAACCACATGTGAAGAGCAAAAATCAACAGTGAATTGATCACAACACCAAGAATTGTCTGTGTATCTAAAACATGATATTTTATTCCTCTGTGACTATTAAATGATCACAGAGTGTTAAATTTTCTATTTTACAGATTTCCCCATATTTTAGAAAAACACAAAATATCCATAAAATTACAAAAAATGTGAATTTACATGTCCAAAGTGAAGTAACATGAAAAATCTGTCACAGAGAATTACCATAAAATTAATTTTTTAAACAGAAAATGTTTATTTTGCCACATAAAAATACTTTTTAAAGTTTTTTTTATTGACTATGTTAAATTCAAGGGTAATACTGCAATTATGTTTATTAACTGTGATCAAATTAGCACTAGAAAAAGGTCTCAATCTGTAGTTACATTTACAAGTAGTGTGTAGTTATCATCCTGACATACTCACCAGAGCACCACATGTGTATTAATCCGCTCCTGAAAGTAGTTCCCCCCAAATAAGGGCAATTTTCTCCTGTTTGAGGAGAAATCACTGACATTTTCTTAAATCATAAAGCTGCTGTATTTGCAACCTGTTGCAGAAGCCTGACATTTGTGTCTTCTGTTGAGGTCAATGCCACAGACAATGTGGGGAGGGGGGTGAGAAACTATTAAGAGACAGACGAACACCTTGTCCATTACGGTCTGTTCATTGGATCAGTTGAAGGGTGACCAAAATATAACACCGGTATTATCCTTTAACAAACGAATACCATGATCGTTGGACCTTTGGTCAACGATGACAACCAACAGCTTATTTTCATTATCAAACAAGCCAATGATTGGCTCAGTGCTACAATGTGTAATAGTACAGGAACACAGTAGTTATCATTCAATAAAAATCATATATCTTATCATATATCTAAAAATCCTTAATACATAATTTGTATTGCTGGCACGGAGAAATGTGACCTTATTCTGTACAATATCAGTTTTTAGAGCCTATAAGCAGTTTGAAGTTAATCATCAGTCAGTTTGTGGATGCATGACAGTGATAAGTGATAATAAATGTAGTAACATGATCTTAACCAGGTTATGAGCTAATATCTGAAAAGATATTCCAGATAATGCCGTAAAAATAAAGAAGCCGATAAGATAAACACGATCAATGAAATCTTAGCGGTGAACAAATTACCTCCTAAAAATATCGATCAGCTGTTTTTTATTAGTGGTGGCAGAATTCAATTAGCGGACCTCCATCACGGCAGCCCTAATTCAAACCACGCAAGGTCAGAGGAGGGCGCGGTCTGTTTACCTCCAGCTGATGAAGTGCTACACGGTCTGGTTCAACGGCCGATACATTCCCTCCCCGACCCCCACTATCAACCAATGACCTTTGACCTCCGGTGTTGGGGCCGGCCAACATCTGGTCGGAGGCACCCCGGCGTCGCCGCCGCTGCTGCTGTGGAGGAGGGAGGGAGGACGGCTGGTGGGTGGTGCTGTTTCACATAATTCACACCTCAACAGACGGGAATCGACTTTGAAGCCGGCGTTTCAAAGAGCCGCCGCTGTTTGTCCGTGCCGGAGGTCAAGAGGTCGGGACCGTCGGTAATCGCTTGAATATCATACCTGTACTCTGGGTTGTAATGCACAGAGGTGGAGACAGTCTGAAGGGCATTTTATGTTATGCAAGTAATGCATTGCTTTACTTATGCACTCCCTGTAGAAAGTAATTAGTCACACTTCTCATTACATTATATTTGTGTTACTCCACAGAGTTATTGTCACATAATTGCCGGATAAGAATAAATAACACATATCAGCTTTATTCAACGGGCCGAACACACTACTCAAACACACTTAATCAAGTTGCTTGCTCGCCAAACCATGGCTTTATATTGACTACTCAACCGCCGTATTTGATGTGTTTATCACAAGAGCAACGTGGAGGGGTCTCTCAAATCCTCCTTGGAGTCGGCACATGACTGCCCAGGCTCAAGAGCCTCTCCACGGGTGCACCAGACAGTTGAAGTTCATGGAGATCAGGAGAAGTGAGGCAATTGATCCGCAAGCGTACATGAAAACACACATTTCATGATTTGATGCCAATTATGGGTTAAATTGAAGAGTGTGTGTCACTCAAGTAACAACATGATTGTTTGATTGGCAAACAATAACTGAATTTAGGAACAGTTACCCCTCACAGCTCTAACTTTTGATTCGCCTTACCTCCACCTGTAGCTCAGGAGATAGACTCTGTCATCCTGTAATCGGAAGGAAGCTGGTTTGAATCCCCCCAGCTGCACGTCGAAGTATCCTTGAGCAAGATACTTAACCCCAAATTGCTCCTTGCACGTGGCAGCCTCTGCCATCACTGTATGTGACAAGTGTTGTAACCAGCTTTGAGCTGTCAGGAGACTGGAAATCTTGCACTATTAAAATAACCTTTATTCCAGAATCCTAAAATGTGTATTTAAACCAGGCCATGTGTGATTAAAGAATAAGCGAACGAGACTAAAATCTGACCAGACATTCAATGCCAGCTCTTACTACAGCTTTCAATCGTAGGTGTCAGACACACTTCAGTCGGCATCAAAAGTATTTGGCTTCACTACCTTCAGGCCTTTCTCCTCTACAGGCCTTTCTTTTGAAAACCAGTCAAGACCTTGTGGTGCCTCTCTCAAACTGGCAACTGTTCAAAAATGTACAAGGCCTGGAAAATCCGTGGTATAAACTGAAAAGGCAGACCGATTTAAAAAGGTTAAGAGGGGCTTTCCCTGCATGTGAGGGGGTCACAAGTTCAAACTCTTACAACAGCCAATCTGTCCATTAACAGCCATGAAGTGTCTTTGAGCGAGACTGTGAGCTCCTCCCCGTAAGTCTCTCCAGATAAGACTGTCAGCTAAACGCCTCAGATGTAAATTTCTGCGTCTCGTTAGCAGACAGCTTGACGGTGGCGTTCGTCTCCACCAGCTCCTCAGCTGCGGCCCACTCCTAACGACGCTCCTTTCCTACATTTTTTCCTCTCCTGAATGTAAATTCTCAGCGCCGGCAGCTGCAGAGAGCCAGTCACTCCGAATGACATGTCCCATCTGTGCATCCCTCGCCGAGGATGTGACCAAACAAACAAGAGCAGCAGTACAGTGGCTTTCGACGGCGCCATATGTTTTCCATATTCGCACTCTAAATCAACACTGCAAGGCAAGTTGTGTTTTCCTTTGAGGCGGCGTATTATGCAACAAAAGCACATGACGGGGATAAAAAAAATGCACTACCACTGGTGAAAAATGTGTTATGAAGTAACCCCCCCCCCGCCTCCACTCACATCTTAGAAAAATACAACTGGCTGTCTCATGGTTCACATTCCACATAACACCACTTATACAATGACTGGGTGAAAGTTTGCACATCTTGGAAACGGCATCTCTGGATTCGTTAAATCCTCAAACTGTAGAGGTATTCCCCATGACCTGCTCAGGTCAACAGCTGGCATGGCAACAAACATTTTGCAAAAAGTTGAAATCCTGCCAAAGGAAGCAGCACGTAAGCTGAGATTCCAGCCCTGGTTTTCCAGGTTTCAGCTAAAAATCTTGAACTGGTTTTTCTTCCCCCAAAAAAAGCAGTTGGTGGAGAGATGGAGCGTACGAGGAGGAGGAGGTGGTGGTGGTGGTGCTGGTGCCTGGGGTTGTGGGCCAAAGAAGGAGGCGCAGAGGTGTGTTTGCGAGTGTGTGAGAGATTGGTGCTCGGCCAAAAGGTGTCATATTTGCAGGGTGTTCATCTCTGCACTGTTCTAACCTGCTGGAGATGTATTACGTAACAGGCCCAGGGCATATATACACTCGGAGACACACACACACACACAAGCACTCACCTGACCCACATCCCCCCTCCGCTCTCTGAAAGAAAATTTCCACTCAATTTATGCCTCGGGTCTTTGGGGGAAGAGCTTCAAGAGGAGGCCAATCTGCCTGTGCAGAGGAAAAGAGACAGAGCGGGAGAAACCGAGGGGAGGGGAGAATGGACATGAGGGTTCTGTAATTGTCTGGTTGTGGTCTCTCACAGCAGATCAGATTATGTTATCTGTTGTTATGTTGAAATAACCTGGCTGGTGAACAATGCGTGGCAAAGAGCCACGCCGCCCTGACGCAATGCTTAAGACTAGGCCTGTGTAAATCGCATTTAAGACTCTATAAGTCCTTTGTTAATACACGTCTGGACACCATAAATCTGCTTCATATCCAAGGATACTTCCTCCGTGTCTTGTTTTGTCCCCATCAGCGGGGTTATTGGGTTGGAGGTCCAAATCTGTTTACAGAATCAGATTTGCTGACTGAATTTAAATCCTTTTTAATCCCGATCAAATCGCTTGTAGTTGGACTGGAAACAACATAAGAACTAGAACTCAGAAGACTGAGAATCAAAAACTCAAGTCTTTCCTAATGGCTAAATGGGTCCAAACTCTGTTTAAGATAATAATAATGTTCAACACGTAACGTTTTCCACATTCACTATCTTCATTCAGCATGTTAGCATGCTAACTTTGGTAAATTAGCACTAAACACAAAGTAAATGTTGACCTGATGATGTCGTCACTTCAAGCTCGTCACATACCGCCGCTTTGGGATGGCTGCCGACCCGACCTGCAATACCAAAGCATTGCAACAATATGTAATATGTAATGTCTGGTTAGACTTTCAAAATAAAGCTTGCTGACAAACTGTTCACATATTATGACACATTAAGACTTTTTGGACTGTTGTTAATGTCGACACTGCATCACGTGTCAGAAGGATGTGGTTATGGTTACAATGCGTCTCGTAACTTCACCAAACCTGACGTAAGTTATGTAAGCGTCATAAATCATGCAAAGCATCGCACTTTGACACAAAAGCCAATAAACAACACACACAGTCCTCTTCACAGTGTTTCATTCACAAGCTTTAAACTCCAAGACGGAGACAACCACTTAAAATTAAAGATGATTAATCTATTTTTTTGTTAATTCACCGGTGAATCATGAATGGTTGAATCTGTTTTCTATTGTTTGAGACATTCAGCCCACACCCCAGCCAGTGATGTCACTGCAGATGTTTTGCTTTGACAGCTAATGGGAAACACCTGCTGTGACATCACGGATCGGCCTGCGAGAGATAAGACGAGCAGAGAAGTCGAGGCACTCTTCAGAGTAACTTCTCTCCCTCTTACAAAAAAATAACTTCAGGGTTTTCTGAGTGTGATTTTAAAGGTTTATGGGACTTGAGGGTTAACGACTTGAAACAGCCACAATGACTATTGAGTAGAGCAAAAGATAGAAGAGAAGCGAGGACTGTTTGGCCAAAAGTTACATAACATTTCCAGGCTCGCAGCGGCCCCGGTAATAAATGTGCTCCATATCCATCACATAGTCAAATTACAGGACTAATGACCCAGACCCACGCAGTAATAATCCTTCATGCTTTGCTGCTGGATATTCCCCTTTGAGGATCAGTTACCAGTCAGCTTCAGGTCGTTACAGATCTGTGGTATCGTTTGTGTCTTTGACTTTTATCAGAACTGACCTCATATTATAGTTCTAACCTCGTTCCCTCGAGTGCACTGTTGAACTCTCTCCTCCTGACCTTTTACTTTCTGCTTTGTGCAACTGAGACTCAAACAGCTCTAAAGTGGTGAAAGGCATGTTTTTATGTACATTTTCTTTCATATACTGCACAACCTAAATGCCTGTTAGCCGAGGTTATGCTACATCAGAGATTTAAACCATGCAATGTGATTTATTTTCATATTTTACATGTTGGCTCTGTGAGGGGCTTATAGACTGAGTCATTTATTAAAAAATATACACATTACTTAATTGTGATGATGGACATTACATTCAAGTGATGTGAATTTCCTCTCATGTACGCACAGCCTGGGAACCTGTCTGACGTATCTGTGTTTTATTTGCTCTGGCAGCCACCCTCCTGTGGTTTGTGACGGGCCAATCACAACCGTTTATCTAATGTAGTTGGGTTTGATACAACGGCTCACGGGTCCAGATGTCACTGCTCTGATTGGTTGGCGGTCAGTCTGCAGGTCCTTCCGGCCAACACGTTCTCAGCCAATACAACATCCAGCCGCACTACATGTCAGGAAACAACTACTTGCTATGTAAAGATAAAGTAGAGTAAAGACATCCTCTCTGTGTTGAGCTTCTCTGTTTGTTGTTTTGGATAGCCGGTCGAGCCCCCTCCCTTCAGAACCGCTGGACCGCCTCGTTAATAGAGAGTTGTGTATGTTCTGACTTATGCCACTTTTGGGGACAAGCACCAGAGTCAAGACAGCATTTGCATGAAAATAGGTCAACCTAACCTTCAGCACTTCAAAACTGGCCCAGTTCTGCGGCTACTAATTATTTTAATGCAAACGCGGTCTTGACTCTGGTGTTTGTCCCCAAAAGTGGCATAAGTCAGAACAAACACACATATTCAACGTGCCTTTACTCTCCTTAGACTTTCAAAATAAAGCTTGCTGAGAAACACGTAACAAAATATGACTTTTAACGTGAAACCTTTGCAGGTTCAGGCACTAAAGCTAGGGTTAGGATTATAAAAGGATCACAGTTTGGGTTCAAATCTGTTCGCTGATATCACCTACTGTATGTCACCTTTCTTACGTTCTTTGTGTATTGATTATTTAATTCAACTAAAATTATTACAATCCTGACCCGAACCCCGGTCTCTGCAGGGACAGTCCTGTATAGACCCATCCGAGCCCGACCATCCCCCGATTCTGGCTTGTCTCGCTCTTTAAACTTGATGGGTGCTTCGAGAAACAAGAACGGACCGATCCAACACCAGGCACCAGGCTCACAAACTCAATTTAAACTGTCAAACTGTCAACGGTGCTGATCAAATTTGAACCGAGATTATGTTACCGTGTACGTCTTACGCAAAATGTTTTCAGGAACAGATTTCAGTGTACTGTTTCACTGTCATTTGAGAACGTTTGGACCAGGATTTCATTATTTTCCTGCTTGAAAACAGACAAAGAACCACAGCGACTCGCATGTCTGTTACTGTGATTCGTTGGAGGTCACATTTCCTTTCCAATATCTGCATTTTGGTCTGCGCTCGTTGATAACAACCCATGGAAAATCGAAAATGAATTGACAGGTTAGTCTGGAGATGCCAGTGTAATGTTTGCATATACATCTGGAGCTATTTGAGGTCGAGCATGTTGCTCAAGATAACTAAGACAGGTGGACCAGAGGAGCCAGGACTCAAACCTCAAACAATTAATGCATAACAAGTTCTGTGACCTGAGTTACCTTATCAGTCACCGCTCAAACTGGATTCATACCAAACTCCAACACTCCCATAGGTTGGAAACACAGATTACAAGCGCAACACGGTCGATGTCAAGAATCTAACTGTAAGTGGTTTGTTCACTGTACAAATCAACTATCAGACATGTCAGAAAATTAAAAACAAGTAGTACAAAAGACAAAAAGAACAACAGCTGAAAGATAATTCAAAATATGTCAGTTTCCTGCATCCTTTTTTCTGTTTATTCCAAACCAACTGGAAAAAATGACAAAAAATGCAAATGACATTACGTTATGCCCCAGGGGTTTTTAATAAGGAGAACATACGTTGAGAGCTAGGCCGTGCCAACATTCAAATTAGCCTACTATAGATGGGAAAAACAGTTATTGAGCAATTTGAATATGCTACATGTCGTTCATTAATGACTGTGTTTGCCAAGTCGTAAGTGCAGGAATTTGTCTTGTGGCATTGGCAGTGAGGCGACTCAGTGAGATGAAACTGAGCGAATACTTGGCTGTGAGTCAGTGTGACAGGGGGGGATAGATCACAAAATGAATGACACCTGAGCCGGTGCACATCTGGTTTCAGGAGTGAACCTCCTGCCCGGGCTACACATGGTTTTCATTGGGGCTACATGCTGCAGGGTCGACCCTCGAGTGTCAGGAGAAAGGCTAAGGCAGCGAAACCCCCCCTCCTCGCATCTGGAGACCTGCTCGACAGTCTCCACTTGACCCAATTTCAGCCCTGATAGTTGTTTTTTTCTCCCCCCTCTTCTTTTCGGTTCAGTGGCTGACTTGGCTCGCTGAAGGTTGCTGTTATGTCAAGCGCGAGCAACATGCTGTAATGTTGTCGATTTGATTCTGAGCTAATTATGCAACTGCAGAGCTACATGAGGAGCCATGTGGTTTTCAGCAAAATGAGGTTTAATACTCTGTAGCATTCGTGCAACAGTGCAGCAGATTTTCACATCAGATTTAATAAACAGAGCTTTGGAAAAAAAACAGATCATAACAGACAACGATATTACTTGGACACAATAGTCTTGCCACATAAGAAAAAATGGGCAACTTACAGCAAGTAAAGCTTTAGAAGTGAAGATAGTTGCAGTCAGGCCAGAGGATTTGGTTGTGGTTACATAACAACGGATGAAACTGTAAATATATTACAATCTTTACTTTCCATCACACTTCTTCAGTGTGAAACTATCTCTTGGGTCGAGTCATGTCTCCTCTAGCTGAAGAATTGATGTTGTCAATTTAAATACATTACACTCGTCTCACTAAAGTCCACTGTCATCTGTCTGGGCTTCAGCAGACTTCAAGAACCCAAATTATATGAAGGACAGATGTGAAATCTGAGCAAAGATGTTTCATTTCATGATCGTTACCAAACATACTGTGCTTTTGCGTTTCTGAGCAGAGATAATCAATATCAAATCTCACGCCTGTACGCTGGAACAGAGTCAGAGCTCGAGTCAGAACAGGGTTAGCCTAGCTTAGCATAAAAAGTAGACGCAAGGGAAACAGCTTGCTTGCTATTTTCAAGACAACAGATACATCTACCAAAGTTCACTTTTCAACACTTTGTAACTATTTTTGAAATGTCACAGAAAAATAAATATTCACATGATGATGTCTGATTTTAGGGAGGTAACGTGTGGGAACTATTTCGTCGCAGCAGTGACAGTGCAAGGCTTCCTGCTGCGCTGTCGTCACAGTGAGGTTGCCAGATTAACCTGCAATATCTCAAGAAATCAAACACAACTTCCCTAAAACATCACAGATTGTGACAGTTTTGTGACACATCATGTCTTGGGTGTAGTTAAGGCCTTTAGGACACAGTCAGCTGGCTTTATGCTAAGCTAAGGCTAACACAATCCTGTGTGCACACTCGTTTGGACAAGGTTGCTCCTAATTTGTCTTGTTTATGATCCAACATGGTTTGAAATGTTTTCGCACCGCTGAAATGAAATATGAACGGTGACTTCAGGTGTTCAGGTTCTACTTTCTTGTGCAACATAAATCAGCAAAGCCATTAAAAAACTTCCTCTGAACTTCCATGTTGCCTGTTTCTCCACAGGCATCGCTCTGATGAATAAAGAAGCATTTTTTTTTTATTTTTTTTTTTAAGTCTGAGAGCTTTAAAACATTTCCCTCCTCGGACAGAAAAGAAAGACACAAAATTGTGCTGAGCCAGAAGAAAATCAAACTCTCTGTTTAACAGCTCCAAAGATCTACGAGCCATTTGTCCCCCCTGCCGGGCTGAAAAAAAAAAAAAACACGCCGCTGTTTCTCTTAACTTGGCACTGCATAACATTACAGTTAATGTATTAGTCCTATTTGTCATAAGTGGAGTTTGTGTGGTCCTTCCAACCTGCTCCAACAAAAGATCTATGGCTGAGGATCGTACTTTGCATCCAAATCGCAGCACCGCCGAACGCAGGTGACAGTGATTAATCTACTCGCTGTTTTACTTTTGACCTCAGTATCACACAAACTCACACACAGACACACTCAGACACTTCTCCCCAGCTTGACTGTTCACTTGCATTAATAAGTTGGCTGTACATTTGTCAACCTTATTATGCCACTGGCAAGTTTTGGCATCACGAGGGGTATTTATCAAATGAAAATGTTCTTATCGCCGGTGCAACCGCCGCTTTGCTTAAACCATTTCCTCCAAGTTTTGGGGCAACACTTGAACTTTCTTGTGGTGGTGTAGGATTCCCCCCATCAAGAGTAAAGGATACCCGCTGGTTTAATACAGCATGTTCATTGAACTCCTAAAGCAGTTGTATCTTGTTTCATGCACACTAAGGGTTCATTTGAGCTTTGTGCCTTAAGCAAGGAGGCCATTCAAAAACAACATAATGCTCTGAATTAAATTGTATTCAGTGAAATATGAGACGAAAGCAGAACCGAACTCATGCATGAGTTTATACAGGTCTTTAAACTCAACATTGTGTTAATATTCTGAAGGGATTATGAGGTTTGAATGAAGTTTAAAAAAGCTTTTTGTTGAGCCTGTCATCAAGCGTTAATTCCAGAAATCACAGCTCTAAGCAGGTGATAAAACGACCTTGACATGTGTTTTTATATGAGCTTTTGTTTCTTTTGAAATAATCAAGGTCCGTGTTTATTCAGACTGCTTGCGATTCTTTCGTTTTAGGTCACTTTAATTCAATTCAACTCAACCTGATGACTTATTACCCAGAAAGCTCTCTGACGTTGATAGATGTTGATACTTGCACCAACATACACTGTAAGTGTGATGAAAGTGTAACCGAGGCATGATTTCAGTTGACTTTTCCACTGGTTTCAAAAGGAAGTCCGATTCTATGTAAGCTTATGAAGAAATGACTCCACTTCTCACTTGATTTATTACCTCAGTAAACAGTTTCCTAATGAGTTTATGGTCTCAATCTCTAGTTTCAAGTCTCCTTAAACACAGCGTGATGTTAATTTGGTAAATTATGATCCCATTTAGTAAAATTGGCAATGACGGAGGATGATGCTTTCGGGCGTGGCTACCTTGTGATTAACAAATCGCTACTTCGGCATGCCATTGGGTTTTCAGTCAGTCATCTCCACCCTCTCATCCAAATCCTGTCACGTCTGGCTCCAGAAAAACCAAGATGAGAGCTGTAATGCTAAACTTAAGGTTTGAAAAAAGGGTGTCCACGCACCAGTGGGTTTGAAAGTGGTTTCATAATGAATTTAACATCCTGCTTGTCACTTTCTCTTAGTAGTACTACGGTGACATAAGTTATTTTTAATCATTATTGATCTGGAAATAAGAAAAACAGCCAACAGTCCAAAACCCAAAGATATTTACTTTGCAATGACGAAACAGACAAAGACATTTTACATCAACAGACGGATCAATCAGTCATTTCAGCACGAAAATGTTGGTTCCACTTCATATAACCTTTTTACCTTTTCCCCTGGTGAAGACATTTATTTCATCCTTGTCCAGTAATCGTCCCTAATACCACCGCAGGCCGCACTCATGTTCACACACTGACAGCTCCAGCTGCCAGACAGAGAGGTCACCGAAATCCTGTTACATTACATCAGTAAACTGCGCACAGCATGCTCATGTTTACCAGCCCCGCTGCTCCGTGGTGCTTTGAAACAAGACAAAAACCAAACACAAGCAAACAGGGAAAACATCTGATGTCAGCTGGCCCGGCCTCGTCTGGGCAGAGAGGTCGTTGTTTAGGAGACCGTTAGGAATTTGATTTTAGGTTGACAGGTTACGTTTCCTCTGAACAGACGGTGCCAGTGAGACACTCCTGCATTACATTCCAGCAGTTATCTAACATGGCCTCTGCACGACTCCTTGAGGGATGCCCTCCAGCGATAGTAAGTGCTGCTCTGTTACTCTGAAAAACTGCTGAAATTTTTTCGAGATAAACCCTTCAGGGGTTGATGGGAGTCCAACAATGATGTAGACTTACCCAGAATGCAAAGTGCTTGTTTATTATTTCTTCAGCACAATGCACTGCGGCAGTCCATTATAAATTGAAGGCCAGTAATTGATGTTTGGTTGGAATACAGCTCACATTTTCTGGCTTTGCTTTTTCCACCCAGGCTATCACACACTACACACCGCCGATGAAAATATCAAACGTGTTGGAAACATGTGTTCCAGATAAGGTGGCGAGCTTGTGGTCAGCAGGTTAAATCTGCATGTAGGACATCACAGACACATGGAAAGATTTGACAAGTCAGTTGGTATTGGATGTAATAGATGGTTACCTTCCATGTTAGCCCTGTATGCACATCAGATGAAGTGAGATGTCTACACAGAGCCCAAAGGACACCGACAGACAACACCTATCCCGGTCACAGTCTGTTCAACCAGCTGCCGTCTGTCAAAAGATACAGAAGTATCCACCAGACTGTGGAGCAGCTTCACTCCTCAGGCTGTGAGACTCCTCAACAACACACAAAGGGACTACAACCTGCATGTCCCTGTGCTATAGGACGACAAAAAACCTTGTATGTGTTGGTTGTTGATATCAGGATGTCTGGAAGCGAACATGAATGATTATCCCCAATCGGCTCCTCATGGTAACGATGCCTCAGTACATGAGGGACACTATTTCCTGCATTGGCACTAAATGTTGGCATCGGACATAAATTGCAGTTCCAGTATGAAAGTGATCATTATATGCTGTACGTATCAAAGTATGACTTCACATTGCAACTCCTCCCCATACTGGAATGACCGGAAAGGTCGACTGCCAAGGACTCCCAAAATAATTATATGTGACCTTTGGAGACAGGTTGCGTACTGGACCTTCTTCAACACGTGGTCAACATGACATTTTTAAGAAAAAGATCGTAGTTATTGTGTTAAAATAAGTACATACGTTACGTAAATGAATACAGTAAGGACGTTAGCTGGCTGGTTTCACACAGGACACTCGTACTGCATTATCCGACTTCCTCCTTTGCACCTGTCATAATAACCAATGATAATGATGACATAATGACCACTAGAGGTTGGAGCCTAACAATTAACCAATAATACCAATGACCGACAATAAAATTACAAAGTTAATGTGGGTCGTACTGAGCTGCTTGCTACAGACGAGCTACACGGCTGTATGAGGACAGGCTGTCATATTAGGCTGTTGGCTCTGTCAAACACTGAGTGCACAGCAGCACTGTGACTAATGGATGTAATAGATCTGATGTAGGAGTGCAGCTGCTGTTGGACTTATTTAATACATTTACTCATCTGCTGTACTTTATTCTGCTGTTTCTTCTTCTCTGTTATCTTTAATCATTAATCAACATTATCAGTTATTAACAGTGGTTTCATATCCTTAGTTCGTCGTTGGATCCAGTTATCTACTGTAGCTCCGTAAGTGGCCTCTCGTATAATGTCTGAAGCAACGTAGGACCGAGTTCCCGTGGTAAGTGAAGGCAGGCGTGCTAAATATCTGTTGGGCCACGGCGCAGGGTTTTTATTGCTGGCTGAATCAACGGGAGTTGAATGAAAGTCATCTTCACCGCGCTACCTGATTAGTGCAGATGTGGCGAGCAGCATTTTCACGTTGGAAAATTTGTCTGGCAAAGCTTCTGGTTGTACATTTTGACGCCTGACTCTTCATCCTAACTCACCATGTCGTCCTCCACACTATCTCCTTCCCCCTCCCCTCCCCTTGCTCTCCGTGGGAGCGAGCCCCTCTCGAGCCCTTCACCCCGGCTCTGTGCCAACTGCTATTTGGCTGTGGAACATTATTTGGTATTCACACGCATTTGAAGGGGACACGGCAGGGGCAATTTCTCAGCACTCTGGGGGTGTTTTCAGTGCTCGGGGAGGAGGTGGCGGGGGGGATTTTTGGCTCGGCTACCGGTGGCTCTCAGAGGGAGCGCTTGGCAAATCATAGATCTTAGTGGAAAGAGATGGCAGCGCCGCCACGTTTGTGAATGTTCTGATTGTTACTGACTCACAACATGGCTTGGAGATCTTTCTAGGAGGGGTGGGGGGTGTCTTTGGCAAGTATGAGGAGGGGGCGAAGGGCATCTGAGGCTTTTATTCCTCTTTTTCTTCCTGTCCGTCTTTCTTATCTCTTTCTGTCTTTTCCTGGCAGAGCTGAGTCGTTCGCTGGATCACAGACTGGAGGAGAAAGAATGATTTCATTTAGGGCGGTGGGGGCATTTTTCTGCAAGCGCTGCCTGAAATTGTACAGGCCCTTGTGGGGAAAAGAGGAGGTGGTGGGGGGTGTGGGGGGGGAGCGACAATAGCTGCACAGTCTGACTGCTTCTCTGACAAAAAGATGTAATGTGGACGGGAGCTTTGAGGCGTGAATGAAATGCTTGTGTCATGTGTCAGATATGTTCCAAGATAGAAAATGGAAGTCATTTAAATTTCTGTGCTGGTTTATTTCGGAGTATGACAGCCGGCGAGGCTAAATTAGATATAAGTATCATCACTTGTAGCGAGCCGCAAATAAACTTCCAACTGCTGTTACTGACGCGCTGATTGGAATCGCTCTGCAAACACATTTCATGAAAAAACACGTTCCTACATGCTTTCATTTGCCGTGTTTGCCATTTAAATGTACTTCTAGGCATATTTTTTTTTGCAAATTTCTGCATTGGCTCTTCACATTTATATTTGCAAATCAGAAATGTGCCCGAAAAAGAGGGTGAATAGGCCGTCGGATGCGGTGTGACGCCTCCTGTGCTACGCTTTCCTCTGGAATTAATCAGGGTTACTGCTACTGGCTCCGGCTGCAGAGCACTGCTGCACACAATTATTACCGAGATCAAGAGACATGGACATAAACCCCCCCTGCTATAACCACCTTGCCCTGGCTCCCTGTGAGGTTTTTCTATTGATTTTAAATTTTTTACTACTGACTTTTAAAGCTTTAAATAGCCTTGTGCCAAAATTCATTACTGACCTCTTCACCTCTAGTGTGCCTTCACAGCCAGAGGCAGCAGCGCACTAAATGACGGCAGACGAAATGAGAACGTGTGAATGCATCAGTTCAGGTTCCTTTACTCAGTGTTTGTCACTGGATATAGGTATTTAAATATCAAGAACAGTTGACAAAGTCTTTACAGGGGGACAAAAGATGCGGGGGCTTTATAAAAGAAAATAACAAGATGCACTTGCTAAGCTTAAATGAAAGTGTCTGGCTCCAGGAGTGAGGATGAAGAAAGGAGGACTGGTGAGAAGGAAGAGGAGTGAAGAAGGATGTGTGAAGGGAAAAGGAGGAGGACGAGGAGGAGGAGGAGGCGTAGGGCTGCTGTGTGAAGTCCTGCTGTGTCTTTCTGTAAGAATGCGCCCTCTGAACTGGATGACACGTACAGACAAAACAATCTGTGTGTGAGACACAAGACAGTTAAATGGATTCTTTCTAGTGTGAGCATGGTGTGACCATGTGTGTGTGTGTGTGTGTGTGTGTGTGTGTGTGTGTGTGTGTGTGTGTGTGTGGGTGTGAGAGAGAGAGAGAGAGAGTGAGTGTGTGTGTGAGAGAGAGAGAGAGAAAGAGAAAAAGTAGCTGCATGGTGTCGGGAGGATTTTGTTTGTGAAAGGATGTTCGTTGCATCATGAATCATTTATCATGAAAACCATCAAGCGACAGGTTTCTTATACAATTACGCCAAATCATTTGGTAACCATGGTAACAACTGTGTCTATACAAGCATGTTAGTGCGGAGAGTTTCCCTAAAATGTCAACAATAGTAGGAATCTTCAGCCATGCTAGCTACACTACAAGTCATTAAGACAAGCTTGAAAATGAATCCGACCACACATCTTAGTTTGCTGTTCAAAGTTCACCTGACGACGACGGGAATGTCATTAGTTTTGCACGTATTTGGTCAAAAACCCAATAAACTGGAAAATACACATCTTTACTGGATTAATAGTGAGAGGATCAACAATGTGTGTTTACCAAATTCAATGGAAATGTGTCCCGTACTGTAGCTGTGGGAACATTTTACTGTAAACCAGACACGAGGGGATTACACAGTCAGGAGGAGTCATCGTCTGGGGATCATACATGTCTGATTCTGTGCCAATAAACGCAGCAGATGTTGAGATAATTTAAAGTACGTGATAATGAGTGGGCTTCCTCCTCATGGGACAATGAAAGTCTGCACACAATGTCATTTCAATCAAGTAACAATACAGGATGCAGTGTTTTGTCCTGTTTCTAGCTGTCCGTCAGCAGCTATGACAGATGCGGTTCAGTTGCAGGCTCGACTAATTATTCTCCTCACCACCCTTTCTTTCTTTATGAGCACTTTGTGACCACCAGAGAAGATAAATCTGCCGTCAGTCTCAACACAAAAATGGACCAGAAGTAAAAGGCAACAATATATCATTCTTTTTATTTAGTCCGAAACAAGTGAATCAAGCTGGAGGTGACAACTCGGAGACAATAGCAGTGTTACTGGACTGAAACTGCTGTTATTTTGTTATCTTATTGTAATATAACATTATTAAAAAGGCCAGTTTTGGTGTGACCTTGGCGTGCATCCTCCTCGACTCCCACATGAAAAGACAGGCAACGCTCTCGTGAGATGTCTCATGGCTATACGTGTGCTCTCATCTGTGCAGGACCGAGCGGGGTTACACTCAGCGTGTCCTCCAAACACCAAACAAAAGTGTCTAAAGTGGCAAAACGGGGGTCTGAAACCATGCAATTTTGATGAAATACATCTTCACGACCCAACGCTTTCTTTGAGCAGCGCTCGGGGGTGATTTTTGCAGATGATACACACTTGGCGGGAGCGGAGCGGTGAGTGCACGTCGCCCTGTGTCGTAGTGCTAAGTCATTCTTTGGCTTGTTTTTTTTCCCCTTTTCTGCCCCTTTTGAACGGTTCCACTGAAGCAATGGATGCATTGTGTCAAAAAAAGCAGGCCGGATATGGGCCTCTTGTGTCAGCCGATGCACCAGCCACAGGCTTGGATGTGTGTGTGTGTGTGTGTGTGTGTGTGTGTGTGTGTGTGTGTAACAGAGAGAGAGAGAGAGAGGAAGGGTTTGTTGATGACACAAGGACTGGTTCTGTGTTTTTCCTCCATAAAGCATGTTAAAAAAAAAGCGTGATGGTGTTGTTTCCTGACTGCGTGGCTCTGCACATGACAGACATCAGTTAGCTTTAATTTAACACGAGTAAACAACACATTTCTGATCAATAATGGAAAGCAATAATATGGCTCTAGATGAATATGAAGCACCACACAGATCAATTGAAGCCTGTGCAGCCTTTTTGTATTGGATTTCCCTTTTGTTCGCAGATTAAATGTGGCAAAAGAAAATCTGCCTCATGGTGAGACATTTTTCAACTTTTTCACAATCGTTTAATTGAGATGAAATGAAAGTCAATTTACTGTGAAGTTTATTTGTCTGCTCGTCATTAAAAGGACAATGAAACAAAATGTGATTTTCCATTTCTCCCTGACGCAGCACACTCTTTTCTTTTGCAGCATCATTCAGATAATTCCTGTTCATATTCCTTTTGATTTTGAGGTTAAAAACAATAGTTTGTCTTCATCCTGGCGGCTGTTTTGCAGGTTAAGGTCGGGCAAGTTCGAATAATACAAGATCCCAGAGTTCAACACGAATACCAGCCTTCAACGACAAGATTCAACAAGAAAACAACAAAAGATAGAAAGTGAGTTTGTTACAAAGTTCGGTTTCTTGAAAATCTGCCCAGAGGAAGCGCTCTTACCAAAACAAATCAATAAAGGATCTCTGAAAAACAAAATAAACATCAAATTCTTATTTCTGGTAACAGTCAGTTGATCACCTCTCGTGCACTTCATGGACTTTGTGGGTAAAGTGTCTGAAAGTGCAGCTGCAAGCTGAATCATCTTTTTTGTTGATTTTTCTTGAAAAAGAAAAAAATGCTAATTTCGATCGATTTAGCATCTAAATCACGACACCACTATTTGTTGACCTTGTATCTAGATATGTAAACTGAATCATCAGAGAGAGATACAAGATTGATACAGGTTTAAGTATTGAACTGCAGTCGCTGCCCTCTCAGTGCTGCACACAGAGAACATGAATAGACAGATTCACTTATTCGAATAAGAAATATAACACATGCAATGACAATAAAACAGCCTATATAAAAGTAGCAGTGGCAGTCACTTCCAGCAGTAGTATTGTTGAAGCAGCACGTATTTATACTACTTATATACCTGCAGTTTGAGCTTTATCTGCATTGACTGAGAGATTTCCTTTGGGGTTTATCAGTATAACAATAAAGACACGAAACTGATGTTTTGATTCCCGCCGGGGGTCCAGGCCACTGCTGCAGCTAGACTTCAGACAAACACTGCTAGTCTGGACAAACACTAACAGAGACCTTCAATAAGATCTCCAAATAAAGCACCAGGAGCTCTGTCCACACCTCGATATTGCAGCTATGCTATGGAAACACTGGCGTATAAACCTCAGCCTTATTGAGCCCTTCCCTGCTCCTCCGGGCCGGTCAACATGTTCAATCAATGTTGAACACATCCCGACCAGAACGCCATTCATTACCAGACATTATAAGTAACGTTATACCTCGGCTTTAAACACGGCCATCGACCTGGGGGCCAGTTAATGATAGAAAAATGATATCATTTGCTGCAATGTTCCTTCGTAAGCTGACCCCGAAAACCAGACGGGGGTCTCTTCATCTTGACCACGTCGGCTATCGATTTCCACTGAGGATAATGACTTTTTATGTCTGTAATATATGAGGGGATGTTTGATGTAGGCTGATCTGTTTGCTCACCGTGGCCCACTTTCATTGCCATTGTCAGGGGAGTCATACGGCGGAGGGCGAGAGGCGAGTCACTCTGGACATTGCTTCGCAGGCACTCGCCTCTCATTTCAGCAGCGTGCATATCTGCAGCCTGGCTTTGTTTGCAGCCGCGTTCACTGCTGAATATTTATGTTGTTTGAGTCGTATTGTGTGATTTATTCTAGCTAATCGCATCACAAGTGTTAAAATAAAGGTGCACTGTGTCTTTATTAGGCACCGTAATTACAGCTTGTGCTGCAGAAAAGTGTAATTTGTTTTGGATTATGTTTAAATCAATCTTTGTGGAAACTTAATGCAATTAAATTTTTCTACGATGAGGTAACCATGAAAGAAAACTTACTGGAAAATCAACAGCATGAACATTTTAAATAATGTGTTCTTTGGATGGAGTTCTTATGCTTTTTATCCCGAATACAAGTTTGATTATTTACTTTTTTAAATTAAGTTTATGCACATTTTCAATCTCGTCAGTGCTTATTCACCAGGTTCATTGCTTTGATTACCACAAAACAGAACTAGTGTGGAAACTTTGGCTTCAGATGTTTCTCTGAAACAATACAATTATCTCCAGTTATAGATTTGGATCTGATTTCTGATGTGACTGGCTGAGTTGTTTCTATCATGTGAACAATATTGTACAAGTAATCAGCCCAGGGGTGAAGGATTTGTTCCTTCTATCGTCTGGGTGCTGTGACGCTGACCTTTGACCCCCCGGGCTATCGGTTGCTTGTAATGTTTGTGATCTAGGAAATTAATCTTATTCTACTTTTCACACTTATTTTGAGCAGCTGTGGGGAAGACCTTCACTTATTGAGATATGTGAAAATACTTTTTAGTAAAATCAACGGAGTGTCTATATCATTGACTCAATCAACACAATAATGATGCACAACTATATTCAGGATATGAGGGAAAATATGTTTTTCTGTTCGAGGTGGAAACAGAAAATTTGCTGTGAAAACTGCTGAGATATGGCTACACATGGCATGTTGTTTTTTTATTATTTCATGTTGAATTGGTGGGCAAAGTGAATTTTCTCGTTGAAATGAAAAAAGAATCACAAACAGCTCCATTTGAATGTTTTGAAAAAGACATAAAATGTAATATCTTTGCATTAAAATGTCTGAAAACAACCAGACCTTGGGGATAATCTAAGGACACAACTCAAATATAAAAATCAAACCTCCAGAAGTCTGTAATTTTACTCAAGGCGACCTGACGCTTTAACTTCCTAGGAGAAAGTGAGGCTAGAGGTCATCTAACAACACTAAACATATTGTTAAAAAAACTTTAAAGCATAACCTCGTCTGTGAACATTTGTTGTTTAACAACCAGACAACAACTCCCATGATGCCACACGACTTACAGGATGTCTTTTGTTTTAATTCAGAGACTCCAAGTGGCAGGAAATGACACCCTGTGCATTTATTTGAATTCATCTGTCTGTCCGTTGGTTGGTCGACACAATTAAGGCTTTCACGAGAATATTGCAAGGTTGAAATCCAAATGTAGATTATTGTTTTGCTGGAGAACAAACAGTATTTAAGATCCGAGTAGTGTCTGAATATCTCTCTGTTGAATTGCTTATGGCCTTAACGATCTCCACCAATCAGAGTGTTGGAACAGCCTGCCTGAGAAGCAAAACCCAGGGCAAGAAGTTCACAACACTCTGAGTATAGACTAATAGCTACAGCCAAATGCAATGGCTGGACGAACATGAGGAAAATCTCTAGTTTGTTAAGGAATTAATGATGATTTTAACAATTACAGCGCAGGTTAAACAGCCTGTGAAAGCCGTTTTGACGTTGACCTATCGCCCACAGTTCAGAGGCAGCGCCGTGTCCAGCAGCGTCCACGAGGTCACGTGGTTGTGACCTTTTCTGAAGGGCAGCTGAGCTGAGAGAAATTAGCCCGGGAAGGATGTGGATAATGACGACCCTGCAGTGTGGCTCAGCACCCGCGCTCTTACCAAAGACAAATAAAGAATAAACACAAACCATGCACCCACCCACGCCTCCCTCTCAGGGTTAATGGACGCATGGATTTTTTTTTTTTTTTCTCTTTTGCCGTCCAATTTATCTCTTTCTTATTGGCATTACCCTTTTGCCTCGGTGCTCGGGCAGCGGAGGGGGGGGGAAGGGCGGCTGAGCGAAACCCGAGACAGTAATGAGATTTCGCAGACGTTGCACCATGTAGAATTTCTGATGATCATATTACATTTTGTCGATAACCAACAGAACGTATTAAATCAGGCCTAGCACTGGATCAAGTGGCGTGATTACATGACCCACTTTGATACGTGCTTTGTTAAAGTGGAGATATACGCGTTTGGCCCCCGTTTTTCTTCTTGCAATCAACCCATTAGATTAGATTGTCAGTAAAGCATTACTCAATAATATCGTCTCATCTGTGAAGATAATATGGTGAAGACAGAGACAAATATGACACATATTTTTCAGCTGAAGGGGGATTTTAAAGGTGCTTTATTTCTTTTCTGTGGTGAATGATAACAGCAATGTGCCCCAAAGATGTCAGGCTGTCTCTGAATAAATACTCAATTATCAACACAGAAGTATTGCATTTCATGTATGGAAGGCATGTTCATCCTATTTTACTGTTTGTCTGCTCAATGAGTTGCAATGAAACTAAAATTGGTCATAAAGAAATAAAAACACACATTTTCTACAGATCAGCTGTAAAGCTTCAACATATTCATGGTTTGCAGAAATGTACATTGCCATCACTTATCTTTGCACCTGGGTTAAAATACCAACTAACATTCAATTATTTAGGCCAAGGTCCAGCTCTGATGCATTATAAACTGACATGTTTTATCTGCACACTGCAACACAAACTCACTCCCAACTTGTCGAACACAGCAGCTTGGTCAGTAGCTTCAAACTCTGATGCTCTATCTGCCCCTCTTGCGTCAGTTTTGCAAGTGAATGTCTCTGCGGTCAAGTTAGTTATAACAATTAATATGCAACGTCCAGTTAGACTTTCAAAATAAAGCTTGCTGACACAGGTTCATATTATGACATATCCTGACATTTGGACGGTAATTGTATTTGTGAGACGGCTGCTGTGTGGTTGGGTTTAGGTACCAAAACTACTTTGTTTGGTTTCAGAAAAGATTATGTATGTTACACACCATTTTACGTAATTTAAAATAGCTTACAAATGACTCTTCTGGACGCAGACAACAGTCTCCAGGGGGAAAGTCTCGTGTATGACCCACTCAACCCCCTGACCATCCCATGACTCGCACTTTTCAAGCTCTTCACACTGCTGCACAGCAGAGGCAAGAAGAAATCTGTGACGCGTTGTAAATAAGAACGTGTTGGTACAGTGGATAATGTTAATGAGCAACTTTGATACCGGGGTCCAGGTTTAACATTCAACATGTTTTTATTGAATAAAAATCCATTTTAGGTTTTAAAGCAAGATTGCAGTTTTGGTTAAATATCAAATAGGCAAACACATCTTTTCTGGTTTCATTGTGATTCAAAGTAGTCGTATACAAATATAATGTACTGAAGAAGCTTTAAATAACAGCCCAGCTACTAAATGGACAAATAATAAAAGCTTGCAAATAGAAAATGGAGCTCCAGTCTGATCTGTAACTGGAATTCAAGTTGCTTCAACTTTTTGTAGCTGTACGCTCATTAAAGTCGGGCATATAGCTTTCAGGAAAAGTTAGTTTAACATGCACATTTTAAGAGTTTACACAGGAAGGCCAACACAATCACACAAACCAACTCAAATTTTAAGAATGTCTTAAACATCCTTGATAATAAATAAATAAAAGTATCTAAATTTCTCTCCATATGGCTCCTTTAAACTACCCAGCTGCTGCTTCATTATTGATTTTATTGAGGCCTGGTGGTTATACAGCCGCACAATAACGCTCGCTATCTGTCACCAGCCAGACGCATTGAAATAAGCAGGTAATATCTAGTGGCTTTTTTTCTTTTACAGGCACATTACTGTAATAATTCTGGAGTGCCGTATATTGTTTAGTGCAGTGTTGTTCTGCTCATATTGCTCCCTGCTCCAATTTGACAAAGCCACTTAAGCTACTCCATGTTCACAGTCATTTCCACTTGGCCTAGAGTGGATTTAATGCCACTGGAAATTAAGTGTGCAGGGTGACATCATCATGCTGCTTCTGTGTATGTGTGTGTGCTTGTGTGTGTGTGTGTTTTCTTTGGTCCTGAAGTGTGTTTTTTGTGCCAGTTTCTGTGCGACTGCCTGCTTTTGTGCGTGTTCGTCCCTGTGTGTGTGTGTGTGTGTGTGTCTAACATGGTGAGGCCTGTGGATTTTTATAGAGCTCCGGCTCTTAAGGTGTGTAAAATCCGTGGCCAAGTCCATGACATCATGACGGATGAGTTAATCATATCAAAGTTTCATTGGATGAGTCACATGGGGCGCTAAAAACCTGCTGGGATTCCCGCTCGCTCCCACTGAATGTGGTACAGTGTGTTATATTTGGTCTAGATTTATTCTGAGAAAAATAAAAAAATAAAAAGATAAAGAAAGAGTCACCCTGCTCTTTTGGAAGTGAGCTCACAGCAAAGAAGAGGCATAAAATCAAAAAAAAATTAATTAATGTGGGCTTGGCACAGACGCCATAAAAAGTTAGTTTTCTTAAATCTTTTTTTAATTGCCCCTTAAAACAGATAAAAGTGATGAATGAATAAGAGCAAACGTGACATATTTGTATAACAACAGTAAAGTATCCAGACTACCTTGATGATAAAACGCCGCGTCCATTAACACAAAGGACTGTGAGATGTAAAGTTGTTCCTCCTCCGCCGCTGTCAGGCTGCAGTCGGTCTCCAAACACATTAGTTTATGTAGCCACCATGAGACCGATTTGCTCTTAATTGGAAACTGAATGTATTGCACTGCATTACATCATATAACAATGGTGGGGTTATTGCTGGACTGTGTTAACATAATTGAACATGGACCTCTTGTATATCGACCAACAAGAGAGGACGGTTTTAAAGGTTGAGATGAAAAAAAAAATGAGGTTTAGGATCAGTTCAGGGTAAAAGTTGAAGTTGGATGTGCAGCTGCGATAAATTGGGTTATTTCAGTTCATTCTTACAATCAGGATCCTCAAAAGTATAGAAATACAAGTAATAATAACAATAAGAGATCAAAACCTTGTGTACTTACATGCATATACATACAGACATGCACACATACGTAAACACAAGCGTGATGCAAAGACAGAAATTAGGCATGATAATCAGTAAGGACGACCAATGAGAAAAAGGGCTCCGTAATTTTGGTACATATTCAGGTGCCAGGCGATGCAGGAACATGTATGTAATTAATACATTTTGTAACTGATTCTGTATTTTACTAGAAGCCAATGAAGGGAGGCACGTTTAACACTTTTTCCCCCCCTGGCTTTTATTAGAGACAGGCCATTGTTGTTTAATTGCTAATTTAAGGACAGTTGCAGTTGACAAATGTGACTCTGTAGTACTAATCGCGAGAATAAATGTCAGCGATGTACATTTCTACAAAACACAGATATGTTCACACTTATCACGGCTGGAAAATTACATATATTGATAAAAATATCCAGTGGTTTCACGATTACAGATCTATTTTGTGCGTACAAATGTTAAAACCCAGTCTCACCCAGCTGTTCTGCCGCCACCATTTCCTACTCCTCCTGACATGAAAGTCATCTCACACACTCGTAATGTGAACATGATATGAGACGTATTGTAGAAATGTTGATAAGATGCATCTGGTTCTGCAGAAACACTCAACATCTTATTCTGGCAACTGGACTGAATGATCACAATGAGAAACCAGAACAACAACGAGAACGTGTGAATAGATTACAAATTGATAAGAGAGTCCTTCATGGTTGCAGCTTGTGTTATGACAGCATCAATCTTCATACACAGTTTGTGGCGGCACCATTATTGAAAATAGAAAAATCAGGATACCAAACAACTTCTAGCACCAACTGTTGGGCCTGTGGAGATGAGAGCCTCCAGCATGTGTCTTATATCAACACTGTGTCAAACAGAATTCATATTTCCCACCTGGCATGAAATCCACCTCTGTAAACAGTCAACATATTTACTGTACTCGCGTCCATTGAGATTTTGATCTCTTTCACTTAGAGTCTGTCACAAAGTCAGAACAAAACAACGGAACAAATCGTACATGTTTCCTCCCGACAGCCCGGCTTTTACACACAGGTGTTTACTCTTTCATTCACTGTCAGCAGGAAATCTCAAACAACTTTGGATGTGATTTCCTGAATTTTTCTGGTGATGGATACACTTTTTCGGCTGACGAACAAAAACACTTCATTAAGATTTTGGGGAAAGAGCAAGATCAGGGATATTAAAGTGATGATTTTAATCAAATTACAAAAGTTCAAAGTGAAGTGAATTTAGTTTTTGGGAGCGACAACAACACGTTGTGCGGTGTCGGCTGAGACAAGTTTACCCTGAGAGTTTTCTTACTGGTAGGTTACCCTGATAGGTTTAGTTTGCATGCGCTTCCTGTTGATGTGTGGTGTCACGTTATTACAAGCTACAAGGCTGCGTCTGTTGGTACATTTCCAGCTGTTTTAGTGGTGCCAAAACCTGGCTATTTTTCATGGGAAGTCTCCAGGCGGTTTTGTGGTGACCGAAACAAGCAAATCATGATGTTTTCCCAAACCCTTAAGTGTTTATTGTACCGAAACAGAGGCAGAGAATAAGCACAGCGTTAGAAAAAAATTTACCTAAACAAACGTAAATTTATGTAATTTTGAACTTATATGTGGTTTTGCAGAAAGGTTTTGGTTGAAAATGGATCAATCCTCTACATTTTACAGTTAAAAGCTTTGTACAATAAAATCATTTTTCTTATTTTCTGTGTCTACTTTTAATGTATATATGCTGGACATCATCTCTGAACTACATTCTTCAAACACTGAACAGGCCAACTGGATGTATCTGGAGGATCTGGCCTACCGTAGCACATCATCTCCCAGGTCTGAGCCTCTCGGGCACACAAACAAACCCTTCACAATTCACACTCAGCAATGCCCTGACCCTGCATTACTTTCTTACTCTATCCAGCCAGCATCTGCTGCTCAGTGAGTCAGCTTCCTATCAGCCGCCGCGGCCCGGCTCACTCTGGCATCCAGGAAAGAGTGTTAGGCACAGATCCCCCCCTAAGCTTAGCAAGAACTGCTGATCTCATCCAGCTACGCTTTTGTTTCCAGTAACAGTCGAGATAGTGTGTTTCAGTTTCCCTGGGTGACTGCGGGAGCTGTGTGTGTGTGTGTGTGTGTGTGTGTGTGTGTGAAAATCAGCCAAAGTTAGCTGTGAGGGGGGAGTGACAGGAGGATAAGCTTCCACAGAAGTCTGACTAAAAGTAATATTGTTTGCGTCATAACTCACATTACAGTGTGGCTGTTGTTTTACAGTATTTGTGGTTAAAAAAGCCAGGCTCTGTTTCATTTTATCTTATCTTTGTGCATGAAAGACTCGGAGCACAGCCTTGCAGAGCTGACTGAAAAGGTAGGTTCTTTGTAAAACGCTGAAAAGCCGTGATATTCAACAGCTTCAAGGGAGTCAAATGCCACAAGAGATTTATTAGCAACGAGGGAGGCAGAAGAAGAGCTCATTTCAACAGAAGCTTTCATAAAAAAAAAGGTGCTGTTTGGGACATACTAAACAGAAAAGAAAAAAAAAATCAATATCAAAAGGAAGAAGGGACAGAAATGCAGCCTAGCAGCAGCTGGAGAGATAAAGCACTCTGAGCCTCAAGTGTTCACACACAGGATTTACTTCCATATATGAAGTCTGCATACAGATGTAGATGTTGCACGTGTCCATTTTTAGACACAGTGCTGTATGTGCAGAGAGGCTGCGCGTGGCTACAACACCCCAATTAGGAATTGTTTACAGAAGTCCTGCAGCACTGATACAACGCAGACTTACATCCGTCCCACCTGCTGCCGCAGAACCCAACAGAACTGATGCATCATATAGCTGCGCAGATTACAAAGGCTTTAACACATCTGGTCTCTTGGTGGACGCGTCTGACTCAAAGGTCACCAAAGCAAACTGTCGTCCCGGGTGACTTTATGTTAAGTCATGTTACAAAGTCTCCAATTATTATGTAGAGACATGTTTGACACGTTTTTTACATGGGAGACTCGAGGTACGTCCCAGCTAAAGAGACCACTAACACTGTTGCACACATTTTCACCCTCAGTGGACAATAATCACGCCCTGATAAACACCGACTGAACTGAGTATCAGATACATTACATGACAGCAAAGGGTCAGAAGGCTGCTGGTTCCTTTAGTGTTTCTCCCAACTGTAAATTCCCATTTGAACAGCATCCTCCATCCTCAGTGTCCCTCAACATGGTTTTGTTAAATAGGCGTTAATGAGAAGGGGAAAAAATTAAATGAAATGAAGAATTTTAGTTTGAAACATTTAAAAACATGAAGTAGAGTGTGAAGAAACAACAGCGTTGTTATGCCGATAATGTCTATGCACTGCGTTGCAAGGATCACCACTTCCGTTAGCATGCTAACCAGCTAGCCGGGGTCCATCCTGTCCCGTAATATCACCTGTACCAAAACAGAGACGATAGTCCGATAGCTATGCCGGCGACGAATTCACCACTTTTCAGAAGCCCTCTGAGCTTTTAGCGTACTGAATGAAGAAAATGAACTCAGAAATAAATAATTTCCTAATTAAACAGAAAATACCAACCTTACACCTTCTGAATTCAAGTTGTGCCTCTTTTGAATTAAATCCTGAATTCAGTGAATATGATGAGAAAATATTCAGTAGCTCTGATATGCTACCGGCCATATTTAACAAATGACGCCCTAAATGAGATGAAATACAACGTGTTGTTTGTTTCACTTTCTAGGTATGTGTGAGTGTATTTTAAGAGGTTTTTGGTCAAAAATAGAGGGATACTTGAAGGAAAAACAAAATGATTACCAAGCAAAGATTTACAGTAAAACACAACTTTAAAAAAAGGGGGACTAATTAAATAGAAACCACAGAAAGAAAGCAACATCTGGAGGATATCCAGCGTGCGCTTGAATGCTCCAAAAACAAAACACAACAGCAAAAGCAAGTGAGGTTTTCCTGGGTCCTGTTACGTATTCTGGGTTAGCAGCAGAATGAAATCCCCTGGGCCTTGACCTTACTTTAACTCAGCTGGAGAAGTTTCATCATGTAAGCTCTGCAGCTCCTAATAATCTCCCAGCATTCAACAGCGATGTAGAGCACCAGAGGCAGAGCGAGTCTGGGTCACTGAGTCTCTTTCCAAGCACCACACAGTTACTGTAAGCATGACTAAACCCCTACCAGAGAGATACCAACAGTGAGTCCCCTCGGCTCGTCTTCGCAGGAATAATTCCCCAAAGCCTCGTACTCCTCACTGTGGGCCTCAGACATGTGTAATTAGGTATAAAATACAGCTGTGTGGAAGGCGGGGCGGGCCAGCGCCACTGTAGCACTGAGGGGAGCTGAGGCTCGGGGCCGTAGAGCCTTGAGCTGCCAGTGCACAGAGACAATTAGGTCCAAATGAAAAATTGATTTCCACTCATACTGAATGGATGTTAAAACAAAGCACGTAATAAATACCATCTGGTGACAGACGGGAGTGCTGGCCACAGCAGACGAAGCCCCTTGTTAGCCTCGGCAGCGCCAGCATATCGATCGCTCGCGGTGACAAAGGCGACTCTAAACGGGGCCTAGAAGATATATAATTCAATAAACATATCAGGAGGCTTTAGATTGTACGTGGCAACACTGGCATACCGGTGCCGCCTTTAACGTGTTCTCGTCGGTCAGTCTGTTTGGTTGGTCGGCTGGCAGTCCGCCAACGATTGATGGACTGAACATGAAGCTATCATGGATCAAAATATTGAGTTATGCACCAAGGCCGCGCTGTGTTGTTCCAGGCAGGATCGCTTATATGAAGTTGTGCTGCGATGACATTCAGCAATTTAAAAAGCGTTTATTCTTATGGGCTACTGAACATGTTGGAAGTCAAACACGGGGTCGCAAGAGCATTTAACCCCTCAAAAATCGAAGTTTTCAGGGATTGTTAGCAGTTAACGTTTCTTCAAACCGCAGATATGTCTGAGGTTGACATTTGCACCAGACGTGGCAGATTATGTTCACATGATATGCTCTTTAGCCACATCAGGATGCAGTGGGGAGGTTATTACAAGGCTGGTAAACCGGCGACCGCAGTTCGAGTCCATGGGGACGATTCGAGCCATTTAAGTGGCGACCAAAACCAGCTATTTCTCACATGAAGTTGGACCATCTCCATCAACCAAAACAAGTATTTTAAGCCAAACCTTGATGTTTTTCTAAACTTAACCAAGTGATTTTTATGCCTTTACATAAGCAGAGCATAAGCACAGTGTTAAGACAAAAGAAAAATTGAAAATTTGAACTAATCGAACAAAGAAGCAAACTAAAGACACTTTAAGTTTGAACTTATCTGTGGTTTTGTGTAGTTTATGGGGCAAATAACGCGTCATGTTGCCTGTCTGGCACCATTACAAATACATTATCTATTAGCTCAGTCCAGCTCGTCACTAAAGCAGTATGATAAACATTTATTAAGAGAAATCCGATAAACACACCAAGTTTTTTGCCCAATAATCTGTTTGATTCGGTGCATATACACCGTTAATCTGGTATCTTTCGCTTTTTTCCATCTGGGCATGTGTAAAAAACTTAAAAGAAACCGGATGATGAAGAAGGACCGCATTACTTTGCATGTTTTGCAAATCTAACAAATCCCACAGAAGCCAAGCCAAGCCATGCCATGCTGACAGGGTGTTTTGGAAAAAATACAACAAAAAAAAGACAGTTCTACATCATGTACTCGAACTAATCCAATCAAGTCGTAAACCCATTTTTTCCATTATCGCATTACTAAAGTGCATGTAAACACGTTAAATCAGATTATTATCGTAACCTGATTATTCCCAGTTATTGGATTACTGTGGTCACGTAAATGTGCTCAGTGGGTCTGAAGAGGTCCGAGACACTGGGACCGGCTCGTCCAACTTCAATGTTTCTGGCCTTTTCCTTCCAAGATGTCGACATACTGACATCGGCTCTGTTATATTGTGTCCGTATGAGTCGTGACAGCGTCATTGTGAGCCACAATACCTAAACTAACCCACAGCAGGTAGGTTTTATGCAATGATATAAAAGGAAGAAGCTCAGCGCAACCTCACAGGTGTTTGCAATTATTCTGGTAATTAATGACCTCGTTACTCAAGTACTCGATGGGTGGAGCTCTGCTGGGAATCACCTGAAATCACTGTGTACTAATGAAGATGACTCAATCAGGTTAAATAAGTAAAAACCTGAGTTTCCATATGAATATTGTAGGACTAAATGATTTTTTTAAAAAGTAGATTTTTCTCTCATGAAAGAGCTCTCAGAATAAAATACTTTCTCTAAAATTAAAATGTATTTTCACACAAGATGACGACTAGTGTGAGAGAAGGTTAATAAACCTGCCTGCTGTGTCGAGGTTAGGGAAGAAAGAGGAGCTCTGGTTGGTGGCGAGTGAGTCATACGTTTCATTTTACTTTCAATTTATCAGGAAAGCAAAAAACGATTTGAAGCTCAAGTGGTGTGTTACCGGAAAAAACGCCAGGCATGAGCGTGCGTAAAAAACGGATAAAAAGCAAAAATATGCTGGGTAACGAGGTTAAAAATCAGTGTGAATAGGCACATTTTCATCGGCAGTATTGGATTAAAAAGGAATAAAAAGGGGTCAGTGTGAAGTAAAAGCTGTTTTGCTGAAGCTGTTTATCAGCTGACATTTTTCTGTGTTGAATCTTTTTCCACATCAAAAAAAAAGCACTTGTCTTTGTGCCATCACTGTAAAAAAAATTGAAGAGGGTCTTTCTTTTTAAGCATCTCCTTCAGACTTCAGCCCTCCGCTGAATCTGAAGAGAGATTTCTCCCTTGAAGCGATGCAGAAGAGTGTGATAGCATCACTAATCTTACAGGGCTTTGTATGCACTTAGTACACCTCAGTAAATCAAGAGTGAGCATAGATCTTCAAAAGAGACAGATGGAGAGAGAGCGGCAGAGAAAACAGAGACAGACGGCAGGAAACAGAAAGGAAATGGGATAGACGAGACACGAGGCGAGGGACGGACGGAGACGGACGCGGCGCAGATACGAGGGAGAGAAAAGCAATTAGACAATGAGAAGGAAAATTACAGAGAGGGAGAGAGAGACGTTCAAACACTAATTACAAAATGGGTGAATGTTTATTTCAAGGAGCCTTTTGAAAAAATATTGGCACCGATGAATTTGTGGCAAAGGATCTAAAACGCCTGCGTGACAACAAAAGAGAGATTCAATGACAAACAGAATAATTCTGACGAGCTCGGAAATGTTCATATTTGACGAATTTGATGTCGTTTTTATGCAGAAATGCTGAAAATCTTTGTCTCAATGAAGCAGATAAACAAAATAGTAGGAAGACAGAACAATAGAGAGGAAAAGCTCATTTATCCAGACGTGATTAAAAGCCTCTGAAACATCTCACCTCATAACAAACAGAGAACGTGAAGCACTATATATCTGTATAAGTCTAATTAAATACTTTGTTCCTCTAATCTGCTCCACAGCTCATCTACAGACTTCATCAGGCTTGCTTTTTTTTAAATTGAGATGCTTTCATCGAGCCCTTTGAAGGTCTCTCCATTTTCATCTGTTGTATTTTTCATTCAATAATATCTGTAAAGCAAACCAGCCCCGAAAACTACTATTTAAAATAAGTTTTAGACACAGAAGTATATTGCAAAAGCATCCAAATCTCAGTGGCCAAAGAACCAAACTGGTTTTTTTTTTGTCTGGCTACTGTTTGACTGAAGCCAAGTGAGAGCAGCAGCAGCAGCAGCAGCAGCAGCGAGAAACAGGAAGGAAGCAATTGCCAAGTTTCTGTTGAGACCAAATTTGAAAGGCAGTCAAGACATCCTCCAAACTCCTTGACACTGGAAGGGAAATGCAAACGTAAGCACAAACTCAGGTCAGCAGACGGGACGATTTCTGCAATTCTGGCAACCCAGAGGTAGCACAGTGTGTCTGATACATCGCTCAGTGTGCCAGATACTAGCCATGTTGTGATAGCTGGAATTATGCAAATGAAACCAATCTCTCGTCACTCTATATTTATTTTAGGAGAATGCTTCACAACTCCATCCAACAATCCAGTGGCAGGAATAACAAGTTGGCGATGTGTGTTGCTGCAAACCACGGACATGTTGGAACTTGATAGGTTACGTTTGGGTAGGTTTTTAGCCACAACCACGACCCAGGTTAGGGTCGGGAAAAGGTCATGTTTTGGTTTGAAGTCCTGATGTCTCATTAAGATATCCAGTGGTTTCACACAGTCTCGAACAGTGGTCTCTGGCTTGGACGTCCCCTTGACCTCCTGACATGAAAGTCAGTTTATAGACATAAAATATGAATGTGATATGATACGTAGAAATTTGAATGTATCCACTTTGCAGGTCATACTTGCATTTTACTCACCTGTTCAATAAATGCAGTTGTTTGGATTGAAAATAATTAAATTTTGAGCCAATTAAGAAAAATAACATTTAACTTTGAAGTACTCTTCTTCTCACTCAGCGCTTGCTGGAGATGTATTGCGCTAAAACAATACATAACCAATGGTCAACTCTCCTTGTGACCGTTTTTAACATAACCACGACCGAACAACATCTAATGTGGCGATTACTGTAGAAAAACCATGACAGAAGCCTGTTGACATGTCACATGAGATCCTTAAATTTGCCTGAGCGATTATCAGTAAACTCTCCACAGCATACATTTTAATGTTACCTCTTGTAAACAATACTTATTAGTTACTAATATGATTGCACATTTTAACAGCACTGTTCCAACAAAGCCACTTTAAAATCTGTCTTTTTCTGCTGCAATGATCACAAAAACATGTGACTGGATAGACTGTTAGTAGCAACAGGTGGAGTCAATAATGGGTAATTATGCTCATTTCATCCCGTTTTGAAGCAGCAGAAAGGTAAATTGTTCCACGTTGTGAATGTGGCATCAACATCCAGTGTACGTGGAGATACTCGTGGTTTTCAGGATAAAGGAGAGACATGAAAAATAAATCGCTACAGTTTATTTCTGACATCCCCGACAGTTGTTGTTGTCAGTGCAGTACGTTGAAGAGAGACAGTGCTGATTCTACAAACTGCCAAAATTAGAGCCACCTGCCTTAATGCTCACATGGGATGTCGAGGGTGTGTATATAACCCAATAAATCACATCAGCTCTCTGCCTCCAAAGTATTTGTATTTAATGAAATACGTATTTTATTAATCCATCTGGAATGTGGGTGTAGTCGGCTCGAGGATGACATCAACTTAACCTTCTTGCACGATTCTGCCTTTATGCGGCAAAAACGTAAGTCTTCCCGCCTGCAGGCTCATTATTCTCACTCGTTAGTCACTTGTCCATCCTTTTCACATTTAGAAACGCTGATGGCATCCTGAAGTCGCAGCTCAACTAAAATCTGCTGTTGTGCACGCATGGCATCTTTTTGTGGTCACTCACAAACTTGCTCTGGAGGCTCCAGATGATTTGGATCACCTCATGATTAAGGGCCTGCAGCTGTCGGAGTTGGAGGGTGGAGGGTGGAGTTAAACACATGTGTAAAGACACTGGAGCACAATGAGGAAGACACATGAGGGTGAAAATGACTTAGAGCCTTTGGACGTGAGTTTCTTTTATTTTTTGTTTAAACACCAGAAATCAGGACCACAATCTCTGCCTTTTGCTGGTGCATGTCACCACCAGTGTGGAGGAGACAATGGAGGTGAAGGCTAGAAAAGGGAAAAAGCGAAGAGAGAACATAGTAAAAGGAGAAAACCCCGAGAGGAAAGTGGGACTAAGGCGCTGCAAAATTACAGATATGTTCATGAGCGAGGGATATAGTGTTCAAAATAGAATAAAATAAAAACATGAACATGCTAGGGTCGCTCTCAGCGTGCCATCATATCACAACTACCCTTGTCGAGATTCATCATCATCATGACGTCGAAACTTAATCAAGATCTGTAGAAAAACAGATGTGTCTGCTTGAAATGACGCAAAATAAAAAGCTTTGGCAGAAGTATCTCCAGTTACTCAGAACCGTTAGAGATCCCAGAGCGTCACGATGATCAACACAAGTCCAGTCACAGTTCTGAGAAAACGCAAAAGTGCAAAACAAACACCTCTTAAAACTGCACACAAATTATACATTCTTACAGCCTTACTCATGGAAATGCGGTTGGGAACTCCAGAAAACTGAAGACCATCGACTGTTTTTCAGCATTTTGGATGTAAAACTGAAACTAGATTACTAAAACTACTCCAACAAACGGTGACAGCATGAGTCTGTCGTGAATGTGGGTCCTGGCCTGAATTATCATTCCAGTCCAGCTCTGGTTGGGTGTCTAAAATAAGTTTTATGATACTAACTGCCACATTATTGCGCCAGGAAGTATAATGCAATTCTATATATTAAATGGGGTGGTAATAAAGTGATGCCATAGTCGTCTGATTTTTAATCTTTTAGTCTTGTTTTTCCTATTTTTCGAACGAAAACAAGGTGCTTCAAACTGTTCCATTGTTTCCCCTTCATACAATAGCAATACTCCTTTTCCACAACAAAAAACTAATGTGTGCATGTGTGTGTTCGTGGTGGCACTTTTGAAAATGATGCATCATTACTACTAAAAGATGTTAGAGGCTAAAGTTAGGTATGTTCTTGCCGAAATTGCCTTTCAGCTTCAAAACATCGCCTCGGAAACATTTACGAGAGTCGGGACACATGTTTTTCTTCCACTCTGCTGCAGAAAGCTGTGGTTGTTTTGGTGTTATACCGTTTTGAGGATTACTGCACCAATTTTTTTAAGCACAATACTGAGAAATGTTAACATTAACATTAAAAAAAACAAAACAAATGTGCCTACGAATGCCACACTAGCGAGTTCTTCCATGTGTCATCTCAGGGGACATACGAGTCTCACGATGAACCTGCGTGATGGATCATTCGTTAATGAGCTGGAGGTGGAGGGAGCACCAGTGGAAGAAGCCAGGATTGCCCTCGGGACTAAATGAAAGTGATACTGAGTAATGGATAACATGTTTGTGACGGAGACTGACAGACAGAACCACAGGCATAATGGGAGAAATGTTTGCAGACGCGTACAGGAGGGAAAACCAAACACCTCTGAGTGACGCCTGCTATTACAGTCTGTTGACTTGCTGCTGTTTTTTTTGTTCTGCACCAAGCTGCAACTGTAACATACCTGTTTAATGAATTCACTATAAATCCATCATCATGTTTAGTGTTCACTTTGTGTTGTCACTTGTTTTTTTATGTATTTTGAAGCCTGAATGTCACTTTGGGTCCTGGCATCTAATGCAATAAGTCTAATTGCTACCCAGTGACAGTAATTTGAACCAAGATGTAATAGCAATGCTGAATCATGATGTTCTTGCCAAGAGGAAACTCCTCTGCATGTGGCAATTTTCGAGTGTAATCCCATCCAGGTTGCGTTTGCCCTTTTCCGTAAAGTGCCAGGAAATGATCAAACACGAGGGTGCTCTTGACGCCATGTGAACGCAGCGCTCTCTCAGAAGTTTTAATTACAGTAGGTTGCGGGCGGCATCATGGGAAAAAACAACACACAAGGACGATTGGATCCCATTATGGCTGCAGAAAGACGTGTTGGAACTTGTTTTTTTGGCACCCGCGGGAGCAAAAAGTGGGGGTGGGGGGCGTGTTGGATTCCCGTTAATTTCTGACTCGCATCATGTAAGACAAAGCACAAAGGACTTCTCAAGAATTATGTTGTTTACTTGAAGGTCGTATTTATTTTCATTCCTGATTCCAGAGATTGCCTGACGGGAGAGCCGATCACCAGGAGCGATGTTGTTGTGGGAGGCCGTCACAAAACACACCCGACGGTATCGCAGCTGTGATGTATCTATTCTTTGGAAGTTAGCTCGGTGCCATTAAAGTCAGTCTAAGTAATTGCAGATATTGGATGTGACCAAAGGAGGAGTGATACTCCCGGGGCGCTGTTTGTACATCGTTCAATCCTGAGCCAGAAATCAATTGAAAACAGTTCTGCAGTGAACACCCTCGGTCCCACACGCACTCCTGCAGCACGCTGTTAGGAAAGAGCCGACAATGTGTGGATGTTAGTTCTCATAAGAGCGGGCCATAAATACAGTGTGTGTGTGTGTGTGTGTGTGTGTGTGAACGGTGTGTGTTCATTTGATTTGCACTCATCAAGATGGATGGATTGTAGAGACGACAGCTCTGGAGGCTGAATGTCAAGTCCTTCACAGGGAGTATGATCACCCCGATGTTAAAGTTAAAACTGCTATGTCTTAACTGTACTAGTTCCTGACCTCTGAACCCCTGTGCACATTGATTTTTGCCATGATTCAAATATGTCTGCTGATATGCCAACACTCATACCTTGATATCTGGGTAGGTCGATCGCCAATTAACCTTTTCCAAGACCATGAAGTCTAACCATATTGATGTGCCGGTGACCGGTGTGCTGGACCTTCATCGTTTCATGGTTAACACTGTGAAACGGTCGCAGGTAAATAAGTTATGTAGCGAAAAAAAAGTCAGCGTTGACGCTCACACGGGATCCAAACAGCAGCCTCCCGGGTGTGTTTTGACCCTTTCATCCACCCCGACTGTCTCCCATATTCTGATTTTGTTGCGCTTTATCTTACCTCACCTGACGTCCTCCTTTGCTCCCGTCATAATCTGACAACAATTTGAGGTCAACACCTAAAAAATACGGTACGAGCTGCTTCCAAGAACAACTTGTGTGTCAGTTTTGTTTTCTGGTGAGGACCAGGCTGATCAGTGACGGCTGTTTTGCTGAATGTAAAAATGTTGTGTCCTTGGGCGAGACACTGAATGCCAAATTGCTTGCTGCCATCCGTATTTGAGTGTAAATGGTTGAATGAGTGAGCAGCAAGGATGAAAGCGCTATTTAAATGAAGCTATTTAGGCAGGCTTAAGGATGACATTATCATACATTACAAAACACAGAATAAACTCCAAAAATAGTTGTAAGCATTGAGATTGATGCAGCTGTTTGCAGGCGCTCAAACATAACAACTGGTAAATCTGTTAATTTCTTTGACAGAACGTCACTTTAAGTCCTCCTAGCAGCTATTCTAGCATCTTCTGTTTCAACTTAAAATGATGTAGCGACAAATATAAATATATATATTAAATAAAGGTTCAGTGGACAGATGTGTCAGACATTATACATTACAATGAAGTCTTACCCCTGAATTCCACCAGATATGTTTTCGGTCCGTGTTCGGTCCGTGTCTGATCCGCCGCTGCAGCTCCGGCAGTTATTATCGCGGGAACGATGCTGCACTCAAAACGGAGCCGGTGGGGGTTGACGGACGACCGAGCAAAACCTTAGAGGAGCTGTTCTGCAACGTACATGCAACCAGTTGAACTCCCGGGTTAAACAGGTTACGTAGTGACATGACTTCAATTTCAAAGTAAACTTTCTTTGTAAAGTTGAGGCGAAGACGTTTTGGCATCCATCTTCAGGTTTCTTCAGTTCTCCGTTTGACACGGCAAATTAATAAGAAATGAAAACTAAAGAAAGAAAAGAACAAAGACAGTATCGGCAAAACTAGTCATTAGTTCAGCTTTACAGAACAGCATTATGGCTTTGTTGTGCCAACAGGCCAAAAATCTCAAGGTATACTGTGGAGATGCAATGCCCCATGTTGACTTTGCAGGACATGAATGACTCTGCAAAGACACTGAGGTTTAATCATTTCTTTTTCTGCATCCAAGAAAAGTTTGTTTCTGTACATTCTGTCATGACTTGAGGACAAACAGATGTTGTATTAATCTATCTGGCCTGATAAGCGCTGCAGGTCTGCTCGGACTCAACCTCGACATGATTCTGACTCAATGTGACAGATATAGAAATCTTCCTGCCTGTATAGACTCCAGTATTCACTGCCGGCTACTTCCTGAGTAAAACCAAAGATGACTATCAGCTGACAACGTTTGGGTTCATGGCAGAATCACAGGTTCAGTCAGCAGTGCAGTTCAGTCTCTCCAACAACATTTACTGTTTGCCCATGAGGCACTCGCTCTTATTTTTAAAAGTGCATGTCTAACGGTGTTTACGGAGCATTTAATGTGAAGGAAGCTTGAAGGTTGTTTCATGGTTGAAAATGTCAATAATGCACCGGTGAGGGCAACAGAGGTGGTCGTTCTTTGCACTAGTGACCTTCATGAAGTGAGGTGGATATTTCTGATGTTGTTAAGATTTCCTCATTTTCTTTTTTTTTTTTAAACGAATGGACATTGTGGCCAGGAGTAATTGATTAGAAATTGGTGGTGATCCAGATCTGGGATTTCTGCCAACAGAGATGATCTTTTTCAGAGCTCCAGCTATGAAACAAATGGAGACCGAGGCTTAAATCCAAGTTTCAAGGGGAAGTTTGGAAGCGCAAGAAATCAATTTAGCTTAAAATTGATTAGATATGAATCTTGTTGTTGTTGTTTTTGCAGAGAAAGATGAATTGTGCAGCAACTGGCAAAGCTTTGTTCTTTCCTTCTTTATTTATTTTTTGAGGAAACTAGTTTAATAAAACAAAATCCACCTCAGGAAGTTTCTTCATTTTTGTTTGATTGCGCATGTTGGTCACCGATGAGCACATGATCAGAGTATCAAGGCATCCAGTCAGGGCGATTTTAGGACTTTGCTGACAGGGAAGGAAAGCTCGGTGACTATGAAGAGTGCTTTACGTAGTCCTGATCCAATAAAAAGGTGGTTTACTGCTAGAAATATCAAATGTTTCTTCATTTCATGTCACCAACCGGACGACAGCAGTGCAACTTGTTTACCAGTGACTTCATCTGTTTACTCGGCAGTGTTTAAATACACGTCTGAATTTTAATGTGCATGCTGAATCAGATCCTTCATCTTTAGTCATGTGCAAATTCTTGAATCCCCGCGGATGATTTTCACGTGATGTACAGTTCGCTGCTACATTTTATGGTTTAAAGCTCCGTTAACTGATTCTTTTGATATTTTCCGCTGAACGAAAATGACTCAGCTGAAATGCATGAGGGGGCTGCTGGCGTTCAACACACTTCAGCGCCTTTTTGGCCTCTTTCAGATAATTTTCATGCAACAAATTTAAAAATATATCTCTTTTTACAAACAAGCCCGTGCAAGCCAAGCGGTTGCCGCCTGCTCGGCACCAAACAGTAAGAGTGCAAGACGTTAACGACTTGCTGGTAAAATGAGCGTTTCACAAGCTCGAGCGAGAGACAGGTATTTTTCTCAGGAACGGGCGGAGAGCGACGAGGAGAGGGAATATCGTCTTCCATTTATCAGATGGAAGTGACTCCAATGGGAAACTCGTGTTGCTTTGCTTGACATGTTTACAGACAACGACGAGGTTATCAGATGGTCTATCAGAGCTGCTGTGGTTGTGATTGGGAAAAATGTGTATTCTTGATCGATGACTTTTGACTCACTCCTTTCAAGGTCTTAGTGACGTAAAGCTCGAGTTAATCCTGTTTCCTGTTTCATTGTAGGAACTGTGATCATTCTTTGATTATTGAGGATGAACCGCAACATCCCCTAGTTTCGGGTCAGGATCTTTGTTGCGTCTCTCAATCTCTCACTTCCTGTCATCCTTCTTCTGTTGCTATCTAATAAAGTTCGAAGTAATTTTCTGGTGTTGCAAATTAATAATTTAATGGAGGCTCTAACAGTCTGTTCTCACTGCAAATGAAATGCTTGGTCAGTGTATGCATCCAGGCATAAAAGAGCAATGAAAGTTGAAGTCAGGAGGTGGTTGGGGTGGTTGTATGGGTCTGAGAATCACAATTAAAGGTTAAAACCACTGGACTTTCCCACCAGAGACTGAGGTTTCCTTTCCCTTTGTGACCACGAGCGATTTCCTTAGAAATGATGTGACCTGAAGCGAAAGTCATTCGTCATAATATGTGAACTGTTTGTCAGCCATCTTTATTTTGAAAGTGTAATCGGACGAAGCATCTAATGTTTTATTGCTAACTTGACTGCAGAGCCACTCGTGTGGTCGGTGGAGCGTCGTAGCTTCTCTGAACACATCAGGTGGACGTGAGTCAAATTAACCATCCAACCATCCAATGAAATCCTTTTCTCTTCTTTATTTTCTTTTCTTTTAGCCACACAGCATCTCGTCATGGTCGATGTCACCTCTTTGTAAATGTCATATATAATAGATTGTGATGAAAAATCCCAGACGTCCTGGTACAGTAAAGAAAAACCCTCTTAGACGAGTCACACTTCAGAAACTCCTGCCTCTGTTCTGACTCTCTGATCCGACTGAGGATCAGAAGCGACGTGATGGAAACGCAGTGAACGAAGGTAACGAGTCTGACCCAGTTTGTGAATCTGTGCCACTGTACAGTATATCTATACAGCCACAATATGTTTATATAAGAGTCAGCTGGAACAGGAGTGTCCACTGATGAATGGGTTTATTATCACGGTGATTCCCTTTCGGTTTCTCTTCTCATTTATAAGTTGTGAGAAAATGAAAAGTGTGTCGAGGTGACGTAATCTGGGAATTACCTTCACCCCGGTTCCTGATGCTGACAACATTTTAGGGACTTTTGAAGCGTAAATGACTTAAACGTCACCACTGAGAGTCTCACTACACAATTACTGTGTGTTTTCTGTAAACACAACAACGTATAAGTTGTAAAGTCAGAGTTAGAATAGTTTGTAACTAAAGTCGTAAAGACGGACTCGGGTGAATCTCCCTGTTCGGCTCATTTAGCGGCTTGTTAGCAACCGCTATTTTTAAGACATGTTAGCGCTTTATAATTAAAATGTGGGACGTAAATATCTCTAGCTTTATCTTTCAGGCATTGAACCGAAAACCAAAGAAAAAAAACCCATCGACTTTGAGACGAGGCAACCAGAAGTGCAAAAATGCTAACCAATTTCGTGGTTTTAGGACCACAAACTACTCTATATATTTATTTTGTATTTGTATCCCAAAAATGATACTGAACCCAGTTGTGAATGAATAATCTAGCAGGTGTTCGGATGAAATATACACAATTTAAACCATCAAACTCCAAATAAACTCCAAATAAACTGTATTTTGTCTGTTAGCAGCTCTGTGTGTGGAGTTGTGAGTCTTTGCTGCAGGTAAATAAGACGTCATTGCTGAAGCTGTGGTCAGAGAGGAAGCTCATCACGTCTGAGGTTGATGACATAACTAACCAAGATGTGTTGCATTGGTTTCAGTCGACACGGAGCAGCAGGAGGTGGAACAGACCAGAACAGAGCTGAATCAAACATGCGTGCACACACATCACCTCATGTGCAAGCATCGACTACGTGCATCTATGTGAGGCGGGGGGGAGGAAGGCATCGGTGAGGGGCGGTGGGGTTGCAGGACGGTGAGGAGGGCTGACAGCACCAGCAGAAATGCCCGCGGCATTTTTTTTGTACATGAATTAGCTCCTCGCCTCGCAAGTCTGCACAGGAGAACCGGTTCGCAACTATCAGAGTCAGGGCAACCCCCGGGGTGACAAGATGATTCGTTTCACACAATACAAATGACCTGCTTTTTCTTATTGGCGTTGACAAACGCAAATGCAACAACCCCCCCACACACGTCGAGACGTCGTCAAGTACTGGTTGAGGGTTTTTTTTGATGAAGAAGCACGACTGGGTTCACTGGGTGAGAGTTTACATCACATACATGGTCTGAACTGTACGGCTCGACATCATACAGCCATGTATGTAACGTATGGGCAGCAGAGCACGGTTTATAAACTGCTGCACTCATAAATGAATCTTAATTGTGACTGCATTGGGGAGAAAAAGCTGATTATTCAGACTTCTGGGTAAATAAGTGAGCGCCTGATTTTATTCCCTCTAATGCGAACAATAAAAGGGGGCAACTGCAGATACTCTGAGCCAAATCTCATGAATGTCAGCGGCATGTCAGCTCCTGCACTCCCTTTTTTTTTTTTTTTCATGTTTTGTTTTTTTTTTTTTCTCACAGCAACACCTCCTCTAGTGTTTCTCAGGGACAAGCAGGCACAGGCAGGCAGGCCCACATTACACCATCGCTAATAACAGAAGTTGGACTGGAGCCATGGGAAAAATAAATCTGTAACACTTTATGTTGGCTGTGTTCCTGCCAGCCAGCGTGTGCATGAAGTAATCATTTCAAATTCTCATGAAGGGGCATATCTGGTCAGGGTCCGGTCTGCACTCGTCTTATCACGTACGGGAAACAGGGATTTACCCTACAGTATAGTAAAGTACGAGTGTGATCAGATGCTTGAGAAACTTTAATCTTGCAGAAAAAACCTTTAACAGGAAGTGAAAAGTGTTAAAAAATACATAAATCTTGCAGATGCAGTTTTAAAACGACAGCGTATGTGATCTGGAGTCGGGCCAGCCTCGTGTTAAAGTGAAATTTCTGCTTTTCCAGTGATTTTTAGACGTTAAATGAGTCTCTACACTGGAATTAAACCGAAGATGTGATCAGGTTTACTGACTGATCCACGATCATAAATGTATTTGTCAGATATTAATGCAGATGGGTTTTATTTGAACGTCGAGCTCACAGCTGTGAAAATGTGCCGATGTCCCATTAAAATCACGCTGGGCTGCCGTCACACTGTCGCTCCATTATTCGCCATCAGTGAAGCGAATCCAGCAGTTTGACTCCGTGTGACGTCACCGCTACAGTTTCTGTGTTATTTCACATTGTTTCACAATTTTTAATCTCACTGAGAACATGTGACGTACGTTTCACAGAGGAATTCCCTCTTTTTTTAATTTGCAGCAACTTGAGACGACCGGCTGACTGACGGGGATCGAGCTCCTGACCTTAAACCTGTCAGTCGTGATGATGATGAGCTTGTCGTGCAGCCTGAAGGCTGAAGCGACGCCTCTGCAGGAGGAAGTCATCCCTCATGTTGAGCGTCTTCTGGAAGTTTTATTAGCTTTTGCAAATCTTTCTCCTTTGATTCCTTAATTGATATGAAATTCCTGAGCTCAGCTAATGAGCATCAACATCATCACTCAACACCCCAAATGCAGCAAACGAGGAGTGATACGACCTAATTATTGGTATATCTGTGTTGGTTGGTTACGGGTGTTGAAATGCTGAAGCTAACCCGCTAACGACGTAGCCTTTTTAGCCGCAATAGTGAACTGCTCACACTGATCCTCATTTAAGACTTTAAGGTCACAAAACTTGGCATGAGATTAAGCAACCGACGGTGGATGTTGGGCAACACTTGCAGCAGCGGTGAGTCATCGGCATGAGAACCGTCATGGTTCGCCTCCCAGTAAGAAATGCCTTGCTGATTTGCCCTGATTGCTGGGTACACACACATACCTGTCACCTTCCACGGCTTCAAATCACAGGTGTGTGGATGAGCGTGGCATTGCTCTGCGCTCGGTACCAGACGGCTTTAGCTCCTCCATGAGAACAGTGTTGACTTTACTACAGGTGAACTCCACCCAAGGCTTAGCGAAGGCTTCAGCTTATATCCTTTCAGCAGTGCTGCAGCGTATCAGCGTGAGTCACATCAGCACTGACATGCTGGTAGTGTTGATGCGATGGTGCTGATACCGATCTGCTCACCGTCATTCAACTTTCATACGATCTTCACAGTTGACAAGTCGAGACAGAAGTTTTACTCACATGTTCTTGTTTCAGTTGCTCCATCTGCTTTATTTATTCACATCCCATCATATCCTCATATTCAGAAACACTTTATTGATTGATTTATTGGGGGAAGCTGCTCCCGTTCAAAAGTCTGAGAAAATATGCAGAAAAATAAAAACTATATATCAGCAAGAGCGACCACAGCAGGCTGCATGCACGCTGGTGCACGTGCACAAGAAATTGTGGCTTTTTAAAATTATTTTTCACCATTTTTATTAAAGACTAGTTTGTGTTTCTTTATACACGGCTGTATTTTAAATTAGTTAAGTTAAAATGAAGGTTGAATGAATGAACGGACGTCTGCTGGATGCTCTGAGCTCGTTAACAGCTGTTCAGCTCCAGTCAGGGTTGTTCAGGCCAACAGAAAGACAGTACGAGATACAAGAACAATCCAGATTCGGTACATTACACTCTTCACATTATCAGGGCGAGTGCTGACATGTAGCGGTGTAATCTTATTAAATCCCCAAAACCACAAGACTTTGGTTTTTTTTGCATGATATGTGTAATCTCCTCATCGTGCCGTGAAAACGACGGCATGTTGTTTGTTCTCATCGTCAGATGAACCTTGCTTTGTTTCCCTTTTCCGACCTCTCGCGGCCCCTCTGTAAAGACGACTGTCGGCTCTCAGGGGTTTGCTCCGGGCTCCTTTTTTTAATTTATTTCATTTATTTGAATAAAAACATGTTTTTATAGATGACAGGAAATGGGAGAGACAGAGATGCAACAGAGGGTTCGACTTGAACCTGTTGAAGTGCTGAAATATGTGTTCAACAGCTGCTCTGTAACTGTGTCTGTCTGCCGCTTGCTGCCATTTCTCTGTCAGATCTTCACATCTACTATTAAACGAGGGACTAAATAAATGAAATCAAACATTGTTCTCCACTATTTTCATGCTCTCCTTAGTGTAAGTGTGTGTGTGTGTGCATCTGATTGGTAATTGGTCGGTGCTGGCAGAGGCACCTGTAAGAGATCCATCTCCTCCACAGGCGAAGGGGCCAAACTCTGCAGCATCCCTCACACAGATGGACCTCACAGCGGGCGGCGGTCCATGTGAACCCCCTCGCCCCTCACCGACGGATGGTGTATCACAGCGGGAACGTCGTTTCACATCAATCCCAATAAAGGCTTGGCCTGCCTCAGCGGTGACATTTAGATGTTGTGTATTCTTGTGGTGAGAAAAAGGCACAGAGTTTTCTTTTGTGTGTTTTCTTTGGTGATAGAAGAATGAGCCTCTGGTGCCAACAACGTTTTTTTTTGTTTTCCTTTCAGTGTGGGAGGTTATGTGTGTGACTGTGAGGGTAATTTTATGCATGTCGGAGGTGGAGAATGACAGTTCAGTACAAAGCACTGAGTGTTACCTGTACTTGAAGTGTGTATGGTTGTCAAGATGTTATTTAAACTATGTTGGCAGCTGTGAGATCTTTCATGTGTTCCTTTAATGATCCAACAATAATAATAACAAAGTTAAAGTGGGATTATATGCAAAAAAACGGTCCAAATACTACTTCTCCGCATGCTTTTTAGCATTGTAGTTTCTCCGGCAAGCTAAAATCAATGTTAGCTTCTCCAACCGGCTAACGTCGGTGTTAGCTTCTCCAACAGGCTAACGTCGGTGTTAGCTTCTCCAACAAGCGAATGTCTGTGTTAGCTTCTCCAACAGGCTAACATCAGGGTTAGCTTCTACTAGCTTTGTAGTATACCAGTGACTATAGCGTGCTAACACGACACAACATGTAAATAAATCAACTTTAGAGCTACTTGCCAGTCCTGACAAGCTAACTAACTATATTCTGGACCCGCCTCACATGGTAAGCCTCACTCACACGTCACTGTAAAGGGAATAAATAAAACAACCTGCATAAAAAAATAAATAAAACAGGCTCGAACAATAATTCACATTTGCTACCTGATCTGACTGCCTCTGTCTTAAAACCAACACAGACGTTGTTTCCTGTGAATCATGAGAAGTATCTATAGTAACGTGATCTGAAACAACAGGATCCCTACGATTACATCTACCGTATGATCTCGTCGATTAACTTCGGGGACTGTATAACATTCTTAACCCCTCCGCTGACAGACCCAAGCCACTAAATAGCTTATTTACTCGACTCTACTCAATTACTGTAAGCAAGAAAAGATGTGGAAAATATAATTGTACACTCCGTTTTGGTGATGATGGAAGAAAGCCACAGAGAGAAACTCTATAATAATGTTTATTTTTTCATTGGCTCCCATGTTTGCTGAGGGCTTTTTTTTAATTCGGCTCTCACAACTGTGTACATTTTTATCATGGGTGGCCTCCGTGAGATCAAAACCCTGTTTCTGATTAATTGAGAGTCCAGTTTATCTCAGAACCAAACGTAAGCCATCGTCTGCCCACCTTCTCGTCAGCTGCAGCGCCACTGGATCGTCTGGGATGGATGTTAGCCCACGCACTTCTTCTTCGCTTTCTTCCAAACTACTTTTTACAGCTCAAAAACAGCATGATTCATCCCACCGTCAATCGCCTCTGCACTATACTGCATACAGTTGCATTATTAAGGAGCGAGTCCACTCGTAAAGCTCGGGTTCACTCCCCACAGTACCAGACAGCTCTGCAGGGTAACTACAGTACTGTCAGCGAGGGCAGATGTCGGAGATAATGAGGTAAATATTGGATTGTTGCACCCACAGAACAGTTGTTTGGCTGCAAATCACTTGGATTAAAATAAACATGCTGCTTTGAAAGCAGTTTTTATGGTTTTCTGGAAGTGTAAGGAACAACACTGTCGAATTAAATAGTTTGGAGAAGGCTGAGACGGCAAATTACTTGGTGAACCTACCAACTTCTGTCGACCCATTAAGGATCCAGGAGCCACAATAGGAGAAGTCCTGTCCTCCTAAACTCAAGACTGTGTCCTCCTGTCTCATGAAGTCTTAAAACAGCTGACGCGGTCTAACTAGAACTATACACTTAGTTCTTTAGCTAAAGGGCTAGCGTCAATGCTAGCTTCTCCAGCAGGTTAATATCAACCTAAGCTTCTCTAAAAGACTATGTTGGCTTGTTTGAGAAGCTAACACTGACGTTTGCCTGTTCAGGAAGCACACTGAGGTTAGCTTCTCCAATAGGCTAACGTAAGTGTTAGCTTCTCCAACAGGATAACATCAGTAGGCTACTAGTTTCTCCAACAGGCTGGCGTCTGTGTTAGCTTCGCCAGCAGGCTAACAACAATGTCAGATTTCCCAGTAGTTACAGCTCCAGCAGCCTTTCAGTCATAATATTTTATTTTTCATGTTGTTCCCCACTTTCATTGTCACTGTCACTGACTTACAGAGCTAACAACAGTTAGTGCTAATTGATTTTACAGGATTCAACAGCTCCTGAACCTGCAAACCCACACACTCCTGCAGTTTTTCTCTCCTTCTCTTATATGCAAAAATCAGCTTTCTCATCCTGCAGCTCTTCACCTGTTCAGCCTGAAGTTTCCCATCTTGTGTCACGGGGAACAGACTGAGGAGACACACCTGAGAGAGGGAACATTTAAAATGCATGTGGTACGAGTGGTACGAGCGCAGCAGCGAATGAATGAGTCGTCTCCCGTTATGTAACACGCCGTTGTGCTTCTGCAAAACATTGAGTAACTGCTCTCTCGCTGTCTGAGGCCCTTCGCTCAAGACATTTTGCTGGAGTACGACTCCAGAGGAATGTCTGTGTTTGTGTGTGTGGTTATGTGTGTGGGTGTGTGTGTCTGTGTGTGTGTGTGTGTGTGTGTGTGTGTGCTGCAGGCTTTGATTCTCTGCTGCCTGTTTATTCGATCATGCCGGACTCTTAAAAGTAAGATGAGACAAAGAAAGAAGAAAAAACTTTGTAACGTCTCACAAGAAAAAGTAAGACGGAGAAGAATTTTTGCCAAAAACCAGAGAAAGAGAAAAACAGACTAACAGCAGCAGAGAGACAGACAGACAGACAGACAGACAGACAGAGAAAGAAAAGAGGGAGTGTGTTATGTAACTTTGTCCTCAAGAAGCGTTGCCAAAACCTCGGCTTGGCTCGACTCGCTACTACGACGACAGAGATTTTCTCATGGAGCAGATTAAACGGTCGCTCGAGCGGCAGAGCAGCAGATGCACGATAGATCCGGCAAACTGTAGTAAAACACCTCAGTGCTCTCTGTGCAGAAACTGCCCGAGGACACTCAGCATGTCTTCACTTACAAACTCTACAGCCAGATGAGATCTTTAAAAGGTTTCTCGTGAGGGCTCCGTTCAGTTTGACCCTTCTGGACCGCTGTTAAAGCTCATCCACCGCTGGACTCCTGCCACTGTGTTTGAATTACAGGATGAAACAACATGATTGTAATTGTAATATCTGAGCTCGGGTGCAAGTTTGGCTTCTCTTGGTCAGATTTTGAGGAAAAACAAGCTTCCAAGAAAACAAAACCACGGACTGGTCGGTCTGGATTTTAGAGCAACTGAATTATAAACAGTTTATTTATGAAAATAAAAAAAAACATCCACTGCTAATTTACTAAAGGATGAGGACGTTGCAAAGTAACCATGGAACAAAAAACTTGGATTCCCTTCGACTGGATTTCTTATTTGTAGCATCAGGTATGAATGTACAGACGATGTCGAGAATAAAGTCGCAATGTCGAGAATAAAATCGCAATGTCGAGACTAAAGTTACAAATAAAGTCGCAATGTCGAGAATAAAGTTGCAAATAAAGTCGCAATGTTGAGACTAAAGTCGCGAATAAAGTCGCAATGTGGAGAATAAAGTCGCGAATAAAGTCGCAATGTTGAGACTAAAGTCACAAATAAAGTCGCAATGTCGAGACTAAAGTCGCGAATAAAGTCACAATGTGGAGAATAAAGTCGCAAATAAAGTCGCAATGTTGAGACTAAAGTCACAAATAAAGTCGCAATGTCGAGACTAAAGTCGCGAATAAAGTCGCAATGTGGAGAATAAAGTCGCAAATAAAGTCGCAATGTCGAGACTAAAGTCGCAAATAAAGTGGCAATGTGGAGAATAAAGTTGAAATACAGTTTTGTGAATAAAGTGGACCAGGCACACATGACTGAAGGTTGAAGGAAACATTTAGACGCTTTGTTTATTAACGTACTGTAACGACACCGAGATTCCTGGTCTCTGCCATCACTACATTCTCCCAGTTTCAGCCTGCACTAACGCAGCCACCTCTTCCACCTTTTCCTCCTCTTCCTCCTCTTCCACCTCTTCCTCCTCTTCAACCTCTTCCTCCTCTTCCTCCTCTTCCACCTCTTCATGCTCGTGTGGTGTGTGGTCATACTGACGACTACACTGTTAATGAGCTGAAACAGAAATAACATCTCTGTTGCTAAAGTCCAGTTTCTCGAGTTCATCCACACAAGGCGTTTTGTCTGATGACGTCTCAAAATGTCGACTTTATTCTCGTCATTTCGACTTTGTTCTCGAGGTGCACCCCTGGCTCTGACACTCTTCCATATGATTGTGATTTTGTCTCGTCTGAGTCATTTTCCGTCGGCTGGTAACACAGTTGCACTTCTACAGCCTTCAGAGCTGCAGGTATTTGATCTACATTCACAAGAGACGACTGACCTCGATCAGCTCACACAGAAAAACCCTGTAAGAGTCAGTAAACTGCAGAAGTTCAGCTGGTTGTGATGCAAAGATCAAACCTCTGATGGTGAGTCAGACTGCTAGAAACAAAAAAACCATGCTGACAGCAGTTTAATAAACAGATTTCAACTTAGGTTTGTGGCTTTTATACCAAGATGAAATTATATGAAACCCATGTGGTGTCGCAAGGTAGAAACATTTTCACAGATCCTTTCCCCCTCAGTGATTCCTGAGGGTTGTTTCATGGAGAAGCTTCAAGAAAGCAGTTTCTTATTGTGGGAAACCAAAGCAGCTGATTAAGCTTTTTTCCTAAAGCCACTTTAGAAACTAATGTGATCAGTTGAAGTGAAGTCTGTCAAAACAAACTGTCGGGCCGTGACTCACGCAGACTCAGCACATCCAGCTGAGAAAAAATGAAATGCAAGAAAAGAGAGAGCCTCAGTCAAGATGTCGTAGACCAGAGACCTCAGACTGATGCCAGAAAGGGGAAATTAACTCTTGTGGACGGCGATAAACCTTCAGCAGTCGAGGTCTGATACACAACAAAGATGTGCAGATTTACTGAAGCTAACTGTGGGCTTCGTTCTGTCGCCCGTTGCTGTTAACTTCCAGGGAAACATCAGACGGTTAGTGAGAAGGGAAGTCGGTGAAAACTTTCGAACGTTTCCTCATCCGTGACCTCCTGCGCCTGAGTCACACAGATGGTTGCTTAGCAGTGAAGTCAAACACTCCCATGATCCAACTACCAGAGAAATCTAACAATAAATACAACTGGATACAAAACAAAGCGGGACGCTTACAGGGGTCCGATGACGAGTGGAAATAAGGTATTTTTTATTTCAGCCACTTGGGGGCAGTGTAACAAGCTGCAGACACAACACTGAGATATTATGAAGTTGTTATTAATGCAAACACACTCACACATCCAGTATTCATAAACTGTTTTAACGCCGTATCGGTCTTCAGATTCCTGAGAGGTGAAAACAAAATGGAAGACGTAAGCAGCGTGGGATCATGGGAGCTGTTGTCTTTACTGTTGAGCAACCCAGCGACTAAAACTGTGTATTTCTGTTGGTTTGAATGTTGTTGGGATAACGTAAGTACACAACTCAACAACAGTCGAGTTATTTATAGACAATAATACTATAATTCCTTAAAGGTACAGCTCAGTGTTGTCACGATACTCAATTTATAACTTCGATACCTCGTTGAAAAGTTGATGCAACATTGAGAGCGCAACATTTTATATTTTTATGAAAAGATCAACCTAACTAGACGTGTGTGCCGTTTGTTAAACACAACAGCGTCGAAGTTGATGTGCTTAAAAAAACAGTGAGATAGCCGTGCATGTTTTCACAGAGGAGAGAAACTGCAGCTCGTACTTGATGAAAATTGTTGATTGAAACTCTTTCAAAAATTCATACCTGATAAGCATCAGTGTGTTGGGGTGGACGCCTAAAAACACAAAAATCGCAAAAAGGCAAAGCCATGGTTTGATTTGTCCTTTCTGGGCTACCGTAGGAACATGGCCGGCTCTGTGGGAGAGGGCCGAGTCCCTCTGTAGATATAAAAGACTCATCCTAAGGTAAATATTTGGGATATATTGAATATAATATCCCATCTCTGTCCTTCACACTGGACCTTTCAAGAAATTTAAGGACGTTTATTCGACATTTGGGGGCAAAAAAATAAAAATGGCGTTGTAGTTCTATAGTACAGTGTAGTACGAGTGTACACAGAGCGCACAAAGTAGTAATTTGGGGAAAGGATTTGTGACACGAGCGCTCAGATGACTAATCTGAGGGACGGGATGCTGTGTCACGCAGCACGGGGGAGCAGCAAGACTCTCCATGAAACCTTAAATGTAACCTCAGTCAGCTCTCGGTGTCGTTACAGCACGTTAAAAACACAAAGCGTCTAAATGTTTCCTCGAACCTTCACACTTCACATCGTGTCGTCCACTCGTGTGCTGCTTTGCTCTTCTTCCGCTAACAGCTCAGTCGTCCCATTTACCAGCTAATTGGGCTCTCAAGGATAATGACACTATTTGTTTGTTTATGTGTGAGTGTGAGCGATCAAGAGTCGGTGGATGTAACAGTGTGTTTCTGTGTGTGTGTGTGTGTGTGTGTGTGTGTGTGTGTGTGTGTGTGTGCAGCACGTGTTGCTGCGTTTGCATGAGCGGCTTTGTGTGTTTGTGTTTCCTCAATGTTAATGTCAAGTGAATGAGGTGGATCTATGGCAGGTGTGAGAACAGCTTGAGGCTCGTGTCATTAGCCCGCCACCGGTGTCACTCCGTCCTGTGTGCCGATCCAGCCTGGCACCATCCATCCACCACATGCCACACACACACACACACACACACACACACACACACACACACACACACACACACTCTTTTATTAAAGTGTGTATTCACTGGTCTCTGTTTGTGGCTGTTTTAAACTGATTATGAGGAAAACCTGAGGCTGAGACTCCACGAGGAGCTGGCTCCACTTTTTGTTTTCATCTGAAGACGTACCCGGGCTTGGATCGGACCCAGCTGCCTCTTCCTGTGATGATATTATACATTTCAAGCTATTTAATGTATTGTTCGGGTCTTTTATTTTCATTGTCCTCGCTGGAAAACAGCCGCCACACTCCACACGTGTGTCGGTTAAAGACAAAAACCTGCTTCGTCCTCCAGATTGTGAAAGAAAATGAGAAGTGAGAGCAGCGTTGTAGGTGTTGAGGCGTGTCATCTCCAGCGTTTGACACTTTTCTGAATGTACAAGAGTCAACGTGAGCGGGAGGCTTCTGGTGTGGACGGGGACAAAGTGACAGACTGCCCCGGTAAGCCTTTGGCACTGTCGTCACGCTGCATTGTGGGTAACGCCGCATGACACGACCACAGGAGTCGGAAAATGAATTTTTTCCACCGTGGGCCGCTTGTTGCTGTGGGCTGATTAACAAGGTAAATGTTACTCGATACTAATTAACGCTTATTGATGCTGATTAATGTGCGTTTAAGTCGACATAAATGTTTAATTCCTGTTACACGCAGCAGAAAAAACCTCCTCAGTGCATCAGCCAGTTCTGTCTGCCGGTTGTCTGTTGTATCGTACGCTTGCAAATATTTATAACCTATTTCTGTTCGGGGAAGCTTTGCTGAACATCCTTTTTATTTTAGTTACACGCATTGCAAACTGACTCTTGCAGCCACAGGTACGACCACAAGTCTGCTGCTTCAGGCACTGCTGGAGGAGGCACAGTGCAAAAATACTTCATTACAAGGGAACGGTGCTTAAATCCCTGAAACCTGCAGGTCCGCTCCAACTCTCACCTCTTTTAAATCAAGGCTGAAGACCTTTCTGTTTGCCAAAGCCTTTCACTGGAGCAATGTCAAGGCTTTGAGCTGCACTGTGGCTTTTATTTTATAGTCTTGTCTCTTTTAAAGCTATTATATTTTAGCCTACTTTCCTATTTCTTGTTTTAATGTTTTGTTTCTTGATGGCCTCCTGCTTGTTTTTAATGTCTTGTAATGTCATTTTGATGCCCCTGTAAAGCACTTTGTGTTGCCTTGCGTCTGAATTGTGCTTGGTTTAACCTTGCAGGTTATATCTGTAGTCGATGACATCAGCCCAATCGCCAGAGTAATAACAAGAATATAACATGGCGGTGGCATTTTTACAGCCAACAAGGCTGCCGAGGGGCCAGAGCCACAGTTCAAGTCGCACCAGTGGATATTTTTAAGGACACTCTGGGGACGTTTCTGACCATTTTTCCTGGAGACCAACACCGAGCTATTTTTTTCCCGGAGGAAGTCGGATCATCTCCAGCCGTGATCGTGGCAACCAAAACACATATTTTAAGCCAAATCATGATTTCTTTTCCTAACCCGAGTGGTTTTAGTGCCTAAACCTAAAGCACAGTGTTGTGACAAGAGAGAAAAAGTTCAGTTTTAACTCATCAGTGCATTTAGCTGACATTATTCTGGAGATTGGGTCGCTCTCTGAACCATAACCAAGTGGCTTCTGTGCTTAAACCTATGGCCAGACCGTAAGCACGACGTTGCAGTTTGAAAATGAATGACCATAAAGTTTCAACACATCTGTGGCGATCGGGCTGCCGACATAAGTGTTGGGTGTGACTACAAGGACAGGTGTGTTCAAAAAAAAGCACACACCTGCCCTTGTAGTCACACCCAAACACAACCAGATGACTGATATTGATGTTGGTGTGGTTGGATGTGAAACTTTTATCCAAAGAGCTTAATATTAAGTTTATTTTAAGCTTATAAACGTTTGAATAGTGCAGCTAAAACAGTTGCAAACTGTTGAAGTTACTCACCTCTGTTGCATTTGTGTGATCAAGCGACACAGGTTGTCTTTTTTGTACAACTGTCTTGATCTCAATGAGGAAAAATGTATATATTTCTTTTATTTTAGGCCTAAACTTGCAGTATGCATGTGAACAGGACCTCTCTGTACTGTATGAACCGAGTGCCTTGCTCAAGGGCACCCCTCTACTTTTAAACTGACTGTAATGTTGCTTCACATCGCGTTGGCATGTTCCCGGCGTGTGGTGCCGTGAAGGGTTCAGCGGGGTCACGTCTGCAGCTCTGTCACAGTTGCCGTGGGACAGTGGAGCTTGTTTGTTGGCCTGGGCGGCTCTGGGGGAGCGCCCTGCTGCCGTACTGGTTGCCCCAGCACAGCAAACACGCACACACACACACACACTGGCCACACACAGACACACATACACACACACAGGACGACCTACACACGAGCTTATGATCACAGCGCTCATTGTCTGTGTGAGCCAGGGTGGCACAAACAAACACAAATGGTTTCCATTCTTGTAAGAGATCAGACATACACACAAAATAGCCCCCACATGCAATTGATTTGACATACCAGCCCACACACACACACACACACACACACAGAGCCCGATATAGAGTCCATTACAGAGGAATGCCACACTGCTTTTTTTCACTCCAAACACGAGATGTACTCAAACTTCTGCCGGGCCCCGACTCGGCGTGAGTCACACAGGACTCCCAACAAACCGACATGATTGCCTAGTTACCCGTGTGGCTGCAGCGACTTCATGTTTAAGGACAGAGTGACTCACAAACGCCCAAGATTACCCCGACATTAAAACCCACAGCTTGTGTAAATACAGCTCTATTATTCCCGCTGAGCTCTCTCATTCACTGGTTGCAGTGGAGTGATTCATACAGTCGCGAACACGTGACCCAGAAGAAGCGCCGCTGCTCTGAGCTGGAAAGCGTGCAGTTGCACTCTGGAGGGGGGTTTCCCCGCTGAAAATGGACGGCCCGGTTGTTATTCTGCAAAAAAAAGGCCTCCTGTAATTTCTGCTGAGATTATCAGTTGCGAGCCGAGAAGGGAAAATATGACTGTGTGACATCACTGAAGGTCGCTCAGTTGGCTTTATGAGCTGCAGCGCTTGGATGATGCAAGAAATAAACGAGTTTCGTCATTTTAAAAAGAGGGAAATACGAGAAAGAGATCATTTCAGTCATCTTGACTGATATTTTTTTATGATCTTTGAACAAAACTTCAACAGGATGACTTCAAATCCAGTAATTATCTCCTCAATCCAATGCTGATGAGGAGTTAGCGGACGTTTTAAACGACTGAAGTGGATGAGGACGTGTTTTAAAACGTAAAAAAAGCCTTTAAAATGTCTCCATACAGCTTGTTTGGCACGATACGAGTCTACAGAAGCCCCGAGATCCCAAATTGATTTGAGAGAACATCATTTACCTGCTGTTTTAGGCTGAAATCTTCACCGTAGCTGCCAAATTTCAAGCGTTGGCGAGCACCTCTGTCTGAAGTCCCCAGCTGCTTCAGTTGTTCGGGAGAACGCTGCAGCACCGTTTTGCTGCGAAGCTCCAGAAAATGTTTGGTGAACTACGAAACTTCATCGAGTAGATACCGACTGGATTTTTCATTTGTGAGTGAACTTTTCCTTTTTAATGCACCAGGAGGAGATGGTTGGGCATGTAATCAAGCAAATGGGAAAAGCAAATTGCAAAGACAGAATCTTGACCTTAAATGACAACATCACAGCTGATGAGTTTGCAGGGTTTTACTCTTGTAACTGTTTTTCCTCTTGCTTACAGGACTACAGTGTGTTGGCTTCCTGTCGGCGTTAAGCAGGTGAGCGGGTTCATCTGGCAAACGTAACTTAACCCGTATTACAAGAGTAGACGGTTGAATCTCAACACCAGGTTGTCAGAGTTAAAGTTAAATTTCAATTCTGTGTTGTGACAGCACTGTGTTAAACCCTCGGTTAGGGTCGGGAAAAGATCATGTTTGGCTTAAAATCCCTGGTTTTGTCAGAGATCTCCTGACATCTCGTCAAAAACATCCACAAGCATGGCTGGAAAATGTCCGCTCCACCTCCCCAATGGAAAAGTTAGCTCATATTTACAGTTTAGGTCACTTAGCAGACGCTTTTGTCTAAACCGACTTACAGTAATTCATACAGTGATGGCGGCGGCTGCCATGCACATCAGGAGCATCTTGCCTAAGGACACTTTGACATGCAGACCAGGGGAATCAAACCAGCGACCTTCCGATAACAAGACTGAGCCTCAGCCGCCCATATGTTAAGAAGAACGTTACACGACAGCTGTTGTAGAAATGTCAATAGGTACGTATGACACATACAGATTTAACTGGACTTTGCTCTATAAGCGCTGTTTATAATATGAGGCCTCTGTTCAGACTTATAAAGGGAAAGCAGTTTGTATTACAGGTTATAATAAAGATTCAAATTAGGGGAGAAACCTCATGAATTAATCCCTCCAGACAGGATTAAAATCAGTGATCAGTGCATGTAAAAAAAGAGAAATGTATCCCATCTGAGAGAGGTTAAGAATTCCTTTGTTGCCTGTATTTCCTGATGCTAAGCCCACAGGGGTGTTTTCTGATTCATAAAAAAAAAAAACCTGTGAATCAAGCTGTGGTGCAAACAAGCTCTCAGAGGGAATCTGTCCACCAGCTATTAGTCTCCTTCCTCACCAGCCACAAGCGCAAATTGCTTCAGCTTTTTTTAAAAACACAGCGTCGTCATGCCCTGCCGTCCTCATCCGCATCTTTATACCAGAAACCTGAAAGCAACAGAAAACTCCCCCCCAGTGTTTTGCAATGTGTAAATGAATTTTGGCAAATTGGTTTGGAGGGCTTCCATTATAAAGAGCTATTATGAGATTATAATATGATTTACACATCATTTGAATATGCATGACCACGACGGATGCAAAGAGGATTTATTATTTTTGCCAGCGCTATTAGGCAGCTTTCCAGTCTTTGCACATTTGTGAGGGAATTCCACGGCAGTCTTGGTTTGGGCCGTTACGCTGACCAAAACCTTTCACGAATGCACGAATCTATAGTCCTCGCCGCCTCTTCGGGGCTTATTCGGCAGGTAGAAGGAGAGGTGAAACATTTTCTATAAGTCTGGTCAGCCTTTCCACAACCCTTCTTCCCTCTTCGCATGAGTCAGTCAGACAGGATGTGGAACGCCGCTGATCGGAGTGGAGGATTCCCCTCGGAGCGACGGAGGAAGAGGGGGGCTGGATTCCAAGTCTGGGTTACAGTGGGAAGGAAGGGGTCACGTTCCTGTTTGTTCGCATTGTGGGATGGCAGCCGCTGTGGAGAGGAGGCATGGGGCGGGGGGGGGGGGGGTCGTCGCAGGGTCCTCTGGGGTCATTCGCTCCTATCATCACATTCACAGCTGCCGGGGGGCTGGGCTGAGTGGGAGGACGAGGGTATGAAGAAAAAAAATAAAAAATCTCCCATGATGTACGCTCCTCAGGCATGCTGGACTTGGAGCTGAATGGGGGACAATGAGGTGGATCCTGTTGAATATTGCTGAGAGAAGCACTGTGGTGTGGCTGCCCCGGCGTGAATGAATGAGTTTAAAAAAAAAAAAGGGGGGGGAACATCGACGCTCAGCCAAACTTCCACTGGATAAACAAAAGGTTAAAATAAAACTCAGCAGTCTGAATGTAACTGTCTCTGCAGACAAGAAGAGGCTTTTTTTTGTTCACACCAATCCTGCGTTTTCTCATTTTCACACAGTTTTCTCATCAGCGAGATGATTAAAAAGCTGCGGGGATTCAAATTTGTTTAATTTCAATCTGGGCGATGTAGATACAAGGAGCAAAATCAGATCCTGAGGAATGTGATCCTCCAAACCAATCTGCAGAATAAATGTTGGCGATGTACAGTCTGAGTTTCTGCACAAAAAACGGATATGTTGAAATATATACGTTCTCTTTTTGGGTTTTGGTAACCCGGTGAGCATTTTTCTGTTCAAATCTGGTTGAAAAATGAAAGTTTTTTCACATCTAGACCATATTTTACTCTGCATTCGCAACAGCTCTCAGTTGAGGAGAATAAAAGGTTGCCAACCACCCAACTGATGGACGGCCACTCTACCTGTTAGCCACAACAACTACATACACTTAAGCAGCGTGGAGTATCATCTTTATTTCTTCAGCTTGTGCACTTTGCTCCACAAGTCATGCTTCGGGATAGTCGAAGCTATAATGCCTTAAGTGTTCGCACATGTGCTACTCAGCAGTAAGCGCAACATCTTGTTTTACAGTACTGGATCAAACTGCTCCCATTACGATGTCCTGGAAGCTTCTTCCATATTTATGAAGCATTGCATGCATTGAAATTACATCTTCATGTAGACCACGTTCCACCGACCGGAGGAGAAATGCCTTCACACGAATCAATGTCCTCTCTCCTTCAACCTACAAAAGAACAAATTACTAAAATGATGAAACAAATATCATTTCAACTAGAGAACAACGTTGAAATCTTGCTTGGTGCTCGCTGGTTAGGGTTAGGAAAACGGGTTTGGCTTAAAATACCTGGTTCAGGTAGTTTCATCGCAAATATTCGGTTTTGTTGCCACAAATATGGCAGAAAAATGTCCCAACACTCATGAAAAATGTCCAGTGGTTTCACACTTCACACAGCTGCCATGCCGCCATCTTCCCCTCCACCTCTTGACATAATCAGCTCATAAACATGTAAATGTTGATATGATGTGTATAAAATCTACAAATCTGAACGTATCCAAGACTTCTGAGGCTTTATCCTCAGATGACGTCTGAATACTCAAGTCAGAACATCACTCACGTTGACATGTTTCATCATTTAAGCACTTAAAACAAGCTTTAGCAAGCAGGCCAGCCAATTTTGAATATTAAATGTAAAGAGAAATGTTAAAACAAGCCTGGATTAAACTGTCAGTATCAACATGTTTTCCTGTTCTGGCTGTGAAGACCTTTAAGTATCCTTTCCACTCTTTCTCCTCAGCTGCACCGTCTAATGTTTGTCTCCACTACCTGTTTTTCCTATCAGCTCATCTGTGTCCTCTGCATTTCCCATTTACGGGGGATACGGCGGCTTCCTTCCTCTCATGAACAACAGGATGTGTGCTACTTGGACCGTACGTGCAAGTTTTTGTAACCTACAAATCATTTTTAGCTCACTAGAGTTGCCGCTGACTCCACTTCCACTTTGCTTCACCCAGCTGCCGGGTGATTAACGCAAATACGACTCTGGTATTTCAAAGCCTCGCCGTGACTTTGACGGTTCAGATTAACATGCTGTAATTGTAGATTTTTACGAATAAGGTGCTTAAAGGTGTTAGAAACATTAACAGCTTAATTCCTGTAAGTGATGAAGCAGCGGTGCAGTATAACACAAACCATTATGGACAAATCGTTATTTTGTACATTACCAGAATTAACAGACCCTGCACAGATCTCATTCATATCATTCAGTCATAAACTCCCGAGGTGCAGTTTAGTCATTTCAAACCTGCTCTCATCTCTTTTTTTCTGCTTTGTTAGGTTGAGATTCTGATGATTCGACTCATTAATTCAAGGCGCTCTATAAGTGCAGGGCCGATAATGGAGATGAGGAACCAAATTGAGCCTGTCTTTTGAAAAACCGGCCCCGCTGTGGAAGTGATGGCCACTCGGCTTCATCGCCGCACGGCATGCACTTAACCGGTGTTATTGCGAATGTCCGCTGTTTAATATTATGGCAGAAAACAAGTAAAAAGGACGACGGAGGGGCATTTAAATCATGAGAGCCTGCAGAGAAACATGTTGAGTTTTCAAACTGTCCATCACCGTGAAGGAGATGAAATATTTGAAGTTTGTTTTAAACCGTCTATGGAAAGTGTCTGCTCCAGTTAACCCTCAGTAATAATTGTTGATAAGTTGTTGTTTTCATTTTTTGCGCCATCAATCACATTCCAAGGCGTAAAAATGCATCGACTGATATCTCACATATATCTCACTTTGGAGCGAAGCTGCTTTCTTATTCCGCCGAGGATCAGCGTTCAATTTATCTCTCTCTCTCTCGCCAACGATTCAACAGAGGTGATAAATCTCGGGGAGCGAAAAGCGAAACGCTAAAACGACTGACCTCAGCCGCACACTGATGATAGTAGCCGTGCTACCTCTAAACTGAAATCAATACTTTATCTTTTTTTGCAGTTTTTACATCTCTCACATTTGGCTGATGCAATCGCGCGGAATGGATGGTTCGCTGTCTCGTTCGAAGATTGTTCGGTTTCACTTCATTTCAGTAGAAGAAACAACAACAAAACAATTAAAAGCACATGAATCAAAGCAAACTAAAGACTCTGGCCTTGACGGTCACGTCGGCTCTTCACAAAGTTCAAACTTGTGACCCTCCTGGCTCTCGGCTCTTCTCTCTCTAACCCTTTGGTCACCCTGCCGCTCCGTCACATCTTCAACAGCAGCACTGTATTCAGTGTCGGGATGTGTTTTTCCCCCCGTGGACCAAACCAGAGAAATTCCTCAGATTGACACACTTCACGGTTTATTGGTCAAGGTAAAGTGGAGGCTTCTGTTTCCACGGAGCAGCCGGTCATGAGACGAAGATGACTCATAGTCAGCTGTGACTGGAGCCTAGTAAGCATGAATCACTCCAGCCACCATTGATTATCTCAGGAAATGGCTCTTTTATTACAGGTAACAGTGTAGAGCTGAATAAGTGCATCCATGCAGCCGTGGGCAGTTTTACAGTGAATGCATGTAATTTTGCATATACAGTAAACCTGTGCTACAGCACGACAGGATGAGCAGCTGCTTTGCAAATCTTTCATGTGGCAACACGGGAGTAAAAGCAGCTCAAACCAGCCCAGCAACCAGAGGAAAATGTTGGCATTTTACATCTCTGCAAGCTGCGGACGTGTTACATTTGAATTTTTTTGCAAATGTCATGAAGTGAGACGGTTCAGATTACATTTATATGAGCTGACGCTTTCATTAGGAGGAAGGACAGTCGGGTGAGATGGCTGCCACGTGCAAGACCTCCATAGACAATCAGATATTTGTAATACTTTATTAATTTAACGTTGTTTTTGTGGCAACAGGTGCAGATCTTTCTTTAACAAGACTATGGGACGTTTCCAGCTGCGTTTGTGGCAACAAAACCAGACACTTTAAGGCAAAACATGATTTTTTTCCAAACCCAAACATGGTTCTTGTGCCTAAACCTAACCAGACGCAGCCCAGTCGCCCAGATATGTTAGCAGTTAATGTTTCTGCAAACCACAGATACATCCAAGGTTGACATTTTGACTCTGTTGGGACACTTCCAGACGTTTCTGTAGCGACCAGATCTATTTTAAGCCAAACCATGATGTTTTCCCAACCCTAACCAAGTGGTGTTTGTGCCTGAACCTGAGCAGACCATAAGCACAGCGTTGTGACAAGAGATTGAACCTAAACAAATGTAAAGTAGCAACAAAAAGACATGTTGTCTGCAGCCAGCTCCTAGCCTTCACTCTGTTGTCTGCTCTTTTTCCTCCTGTCATTTCAGATCCAGCTCCTTCCTGCCCTGCAGTAGCTCCTTCCAACTGTTCCCATCACCAGACATTCCCAGCCCACCTGCGCACCTGTTTCCAGTTTCCCTCATAAGCCTTGCAGTATACTGTATATACCAGCCCATTTCCTTGTTTGCTTACACCCTGGCTTTTCAGACTTTGTTTTGCAGGCCTGACTTTGCCTGCTTGACCCTTTTGGATAAGATTTGCCTGCATTCACTGCATTCATGGGACTGTCGGCATAGTCCAATTTACAACAATTGCAGACACCTAGAATTGCACCTGTTAGACCGGCCTGCTTTCATTGCGACTTCGTCAAATACTGACATTTTGTCACGCCTCTTGGCATCTCGTATAGACCCACAAGGCACCCTTCATCATCTGTATGAGATGAACCTGGCTTTCAACTCAGTCCATCCTCAGCAACGTGAGACACTCGTAGCAACTGCGTCACTCAACACATTAAGAAGAGTAATAACACAGGTGGAGGTCGGTGGAGAGCGGTCGATCATACACAGGACCTAAACCTAACCAAAGGATGTATTCCTAAACCTCTCCAAGTAGTTTTTGTGCCTTAACCTAACCAAACTGTGACTGTTTCAAGATGTTAACCACGTGCTTGCTGGTCGGAAGGCTATGCACGTCAAGAATGCGTTGGTCAGGCTATTGCTTCCTCTTTGGCTTGAGGCAAACCCTGCCCCCTTCATAAATAACACTAACGTTAAAACAACTGTATGTTCAGAAATGTTTCAGATGATATATACTGCAGGCCCCGAGCTACAACTGTCCATTACCATCCAACATGCCTGTCGAGCAGCTTGGCCTTGATGAACTACATTGACTTGCATCGCTGCTCTTGCATCGATAAGAAGGAACGATGTTTCTGCAGCGTCGTGTTGCAGTCAATCGTGGTTCAACCTTAATTGAAATGTAGGAACTTTTATTTAAATTTAATGGAAATCAGTCAGTGACAGCTAAACGCTTCGACTGTGGTGCGTTTCAGCCACAAGTTCAAGTTGATAAATCGCAGTGCTTGAAGAGAACCCGTCCACCTGACAGGTGTGGCCTGTCAAGACGCTGATTCAACACCATGATTGTTGCACAGGTGGGCCTTTGACTGGTCAGAATAAAAGGCCACACTACAACAGATGGAGGAAGTGTGTGAACAGTGTGTAATTTGGCATCCCGTCTGCATTCCACCGGGGCTGCTTGTCCTTTAACTAAATGTTCATTTCACCACCAAAAGCCGATGACAAGACGATTTGTGGCCAAAATTTGAGAGCAAAAGCAGTTTTTATATGTCGAGTGTATACGCACGTACACATCATTGACTTTTACATTATGTCACAGCCGTCCTCCTCCTCCTCCTCCTCCTCCAGCACCCAAGACCTTGATTGGATTAACACTCAAAGCCAGTCAATTACATCAGCTTCCCCATTAAATGTATGGGGGTATATGGGCTGTATGCCAAAAATACTCCGTATCAAGTAAATTGTTAAACTAATCTGCATTATCATGTTACTCCCTCTGGGTTAAACTGCTCTTACCTTCTATGTTCAATGATTTTTTGTTGTTGTTAATGTTATTAATCATCAAAAAAATGTCTAAATCTTACTCATGTCTCTTCAGTGCAGCTGAGGTGGCCATGTTAAGGACTCCCTCCAGTACATTATTGCTGCCAGAGGGCACATGTGGCTCACTCTTTTGTTAAAAAGTAGCTATTGGCTGCCTCAAAAAAAAAGTCGTAAGAGGTTGCCAGATGACATCACACAGTGATTAGCACATCAATACATTTGCTACACTACTTCTGTTTTTTCCCAAGCTTGTAGCAGACGGAGTGTAAAGCACAAAAAAGTCATTCAGATCGGCATCAACTGCACCAGTGTGTCTTCAAACGCTCTGGGACTCGACGTTTTTCTCCCCTGATGGTTGAGAAGAGAGTGTTTGTGGCTCTCACTTGTCGCTTTTAAGAAATGATGTCACCGCCGACACATTCACACGCGCCGCCGCTGTTACGTCACTTAAAAGCTTTCCATACATACAGGCACTCAACCTCCCCGTCCATTTATCTGTCTCTACTCCACAGCTCTCATTTCCTCTCTCGCTCTGGTGGATCGCTGGCTTTAGTGCTCCCCTGGGACACTCCAACCCAGAATGCAACGGTTAACATACTGTAGGCAGGTCATCCCAACCTGGCCTCCATCTCTGAGATGAGCAGATGACGTGCTCCTCACAGCGGAGTCGTGACTCACCTAATGTACAGTTGATGGACGTGGGAAACATGCGGGCGCTGACCTTTCTTTGTGTACATGTCGGACAAGGGGAATTCTGGGTAACTGCTATAGGCTCTCGGTACTGTGCTTCTATATATGACCTGGCTGATTCAATTGATCAGAAGTCTGCTAATTAAATTGTGTAAAATGACTGTGATGTGTGTCGTGGTGCAACGAGCAGGAGACTGCATGATGTTTGTCTTCTAGAAATAACTGCAGCAGACAATACTTTGTTTGTTTGTCCATTTACAAGTTATTCTGATTGCAAAATGGAAATTTCTTTCATTGTGGTCCATGATTGTCTCTTTTATTGAGTCTAGATAATTAACTCTTAATAGATTTGCTCGGAAAATTGTAATCTTGTAATCATGGATCCATAGTCCTTCCAAAACTCTTGAAGGATGAGTTGTTCAATACAAGGCTACGGTTATTTTTTCTATATCTCATAATATGTTTTATTTTCTTCCAGTAGCTTTGTGATGGTGCAACAATGGCAAAGTTCGCCTTGTCTATATGAAAAGGACTATTACTGTGCGATGGTTATGTCGTAACAGCCGAAGTAATTGATGTCTTATGAGTCTGTGCATGGGAGCGACAGTAATGGAAAGCAGAAAGTTTACACTGGAAAATATTACTAATCTTCTGCTTTCTTTTATTTTTGTCACAATCAACAATGCAGTGGGACTCAGGCAGCAGGAAACGTGATATTAACTTCTTCACAGAGCCCTTTCTCCACCACGGTGTGTGTTTATGTATAAATACTTGTTCTATGATTGTGCAGCACGAAGTAACAACAGACTTTCATTTCATTGTGCAGCCTCGTGTTGTAAAACGGCAAATAAACTCCCTTGTCACCCTGTAACCCTGTCAAATCTGGCAACGCTGCCCATGTGGTATCACTGTAGCCACATGTGGTTACACATCTGAGGAGGGTAAGCATCAGCTTTCGGGTAGCCATGGCTACAAGAACTACATCTGTAGGTTATAGGCCACACACAGCCATAAATAAAACTTTCTTTTCAGATGCCTACGTAATTTAACCAAATCCTTTTCTGTCTTTATTTGGTTATGTTTTGAATATTGCTTTAGTCACGAGCACAAGGCTTTTATTTTCAGGCAACCGTGTAAACATCACTTATACTCTTTGCTGAATCCCTTCACACTTATTACTCATCCATCAGGCAAAGTGGACTGAGTCAGAGTTCAGCTCTAAGCTTCACGTTCGCTCAGGTCACCCGGTGTAACTACCTCGTGTGTGGACTGCTGGGAACCGAAAACCTCGTTCAAAAGCACTTTGAGGGCATGTGTTGAAGAAGGGAAGAACACGTCTTCTCAGGATAAAAAAAACAGCATTCTCGTCACATATTTTCGCTCCTCTTAACGCAGCTGCTGTTAGACAGGAATCCAATCCATGTAACGACCAGAGGTCTTATGATTCTGATTCATCTACAGTGCATGAAAAACCCAAGATCACTGAGACATGTGATGTAATGAACCAATTACATTAACTGCTTGTTTTTGCTGCAGAGTCACTCCGCAGACCGTTGCTCGTTGTGCCCGCTTTATGCCTCTTACATACTGTACTTTTCTTCGCTCTGAATATCTTTGCATTTTGATTAGACTCAAGTGACAGGCAGTCGGGGTGCCAAACACTGAATATGTTAGCAAAAAAATCAACTCTCTCATGCATCCAAATGGTAATCCCACCAAATGGCATGCATTTGCGAGGCGATCAATCACAAATGCAAGACGCAAACAACATCCACGGCTTCCAAATCATTTTTCATTTGATATTATGCTATCTGCCCATTCTCCCCAAATGGCAACGACGAAAACTTCTTGTGCCTAATTGAAGCCGTGGATTTTGTAATCAGGCACCAGACGCTGTTTGCGAATTAAGAAACCGGCCATTATCTGCTGTGCAAAGAATTTTTAGGACAGCTAATTAAAAGTGAGTGACCACTTTTTGGCATTGTTTCCAAATGCAGGATTTTAAACCGCAAGTTGCTGGATGAGAAACAGCAACTGTTTGTTTTCTCTGCTTGATCCCTGACATTTTTCTGCAGTTACACTTTTACAAAGGGACTCTGGGATTTTGTTGACTATGTAGATGTATATCTATGTCTATATCTATATATCTAAGTGTGCCCTTGGCTGGCTGACTGTGTGGTTTACAGCTGTGGTGTCAAAATTAAAGTCGTGGTCTTGAATGCAGATCAAAGATAAGATTGTGGCATCTACTTAAATGTACATACAATCCAAAAGAAACCCAAATAAATACAATTGTATGCATAAAAAGTACGTTTAGTCATAACCAATATGTCATGTATGTGATGTTGTGTTGCACTTCTGTGTTTCTGCTGCCAGCCCAGTTCAAAATATGCAATTAATAAGAGGAAGACAAAGCAATCACGGTGTACAGAACAGTGCATGAGACGTACATAAATAAACACAAACAGAGGCCTCACCCGTGCAGAGCAGCGCCGCTTATCTGCGTGCTGTTTATGCTCATTATTGTGTTGCTATGGATTCATCCTGTCACAGACCAGCATCCCACGTGCGTTGCCACCAAACATCAGTCTTCATGGCAACCGGACGGATTCTATACAGTCGTATGACTCATCGCTATCTTTGAAAATCGCAGTCAGGATGACGACCACGAAGACGAGCTGTGCAGGAATCTGATTTGATGACTGAGTTTCACTGTAGAGCACAAAAGGTTTTGTTTTTTTTAAGCGATGACAGAACAAAAGTGTCTCTTTTAGAAATATTAGCTGATGAGCGCGCCGCATTCTTGAAGTGACAGCCGTGCAGAAAACATACTGGCAGGAGTTTCACATCACAAAAACCCACACAAACATGCCACCGTAGTAATAATTAATGGAAGTGAGTTGTGAATGTTTGCAGCCTGCTGGTGTTTTCTTGTTTTCAGGCTTTACATATAAATTTATATAGCAGCAAAATCCAAACAAAGCTCTGCAGGGAGGCTGCTCTTGAATTAAGACTAAATTAAAGATAGTTCGCTCAACACATTTGATGTTTCACTCGACGTTAGTGACGTATTTCTCACACCTAAAAAATGTCCTTATGTTGTAACGTCGGCATATTTTGTCGCTGAAGCCAGCTGGAGTTTAGCGTCTAGTTACTCTAATTATTTCTGTGGAGCGGCGTTCATCCAAAGAGTGGAGCGCGCCGCCATTAATCAGGCTTGAGAATGCAGCTAACCTCAGCTGTGTTCCAGTTTCATAACACATGTGGATTCCAAGCAAGTTTCGAATTCAGCGCTCAAAGTCAGAGCGGTATGTTCACCGAGTCGACTTAAAGTTCATGTGCTGTTGATGGGCACAATACTCCAACACTGAAGTGAACAATAAAACCAGAGGAGCGACTTACAGCTGCAAAACATAAAACATATCGGTGGTGAGAATTTTTGTTGGAGAAAAAATTTCCACAAACCAAATTTGAGTCGATGATTTCTGGTAAAGTTACCGGTGGATGTCTCAATCTGCAGTATGAACAAGTGGGAAATTGTGGTAGCTGTCACATGACACGACTGCAGCTTTATGTCTCCATACATCAACATATGCTAAAGTTTTAGCAGTATGCCTACAAGTCTACAAAGCACATGCTAATGTGTTAGCCTTAGCATGCTAAGTTGTTAAGCCACTGATCTGCCAGGGGAAGAGCGATGATTCTGATATAAATTCTCTAATAACTAAACCAGACGAGTCACCAGAAGAAAATGTTAACTTTACAAATGAGTTGACTTGTAGGTGACTTGTATGCTGGGTGGCATTGTGGGGTCATTGCTGCCCGAGAAGCCAGAGACCACTGTTCGCGACAGGGTTTCAACATTTGTAATCATGAAACCACTGGATATTTTTTAGTGAGGCATCAGGACGTATTCCAGCCGTGTTAGTGGGAACAAAACTAGATATTTGTAGCGACGGATCAGGAATTTTAATCCAAAAACACGATCTTGTCTTCACCCTAATCAAGTGATTTTGTGCCTGAACCTAACCGGACCACAAGCACAGCGCTGTCACACAGAAACATGCATTGTCCACATTTATTCTGGCGTTGGGGTCGACTAGAAACAGTGAAATCAATGCAAAAGTCAATCACCCAAAAAACCTGTTGCATTTCTCTCACTGCACGCTGCATCCAGAACAAAGTATCTGAGGTACGTGCAGAATGTGCACTGATGATAAATACTCCATTGTGCCTCTACGCTGCTTTTAAGGTCAACAATGAGTCATCAGTGCTTTAGGGGAAGCATGACTCTTCCCTTCTCTTACTTATCATCCATGTGCCAACCAGAGACCCGTCCATGTGCTCCCTGTCCCCAAACCCCATAGACTCATGACAGAATGTGATGCTGCTGAGTGCTGCTAAATGTGCCCACAGCTGAGATCTCAACAAAAGAGACTCCGTTGTGGAGGCGCTCGACCGGGGCCGATGGGTCAAACAATGGCGCTCTGTTCCAAATATGTTGTTTGTCACATCGCCTGCCTTTAACCGGTCAATGCCGCTGTTGTTCCGCTTGAATTCAACTTTATCCCACATCTTATGCAACTGGATGGGAAGTTCTGCGCTCACATGTACTGTATGTGAGGCATTAGCGGGCTTAGTCACAGTGTTGTGATTGATGGAGTCAGATTTAAAATGTGACACTGAAAAGAGCGTCAACTGACAGAGAGCATGTGTGTTGTTCATCCAGGGAAGTAGGAAAGGTTACTCCTCATTTAACAAAATAAAAGCCTGATCACCTGCAGTTTAAATCCATGGAATAATGAGCGACTGAGATTTATTTTACCAAAGCGCGTCTGACATTTTAACAAATGAAGTGTTTATGCAGCAAAAGCACACATCGAACACATAAATCTCTTCATATATCAACATGCTACCTTCCGATTAATATTCATGATCCTGCCGGGGGAAGGGAAGTGGGGAGCGCTGATCGGGCAGAGCAATAATCATCTTCCTTAAAAAGAGAAGAGGGGGGAATAAAAGGCAAATACATCTGTGGAAGAGTGCCGGTGTGTGTTTACAACATGCATCTTGTATTAGAGACTCTCACCATGCACCACGGCGGCCCGCGCTTTTTTTTCTTGGGTACCTTCTTCCACAGGAAACAAGCAAACCGGCGGTGCGGTTTCATGATCATAATCGAGAGTAGTAAAGGCGCTTTGCTGCAAGAGCAAGCAAGCCGGCTTTCATAGACAGGAGAGAGCCACAGGTGACATGCACACACACACACACGCACGCACGCACGTACATGAACATCATCTCCAGCAGAAGCAAACCTGTCCCTCATGATGAGCCTCAAGCTGCTGCCGCTACAATAACCTGCACAGCATTTTTGTGAATAATCATCTTTATGGCGACTCTATTATAACTTAATGGCTTATTAAACTGTCTGCACTGTCACAGGGAGACTCGTAATATCCCTCATGGATCTCTGGGCAGCCATGAAAGAGAAGAAGTCTATCTGATGTGTTTCATATAGAACAGAAATTGATCAGCTCTTTTCACGATCCCCCGGAGTTTCAGCTCGGAATATTGGTGCCCAGGTTTTTTTTTTGCGCTTTACAGAACCGAACTAATCAGTCTGTCTTTGCGCACTTCCCCCTTTTCCTTTCTTTTTTAACATTCAGGCATTTTTAATCTCATCCGCGGTGTGTGTGTGTGTGTGTGTGTCTGTGTGTGTGTGTGTTGTGTGTGTGTGATGAAATGACCACAGTGGAGTGTGTCTATTTCGAGACCGGAGCGCAGCAGCCAGCGCTTCTCCTCCTGCTGCCGCCGCTCCGGAGGAACTGAAGCTCGCATTTGATTCAGTAGAAAACTCACTTCCTCATTTCGGTAAGAGCGAGCAGACTGGGTTATATAGTGCACTAAAAATAGCGCCGATTTAGCCCAATGGGAGCCGGGGACGCTGCGCGCCCTGCGCCAACCACAACAGACAGGATGAGTCGGCTCTGGCTCAGCATTGGCCAGGGGTGGTCTGGTAGGCGGGTGGTGCGCTCCTGCGCGCTCATTGGCGGACGTGCCGAAACGTAATGTAATCACATGGGGGTGGGTTTGTCTGTAATTTTGAATCGGGGGGGAAGTTTACAGTCAGAGCGCTGACGGAGTTTCAGAGAGTTCGGTGTTGTGCGCTCTCGGTGCGTCACACGCTCAAACCCTCCGTTGGAAGCGCACGGCTCCCAGACTTATCATACATGCAAATACAGCCAAGACTCCAGCTTTTTTTCCTCTCTCTCTCTCAACACGACAGGCTTCGTTTCCTCTAACAAGCTTGAATTCGCTTTTCTACTCGTGGCTGCATCTTTTGGAGTGAAATGGATGTCATCCCTATGTGTAGCATCTTCCAGGAGCTCCAGATTGTGCACGACACCGGATACTTTTCAGCTTTACCGTCCCTGGAAGAGTACTGGCAGCAGGTAAACGAGCTCTCTCTCTCTCTCTCCCCGCTTCTCCGTCCCACATCGCACAGCTTTGACAGATCGTGCTCGCGGTGCACAGCAGCGTTACAGAGGGAATGTGTGTGTGATTCTGGGGGAAACTTGCGCCTCACTGACAGCTGCGTGCGGACGCGCAAATGTCAAAGTTGTTTACGTAACTCCACGTTTGATTTAGTGGAACAGTTAATTTCCCTTTTAAAAGTGGACTTGCGTGCTTTTACAGGGGAAGTGATGCAAGTTCCCTCCGTGACAGATCTCTTTAATTATCCTACGAGATTTCCAAATCCTCTAATAGCGTGCGTGCGGGACAGAATAGTGACTTTCGGGCACATTTTCTCACTTTTCGTGGTCGTCCTGATTTCTTTAAACCTTCCCATGATAATTCTGCAGTGTTTCATGCGTCTTCAGCACGCTTGGAGTTGTTTTTCCTGGCGAGGTTCACTGTTAATAATATCGTTGCGGATATTTTGGGCTCGTGCTCGCATGTTTACGAGCCACATCGAGCTTGCGATGAAATACAAACACGCTGTGTTGCAGATTTAGCGTCTGAATGGCGAGTCGTGCGTCTTTGCGCGTATCTCCTCCTCTCTCTCCACTCTCTCTCTCTCTCTCTCTCTCTCTCTCTCTCTGTCACACACACACACACACACAGAGATGAGAGAGTGACAGTCTGACAGAGAAGGAGAGAGAGAGGCTGGTTTCGAGTCCAATTTGGCTCGACAAAGCGGCCCCTGGATGACGGAACAGTGGAGTTTTATGCTGGAAACCGAGGGGAGGGCGAAGAGTTGCTTCTCGGTTTTTTTTTTAAGGGAATGAAATGAATTGAATTGGCAACACGCTTCGATCCTCTTCTATCTCTCCCGTCTATCAGATCTCTGCGGGCTCCGGGCCAAGTCGCCCTCCCAGGCATTTAAAGCTCGCCTGGGATTCATCCAGCACCGCTGACGAGAAACATTTGTCTTGAATGCATTCTCTCTAATTACCAAATTACTACGATGATACCACAATATCCCCATTTTAGACATAAAGTCTGTTCGTGATAAGTTGAAGTGGCATCCAACCCCAGACACCAGAAACCCATCTGTCCTGCAGTTAAAGTGTAGAAATGTGATTTATTCACACTTTTCCATCATTCTTATGACTATTTCCATCCAATATCCAGTGTAACTTTAAGATTTGATGAGCTTTCATGTTGAGTTTCTATGAAAATGTATCAGGATTACCTCTGAGTCTGCACACAGGCTCTGTTTTGCATATGCCTCTGAGCTGTGCACAGCCACAGAGGGAAATCCCCTCCTCAGAGTCTCATTTTAATATTATTAGAGGTGAAACTCTTAAAAAGGTTGAAGAAAAGAAAATTATGATGGAGCATAAGAGAATGTCTTCATTCCTCTTACCTCATACCTCCTATATTACTGGCTTAAGTACCTCGCCAGCCATTCAGATCCATCGTCTGACCTCCGAGCTGTGCGAGTTCACTTCTATTATTATAAAATTTGGCTGTAAATCTGCTTCATTAGGAAATTGCAGAGGCCTGTCCGCGGCCCTCATGATCTGGCCTGCTCGCTGACTGCAGTGGGTTGAGGAAGTGCTCTCTCACTTCCTTTTCAAAGAAAATAAGCCCACAATCCACAGCGGCTCTTGCAGTATTCATGCCAGGCTTTTTATGGACCCCCGTGAACCAGACCTCCCTCCTCTCGGTCCCTGGTGTGCTATGTTATTTCTAGCGATGCCTCTGAATGCATTATTAAATCCACATTATGTTGAATAATTGATAGATTTAAAAGATCTACAAGCACTTCCCTAACCCAAAGGGGGGTCTCTGTAGCATATGTAAATTTCATGACCGAGCCTGGCACGCACCTACGAGCACTCGCGCACGCACACAACCGTGCGAGTGTTGGCGGGTTAAGAGCACCTTGTTCTTGCAGGCTCTCAAAAGGAAATGTGGTGCTTGTAATCTTCCCTGATATGGCCTCAGAGGGCATCCTTAGAGCGCTCCTGACTATCCTCTGCATAGGACATTGTGTCTTGCCTCGTTCCTGCAGGCAGGAAGGAAACAGGGCCAGTGGTGTTACAGTGTCACAGCATTTCCCCCTCCTGCTGCTGCCGCTGCTAAGAATAAACACAGTGTGTAGAAGAACACCACAGTTTGTGTTTCCCTTGAAAAGAAATCACTTTTTTTGGTGTTTTAGGGACTTTCCAGTTGAAGGGAAGACTGGTGTCTCAGGCCTCAGGCTCCGTGCAGCCCTGGACTCACTGCTATCTTGTCTTCCCTCCACACAGACATGCCTCGAGCTGGAGAGGTACCTCCAGAGCGAGCCCTACGTCTCAGCCACCGACCTCAAATTTGAGAGCCAGGAGGACCTGTGGAGCAAGCTGATGCTCGCCTGCGGAGACAAGTCAACCGACCAGGACCCAAAGATCCCCCACATCAAGGAGGAGGAAGACAATCAGGACAGCCAGCACCTCGACGCCGGCGGCTTCAACTCCGATGCCAGCAGCGAGGCCTCGGACAGCTCCGAGGAGCTCTCCCCGACCCTCGACTTCTCCTCCGGCTCTTTGACTGACATTCTGGGAGACGGTGGCGAAGACCTGGGCTCCGCCATCATCAGCACGCCGCCGTCCTCGCCCGAGCTGGGCAAGGAGAGCTCTGTCACCCAGGTGTGGAGTGGGATACAGACTGTGCTGCACTCACCTGGGAAAATAAGAACTGGGGGCATGGAGAGGACGGGGCTGACCAGCGGGGAGGCGTCGCCTGACGGCAGGAGGCGGGTGCACAGGTGTCAATTCAACGGATGCAGGAAGGTGTACACCAAGAGCTCGCACCTCAAAGCACACCAGCGCACACACACAGGTAAAGACGCTCGATGGCGAGATGCAAATATCATGAGTGCAAAACTCGCTGGGGGATGTGGGTGAGACCGACCCGACAGGTTGTGACGTCATGTTTTTAAACCACTTGTTGCTAAATAAAACTTAATCCGCCCGTCCGAAGTGTGAAAACCTCTCAGAAGCGCGAGCGAAATGAACTTGAGCGTCGATCACTTGCGCAAAGCGCTGAAAATACTCCCACATACTTTGAATAGTTTTGTCAGAAGGAATGCCCTCAACTGTGACCTAATTCACACAGAGGAACGTGACTTCATGAGGGGGGGGAGGGGAGGCGGGATGCTCCTTTGTGGCCGAGCAGCACCCAGAGGATGTGGATCCTGAAAACAAATCAACAGATCTCAGATTTCAGCATGGGAACAGACTCAGAGAGCCGCTCGTTTGCATTCACACAGTTAAAAAAAAGAAAGAAAAAAGAAAGAAATTATGGGAATCTGACATTTGCGGTGTTTGTTCCGGGGGTTCAAATGTGAACAGTTTCCCTCGTCACCTTTGACCCCTTGCCAAGCTGTGCCGTCCATTAGGAGAGGAAGTCACATTCCTGGCATCCTTTTTTCGCCGCCCATGTTAGCCACATGGTTAATGGCCTCTAGGACCATTAGGAACAGTCTCTATTTTTTTTCCCCTGCCGGCTCTCCCCTGTTGCATAAGCCGTCTACTCGAGCAGCTCCTCAAAGCTGCATACCACAGCTCTCAAGACCCACAAGGCACGAGGTTGTTTTTCTCCTCAACTTACAGTAGCCGGGCCAATCTGCTTAGCACTCGTACAGGCTGGTATTTTCTTTGAAAACAGCATTATAAAGCCTCTGGGATGAGTTGGAACTGTGTATATTGGCTGCAAATGTGAGGACTTGAATCGCAAAATGTCAGATAGCGTGACATTTTGATTGATAGCTCGAAATTACTGCAATTATGACATGAAGAGACGAGATTTAATAGATAGGAAAGGTTCATTAGATGAATTACCATCGTATTTATAGACTCTGCTCTGTATTTTAGATATGTTGAAGGATGAAACCTGTCAAGTATTTTCACAAAGAGGTCTTTTTGAAGGTTATGGAATCTTATCTTAAAGAATGCACTTCTATATAAATGTTAATATTTTTTTGTTTCCTTTTCGATATCTGCAGGTGAGAAGCCCTACAGGTGTTCATGGGAGGGCTGCGAGTGGCGCTTTGCACGAAGCGATGAGCTCACCAGACACTTCAGGAAGCACACCGGAGCAAAGCCATTCAAATGCAGTCACTGCGACAGGTGAGAGAGCCAGTGAATGTTTGACGAGTGCTGACACGTAACCTGGGTGACCTTATAACAAGTGCAAAAAAAATGGAAAAAGTTGGATTGGAAGTCAAAAAAATCAACGTCTCTCAAACAAAGTGCTGTCAAATATCCACAATAATAACTTCAGTGCAGCTGTAACCGCCCCCCCTCTCTTTACCTTTGGTGCTAAGTGCTCATTCACTGACAAAGACTCACCACTTATGTTTGCAAATTGGTTTATGGAGATGACACGAGATGAATGAGGGTCAAGGACGGACCGATGGAACGGGGTCGAGGCCGAGGGGTTGCGTGAAAAGAGAGTTCAGCAAGTGGTCGAACGGGGACGGCTGATTAGTCGAAGCCAGAAGGTGTCGTGACGAGAAGCATCTCAATGAGCCATTGTAGCTTCAGCGTCCCCCATGTGGTCTCTTTCATGGTGATGGCAGATAATGGCATCAGACGAACCCTGAATAGGTTGTGACAGGAAATTGGATGAGAGTGATGCATGGGCCTCGGTCCCTGAACTCACCACGTTCATGTCACATTGTGCAGCCGAGTAGGAAAAGTAAGCAAACAGTTCAAGTCAGCCTCTGAGTGAGAGATGAGCTGGACTGTAAAGCCACCATCACTGGCACTGTCATCTACATACAATCCAGTTTTATTGGTGAAAACAACTATTTAACTTTATTTTTACTTATTAATAAACTGTTTTAATTCTGTAAATATTGGTATTCACTCATTTACGCTAAATTCCAGCAACCAGACTGGTCAAAAATGCATGAAAGTGCCAAAAATTGAGGTTTCCCAATTCTTCCCGTCCTTCTTACTTGTAGTTTAGGTGATGATAACTTTATTTACAGTGGTCCGGTGATATGGCCTTAAAATAATCATGATATTATTAAGCCAAATCACAATAAACAAAACTGTATATATGTCAATATTTTGAAAAAAACCTCTTCATCAATGCAAAATCAAATATCGTGATATTTTTTGATATTGGGACAATATTGCTGGGATGGTTATTGGTACCTTCATTAAAATATAAACATAATCAGATTAATTTAACTAAATAATCATCAGTAATGTGCTTGTAAGTTCAGAGGAGTACTCCACTTTACTGTCACGCAGCCTTTAACACCAGGAACAGACTAAACTAGAAATGATATCCAGAATCTACAACGATATAAAGTCTCACATCGGCTAAATCTTCTCTCATTTTTCCCTTCTCAGGTGTTTCTCCCGCTCTGACCACCTGGCGCTGCACATGAAGAGGCACATCTAAGATGGCCTCCGTGTTGAGAGCTCTGTGGGATGATTCGGGTTGATTGTCCTGACCTGTGGGGGATCAGCGAGGCCGGTGTGTCCTGGGAGCGTAGGGACACCGCCGTGTTCCAGTCAGTGGAAAAAGATGAAGCAACGCAGGCTATTATTTGCACCATACTTAGTGCCTCCAACACCTCGCTGTGGAGATTGCTCTTGAAAGGCTTTTTTAACAGAGGAACAGGAGGGGCGGGGAGAGAGACGTGAAGAACTGGAAACAATCTGGGGCTGGAGAAAGACGGGAAGAGACTCTTCTGTATGGTGTTTCGACGCTTTTTTCCTGGAGGATTATGGGACTCCTGCGGGGGTCGCCGGTCCTCCAATGACAGTGTGTTTGCCTGTGCGCATGGGGACTGTGAGTGCCTGCGACTGGATGCCTGTGCTGGCTTTATGGAGCGGATGGAGCTTGCATTGTGGAAACTGCGAGTGAATGACACGGAGAGGGTGACGTTGTGCGAGGGGAGGTTTTATTGCGGGGGAAATATTTGTGGTCTCACTGAGAATGAATGCAAGGGTTCTGTCTGTGCTGTTTGAGTCTATATCGGCTGTGGAGGGGGAGCGGAGGGGTTTGTTTTCGGTGGAGCTAGATTTTTGCTAGGAGAGCGCCCCCTCTCTGCCCGGAGGTGGAACTACAGCTCCCCTATTTTCGAACACGGGGAGGTCGTTTTGTTTAGTGCAGCTATTAAATGTGCAATGTATTATGTAGCCTGTCTCAAAAACATACACGCTATAAAAGCTCATTTTGTTGTCCATTGTGTAAGCTCTGTATCTAAAAAAGAAGAAAAAAAAAACACAAAAAAAACAAAAACAAACGGTTGTACACAAACAGTTATGCCATTATAACAGAAGTTGCATGGGATCTGGGGATGTGTTGCTCACCTGTTTGCTTATAGGACAACAAAAATCCATTCGAGAGCAGCTACCTTCATATTACTCAATATCATAGTATTGTACAAAACACATAAGGCAGTCATTTTGTTTCTTAAGTTTCTTGATAAGTTGGGGATACCACTATTGCTTGGCAACTGTCTTGATCATGGGATATTTTCTGTTCCTTCTTCTTCTTCACTTTTTGCTCTTCTCTTTCGTTCTATCTGTAAATGCACTGTTGACCTTACTGATGCCTTATGTAAGTGGCCTTGTCCTGTTAAATAGATCTCTCTTTCTCACACACACACACACACACACCAAACGGGCGTTGCGAATGCACTAGTGCGTTAATGAATTGCTTTATAAAAGGCTCTGATCCATACAGTCGCACCTTTTTTGCTCTTTTTGTCTGGCGACAGACTGCTCTAAACTTCTAAATAATAATAAAAAAAAATCTATATATCAACTTCATGATGACTGCCATTTTTACATCTCTGTGCATTATCTGTTAAATGTATCAAAACTATATCGAAAAACTAAATTCCCCCCAAAATGATCCGGGTCGGAGACAGAATTGTGGAGCGCTCGGAGAAGCGATTCAGTTTTGTAAAGGTCTTACTACTATGTAGTATACGGTGGTGTGGATGCACTTCAGATGGACTTTAACTTGCTGTCAAAAAGGTACAGAGTCGTGGAAATATGTTCTCATGAAATGTGGCGTGCTCGGCCACCGCGCTTGTGACGAATTAGGACATTTACAGTACACTGTTCAGGCCGTTTGTATCTGTCGATGTGTCAAAAGCTTACAGTCTGTATCGAAGCGGATGTGTCCTTTTAAGAGTAATGACGACATTCTCAGTCACGAGTCTGTTTTTGATGTTGTATGTTTTGGTAAGTCTCGCCCTCGGGGTGAGTCAGTATCTTTACTCAGACCTGGTTTTAAACAACCCGTGATCTGATTAAACGGTACCTAAAAACCGGTCTAACCAGTTCAAGCTTGAGCTGTTGCTGCAGGTCTTCGAGGTTCTTTCTGTCTGCAGGTGAACAGAGACGTGACCAGGACCAGATGTGTGTCAACTTCACTATATGCATGTTTTTTTTTAAAAAAACTTCAGTTTCTGTACATGACTTCAACACACTCCTCTGTGGGTTGATAAAAAAAAATCTCTTTCAAGGTTAATTGAAATTCCCTTCAGTTTCACAATTGGATGAACTCAATCACCATCTTTCCCCTCGAACATATTCTGGAGCCGCAGTGTTTTTACGGACGATATGTTTTGTTGAAAAGTAACAACACGTGGAGAAAGTGTTGACGAAGAACTTGTCTGCTTTAAGGACAGCCTCGTTGTGAGTCAACACCTGCACAGGCGAACCCGGTCAACATTAAATAAAGTCCGTACACTGAGAATTGTCAAAGATATGTACATTGTAAACTAAGAGAATTTTGTAAGAAAGCTTCTATTTTGAAAGGGTATGGGACCAAAAGACACGTGCAGCGCGTTGTTTGTAAAGATGAACCAATAAAGACGAGAGGCCGAGGAACTATTGTAAAATAGACGACGCTCCGTTCTCCTTCATTCTGCTTCTGTAACATCTTTGTTTTTTTGGTTTGACTGGAGAAAGCAAGAGCAAATGTACGTTTTCTAACAAAAAAAGAGAACAAAAAAAAGGCATCAACTGCGTATACACCTGTGGCCTATCATCATCTTTCAAGAAAAACAAAAAAAAACAACAACAAAAAAATACTTTTCAGACGTGAATTGTTCTGGACACTTGAATTGTCATAATTTTTTTTTGCATTCCGGTGCCCGTTATAAGTATTAACGTTTTTTTTTATTTGCCATGTGATTTCTTTTTTCTCTCAACTTGTCAAAGACCTGCGAAAGACACCCTTATCTTTAGCTAGAGAATCTTTATTGGATGAACATGGAGATAAAAAAACAACACAAAAAATAAAAATATGAGGCTCTATTTTTGTTTGTTTTATGGCATAACAAGATTTTTTCATTTGAAATTGTTTTGTAAAATAGTTTCTGTATGAATGTATTTTTTATTGGAAAATCGATAAAAAGAATTTATTGGATCTACATGTGGTTTTTGTTTTTCTTTTCTCCTGCAGCGGGAACACAAATCAACCAGGAAGTCTGTGTTTACGGGATGTTTAGTAGATTCCCAAAGGAGGAATTATCTCTGTTACCTTTCCCCCTAAAGGTCAGCGATCAGGGTCAGCTAGAACCAGCGCCAAACCTTTACATTACAGCTTTATTCTGGTCTTATTGGCCTAGTCTTGGCTGCTGTTGCTTACAGTAGTAATAACACAGCCTGGTGGTATTTTCTATTTTTTCTCATTGTCAACAGATCTTGTAAAAAAAACACCAAAACCAACAATGCATCTGTTTCTCAGTACTTTCTGTCTGTGGCCTTCTGCCACGAGAACATTGATTTCTGCAGAAGATGTAAATCTTTAAAGAAAAGGCTCAGTAATTACCCAAAACAGCTGGACACTGTAGGTTTGAGTAAATACTGTTCAAACAGGAGTAAATTGTAGGTTGGGGGACTGTTTCCAGTGATGGATTAATCCACAATTTGTGTGCTAATGAGTGTTGGGAGCAGCAGGATGTCGGATCCAGGCAGAATGAACTAAAGTGTGTGTGTGTGTGTTCAACCCGTCCTCATCAGAGAAATGGCCGAACAGGTCGTCTGTGCAGGGAGCTAACATATTTATTTATTTTTTGTTAGGCAGCGACTGTAGTGGCCCAATAATTATGACGGGAGCAAACAAGGAGGTAAAGTACAAAGAGTATCAAAGTCTGCAAAGAGAAGAGGCGTTTCAACCAGACGTTCGTCCAGGACGTCGCTGTTTGTGTCCCATCTGAAGCCAAAAATTTAAGTATTTTCTAAAAGTAAAAAGTAACATAACCTACATTACATAGAAATGTAACTTATGTACTTATTTTAACCTGAAACATGATCATTTCCTAATCTTAACCAAGTCATTTTGGTGCCTAAACCAAACTTCGACCATTTCAAACTATTAAACCACATGATGACGAATGTCCGGTACAAATAAGGTCATGTTCTCCTGTTGTTGGTACTCTCCAACAGTCATATCTTGGGGTCCCCAAAATGACATGACCTTATTTGTTTAAACTTGTCGCCAGAAATGACTTCGCTGAGTACATGATCATGTAGAAACGATGGCCAAAGCTGTGAAAACAAGATCCAAGTTGAAATAAACTGGAATTATCCTTTAAAAACATCCAAAACTTCCTCCTGTAGGAGGCGGGGGGGGTATTGAAGGCATAAAGAAATTTGGCGAAAGTAAAAAAATATTCTGTTTATTCTCACAGATCTGTTCTTGATCAGGGTGTCGAGATGGAAAGCTTACCCCCGAGTTCGACACCAGAACAACAGTGTGAGCCGGCTGGTGAAATGTGCATTGTGAGGACAATCTGTTCCTCCTGCTCCAGCCAAGAGCGCCGAGTTTTCATCTTACTCTCCAAGAAATTTATGCAAATTAAGTTGTGCCGCAAACAAATCCCTGATAAGAGCTCTGCACACTACACAGACAAATAGCCTCTTCATCTCCGATTGCAAGCACAAAGTGCTCCGGCTTTAACACTGCTCCACCGAGCCTGCCACGCTCCATGCCCCAAAGCCCCTGAATAATTGAAGCCCTCTCAAGAGTTTTTTCTTTCAAAGATATATTTATTGGTATTTTAATTCAAATTGCCAGAACTAAAAACTGTGCAATATAATAAAATAAACATGTAAAGAAAGGAAAGGAAAGGAAAAAAAGGAGTGAAATAAAGAAAAGTCACATTTCTTCAGCCTGATGCTTGTGGATAGAAGCCGTCTCATTTCCTGAGTTTAGTCTCCTGGTGACAAGAACGACTGCAGTTGCTCTCAAACTCAAACTTTGCTCCTTTTCGAAAGATCTCATACGCTCAGAAATCATTTAGAGGAGTCGGGGAATCGGGGCGCAATCTCAATTTAGCACTGCGGCACTGTCAATTATTTTGTGGACACAAAAACATTTATATCAATTAAATATGCATGACCGTGACAGACTCTGACTGGACTAATTTTTCTCCCCCTCCAAAGCCATTAGGCTTCCCACTGTGTGTGCAATTAGAGAGACAGAGATGGTTTGCTCTGGTTTGGACAATTTACTGGTAAAAGTGGATCCTGTTTCCTGACAGAGAACTCGAATGTAGGAGCTTTTCAGGAGGGATGTATGAAAAGTTTAAATAAAGAAGTTCACCTCATTCCACTTACTTAACTTTCTGCACAGATACTTGTTAAAGTTTTAGTGATTGGTAGATACACCAGAGCTGTTCTGAAGGGCAGCTTTGTCGATGAGTATTTCCAGCCTTGTGCTTTCTTATTTTGAGAACCATCAGACTAACAGATGAGGTCACAGCCAGACGACGCAGAGTAGAAACAGAGCCATGCAGGTATCAGTGCTCAACTTTTAATCATTTGTTTACACAAATTGGCTATTTGACAGTCAAAATCTGTTCGATGAAGCCAGATGATCAAATAGAGAATGACTTCCTTGATTAACATGAAGGCTCACGGGTGAGAGGACAAGACAAGATGCGCTGGAGTTTAGCTGGACCTGCGAGAAAAGCCAACAGGTGGACGATGGAGTAACTCCTGACGATCGTGGTGATGATGGGGAGGTGGTGGGATGTCCAACATGGACGCCTGAAGAAGGGCTTGAGCTCCAAACATCGAACGTGAAGGTTATATATCTCGTGTGTGGACTGCTTGTTAGCTTGTTCACGCCTCTAAAAACTTTTTGTGGTGTTCAATATGGCCCCTGGACACGGGCAGATGAGATTACGTTAGATTTTCACAAACAGAGGGGAAAAAATGAACAAAACAAAACGTTAGTGATCTTAATAATAACAATTTTCAACACAAAAACATGGAAGTGACCAATCAAAATGGTGACACGAGTCCAAATCTCTCCACAACCTAAGAAAGTTTAGACAAATGACCAAAAAGCATTGATAAACTCAGACTGGATGTTTGATTTTGTTCATTTAACCTTTAATTCACAGTAAATATTCTCTAAGTAAAGTGATGTCATTCTGGTGATGAAATGGAAACACATTTTTATGTAATGACCTTGTTTTGTACCGTCCAGTTCAAAGATATTCAGTCTCAGAAACATCCACCATGTGTAATTTTGCTTTTCCTTCACATTCACACAAATAAAACACACAACACGACCTCAGCCTGCCACAACAACCTGTAACTCCACTTCCTGCTGCTGCGATATCTCAACTCCTCTTAACCTCTTTCAGTCTGAATTGAAGGAATTATTTGAGGCATTATGATTGAATGTATTTGAAGGTGTAAAGGAAGGAATAATCAATTTGCACATTTATACCATTAATACCTGCTGGGCTTTTTACATCTGACAGCCACTGGTTAGCATTTCTCCGTTCATCTATATCATTTTAAAGCAGCTGGATTGTAAGTCCTCACATGACATGACGGCTCTGCTGGGACTCAAACATCCAGCCTTGGCCGGGTTGATGTTTTTCTCTGCTCTGGTTGAAGCTTTTTTTTTGTAAAGAGTATCCAGAGAAACGTGTTTCATAGTCCGAGCTTTCAGCCAAACGAATGAGGACATTCAAGGTCGACCAGGAGAACAAGATCTTCCCCAAAGCCACATGCACATATGTACTGTACACACACACACACACACACACATACACACACCTCCCCCCTCCGCAGAGCTCATATGTCCTGCAGCCCTGAGGGGAGGAAGGTGGAGGGAGGTGGAGGGTGGAGGCTTCTTGTTAAACCAGAAGGAAAGTGGAGGTCAGCGACCCCACATGTGGATGGTAGTCCGTCAAGTCTTTGTCACCTGGGACCTTCCAGATGGTTTTCATTCATGTCCAACCACAAAAAAAAAAAAAAAAAAGCTGAGAAAGCTGCAGATTTTTTTTACAGATTCGCCAATAAGACATATTGGATCTTTGTTGGTCTCCGGTGGACTGTAACTCTGCTTTTACATTCTGGGCAATTATCTGACGTTCTGTCCAGCGGCTTTGATTGAATGCAACATGTTTTTGAAGAAGAATTAATCAAAAGAAGACACCATCAATGTTTTTAATTGATAACCTGTTTAAATTTTAAGATGGACAACACTGCAACAACGTGTTAAAAGAGAGCACAGCTGTCAAAAACGACCAGGAAGTGCAGCAGCTGCAAATATTGATGTGATCGTGTATGAAAGAGACGTATCACATCGAGTAGAAGTTGACTAATCAATTTTTCCTTCATTTCTCTTTTTCTTACAAAAAAAACTGAATGGAGCCGCATTGAAAGCCAACATCCATTTTGTTGAAGAGGCCTTGAGCAAAGTGCTTGCTAACGAGCACGCTGCGCTGTATTTATTCCCAGAGAGCATTTAACTGACTGCATCTTTTTATTTATTTATTTATTTAACCTTTTTGTGATCATGTCCCTTGAGATTGTAAATCTCCTCCCTGAAGCAGACCCGGCCCAAACAGGACAAAGACCACTAAATCCAGCTCAGATGAGGCAGTTGCATTTTTTAAGCTACATGGACCACATAGGTCGACTGTGAAAGCAGCTTGTTGTGACCAATATTTACGTTTCTTGTCAGGCGGCGACCTCTAGTGGCTGTGGGAGTTATTACGGCAGCAGAGGAGGAAGTCAGCTGAAGTAGTATAAAGTGGTCAGAGAGAAGGAGGGGAGGGTGGATGGTCGGGTCAAACAAGCACAAGACTGTTTGTGTCCAATGTGAAAATCAACTCACTAACGCAGTAAAGTTACATAACGTGCAATACGTAGGTACGTTACGTTATTTCAAGCATAATCATGATGTTTTCCTGAACCTAACCAAACTGCAAGTTTAAGTATGAGGATGTGTTGGACTTTTTCCTCAGAGGAAGGAGATTTATAGATCATTCAAATGTCCAAATTAAACTTCTTGGTGAAAGTTAGGCAAGTTTGTTGTTGTTTGTTGGACGGTGACCAGATTAATATTTAAGAAGATTGTATTGTGTATTTCTGATATTAATTAACTTTTGCGTGTTTTATCATTGTGTTTTTTTATCAGGACTTTTATGTTTCTGGATTTAGAAACAGACAAAAGTTTGTTCTTTCATTTGCTACTTGTTAAAGTTGTTTTCTTGGTGCTATCCATTCTGATTGTTACCAGTTTATATTTCATTTGGCAACTAGATGAATTTCCCTTTTGTGGAAATTACACTTTCATTTGAAGTTGAAGCAGCAATAGAAAACAAACTATAGTGTCTGGTATCAGGTTTATATACTCAACAGTCTGCAGGATCTATTTAATATCAAACTGTCTGTCTGGTCACTTTATGCCTGCCTGTGCGTGTGCAGAGGAAAAACACTAATTCCTTCTGTTTGAAATGAAATGAGGATATTGTGGTTGTACTGTGGAGTTAAATCCTTCTTTGGTAGCACTGAGGGGTTCACTCCTCCTGCATATGTTGCACTGAGGGCTGCATAGCTTTTCCAACCCGTATGTACACAGACAGTGATGAAGAGGTCTGGAGGGTTTGAGGGGGTTGGGGCTCTGGCCAGACTCTGGGTTCGGTGCCTGATGGATGGGCATTCCTCAGCCTTCCCCCCCCTGCACCCCCGACTCATCCTCCCCCCTCTCCCCCCCGTCTCTCTCCTCCCCTAGGTGATGAACAAGCTCATTACTATAGCGTACTGATAAAAGGAGGCCATTATCTCCTCACAGCGCACTTTGAACTCTGACAAAAGGAATCTACTCCTCCCTGTCTCCAGCTCCCTGGTTATGTAATGCAGTCATAGGTGGCTCACTGCCAATGTTGTCAGCGCACCCCCACGCTGGAATCTCCTCCAAGATACTGTCACGGCCGCATACACCGAATTCTGGCTCGTCAGTGAACCAAGTTTATCTTTATTTCCATCCTGCCCTGATGCCTCTGTCAACAGATTTGAAGTCTGTCACTGACGGAGTGCTGTGAACAGAATCATTTCTAATTCTGCTGATTTTTATATGTATATTTTATCAGCGTCATTTTTTTTTTTTTTTCTATTCACCTGCCATGTTGCATTTAAATCATTTTTTATTTGTTCAGGGGACATGACGCCTTCTTCCACGGAAAGGATGTTATTGTGAAGCTACAGGATGTGTTGAGTTTCATTAATAGCATTTTTTTACGGACACCTACTGACACAGGAAGTCCTATTAATGCAACCGCATTTATTTATTCAAACACAACACAGCTCTGGATGATACTGTAGACGCCGTCTATAATGTGACAGTGACGATTTCTGTGGATCAGAAAGCTGGCGGCAGAATCAGTTCCCATACAGGATAATTTGCTTATAGTTTTCAAGTAGTCTGCTCATATTTTCAAGCATGACAGCAAAAACTTTACTCCCACGATTCCTTATCTTTGCCTTGAGATAACCCGACTGCTTCCAGCTGGCTACCTGAGGTTTGTTTACCTTTTAGACGCCAGCATAGCAGCTAACAACATTAGCTTTAGCATAGCTAGCTCCAGAGCGCTTAAAGAAGCATTTGCGTGCCATGTTGTTTAATGAAGTATTATAACCACCACCTACTGGACTGAGCGGCAGAACAATGGTGATGATAATCATTCGTTTAAAGCGATCAATTTGACCTGAACATTTGTCATCGACGTCGAGAACCTGCCATTTTTAATTTGAAAATTTGCTGTGGTTACATAAATTAAGTTGAACGGTAAATATCTGGTTCAAAAGCGGAAGCTAGAAAACAAGCAAACAAGCAAAAAACACAATTGTTTGCTGACGACTCAGCATTGTGCATGAGTGACCTATACTTTGTAACCAACATGCTAAGAAATAACCTGTATGCCTGTTTGTCCCTGTAACCTATCTGCTAGCACATCATCAGACACATACTGCAACAGATATTTGATGCTAACAATCCCAAAATGTACATGTCTACAGTACAAATCCTTCATATTTCAAGTTAGTCTACAAATTACTTTCTGAGATTTGAGATTTTCTTTACAAATGAGCCACAATGTGTCTGAATGATAACAAAAGGATTCATGACAGAAGGAGAGTAACACGTTGATTCAAATATGGCTACAGTCCTGAAACCACTCTGTTTATTTTTATGCAGCCGTCTGTCAGATTATCTTTTTCACAGGTTGTGATTCTTGCTGTAGTGAAGAACATTTTGCAGCCACAAAGTGACCTTGTTTACAGTCACGCTGTCCAAACACCAACAGTATTCATCGTGTTGAGCGTCGATCAACAACACAGCACAACTGCAACACAAACAAAATGAGTCAACACAGAAAAAAAAACTTTACAATTTAATATCACAGTATGAAATGAAAACAGCCTTTGTGGAAAATGGTTTCAACTAAGAACAGTTGGTCCCAGTTTTATTAAAAGATACGATAATGTTAATGTTTCCTTAACTTTTATTTTGGCAGTGTACTCTGGGTTTTCAAAATAAAATGGGAATGAATGATAGGCTTGGCTCCAAAATAAGACATCCAAGTCTTGAAAAAAAAAATGTAATACAGCCAAATACTTTTGCCAGGAAATGAATTTGTGAAGACTGGGAGCTTTTCTTTAACAACTTTACCAACCGAATATGAACATCCCCGAGGATATAAGCATGTGAGTGTTTAAAGAATGGGGCGATGAACTGAAAATAGCGATTTTTTTTCTTTCAAACAGTGTACATACAGTAGTGTTTTGGCAACAGGATGAGTCCCTGAAGCCAGAGCAGTAGTCTGGGCTCTGTTTGGCAGCAGGGTGCTGTAGTGTCCTTAAAGTAACCCTGAGTGTCTTTGAGCAAGACAATGAATTCATTTACTGAGAATGTATGTGTTTATTCAACATAACAGTCCCTCACACTGTATTTTTTAAGCTACCAGAGCTACAACTTGAAACTTTTCTTCCTGAGAAGTGGGACGACACAATGATATCAGGAGCTCTTCAACCAGACAAACGATAAAAATGACAAAAGCACGGCCTTCTCCTGAACTGAGCTGCTAACATTTCATAGATCGGATAAGATATTATGGTTTAAGTCACCAAAAATCATTCTATGTGTTGAGTTTTCTGTCAGCTGACATTGTCACCTGGCCTAAGGAGGTTCCTGACTGTGTGACATGACCAGGAAGTCTCTAAGTGGCTGCACGAATCGTCTAAACGCTAAGAAAAGATGCGTTAATGCTTCCTTTCCTACCTCCTTCAACATAGGGCCATCGTTTATGAAAGAAAAGGAGATAATGCCGTCCCACAATGCCTTGCAGCCCAGTCCTTCACATCTCTTCTTGACCTCTTGACATTTGGAAAAGCCTCAAGGAAAAGACAGGACTTGAAGAGGAAGGTGCATCTGGAGTAGTTTCTACCTTCCACCAATCAGATGCTCAGGACCGTCTGAAAGCAGCCTGAGAGGCGAAACCGAATGAGAAAATAAAGTTGCCCTCGCTGCTGCTGCTCATGAGCCATATACAGTATATCGGAGCGAGTGCACAACTGAAGGCAACACAGAGGAGTTTATGTGCATCTTCATCAAGTCGGCGCAGAGCGAGACACTGCACCTATAAAACTGTAAAAGTTGTGCGACACGACTTTGACGGGGGGGAAAAAAAGGAAAAGCGACATTGAAACGACGCCCTTGAGTCTAACTCCTCCAACTCGCAGCTCAGGTGAGACTCGGCGCACGTTTGAATGTGGTAAAAAAAATTGAAAACACAACACTTCATGCGAGTCTTCATCAAGGTCACGGCAACTTTTCTCTCCTCTTTCACAAAAAAAAAAATCCATAAACACAAACCCGAACACACACACACACGCACAGAGAGGAAAAACTCACTCACACACACACTCACACCTCTTTCCCTGAAGGTTTGCGAAGCCCCTGTTTGAATTCACCTATCACCATGACAACTACTCTCTCTTTACCGGCTGTGCCCGTGGGAGGTTTTCGCCCAGCCTTTTCTAATTTCACACTGTGTGGATATCTCCATTCAGTAATTACAATCCCATCCATTCTCATTTTCCCTGTCCAGACAATGTGCCCTGGATATACACAAAAAAAATATCTCTTGCCTCTGTACACACACACACACATATACACACACGCTAACCTCACACGAACACACACGCCAGTATAGACCCCCTGCGTACTCTGACACATACAGAAACAGTGTGTGTGTGTGTGTGTGTCTGGGAGTGTGTGAGAAAGAGAGAGAGAGAGAGAGACAGATGTGAACTGTCACGACTCCCAATTCACCGACGCACACAATCACATCGCTCTCAAAATCCAATTACAAGCCAGCAAACCTTCCAGCCTGTAAAGTTGGGCTCATTGTTAAAAAAAAAGTTAATAATTGCAAAATAATAGCAACTGTAATCAATATGATTTGTCTTGCAAATAGGCTAACGACAGATAACCAGTAAGAGCAGATACAGAAATGGGTGGAAATAAGTCAGCGAGGGCCTGAACAGCCGCACTTGAGTTGTGTTGGTTAGGACAAGATGGAGGTTTGGTTGAAAATGATCGTGTACTCAGCTTAAATTATGTTACGTAAGTGACGTTAGGTGATGAAGCCACCTGCATAACTAAATTAAATAATTGTTATATTGTAATTTTGAACACCAGTCTCCTAATAAAGACAAACAATGGGCAATAACCCATATATTTTCAACTGTAGTTTTATTTATTACACTGTTTATATGGATATATTCTAGTCTAATGTACATTTCTTGTATTTTTGTTCTGTCTTTGTTGTTCCTACTTATATATAGTTTCTATTATTATTATTATTATTATTTTTCTGCATATTTCTGAACTTGGGAGCAGCTGCAATGCAAGCAATTTCCCCTCGGGGATCAATAAAGTATTTCTGATTCTGATTCTGAATGAAAGTCCTCTCTTTGTTTAAGCCGCCCAGCCTCCAGGATATAATGTTATATACATCCGAGGTCGACATTTGTGATATATCACGTTCACATTATATGCTTATTAGCTGACTGTCACATCAGGAGGTGGCGTTGTTACAGGCAACAAGGTTTCCAAACGGCCGACTAGACTTTGAGTCACACCGCTGGATATTCTTAAGCAGAACGGCGGACATTTTCCAGCCGTGATTGTGGCGACAAAAACGGGTATTTTAAGCCGAACCGTGATGTTTTCCTAAACCTAACCAAGAGGATTCTGTGCTTAAACATAACCAAAACATCATCGCAGCATTGTGACAAGAGAAGGAAAAGAAAATTCAACCTACACATGAAGAAACATTCAGTTTTAACGTATCTGTGGTTTGTGGTATGTCACATGACTTCCAGTGGCGGATTTAAGAAATTTGGGCCCAAGGCAAAGGCAGGCATGGGGCCCTCTGAAATGAGAAGACAACACACAAAACAACAGGTCAATTATACAGATAGACACATTTTAACAGAATACACATGTATTATTTGTTTTACCTGTTGTCCCTCTCTTCCTGTCCCTTTTTCACGTTGTCTCTCTTCCTCATTCTGAAAACAAACACACAAAACACAGTGTAAGGCTCTGACCCAGTGGTGAAGTGTAAGTATATTTACTCAAGTGCTGACGTAGACATTTTAGGATTTCATGCAACTTCAATTTTGTCTGCTCCGCTGTATCTCAGAGGCAAATACTGCACTTTCTACTCCACTACTGTACATCATTTACGTTGCTGGTTACATATTTCAAACCCTTCCTGCCCAGTGAAAACCATGTACCCTCAAAATGATGATTTAATGCTAATATTTGTGATAAACTGAAAGAGTCTTCCTTGGGACTTCAGTGAAGTTAGTTTTAAGTTGGATATTTGACATTCGCAAGCCACTCCAACATTTCAAGTGCACCCGTATTGCAGACTTTACAGTAAACACACGGAGAAGACGGCTACAGCGTGTACCGACTTCCTGTTTTCAAAATAAAAATGTGGGATATTTAAAGCAGAGATACTGTGTTTAAAGCTATTGAGAAGCTATTGAGCTAACATGCTCATATTTACATATAGCCTAAATATTAATAAAAAATTATGAACAGATGTAAAATGTAAAAACAAGAGGCGTATCTCATGCAGCCCGTGTAGTTACATGATCCTGACATGATTTTGAGTCAATTGATCACATGACCTGGAAGCTATTGAGCTAAAATGCTAATATTTACATATAAAAATTAATAAAAATTAATAAAAAATATTTAGAGATGTAAAATGTAAAAACAAGAGGCGTATCTCATGCAGCCAGTGTAGTTACATGATCCCACAATGATTTTGAGTCAATTGATCACATGACCTGGAAGCTATTGAGCTATCATGCTAATATTTACATATAAAAATTAATAAAACATATTTAGAGATGTAAAATGTAAAATCAAGAGGTGTATCTCATGCAGCCAGTGTAGGTACATGATCCCAACATGATTTTGAGTCAATTGATCACATGAACTGGAAGCTATTGAGCTAAAGTGTATGAGGATTTTTATGGGGCCCTCAGGAACTTGGGGCCCTAGGCAACCGCCTAGTTTTGCCTAATGGTAAGTCCGCCCCTGATGACTTCCTCCTTTGCTGCCGTAATAACCACTACAGCCACCAGAGGCTGTCATGTAACAAAAAACGTAAATATGGGTCATATTAAGCAACTTGCACCATCAACAACAACTAAAATACAATTTTAAAAAGGTGTGCAAGCTAAATTTAGACATTACTTGTGGTGTAAATGTGTAATTATTGTAAGTAAGCACAAGTCAGGTGTGACACCTGTGGCTACACCTGGGCAGTGACTCATTTTGCCTATTTCTGCCAATCGGAAACATGCATATTTGATTTGCAAAGCAGGGGGAGGTTGGTTCAGGCATCCGGAGCTCCACTAATAAAAGTCTCGTTCATCCGCTGCTGAAGGGCAACACAGACTGTCAGAACGCGGGTCAAAACAACTGCACCACTCGTTACGTAAGCCGACACACCGGCGGTCGCTCTGACAGTATTGACACTCCTGTTAGAAAACTCCTCTGTCCTCGATATCAACACATGTCAACTTTCCAGGAAACAGTTTTATCACATATGCTCCGCAACTTTTGCATATCCCTGTTTCTGTACATTGATTTCATCTTCTTCTGCCTGTATGTGACGTCAAACATCCCTAATTAAATGACTCGTAACGTGGCAGCAGGTAAAGATCTTGACATCGAGGGGGTGGAGGGTTAATTAAATGGTACCTGTGGCTCAGAATCACTGTGGGATTTTCTGTCCACGTGCTCAGATTTTCAATGAACACAGCATCTATATCTAAACATATCTATTCAATTAATCCAGTACCTCCTGTAAATTACTTAATCTTAATTGTATTTCCATCCTTTCTGTTATTGTTGTTGTTTCCCTCTCTTGCCTCGTCTCTTATGTCTTGCTGTTAATCATTTGTTAGAGTACCTGTTGAGCCTGAGCGCTCGTACAAAGACAACAATAATACAGTATAAACATCATAAAAGATTAATCTCAGTGCCAGTTTGAATTATTACTTACCCACATGCACTGTAATGTGTATTGATATATTAAAAAAAAAAAACGCCTCCACAATCAGAAGTAAAACTTTCATTGTGTAATACCAGATACTAGATTCAACACGTTGATGGCAATTTAAATTAAAGTAAAAGTCAGAACTTTTCACATAAATAGGTAAAACTTTCTACATGAAAAGACGATAATGAGAAAAGTTTCTAAAAAAAAATCTCATTTAAAGTTCATGTTTGCATCGTTTGCAAACACTGGAGCACATGAGACCTCTATTTTGAGTTATGATGGGATCAGAATATTGCAATGTCATTATTTTCCATCAGTGGGTCCTGCAGGCTTCTCTCTGTGTTCTCGTCAATGATTTTCCTTGATAATACATTTGAATGTCTCTCTAGTACACTGAATATAGAAGTAAGAGTGGTACAGTCTTGTATTTCACCTTGTTGTAGATATAATATCCACACCGAGTGCACATATTTGACTACAGATTCAGCATGAGATCCATCTTCCTCACTCTGAATAACAAACTGCAGACGGATGTGAGTGAACAATATCAGTTTATTTTCCTAAGATCCCCCTCGCTTCTTGTTTACCGCTCGGCTCGGCCGTTCTCAGGACTCCCAGGGGATTCATGTTGCAGCAGACTTGCAGCGCTGCATGTAAACACCGGCCCGGCTTAACTCGTGTTTACCCCACAACTCCTTTAGGTCATCGCTGTGTCCCCCACATCGGCCGCTTAAGCAGATATCAACAGTGATAGCACGCTGGGTGAAGGCCGTCCGACAATGGCGGGGATGAAGGAGGTAGATTAGGTGACGTGAGGTCATTGCTGTGGTTAAAGAGGAACGTGTTGGTTATAAACCAGGCTTGTGGGGAAAATAAGCTGTAGCAGGCGGCTGTTGTCAGCGATAAAAAAGCTCAGCGGCGAACCACAAACAGACAGCAGCTAAACAATCACATAATGCACTCAGGAAGTGATCGACACCAAAAACAGAGCTGCAACAATAGAGAGCGAATATTGGACTTGTCAACAGGTGGTCCACATGAAAGTTAATGTCGCTCCGTAGCTGTTACACGTGTAAATAAGCAACTGTTTGCCAACAAGTTCACTATATTTACTCAAAAGATGATGATATATCGGTGCTTTAGGCTGCTTACAAGTGGCTGCAGGTTTATGAACTGAATCAGCAACCAAGTGACCAGAATACAAACTATACATTTCAAGCTTTACATTCAAATTGTATGCGATCACGCTGCAGTGCTTTTGGTCTGGTTAGAATAAGGCACCTCTTGGTTAGGGTTAGGAAATAATCAGCTCTTGTCTGTCACCACAAACACGGCTGGATATCTTGTTAAAAGTGTCTGGTTGTGTTGCCACAAAGAGGGCTGGATGATATCACAGTGGTCTGTTGAAACAGGAAGCAAACTGTGGTCTCTCACTTGTGTCACACCACCACCATCCTCTGCTCCTCCAGATAAGAAAGTCAGCTCATATACATGTAAATTAAACATGATATGTAACATAGACATTAAACATATCAGTGGTTTGTGTAAACATATTCAACATTTTATTCCAGCGTCTGCAGGCTGGAATCAAAAATGCCCCAGAACAGTGTCCACTGCCACACCACTGATAGTAAACATGGCTTTTTCTCTACCAAGGAGGAGGAATTAAGTAATTTAATATGTTCGATATTTGTTTCTTGTAACGTTACTTCTCCAGTCAGTGTCACCCAACTAAAAGTAGGATTTCAACTATAGCATGTGGCCACTTTTCCTCCTGAAGAAAGCAACTTACAGCTTCAGCTATTGCCCTCGAAAGGGAGGATGTTGTAAAAAGATGCTGGTGCTACTTGCTAATTTTATATTATACGTTTTACAGACTCCAAAATGCTACGTTATGGTTCTTCAGGCAGACATTTCAAACTAATTTATGTATTGAAATAAGTGTGATTTGGGAATGTAGCTCACTAATAGGAGAGGCACATTATCAATAAAGGCGCACAGAGAGAGATACAACCTGGAAAGTTTGGGTTGTGACAGCTGTATTTATTTTTAATATCATTTGAATTCATTTTGGTAAATATTTACACCCCTGCTTTGGTTTTTAGTATGCTGTGTGTGAATTCAGTGTTCTTTTTAATAATTGAAATGCAGGAGTTGAACTTAAGGGCAGATGTGTAGCGTGAGATATACAAATACTGTATTATGAACTCAAGTCAGGCTCAAGTGTTCCCCTAAATACTGTGCTTTCTAAAATGTTGTATTTTCACTCATAAAATCTAAATCAAACCGAGAAATGTATAATTTAATTACCTAAACGTGAGCAGATGTGGTTTTAACTTTTAACTAATTACACCAAAATAATATGTTGTTGACAGCTGAGAGTCTAATATGATTTTAGTCCTTGAAAAAGCTAAATATAAAATATATAATTTGTAAAACAATTATAAGTTTCTTTCTTTTTGTATCCAAGATTTTATAATTCTTCTTCGGGTCAAAGGCTGTGACACGGTTGTTTTCCCCCATCAAGTTGTTAACGCTCACTTGCCCTGAACATAACACATATGCTTGACTGACAAACCTGTATAGGGGGGAAAAAATGAATTGTTCATGAAACCCTGCAACATTTTGACATGTTTTCCAACCTCCAACGCTCCAAATATTTGGCCACCCCCCCTCCAAAACTACCAAAGCAGTGTAAATAACATGTCATTTTCATGCCTTTTGATCATCGAGCTATTCTGAGCGAACCTCCCGAGGTTTTTACGACTGGGGGTGTGAGGTGCAGAGGCGATGCTCTGGTGTAATAATAAGCTGAGGTTTCTCTCTCACTTTTTAGGATTGAGGTTTTTGAAAAAGAATAATAAAACAACTGTCAGCTAATTGGCAATAGGAGCGCACTACGGAGGAATGAAAAAGCGAACAACAAAGCGACTCCACAAGGGAAATGTAGAAAGCTACACTGTAAGCACACACACACACACACACACACACACATGCACATACAGTAGAGTTTTAAGGGCATTCTCCTGTTGCAGAACAATCCCTCGTCGACTACTTTTATGCTTTCATTGTTCAATTTTTCATTTATCTTTTCCCCCCCTGCGACAGAAAGATACTTGCGCGTCTTAATGCCGCAGTAAGTCTCCGTCTGAAGAAGTTAACTTGGGAGTGATGGTGGTCCGTAGCTGACAGCGTCGACCCAGACCTGACTCCAGCAGCAGCTACAGATGATGTTCGTGGTTCTTTGTTAAAAAAAGAAAACGCTGAAAGATCTGAGATGAGGGTTTGAAGCAGTGCACAGGTCGCTGAGATACATCCAGGGAAATTAAATCTCACAGAGATTATTAAGTACTGATGAGGAGTGCAGTTTTTTACGACGGTACGCTGGAGTCGAGGTGCAGTCGGTCCGTATCTGCATTTTAAACTTTTTAAAACACATTTAGTTGATGTAGCCGGCTTCTAACTCAACGTAGTGGGAGCATTTAATCTCCTCCAGCGTGTCAGAGTCGAGAGATATCAGCATGTTATCAATTAAAAACTAATATGTATGCTCTGCAGTGATACCAGCTGTCAGCTTTTCACACATTTAAGTGGTTTGCATCATATTTTCTGTTTATTACAGTTTTCATGGCGAATATAAACAACCCCTCGAATCCGAATTCAACTCCATTAATCAGTCTGGTGGAATCTGAGATTTGACTGTGGTGACTGATGCAAAATCCTCCAGGGCGTTTACAACAGATGTGTTAGGGTTGCCGTGGTGACGACATTTTCCCACAAACTAATAAGCTCAAACAACCCCAGAAATGACACTACGTGTAGAGCGCTGTATTGAGTCAACGCTAATGCAAAACTGAACGCTTCCTACTGCTGCAGCTTCACATTAAAAGCATTTAGCTGGCGAAGTTGACTTTTATTATGAAGTAGGCTCAGTCGTAGGAAATGCAACGTGTTTAGTGAGCTGAGGTCGTACCGCTGTTGTTCAATAACGATAATTTTGGGCATTTTTTTACAGCAGATCACTTTGAAATATGTCAGGGAGTAGTTGTATACAGTCTGTTGGGGTAATGGAGCAAGAAGGAGCAGATAGATTAGGCTGCACCCCTCCAACTTCTCAGTGAGGTAACCAACTCCTTTTCCGTCATTAACCTTATCAGGTTCCCTATTTACATTTTTTTTTAAATCTGAAATATTGTCAGATTGGCGCTTTTGCTTTTTTGCTTTAACAACAAATCCTCCAACATGATCTTGTCGGTCAACTCTCCTCAACGCTCTCCTGCACTTTACTGCGACTCTGCTGCTGGCGCTGCTGTACACCTTCAGTTGATAATTGTAGCATCTGTCTTCCAACAAATTATTGATTATGAAAAAAGTGAAACAATGATGGGGGTAGTGGGCAAGTAATGTAAGCGGCGTATGCCCAAACAAGATATCTTTTCTTTACTAAAAATCAAGTTTTAGAGTGGTGTACATAAAATACAGTAAGCAGAGAAACCAACTACAACTTCCAAGTAAAACTTTGGTAAAATAATATTTGTGCTTTGTAGAAACCATGGATGTTTTTTATATTGGATATTTGACTCCAATATGGTGCCCATTCATTCGAATGAAAATTGCTCGCCAAGTGAATAAGACAAAATAAGTGTCCTCTTTCTGTTATGCTTCCACACAGTTGCCCATCACATAATGCATTCTCTGTATTTTCAAACTTCACCCACTTAAAACTCGCTTTTCTGGTTCTTGGCAATGTTTCACAACTACACATCTTGCAGGGTTTAAAAATCATTATGCAAAGACTCGCAGTGCAGTGTCAGGCCATCAATATATCCATAATGGAGGCCTGTTATTGCAGCAACAAGTACCTCTTGAATTTTTAAATTTCATACACATCTGACTGGCTCCTTCTCCTCATGGGTATCGCGGTATTGAGAGCCAACTGCTACACCAAAAATGATTGGCAACAAAAGGATCTCACAAAGCAAAGTTTAATTAATTAAAACTGACGGTCATGACATAAAACTATCCTCAAATTAATATTGAAGATGTCTTTCAAATAAAACTTTCAAGTGAGAATTAGCGGTGGGAGAATAAACTCTAAACACCTGAGTGCAATGTTTATATGACAGATCCAAGAACTATGGATGAGATTTTTTGGAGAAGAACAATGTTTGACAGTGACAATCAATTATTATCATTCTGCGGCACTCAGTCTGTCTGTGCTTGTGGGAGAGCCCAGCATCTGGGATGTCAGAGCTGGCATTCAAGTAATGTTTTGAAAGAAACTAAAGCCAAGACAACAATAAGCAGGCTGCAGCTTTGTAAATCTGACAAGTCGTTCGGCGTCATTGGAGGCCGGCACTCCGATTGTTCGAGACAGTTGTTTCAAGACAATTCAACATTTTATAGACGTTCTTTTGAGCGTGGTTAAAAATGAAAAGCCAAGGCTGCTTCACAAGCTTTGGTTTGATGTTTTTCCTTGAAACAAGAAAGAATAAGTCGAACACCTAAAGATAAATCATTTCTCTGAACATAGCAGTAATTCATACACCGAAAAAATGATCGTCAATATCTCCGTGATATCAGGAATTATTATGTTTTTAATCTCATTTCCTGAGGCATAAAAGAAGTGTCAGTTTCTATCTCAGTCTGGTTATAACACCTGCAGTCTCATATCTGCACACACACACACACACACACACAAGCCTACTCATTCATGCACAAATATACAAACACACAGATCACTCGCTCATAAAAAAAAAAAAAAAAAAAAAAAAAAAGCTTTTCAGCATTGTTCCTCTCTTGGATCGGATGACACAAGCCATCACATGGAGGACACATTTGCTCTCTTCCGCCGTGCTAATAATATGCTATCATCGGGCCGAAACCACAAATGCACCGCTCATGGCCATAATCTTGTTGTCAGCTGTCGCACACTGTGGATGACGTGCAGACACTCAAAGCCATTTGGCATGTAGGGCTGAGATCCCACAGCCCCAGCTTAATTGGATTTTGAAATGCGGTATGTGTGTGTGTGTGTGTGTGTGTGTGTGTGTGTTCATCTGTGGGTGTATGCACATATGCATTGGCAGTCCAGCATATCTAAGTGTTTTCATATGGGTGCATGTGCGCTCAAATCTGACACATAAAACATGGCTGTCAGGTGAAAACCCTCATAAATTACGTCTTTTCAGGAGCGGGGAGGAAACAGCCTTGATCTTTAACGGCTTGTGTTTTGAGTTTATCTAATTGATTCTGAAAGGGTTTCATCAGCCTCCATCAGTTGGAGGACTGAATCCTCTACTTTAGTAAAAGAAGCAGTAAGGGGAAAATAATATGTATGAGCCCTTCTTTCACAAATTAACTTGAATAATTGTGGTTTATTAGAACGCGATGTGAGCGAACTTGACCGAAGACGTGGCTAATGACGGGTATGAAACACAAGCAGACAATCTGACACATTTTGAACAAACCTGCAGGTTATCCACATTTCTTTCGAAGCACAAAAGCAAACTAAATAGTAAAATTATCAGCCAAACTGTCTGTTCAACAACCATAACAGTTTATCATGGTCACATTATGAGAACGGCACAATGGCGCCCATTGATTCCAATTTTAAAATGTATTCCCAGCGCAAACGCTAAAAAAGGTTATTTTCTCTCCTGCTGCACATGTGTATTTCTTCTCTTTCACAGAGCCGAGTCCTTTATATTGAGATAACGTACACGTAATAATAACTTTTCACGGCTCTGAAAAAGTAGTTAGAAACATATTGAATATTCTTTTTTTTTTTTTAAATGCTCAATACAAAGATGGACCTGTTTGGAGTTCAAGGTGTGATATCGCAGAGGTTAACTGTATGGCAGTATATAACTTTTTCACAAAAACAACCACATAGGATGTGCAGGCAGCTTCATAAGACCCATATTTACATTTTTTTGTTGGACGGCGACCTCAGTGGTCGTACTGATTATAACGGCAGCACATGAGGAAGTCAGATGAAGTAGTATTAAGAGCGACAAAGTCCACAGAGGGAAGAGGATGGATGGGTAAAACAAACACCGCTCTTCATATCCCATGTGAACGCAAAGGCCAACGTCACGTACTGAAGTTACATAAATAACATACATACCTATTTGTTACATAAGTAATATATTTTTGGTTTTTAAGGCATTTTTGTGTTATGACCAAAGCTCCAGCATATATTCCTGGATAGCCCTGCTTTCAGATCATCTGAAGGATTACACATTCCTTTACAGATTTGAGAAAATTCTGTTAAAACAACCCTGTGTTGGAAATGTATTGGCCCAAACCCATCCGTGGTCCTGAACTTCAGCTGTCTGAAAGTCGCTCAGGTGAGCTCTACTGAGAGCAGCTGTTTCTGTGCCTGCACCTTTAATGCTAATGAGCTCCGTCCTGCTACACGCCCCTCTCAGGGAGAGGATGCCGCTGACGCTAGCGGTAGCATGCACTAAAGTTTAAGGTGGATGTATCGCTATGGCTCGCCGAGATGCTGTCGTTCAACCACACCAGTTTGACCCAGTATCAGACCCAGACGGAGAGGCTCAGAAAAATACAGACTCTGCGGCTGCAGCAGGACTCAACCACCCGGCTCCCATCCCCCACTGACCTGCAACAGGTAACATCTAAAAACAGCTAGCTAACTCGTTAGCCAGTTTCAGGCTAACTTCACCATACTGGGACAGAGTATAGGCACTTATGTTGATTTTTACAACCAACAACAGAGCAATTTGCGTGTCTAGCTCTGAGCGACGACATTGTGAAACACTGCTATCTTACCGCTGGACACACCGACCTTCACCTCGGGGATGAACGCCCCCCTCTCGGATATCTCCGGGGAGAGGGGGGAGTGTTTTCGGCCTATGAAAATCACTCCTGTCGTTACGTCACGACAGGAGCTGAACCTGAACAGCCTGTAGGACCCCGTTTTACCAGTGGGTGGGCTGCAGAGAGATGCAGGACTGGTTTGCTTTCCTCATTCTGGGAGTGGGTAGGCTCAGGGAGGACCAGTTTGTATATGTAGACACCAGAGAAAACGTGTTTTTCATAATATGGGACCTTTTTAAGATCAAAAAACACTTCAAATATGTATTTAAGTGTACTCCTGCAGAAATCATCTAAATTGAAAGCGGTCGTCACACCGACAGCTATGTGCGTTTCCACTTTCCTGTTCCCCCGCGTGCATGTGTTCGCTCTTGCATGCATGCGAGTTCATAAACCCTAAAATGAAAGGTATGAGATAGCTGGGTGGAAGCTTGCCAGTGTGTGAGATAGAAGTGGACGCTCCACTGCCTCTCGGAGAGACAAGGGAGCCGGCGTCTCGTCTGCATTCACCCAAACGGCGCTACCGGGCCTCTCCGGAATTCACCGTCCCCTGTCGACTCCAAAACAGAAGAAAAGTGTGCAAGCGAACCCTCCGGCTGCAGCTCCGCCGGGTGACGGGTCTTCAGACTGTGATCATTCACAGTGTGGACGAAGAGGCTGTTCGATAGAAGATTGAATTGCTTGAGAGTGAGTAGACAGGAGGAGTAAAACACCAATTATTAAGGAAAGGAAACAGACTCACATTTACATGAAGACTATCGCAGACACCAGAAAATGTGAGAGACGGAAACGACGCGCTGTTGAGTTTTTCAATCTGCAAAAAGCCTCTAAAATCAGATAGATTCGACAGGTTGGGGATTCGAAAATTAATTCACCACAGAGTTTTACTCTAATCTAAAGAACAAATAGAAAAAAAATGTCCTGGAAAGGATTTTTTTTTTCTCACAGCAGCAGAAAGAAAAGTTGAAAACTTTCAATCTGCGATCTTTCACAGTGAAACGAAAGAGGCCGAGCGGGCGAAGAGAATATTTAATAACATTCTCCAAAACTAGACATGAATATAGACACATGAGCCGGTGCAACGGTGTTTAAAAAGGAGATATCCATATCCAGCGCTGGAGTGAAGCTGAACGGCAACACTTCTTCTTAAGCATTGTTAAGAGCGCTGCTTCAATCAGCGCCTCATTTCATTACGGAGATTTTCCTCAACAGGAAAATGAATGCTTTTATAAAAGTGATATGTTTTCCTGCCAGTGACCTCTCGCAGTTATTGAAAGAATAACTTTCCTCTCTGGTTTAACGTCAAAACATGTAATAGACCCGCCGGTCCACGTTGTCACTGTCTTATTTGGCCTGACCAGGTGTTTAGGAAGGAGATCGAAGGTGTCTGTAGATCAGACAACACTCTAGAGGCCAAATGACAACTGGTATATTTTGTTATCCTCCTTCCTGAAGTACATACACTTCTGTTTCGTGCTGAATACATGAAGTTTCTCCAACTATTCACTCTGCAGAGAAAGCCCTGGAAAGACTGGAGTATAAATGGATCGGGGGGGATAAGGAGAAAGAGAGGCAGACAGACTTTTCCTGACTTTCCCGGAAGCCATCTGTCTGTGTTTGAGGAGTATGACTGCTGTCAGGTTTCTGTGATAGAGACGTAAACAAACAGGAGGATCACAGCTCCTCATCCCTCCTCATTTCTCCTCCCTAACAAGACAAACACCAGCAAATCCTGGCGTGTTGACTGTGTGTGCATGTGTTGTTGTCGTGTGGTGGTTGTTGTCGTTGTGTAGTTTAGTAAGGCTTGACCAGAAAGATGTGCATACTTTAAGACGCATGATAAAGATTTTCTGTTAAAAACCTCATTGCAGTGTGAAATCCAGCAGAGATCAACCGTCGCATCTTCATTTACAAAATAATCTTAGTATGTAAATAGGAAAAGGGAGTCTACATCCATGGGTAGGATGTGACACCAAATAAATCCAAATTTATGTTTACCAAATTTGTCATCATCCCCTCGGCACCTTTTTTTTTCATAGGCTATAGTTGTGTTGCTAAATTGGATGTTTCAGTAGATTCCCGATTTTCCAGGTTTGGCTGCATCAGTTCGGTGCACATATAACACTTTGTTGCCTGGAGCAGCCAGAATAAACAGGGAGAGAGCTGTCAGGCCATCGTCAAGCTAATCTAAATACGGTGTTTGGGTTTAATTGTCGCGGTCCTGTCATTTCCGTCTCCTCTTGCTGTGTTCTCTGGGTTTTTGTGGTGTCTTTTGCATTTTTCATGGTTTCCTTCCTGTTTTTCCTGCATGATGTTTCCCTCCACCTGTTTTTTTTCCACGCTAATCAGCTCCTTTCCTGCTCTCTCTCTTGTTTCCTCCACTCACTCCCCATCACCTGTACTCCTCCACCTCTCTCTCCGCCTGCACCTCATCCCCTCGTTAGTTCAGTTAGTATTTGAGTTCAGTCTTTATCGAGTCATCTCTTGTGTTTGCCTGTCCCATGAATTAAACTTCATCCATTGCTCTTCCTGCCTGTCGCTCCTGCATTTGGGTCCGACTTCTTTGCTCTCAGCTTAAAATGGATGCAGTTACAGGTGAGGGGCAGTTTGGAGGGGTGTATAATGTAGTTCAATAAATGTTAAAGCTGCTGTAAGTGTTGTCGTTTTAGCCAGTTTAACTTCCCGTCCGTTTTACAGTCGGCAATCCCCTCTCTCCTCTCTACATCACCACATGAGGTAATTGCCAGACACAGATTGGACATGATTGGTTAAAGTGGGCAGGGACACCAGAAAATGTCGTCTTTTACTGCATGAGAGGGTGAGGAGAGACATGGGTTACTGACTCAACACTGAAAACAGAGCTATTTAACACTCATTCTTATAAAATTATATCACTTACAGCAGCTATATTACTGAGTTCAAGCATGGAAGTTCATTCTTTTGGAAAAGTATAAAGTCGAGCTCAACATTATGTTAATTTCTGCACACAAATTATTAAATGGAGGGTGCAAATTAACAGTCAGTGCGGGTTCAGACATTTGAAAGCATGAATTTACTCCCACTACTCCCTGTTTTGCACCGTCCGCGTACGCTTCCCTGCAGCTTCAGGCTATTATGGCAAAACACAAAGCAGCCGAAACTCAGTTGAGGCACGCACAGTCTCCTCCTGACACGACGTCATCAAGCATCCCCACCCCTCCGATGTTTAACTCAAGTCAGCAGCACTTATGTAACTATAAGAACGACCAAAAAGCTTTTTTTTGAGCTTAAGTACAACAAGGTGCCATCCAGCCTCACACTGATCCAGGAGCGTTATGGAGATTAAATGCTCCTCGTCAATCTGTGTTTAATTCATACTAAATTTGTTGCGTGGGGGAAAGTGACAGCTGTAAGGCATTCTGGGTTCGGAGTTCAGTGTCAGTGCATGTTGTTACCATAGCAACCACACGCCGAGCCGAGGCGTGTTCATTGATGATGCGGGTGCTGGATATTTTGGAGGATGAGGAGGAGGAGGAGGAGGAGGAGGTGATTGGAGGTACAATGCCTTTTTGTCCGTAAAGTTAATCAGTCACTCAGACCCGTCGTGTCTCAGAGAGCCGTGACGCTGCAGCAGCTCGTGAAGCAGCGTCTGCAACCTTTCATACAAGAGCAGGAGTGCGACAGACGAAACTGCATCAGCAATGTCTTCTAATATGATGACACTATTTTTCTCAACTATTAAAAACAAAAAAAAGGCTTAAATGTTAATTTAAAGGTACATAAAAGCAGTGATTGAATGTGATTAAGTACATTTACTCGAGTACCTGTCCATGATATTAAGTTTTTTTGACCAATTTTCAAGGCCATTTTTAATAGGAATCCCCGTTTTAGCGCTTGCCCTGCTCCTCCTTTATATTCTTTTCCCACAAAGGAAGTGCATCTATTGCGCAGACCAGAACAGAGAATGATAGAAACTGACGTAAAAACAAGAGTGAACTGACGGGCATTCACCTGACGGAGAGCGCTCCGGTGTTGTGTCAGAGTCTGTTCCCTCGTTTATGTGTTTCCTCGTGCCACCCGGACAGGTGAGATGGTTCAAAACCAGCATTCTTTCTACCAGATCGGTCAGTAACAAAAACCTGCCTACTTATAAATATATTAGTGTTTTCTCTGCATTTTCATAGCACTGAAATCAGGTTTTCCAGGTCAAATTGTGATTCTAATGGTTGTTTTTTTGCTTTGGACAGTAGCCAGGCTGCTAGCGGTAGCCGTGTTGCTAACGCCAACAGTAATACCTGTCTATTTCCTTTACTTTAAGACAAGTACTGTTTGTTTGGGTAAAAGGTAAAGGAAGTGACATGGAGCACCAATAACACCCAAACACAGTGACATCATACAACTCAGTACACTAACTGTGCATATCAGGCTTTATGAGTGTATGTATGCATGGAAGCACCTGAGTTTGTGCGTGTGTGTGTGTTTGTGTGTGTGTGTGTGTGTCTCTGTATAAAGTCAAATATAATGAGACCTCACTCAGCCTCAGGTCTGCTCAGTCACTGTAAAAGCACACACGGAGAGAGAGAGACGCCGTCATCTGCAATTCAAATGAGCATTTCGCTGATTAGTTAACGGAGCCAAAAGGTCCTAATACAGTCGAGTAATGACTGAAATGCAATTTCCATTCAATCAATGTTTTTATTTATAATGAGCGATATGGAACTCTGCAGCGAAGCAGAGGACAGATGGAACTTTTGCAAATGCTCTCTTAAGCAAAACACACGAGCGAGCACACACACGCACGCTCGTTTTGCTCTGAGTGTGAGATAATTGGCAAGATATGGGGCAAAAAATGTCTTTTGCTGCTGAGCCTAATTAGGGAGAGAACATTTTCATAGCTGCCAAACAACAGTAGACAAACCAAAGGTGCCCTATAAAGAATCTGTGGCTTCATTATAATGTGACAACACGGAGTTCATCTGTTGCTGCGGAAGACGAGCGACTGCGACAACCCCCGACAGCCAAAGATCAGGCATGCTAATGTGAAAAGTTCTCCTTCAGATGAAAACTTGTAAAAAAATGTAAAAAGCAATAAAGGATGGAACAAGGCGCGAGCATCACAGGAGGATCAATACGCTGACGCTCGCTTCGATCGGTGGAAGGCGGTACGGAGGAGTTTTGATGAAGCACCGCGGGTCAAAGGTCACTGTTGGCATTGATCACTAACAGCTGAAGATCATCAGAGAGCCCGTCCTGCCGGATCAATGATACGTTTCCAAAAAATGATTTATGGAGGGCATTTTTCTTAGTAGAGGTACCTCCCATTTATAGCGAAATGACCGGGCACGGTGGGAGCAGGTAGCCCAAAACAGAACAAGGCGCCGGAGGTGTGTGTGGAAGGAAATGGCTACACCTCCATCCATCTGTGTTTGTATCCATTTGCACATAAAAAGAGCCAAAATATAACAAACTTTTCTTTCCTGTTTTTTTTTTTGTTTGAGGTGGAAAACTTCCACATCAAATTTAAAAAGATGCAGCTGAAACTGATTTCTCAAATGCACCTTGACGTGGTGGTTCCTGCCTCAGCATCGTCTATTATAGACAAAGAAAGTCCAAAATATAAAGTATAAAATGACTGTGGGGTTTAGACGTCCTCCAGTTTGAGTCTAGACAAAATGTTCCAGTATCACTTTAAAAATGAAGCAATAACACTGTTCAGAAATCATCAGGGTTAAGTTACATTCTCTGATTGAAGCAGGCATCGATTGACATTTCATTTTGCAGACATTTCAAAATTTGCTTTAAAATTCTGAAGTGATTTGATGAAAACATAACTATTGATGGACCTTCACTCCCCTGATTTAATAAGTGGCTGTGATTTCTGTTTAATAAATTTAAGCTTTAACTGCAAAACTAACTTTTTCATTGACATTGCAAGTTACCCAAATGATATTTCCAGGTAGTTCTTCTTGTTTTTTTTTGCTGTTAGCAGCACTGCTCTTGGGGGACCAAAACTGTCTAGACAGTAAGTTGGAGGAAGTTTAATGTCTCAGCAACTACGAGATGGAGAGCCATGAAACTGAGTAGAGATAATCAATAACCTCCGAGGATGAGCCCTACTGACTTCGGCTATCCTTCGCCTTTTAGTGCCACCATGACATTCACATTTTTAGCAAAATATATCGGCAACTATTGTAGAGACTGCAATAAAATTCAGTAAAAACTTTTTATTCCCCATTCAGGATGAATTGCAATAACTCTTCCCTCTAGCACTGTCAGCAGGACTGTTTTTTTTGTTTGTGCAATTCTTCAGATCATTCATAAATATCTGCAAAACTAATAACATTCCCACTGGCTGTACTTTGTGTTCATTGCTAATCAAAGCCGGTGAGTAGAGTAAATATTATCCACCTTATTCCTAGCCCCCATGACACTTTGCACGAATCGTGGTTGTGACTTTCGCCACATCCAGTTACTTAACCGTTTCCTGGATTTTCCGTGCAAACATGACTCTATTTGTCGTTCTTGGAGCGATTGGTGCAGCGTATCATTCATGAATAGCTAGCTATTATTGCTTAGCCCACTTAGCCTCCAGAGCCTTGAAAGTCCTTCCAGTGCATGAGTTATGATACTTTTTTACTTACGCTAGTTTCGCTGAACACCGAAAGTATCATCAATAATCATCTCGACAGTAACATCCCCTGTGACATCCCCAGGAAATGTCAGCATGTTGATGTTAGCATTCACAATCAAATCACTGCTTTAAGTAAAAAGCCCCATGACTGGATATAAAAATGGACGATGTGACAGCTCCCCAACAGTGAAGTCAAAACATACTGGTCGCCCCCTGGTGGCTGGCTGCAGGCATTACCACCTCTTCCTCAATGTTAGCAGCTGGGACATGGGGCAAAACAAACAAACTTCAAAATAGAAGTCAAATACATGTTTTCTGTCGTTACAGGTAGTTCATATCATGCTGATAAATGTTTGGCGATTGAGTCGGGTTGGTGTACAGGTATACAGTCGATCATAAAGCCTGACAGAGATACTCACTGTAGACTCGTGTCTGGTTATCAACTGGAAAAGTACCTGACATTTTCTTTATTTAAAGGGTTTATTTAGCTCTCAACTGTGTGCCACTGAAAACCAAATAAATTCCACTGATGTCTGTAATTATCATCATACCATGATCCAAAGAGGAGGAACTAATTACTGCCGGAGTGATTATTTGCTATGAAAATGTCATACAGTGATTTTTTTTGGGGGGGGATTTATTGTAAATATGAGCCGCTCTCTGGGGGAAAACACTGTCACATCAGCCTTCTGGTATTCATAAGGAAGAAATATGAAATGTATTTTGTAGACTTCAGTATCTCCTCGTCTGAGTCGACGCAGATGGCAAACAAGACAACAAACAGATGTCAGCAGTTTAAGGTGACAAGAAAATCAAAAATGGGAGCAACACTCACACTCAACCAAAGGTTGTTATCAACTTCAGCACGGCGGAGTTTGCTTCTGCAGAGAGGATTCTCGTTTTAGAAAGACGACGAGGGGACAGTGATTGTTTTCTACAGCTCGAGATGTGTTGTGAGTCTGATGATGTGCAATCAATTAGATGTGTTCTTTCTCCCATCTGTTTTAACTGACACTGTGCAGAAACACTGTTGTGCTGTTGGGACATGACACAACATTTTTCACAATAAATAATGAAGTTTCCTCCCGTGCGTCTACGGTTTACCTTCAGGATCTTGAGATTACTTCAGCTGCTTCGCGGAGGGCGCATTGCAAAACGTAAAATCAACCAGAGAGAAGGAACAGATCACTGAAATCAGGCGAGGGATGAGAATTGAGAAACAGATTCTGATCCATCAGATTCACACTGACATTCACGTCAATCATTTCGGCTCACCTCAGCTCATTTGTGTTTTACTTTACTGTTTTGTTTCTCTCTCAATGATCTCAACGACCCTGTTTTCATCAGCAGCAGGCAACTGTTTCCAGAAAATAAAATCTCTTGTGAAACCAAACGGCAGACGAACATAATTAGCAACTAGCTGATGAACAAGACAATAAAGGAAGAGTGAATATTAGACTTCGGCTACATCAGGTCAGTCTCCAGGATATAATGTTAGCAGTTAATGTTTACTGCAAAAACACAGATATGTCCATGGTTGATGTGTGTACTAAACGTTGCATATCACCTACACGTTATATGCTTAGTAGCCACCTTTCACATCAAGATGCAGGGAATGGTGGTGGCGTAATCGCAAGCCAATGGCTGCCAAACGGCCGACAGATATTTGAGTCACATCACTGGATATTTTTAGGGACATTTCCAGCCGTTTTTGTGGTGACAAAAACAGCCATTTAAAGCCAAAACATGATGTTTTCTGAACCCTAACCAAGTGGTTTCTGTGCCTAAACCTGACCAGAGCATCAGCACAGCGTTGTGACGAGACAAACAGAAAATTCAGCCAAAACAAACGTAAGGTTGAACATAAACAAACGTTCAGTTTTAACTTCTCTGTGGTTTTGCAGAAAGCTCAACCAGCATTTGTTGTGGTGATTGGAGTTCGCCACATTGGCTTTGTAAAGTGATTATATGCCGGTGTTGTTTTAATGAGTTGTTGTGCTGCACTCGAGTGGTCAGAGAATCAAGTTATGCACCAAGGTCGGTCTACTCAAGGTAGTTTCTGTGAGTTTGGTTTGTCTGTTAGCAGTATAACTCAACAACATGCAAACCACTCAGGGGGAAGGCTGTGAAAAATACAAGTTTGTGGTATAGATCTAGATGTGGGCCTTCTGAATGTTGTTTTTCTGTGTGTAATTTTTGCATGAAGTACAGTGCACTTACTATCGATTGTAACTGCGTCTACTTTGGCATGGATCCTGATGCAGATGAAAAACTTCTAAAGGTTTTATTTTATTAAAATAATAAGATATTGAAGGCAGCCCAGCCTTGGCAGAGGGTATGTGATTCCTGAATCAGTTTACAAGAGACGTGTCAAAAAATGTGATTCCTCCACATCTAACATTTACGGTATTTAACGGGACGAGTCCCACTGAGATCAGGCTTGTGAGACCTGTCCTTGAAAACAGCAGATGCGCTGACAGACACGAGAACCGTCAATAATGAGGAAAGACAATTAAAGTAACAGAGCTTGAGGAGAGAAAAAGGAGCGACTGTTGAGGAAATTAGAACAGAACAACATACATTATTCACTTTTTTCCACGAGCGTGAGCAGAACAAACAGGCAGCACTGGCTTCAGGTGCAGCAGCGAGGCTTCTGATTGAATGTTTTTTACGGCAGAATACTGTATAACAGTGAGCAATGATAAAAGTGCATTAGTGAGACGGATCTGTCCTGGAAATGAAGATTAATTAGACAAAGAAATGCTGCTGGAGATGAACATGCTCTTGATGGAGTAGCTTTTGGCGTTTTTTTTCCCCCCTCTCTCCTCAGCCTACTTAAAATTCAACGTCAAACGGCGCTGCTATTGGCCTATAATTACAACATCAGTCATTATTGATCATTGTCACTTTAATAAACAGCTCTCAACATTTTGAAGAATTTGCCTAAGATAAAACACCAGGCAACAAAGTCGGCCTCCGCGCATTTATCTTCAGGACAACTCGATAAGCAGAGTGGGCCCGAAACAGGAACTGTGGGCTTCACAGAGCTGCAGAATCAACATTCAAATGGTGTTTTTTTTTGTGTGTGTGTGTGTGTGTGTGTGTGTGTTTTTTTAAGAAAAACGGAGAGTGCGTAATGTCGGCTCGGCCTCAAGGATGCACTGCTTTTGTCTGCATTGTTTTGTTGATGCGTGTGTGTGAAATAGCTGGGGGGGGAAATGTCAGTGTCATTCCATTATGTATCAAGGCAAAACACAGAAGGATATGAAATCCAGTCTGAGGAAAGTGTGTGTGTGTGTGTGTGTGTGTGTGTGTGTGTGTGTGTGTGTGTGTGTGTGTGTCGGGGCAAAGGATTTGTCTTTGCTTCTGTTTTCCGTCTGTCAGTAATTATTGTATCAGTACAGACAGGCACGCAGATAATGTACAAACGGCTACAACCACAAGCATGTGATAGCGTTTTAAGTGTTGCTGAATGCATGTGTTGATAGATGTGTTTTCAGTGGTGAAGGCTCGATGCCAATGATAACCATGAAACTCTGACGGAGGGCGAAACATTTTTCCCTTCAGCCCCCACCTGTGATGTTAGACTCCACTGCTGGATGGTAGTATGCAGGGATAATACAGTCTCAAGCAAAAGCACGTGTACTTTTATGATATTAATTCTTTTTTGAAGTACAAGTACAACTTAGATCAAAGTAAAATGTAGTTTAGTTTAAATATGAAAATTACAACCCAATCGCCAGAATAAATGTTAGCCGAGCGCCTCTGCAAAACCACAGATAAGTTCAAGCTGAACGTTTCTTTATGTTGCAGCTTTCTGTTTGTTTAGGTTGAATTTTCTATTTCTCTCTCGTCACAATGTTGTGCTTATGTTCTGCTTGGGTTTAGGCACAAAAACCACTTGATTAGCGTTAGGAAAAGATTTCCATCCATTATCGTGGCGACTAAAACAGGTGTTTTTAAGCCATTTTTGGTCACAACAAAAACAGCTGGAAATGTCCCCCGGTGTCCTTTTTTTAAAACATCCAGTGTTGTGGCTCAAACTTCTGTCGGTTGTTCAGCGGCCTTGTTGCCTTGTTATAGCACCACCACCACCATCCCCTCCACCTGCTGATGTGAAAGTCAGCTAAAAAGTATTAATGTGAACGTGATATGCCAAGTTTGGTACAAAGGTCAACCTTGGTCATATCTGTGGTTTGCAGAAATGTTAAATGCTAACATTATATCCTGGCGACTGGGCTTAAAAATGACTACGATAGATATATATTTTTTAAATATGATATCTCAAACTGCTTTAAGACTAAAAGACACCTTCAGGCAACACATACATCACATTAAATGACTTTATAATACACAACTGCTCAGAAGTTTAGGGTCACCTTTTTAAAAGACAAGCTTTTTTTTCTAATTAAAACATTGCACTGATCAGAAATACACTCTAGGTGGTGAATTACTTTTACCTGGAAATGGCTGATTTTAATGGAAATGTAAACCACAGGTGTACCAGGACCAGCAACATTAAAACAACCTAACACAGGCGACACTAGAGGCAGAAAATGCTAAAAAAGTGAACAGTTTAAAGTAATTCTGAATCCAGACGTCTTTTACTGTCTGCTCGTTAACGGGCACCTGAGGACCTGATTAGAAAAATGGACTTGCCGTTGTGAACTAAGGGATAAAAGACATTGGCAAGAGGTTCATCCTCCACAGACTTAATTGGCAATAAGCCATCGGTTAGACCAAGACATATATCCTGCAGCCTCCGGGCCAGTAAAGAAGAAACAATGAGCCAGCATTAGACAGACAGAGGCAGCCAGGAGGACACCGAGGCAGAGCCAACAAAACCCAGGGCGTCTGATGATGCAGCTCTTTCTTTTTCTAGAAAGAGACAAAGGGACGGCTGCTGGTGGGAAACTGATGAGGATTTTTGAGAAACTTTTAGAAAAAGGTCACCTTTTTTCAGAGTTTTGTGAAGTGTTTTAAAGTGGTTCAATAGTGGATACTTCTTCTTTAGACTTGTTTTTTGGCATTTATAACATTATGTTTAATTGAGTTTCAAGGTCTTTTGAAGATAAAAATTTTAAAAGGAAAGCATCTCTTCAGAGAAATGTGAGATGTTTTTTAATTGATCAATTATCAAAAGGCTACCAAACTACCTGAAAAAACTCTGCACTCATCTTGGGCTGCTCATCATACTGACCTCACGTCTATACCGTCACATCTGTACTGTCACATCCATCTCTTTGGGCCTTTCCAAACATCATTTTCAACAACTGCTCTGTTATTTTTGCCTTCATACGGGACCACACCACATTGTATCAGTGAACTTAGCATGCAGGGTTAGGCAGCCATCATCTTCCAGGTATGATAAGATCCTTCAGAGGAAAATGCACATTTAAAGATAAGTGATATTTTTAAAGTATTCGTACATCACTGACTGACCCCGGCCTGCTTCACATACGTGTCAGTAAATCCCTCGTTACGGTCGCACGCTGCCTGTGGTGAAACTGAATGGAATAATTTTTGCACTTGATGTGGCAGCTTGCGTCTGTTGTTGGAGCCTGTATTATGGCCCAGCAAGCATTTACTGCCTCAATTGATAGTCTAAAAATATGGGATCAAGCAAACTGGGCAAATTCTGAACCTGTCTCATGCAGGTTTTACTCAGGTGACAGGACAATAATCCTGTCCTCGAGGCTTTTCATATTTTTTTCATGTCACGCTATGAACCGTGCTCTGCTTCTGGAAAACTACTGTCAGTGGATAATAACCGTGTCTCTGGTCATAAATGTCATTAAAGATGCTTAAAGGGACAGTCATGTGTGGGTTTACTGCAGCTCACACGACTGTTTTCTTTTGTTTAACGCAGTTTTAGTGTTCTGGATTATTATTGTTATTTAATCTTCCAATTTTGCCGTACTTGGTCGTTCAAGTGCAAATCACGACTATCATATGTGTTTTCAAGTGCTCTCCTACTGCTAGAAAGTGAAGTGAGGCAACTGCCAAGCAAACACTGAATGGAAATAGATTGTTGCACAGTGTGAGCGAGCCAATAACGGCATCATTATCATCCGCAACAAATATAGAAAACATCATTTGAGCTCAGGCTTGTTTGAATTATTTCCAAGTGGCAAAGTGCTTTGAGGCCTGAGACGTGATCCCTCAGCTCCATCCCCGCTATTGGGCTTTGCAGAGATGCACGCAGCCCCTTTTTGAAATTCGCCGAAGAGGCCGCACTGCGTGTACAAACACACGGTGTTGACAAAAGGCTCTTCTTTTTAGAATAAGATGGCGCTCGAGGTAAAAAGCCTCACAGGGAGTGTGTGTTTGTGGTTGTATGTGTGTCAGCAATACCGCAGAGGGGTTGTGTGTTTTTTCATGAGGATGTTTGTGTGTGTGAGGTTTGCAAAATCAAATTTCATGTATCCTGAAAGACTGTCGAACTGTTGTTGTTCAACTGTGAGGAAATCTGGTCATTGAGACTGCAGGGGTGCCAAAGAAACATGCACGCCAAGGAAAATATGTAAAAAATAATAGTTATTATTTAATATATAACCTTGTTGTCTTCACCATCAGAACTCAGGAAGCTCATCTGCCAATTTTCACCTGAGAGAGCACGACAAATATTTGAATTTGAACGAAATATGATGCCTTAATATGATCTGCTTGTGTGGAAGAATCTTTTTCTCTATGGCAGCGCTGCTTTGGAGGCAGAAATGATCTCACCGACTGAGTTAAATCTTAATGGGTGGAGCTGTTTGCCAAACTTGAAAGGACAATTCATGAATTAAAAAAGGGGCCAGCTCCAGTTTTATGAGGTGGAGTGGATCGTGCACTGATCTGAAGGTTGACAGTTCCTGTCCACATGTCAAAGTGTCCTTGGGCAAGACACGGGCAAGATGGTGAGGTCAAGCATCCCGAGTGGTACCTTTCTGTCATTATGTGTATGTGTGTGTGTGTGTGTGTGTGTGTGTGTGTGTGTGTGTGTGTGTGTGTGTGTGTGTGCATGGGTGAAAAGGAGGCAAAAACCTTTTTTAAGGTAGTGAAGGTGATTCTGGAGGGTCAGAACTGACGACCCCAAGCGTCTTTATTTCACAACGTGGAAATGAGACTCAGTAATCAACTATCTCTCTCCAGAATCAGAGAAAGCCATTTACCAAAAACTGTCAATCTTTGGAAGTTTTGCTAATACCAAGATGGCCACTCTCCATCCATCCATTTTTCTGCTGTTTATCCAGGGCTTGGTGGCAGCAGGCTAAGTAGCCCAAACATCTTCCACCCCAGCTCGTCCGGGGGCAGCCTTTATATGAGGTACACCGATCAGCCACAACATTAGAGGTGAAGTGTTCCCCTTTCGAGGTCTGACTGCAGGAGGGAACAAGTCCAATCGATAGCTGGCACCGCGGTGTTGGTGGCAGATCCTTTGAGTCCTGTGGGTTGCAAGGTGGGGTCAAAGCTTTGAGCTCTTTGTCACATTTTTGGTGGTGTAGCAGGGCACATGGTCGGGCCACTGCCTCCAATTAGTGTTGTTGCCATGAGGGGGTGCACTTGGTCTGGGTGGGAAGATTTTGTCCCGTGGTATCTATATAAATACCAGGACCCAAAGTTTCCCAGCAGAACATTGCAACTTGAACAAGATGATCAATGTTTTCAACTTCACCCATTCGTCCTGATGTTGTGACTGAGTGTATGATCCCTCCAGGAAGTCAAGGCTCTGCCCTGGGGTCTGCACTCAGTCGGACGTGCCTGGAAAAACCTCCAGGGGTTAAACGTCCATGAGACATTCTGATCCAACATCTCAACTGGCTCATTTCATGAACCAACTTAATCTGGATAGGGGATGAAACCTGATTTTCAAGGACTCATTGGAAGCCAAAGCCTGGCAGGGCTCGGTCGTGCTTAGTTTGAGAAGATAACATGGACCATGAAGGGATGAGATGCATTGACCATGAAGGGATGAGATGCAAAAGGCATAGGGGTCTGTTGAGCTGTGGATCTAGACCTGTAAGTCACCTAAAATCAATCAGCATTAATATAGTATCAGGTAGCACAGTGAGCTCTGGGTTTTATAAAAAAACAGCTTGTTATTTCCCCATTTTGTCTTATTATGAACGAAGCTAACTGAGAACTAATAATTATCTGCCTTCACAGCAGCCCCTGCCGCTATTATTTCACAGTGTTTTGGTCTTTATCAGATGGTACACAGTGGAGAATGAATTATCTTGAGGAAAAACCCTCAGTCTGTGACAGTCATGTGAATGTTTTCACACTGTTATGTCACTGCTTTCGCAGACAGACTCGCCACTGAGCAAACACCTTGTGGCAACAGGTGGGTTTCACCGAGATACGTGTTTTTGACATGTGACAGCAGAGTCGATCTGCAGAGGAACATCTTGTCACGCTTGTGATTTATGGCCTGGAGATGACAAACACCTGAGAAATATGTTTTGAAAAAAGTGTCCCAATAGAGAGGAACTGCACAATGCATAATGTACTTACAGGTTTGTAGCCTCCCCCGTGCATTCACACATTCAAAGACAGTAATGAACTTTTTTTTTTTTGTGATAAGAAAAAAGACGTTTGTGAATACACAGCAGCTTTAAGACGAGCCAGAATCGCTTCAGAATATATAACGTCCATGAATGATGGAAGGGAGCTGCTCTGCTCTGTCTTGAGGAATGATTATTTCTGGCCTGATGCCAGTAAATACAAGGGTTTTATAGAAAATTGGACAGGCTGTTAAATAACAATAAAAGATTTTATGGAATTAATTGGATTGGCAGAACTTCAGTGGTGGAGTTGTGGAGAGTTTTTTTTTTACTTAAATCCATTTTGCAGAGTTTTTACTCAGCAGAAGCTACAGTGGCCACTTACATCAAACGGAAAGTTAATGCACAGAATTAATACTTTTCATATTTGGAGTGTACTTCACGATAACAAACCAAAATCTGCTGGAGAGCTATAACACGGCATTACTTCTGAACGGTTTCCATAAGTATAAACCCGCTGACGTCATCCCGTTTTAAAGCCTTGAGTTTGGGCGTTTTGGGTTATTTTGGAGCCAGAAGTGACCATATTTGGACGCGTGAGTGAAGCTTTAATTCAAAACAGCATGAAAGACAGACTTCAAACTAGTGAGCGAGACGATAAACTCACTAAGAAACGGTTTATTGAGTTAATAAATCAAGTGAGAAGTAGGATCATGTTTTCATAAGTCTACTTACCACCAGACTGGTCGCCCCCTGCTGGCCATTAGACAGAATGCAGGTTGAAGGCATGTCTTAAACATTAGGGCTGTCATGACTATTCAGCATCTAAAGAAATCACACATGGAGTCACAGCAATGAAATCTTCCCCAGATGTTTTATACATATTACAAATGTTTGAATGCATTAAATGATTTGGCCTCATGCAGGCATCACATCAAGCTTTAAACATATTTTGCCGTTAACTTCCAGCAAATAGTTGCACTTTTTACACGTTCAGCGATCGAGGAGCACTTGTAGCACTCAATTTGAGTTGTGTTTGTGTCTTCCTGGTGAATGTTAAGTCTAACACTCACTTTTCTTTTAGCACTGGTTTGGTCTCCACCTTCTCCTGAGAGAAAATGAATGACTGTAGTTGCTCAGTTGCACAGACCACTTGGTTAAGGATAGGAAAAGATCATGTTTTGGCTTAAAATACCTCTTTTGGTCGCCGCAATCGTAGCTGTAGATGTCCCAAGGTCTCCTTTTAAAAATATCCAGTGGGTTCACACTTATGTTGAAACAGTGTTTATTACTGCAGCCTTCGTTCCTGTAACTCCACCATGAGAATGAGATTTCACTCATTTTTTAGAAACGTCTGCTGGGTATGTAGCCTGTGACACGTACAAATGTGATCAGTGATCGTATCAGTTGTTTACAGAAACGTTAACTTCTAACATTTTTTCCTGCATTGGGTGCCGGGCAGGTAGCGTACGGTTGGTATCTGAGCCTTTTTTGCTGAAAACAGCCGGCTGCTGCTAGAAATATGGTTGATGGGAGCGGTGAGAGTCAAAACAGTGGATGTAAAACCCAAACAATGAGTTGAAAGACACTAAAATGCACAGTAGAACCAAGGCTTTCTTTGTTGGTTTCTCACAGCAAGAAGCCATATTGCACATGGTAATTTGACTTTTTAAACAATCATAACCTTGTTTCTGGCAAAGTTACACTAACTTCTGAGCAACAGGACTATAAGGAATAGCTTATTTTCTAAGAATTCCCACACCGAGAAGCAAAGAGTGTGGGAAAATTGCAGTTTCAGACAGGAGCTTGGCAAAGAAGGGAGCTTTCTCACAGTTATTACTATATGCAAAGAATCGGTCCAAACGACTTGAAATGACAGTCTATAAATATTCACAAAGAAAAACAAAACCTTTTACTTCTGCTGCTACTAGTAGAAGAACAAGTTCTTAACTAAACTTTATAACACATGATAGCATTAAGTGATAACCGTGTATCAACTTCAATGCAACCTAATGTCAACTTGCTACATTCCTCTTGCTTTGTCTTGGTCCTTTACTCTGCCCTGCAGCTCCACACCCCCTAGGTAAACTCTCTATGGCTTTTCTGGCAGATATCACCTCTCGACTCTTGCATAACGCTCCTCTCTGGTTCCCTTCCAGCTGCACTCCCTCACATCGTCATGATTAATCGCTGGGCCCTCCTTGATCCCTATCGCAAATAGGCCCTTATCAGTCAAGAACCCCCCTCTTGAGAAATCCATCCTTTTTTTTTTCTCTTTTTTTTTTTTTTTTCATACGCGCCACTCGCTCGTAAAGGAATTCCAATAAGACGGCGTAAATCAAGGCTAACGCGCCCCTGTTCTCAAGGCTCCGGCAGAATCAACATGAGTCTGGCGGCGAGCCTGAAAGCAGAACCGTGTTGTGAAGCGGCGCTTGTAAAAAGAGTTATTTGATTTGGCTGGCTAGGCACAACCGGTATGGTTATGTTCAACATTCTTTAGCTAATGGTCCATGTTACAGCTAGTCTGCACTCGGGGGGGATTAGAGAGGGAGCAGATCAGAAAATGGCAACACTTCTCGAAACACTTTATTCTGCTGCATCAACCTGTGTGTTGACCTGTGGGGAAAAATGTAGTACAATACACACACACACACAAAAGCACTGAGTGAGTGCACCAAATGTGATGTGTGGCCAGGAGGGTTTATGATCGGACAAGCACGGTGCTACTGAGTGCATCATTAAGTTTCTCCAAAAGGTTAAAGCGCTCCAATAAAAGTAAAGTCTAATCTGAATACTTTGCTTTAATATTACTGCTTGGGATCGGATTTCTTTTTTATTTTATGTCTTTGTTCCGAAGCTTATCGTGTCATGTTCAGTATCAAATGTGCTTTATAAATATAACTTTCCTGAGCCGTGGATGTTTGGTTTTGATGCCCACACCCACAGGTTGGAGCTGGGTGGGCTGCTCTCTTTTTACAACAGCTGAGCCTCTTAATCCCTCGCCGCTCTGCATGCTCAAAGGCCAGAGATCAGACCGTGGTTGTACTGGGCAGCTTCCAGGTGACGATGTGTGTAACTGTGTGATTATTAACAGGGCGTTCCTGAAATAGTGCACATGGCTGAGTAAATACAGGTTAAATAAAGCTGCCTGACTTAGATAAAGGGATTTATTACTTAAGATAGTGAAGGTAAATACAAGACTGCAATCACACAGTTCAACCCTACAATTAAATATATGTCAGAGGGTAAACATACAGTATACTGAAGCTAAAATATACATGTATGTGTGCATGTATGCATATTTTTTCAATGTGTATTCTCAGCCTAGTCGCCGGGATATAAAGTTAGCAGTTAATGCTTCGGCAAACTTTGGAAATATTGCTAGATATCTTGTGCATCATTTTCCCAAATTACCTTTTAGTACCTCCTTATAAAACTTCTGCACCAATATTGGATTAAAACAGTGTTTGTGCAGCATGAATTTGTAATGAAGAGCAATTGAGTAGGTCAGAGAGGTTTTAGAAGTCAAAAAAATCTGCAAACCAAAGCAAAGCAGCCTTGGTTGAGTATTTAACTGCTTTTGCTTTACCAGTACTTTGAAAATCCTCTCGGTCTGCTGGAGAATTTAAGCAGTCGATGAAGATGCATTTTTCATCCGTGCAACTACAGCACAGTACGATCGTCCTCGTGTTGCATCATAATGACCATCTCTAAAAGGTGCGAGCACCTGCAGGTGCTTCACCTGCCCATGACGACGAAACCGAAGCAGACGTCTCTAATCTGCACAGTTTAAGGCAGAGAGGACCGTCTCACCACTGGAATCATCTGCTGCTGTGTTCAATTGAAAACTCGCAGCCTCCTCCCCTCCTCCAGGCTTTAATAGCCTCAAACACAACCATCACTCCGGCTTATTTCTTTGTATTGCATGTCTGCCAACAGCAATCTGACTTGTGTCACTTTCAGACACCATCTATTACTGTAGCAGCACTTTGGCGGAGGCTGCATGAGACGGATTCCCTGTATTCCACACTGACAGGCTGAATGTGTGTGTGTGTGTGTGTGTGTGTGTGTGTTGGCAGCTGGCCAGTATCACTCACTGAGAGTAAAAAGGTTTGTGAAACATACCTGTACTTTTCAGACATGTAGTTCACTCACACCCCATCATTCATCATTTAGACGGGTCTTTCAACACTCGATCATAAAGGAGCGGAGCAGACACAAGTCGGAGGAAGGGGGCCATTACACCGCAGACCGGAGCACTCTCCACAACTCCACTTTGATATAATAACACCACAACAACTCCCAAATAAAATTTCAAGTGCTCCCGGCGAGCAGCGCGGAGGTTCCACTGAACTGAAGGTGCTTAATGTGCTCCAGTGACGGAGGGTGACACTGATTTTTAATGAGAAAGCATGCTGATGTCAGAGATTGGCATCCTCATTAGATCAATAAAGCTTCATTTAAATGAAAAATACTCATGAAGACGAACTCATCATTCAGAAAGTAACTGGAAGGAAAAAAATCTTTTTCACTGCGGCATCGATATTTTCCCGTGACATAAGAAGACTGGTTCAGGAACCCGTCCAGGCATAAAAAAGTTTAAAAGCGTTCAATCTGAGACCGCTGAAGGCAAGTTTAGAGTCGGTGCTTTTAGCAGGTGCTGACTTGCTGCTGTCAGAACCTCCCTCTGCTCTCCGTCTCTTTACAGAGCGATGTGATGTAATATCAATCAACTACTCAACTACTGAGTCGCTCTCGGTCTGCCAGTACCAGTGTCCGGTTCCAATGGACCTTGCAAATGAAAGCTGTATAGAAAAAAAAGCACCGTAGTGGCGACGAAGTCCTGCTCTAACCACAAGGAATATATTTGGAAGCATATGTTTAACTTATATGAGTCACCAGTTTTTGATTGAAATAAAACAAAGTAGCCTATATTTACTAAAGTACTGTGAAGCAGAGTTTAAGATAAGATAAAGACAAGAGTTTATTCATCCTGAGGGGAAAATTCCCACATAAAACTCCTCAAAAATGTGTTTTTCTCATTTTTATGTCCTTGTATCTGTGCAAAATGTCCCTTTTTCAGTTTTGGGGCCGCTGTGGCTCCGGAGGTACAGTACAGTGGGTTGTAATTGGAAGGGTTGGTGGTTTGATCCCTGAATTTCCCCGGCTGCATCTCGGAGTAACCTCGGGCAAGATACCGAACCCCCAAATCGCTCCTGATGAGCAGGCTGGCACCTCACATGGCAGCGAGGTGCCTGAAAGCAGGAGAGAGAATAGATGTGCTTCCAGCTACTTTTTCAGACTTTTTGCTTTCACTCTGTACATGGGGGAAAACCATGTTAAACTAAATATTAATCATTGCATAGTACTTTAAAACGTGTCCGGAAAGAAACTTTGAAATGTGTGAGGGCCGAAGGATGGAGGATTTATGTTTTTCGGAGATGGAGAGAGCCATCAATTATCTACAGAGCAAACCTACTTAAAATGGCGTCCATGTTGCTTACAGACAACAGTTAATAAAGTTAGGAAAACCAGAATGAATGCCTGCAAGATGTCCACCACCTTTTATGAATGCTAAATGACAATAGATCTTTTGCAAGAATATTGCTCACCCCTTGAGTTCTCAAAGACTTGGACAACAAATACCAAGGGGACATGTTATGAGACAATTTCTTCATCTTCTTTTTAGTCAACTCCCTGATGGCCTGTAGTCGTCCGAGGATGTTTGAGCTATTTAATATCTTCCGGTCGGAAAAAGTTGCCTGGTCTGCAACTCTATACTGCGGGACAAACAAGCGCTTTAAAAAGAAAGTTTGTCATCATCAGTCAAAGATGATATATAGCTGGTCCCAATGCCAAACCTTTTTACCAGCCCGTTAATGCTCCCAGAAGCTACACTGGGACATTGTCAGCCTTGAAACAAAGACAGAGAGAGATTGGGCTTTGTTTCATTGCGGATTAAAAGTCCGATCATATCGCAGCCGGACTGAAATTTGAAAGTGACATCCTAAGTTTAGCACATGTAGCTGCAGCCTTCGATGCACAAGGAAAAAGAGAGCGAGCCAGAGAGAGAGAGAGAGAGACGTGGCTCTCAGGTGTATCGTTATTCACTCAACATCTGAATAAAAATCTTTTTTTTTTAATTATTCACTCATACTTATTTTTTTTAATTTTTTTTTACCAGCACTCATGTTTCTTTTGAGATGGAAGAGGGTTTAAAATCCTCTTTCAAAAAACTCAAGGGGTCATGAGCCTCACTCAGCACATTAATCACCACAAATCTTTTCATTTCAACACAGAAGCTTCATTCAAAACCTCAATAACAGTGAGCATCTGTCCTGCTCGAGTGTCCTTGAGCACAACGCCGAATCTCTTACAAATCGCAAAGGTGACCTCTGGCCGAATTTCTCCCTGAGGCATCGATGGAGTCTCTTTAAAAAAGGAGAGAAAAACACCAATAACGGCAGATAAGACCCGTCAAAAGCAAACGGCGACATACGTGGCAGCTCAACTTGACATCTGGTTAACCCATATGTGAAGTAGATCTCTGCGGGGTTTGTTTTTCTCTTCAGATATAAAGCAAAGAAAGAGAACTGAACACAGTGTGAAGGTGCATAAATGCATCTTAGATCTCCTGTCGCCCATTTTGATGTAAAATCTCAACTCCTTTCCTCCTTTCCAACTCTAAAGCAAGCTTACAAGGATGCAAAAACATTGAGTTCATTTTTAAATTATCCTCACTAATGAGAATTTACTCATTCCTAATTTACTTTGTTGTATTTTTTGTTGGAGCACGTTTCTAAAAGCAGGAAACTCATGTTCAGTGTCTGTTAATACAAATCAAAGGCAAATTAATTAATCAATCTGTTAATGACAAAATGACTGAAGAGCTTGAAAAGGAGTTTTGTAACAGTTGCAAAGCATCGGTGGAAATGAGCTTTTGAAGTGGGGCAGCAGAAAGACATTGTCAATTTAACTCTGACATAATGTTGGGTAATTGATCTTGTTAATAAAAGCTACACAGTCACAGAGCAACATTATCCGTCATTTGGAGTCATGTTTCTGGTCACCTGGTGATCGATCGCTCTCGTTTAGTTCTGTTGTTGGTCGCTACCTCAGTCCTGAGAGAAAAAGGACCAGGTGCTCACTTTTTCTCCTAATTCATAAAGTCAATTGCTGATATTTACTTTTCTTTCAGAGAAAATTAAGTAGTAATAGTAGTAGTAGTATTAACAATAGTAGTAGTACTAGTAGTAGAAGTAGTAGTGTCAGTAGTAGTAGTAGTGTCTGTAGTAGTAGTAGTAGTAGTAGTAGTAGTGTCAGTAGTAGTAGTAGTGTCTGTAGTAGTAGTAGTAGTAGTAGTAGTAGTAGTAGTAGTGTCAGTAGTAGTAGTAGTAGTAGTGTCAGTAGTGTCAGTAGTAGTAGTAGTAGTAGTAGTAGTAGTAGTAGTGTCAGTAGTAGTAGTAGTAGTAGTGTCAGTAGTGTCAGTAGTAGTAGTAGTGGTAGTAACAACAGTAGCAGTAGTAGTAGGAGCAGTAGTAGTGTCAGTAGTAGTAGTAGTAGTAGTAGTAGTAGTAGTAGTGTCAGTAGTAGTAGTAGTAGTAGTAGTAGTAGTAGTAGTAGTAGTGTCAGTAGTAGTAGTAACAGTAGTAGTACTGTCAGTAGCAGTAGTAGTGTCAGTAGTGGTAGTAGAAAAATACAGTTATTAGAGGAAGCAGCTTCCGTCCAGCCACAGTGTTGCAGCCGTATGAAGATGGTTTCAGGAGACGTCTCACAGTCCTACGAGCGATTCTGTTTAGGTTTACATTCACACACATTCTTGTCACCTATCAAACGGCTTTGAATGCATCTTTTTGACAAACATTCAGGCTATAACGTGTTAAGATTTTGTATTTTGTGACATTCTCTCACGTTTGTTGATTTAAAGTAGTTGGACTTGACCTCCTCCTACACGTTCGCTGGCCTCTAGCACTGCAGTGCGTCGCCTGTAAAAACCACTGGCAGGCTCTGTCCAAACATTGCGTGACGGCGCGAGTTTAAAAAAAATAAATAAAAAACTGCCTTTGAGTGACTCGTGAGAGGGGTCGAGCTCGGTTCGAACGAATTTCCTCCTGGTTGCTTTTGGATGTTGCGGTTTGATTGATGGCATTTTTTCGGCTGTGTGAGGACCAGGAAATTGCATCACAAAGTGAGCGAATTGAGTCACCGTGACGACTGGTGTCTTATCTGTGCCTCCACTGTGTCGTCTTTTGTGTGTGCGCGCGTGTGCGTGGGTGGGTTTACAAGTGAGCAAGTCAAAATGTTTGTCAGTGTGTGTGTGTGTGTGTGTGTGTGCATCAATTGTGTGTATTTTTATGTGTGTGTGTGTTAGGATAGATATGCCTGTGTGAGTGCCCCTGATTGTAATGTACTGCATGTATGTGTGTGTATATGTGTGTGCTGGGGGGTAGAAATGGGTCATGCCTAATCAAGGGGAAAGACATCTCTATCAATGTCTGCTCCCGACAGACGATAACCTAAACAATGATCTCGCCTGACGTCTTCTCATTCATTCATAATGCTGTTTGCTCGCTGACTGAAGCGGAGGTGGGGTTCGGGGTGGGGGGGGAGCGTGGATCTGATCTGGAGATAAATCGCGCAGCAGATAGAGTTGATTTTACAAAGTTTTCTCCTGGGTGAAGATCCCACGTGCTCCGTAAAAAAACCCAGCTGAAGGCACTTCACATTTGCATTTCAGGGATTTAGCCGACGCTCTTATCAGCTGCCTGTGAAACGAGCGCTGTGCGAGAATAGGCGTGAATTAATGGGAAATTTTTAACGGGGGAAGTGGTCAGGTGGAAGGGTCAGAGCCTCGGCACACAGATAATAGTGGTAACAGATGATTAGAGAATAATCAGGTGGGATAGAGGGGTGCCAGATAAAAAATATATATATATCAGAGCCAGGAGGAAAATGTGATGGCAGTTTTGAACAAGGCAGGAGGAAATTATTTGTAAGCTGAGGAAGATGTGGAGCAGAGAGGAAGACGAGGACGAAATCACTGTTACATTTTATCAATTTACGATGTTCGGTGCATTTTGTGATGTGATTTCATGTTTTTCTATTCAATTTCAGCTGTGAGTTGTACATGTTGGCGGAGGAAATGACTGCAGAGACACAGTCTTGACCCTTTAGTTGAAATGCAAACCGTCTCTGCAGTTGCTTCATATTCTGGTTTATTTTCTGCGTCTGCTTGTGTAAAGATTGGTTACATCAAAAATGGATAATCATACAGGAATCGCGCAGAAATCCAGAAATCCAATATTGATGCAACACTGTGTTTCACAAAGATGCCATGATTGATTGATTATGACAGAAACCTGCAGTGTTTTATAGCTTTTTCTGTTTCTGGTTTCCACAGTAAGAAGCAGGATTCACCACCTCAGAACAAAATTGACTTAGAAAATCTCCTTTAAATCATTTATGACTGACCTTTAAAGTATCTTGATAATCAGGAATCAGCGTTGGAACAATGTAATCCTGAAGCCAATCATTGGAAAGATTGAGTTTGGTAAAAAATATTTTATTAATCAATGAATGGCTTTTCTTTCTGAGGGTAACGCTTATTAAGTTCCATCATTTTCTAACGAGGGTGTCCAAACTCTTTTCCTTGGAGATCCAGAACTGAAACTCACTGGTTGGCTACAGGTAAAAAGAAAGTTCACCCTGTCCACCCTGCTCAGATTATGACAAAATATTTATAATTAGGGATCCCACATATTTTAATTGAATTTATTGTGTTATAAACAAAGTCGAGAGAGAAACAGTAAAGACAGCGATGAACTTTCATTGTAACGATTGTAAATATACGTGAGTCCGGATTGCGAGGTGACATCATAAAACGAATGAGTGATGTATGAATGATACCACGTAGCATCATCTTAAAATGATCCAGTATTTCACATTAACCTGTTTAAATGACGGTAAAATAAACATAGTATTCAGTATGTCCTGGAAATAATGTTTGTTTATCTCATCCTGCAGCGCCACAGATGTAAATCCCAGTCACTCTGGGTCACGTTGGAAAGTCCTGCATTAATAAACGTAACATCATTTAAACAGTGATTTCCTTTAAATCCAAAAACTTTAGCTCAGCTTTTATCTGTACTCAGGAACCTTTTTATCACAGAGACCCCCAAATCATTTGAAAAACAATATATACAGTAAGTGACAAATGAAGGTCCCATCAGAGTGCCTTTAAAGTTAATCTATCAAGTGGACACTGAATGCCCCGTCCTGAACTGAACGGATCAGCACTTTCCCTCCTCAGTCCTGACTTTCTGGATGTCGTGTCAGCAAAGCACCGCCAACTGTGTCAGGGATTACACACTGCGTGCGGCTGCCCAACGCCACAAATTCTTGACTGGCACTATTAGCTCGCCGTTATATCGGGCCTTGAACCCCTCCCCCCCATCTCATCTGACACCACCCTCCCTCCCTCCCTCCCCCCTCCACAACTCCCCAGGCAAGGCAGCGGCACTATTTTCGGCCTCTGGGCCCAATGCTTGACATACTAATTATATAACAGCGATGCAAGCTCACTTTTTGCTGCTCCATTTCTTTTCTGTGCCATAGTTTAGTGTTACACTCGCTCTTTCTTCATCAGCACACACCAAACCCTGCAGAGCTCCATGCGGACTCCTGCTCCTCGTGGAGATTACAGATTTATACTCGCACACTCTGTTGCATGCTGAGCGTCGAGGTGTAGTATCTGCATTGTTTCGCACAAAGACACACTTCCTGTAAGTACAGCTGAGATGCACTTTTGCAAGCGAAACTGCTCCCTTTCTCTCCTTACAAATTCAAATCACGCACCATAAGAATCAATCTTAAGTTATTAAAATATTGACAGACGATTTCTTATCAAAAGTACCGAGACTGAAAACCAAATAATCACACTGCTTTGAAACACATGAAAGATGCAGCGAATACACACCCAAAGCCGACAGATCAACAATCCAAAATGTATGCAAATCGCTCTCTATCGTGTATTATCTTGAAAAATATGCAAGCGGCAAACAGCTACCTGAATATTTCCCCAGATAAAGACGTGAGTTGATGTATAGTAAAGCCAGAGGGCGGTGGATAGTTTTCAGTAACAGCCCTGCAGAGAAAAGTAGAAAATTGGACCATTTTACTGGCAGAAAATGATGTGAGATTTTGTAGCAAATTGCGGCACCTTTATCACTTTAGCTCTGTGTTGCTGTGTGTATAAGCTAACCAGAGTTCATGCCTCTTTACATACTGTGTGTTTTTTGCAACAGTGTCAGTGCTTTACATCCAGCAGGTCCATTCTGTGTGCAGGGGATCAGTTTACCAAATATTTAGTGAAGTTTTTAATGAATTATTTGCTTCTTCCTCGAAGGTTTTGTTTTGAATTAATTCAGAATTCCTATAATTAGCGGCCCCGCAGGTACAATTTCTGAATATTGGTGTGAAGTGACAAAGAAATATCGTGTTAATTATTTATTAGCAGGTGAATAATCTACTCATCTCTCACAATACTCTAATCTCTAATCCCATTTCAGATAATCACACCTTCAGCACATGGCGGGATCGTCTCCCGAGTGAAATCAGACATATTCTCTTCTAAAATGCTTTTGCTACACTAGTTTCTTTCTTAATTATTTTGCATATTTTTAACAGTTCATTGATCAGTGATGCTTTTCTAGAAGCAGGTTGTTCCATCATCGCTGTAGAAACTGTTTCTAATTACAATAAAGCACAAACATCCTTATTATAGATTTTGGCAAAGGTGACTAATTAATCTTCAGTTTGATTTTAATCTGAGTGGTGCTTTTGACACCTTGGATCATAATACTGTGTGTTTATTTTTTTAATTTCTTGCCTCCTTTAACAGAATCTTATCAGCTGGAATGGGACCATCATCGTCTGCAGCCTAATATGCTTGTGGAGTTCCTCAAGGCTGCGTTCAAGGTCCAACACTTTTGGACTCGTTACGGGCAAATGATCAAAATCGATACAGCAGAACCAAAACTGGCATCTACATTACCCACAATGCATCTTAAACACAGAGTGACATAACTGTAGGAAATTTAAGAGATTACATGCAGCTTCCACCGGAGCCACAAAAGCTTTACTTTTTTCACATATAGTCCTCCTGAAGACCTGTAAACACACTTAAATGTGTAAAATTGGTGGCGTTACCCTTTAATTCGTACCACAACCTGTGTAACCATTCAGAGGAAACTGTGACTGCTGTATAAAAAAAGATAATGATGACTATGAATAGTATCTACTCCTGCACATATGTTTGCAACTGTATACAGTATTTCTGTACGCCTGTATGCGAGCGCCTGCCAGACTGTATTTGCATCTGAGTGCAGGTTTGCGGTCACGCCTGTCAGTACGCATCGGAGTGCTACATACGGCCATATATACATGTATGCACCTGATCGAATGTGGTAGTGGAGGTGCATGTGTGTGTGAATATGTGCAGCTAACAAGCAAGGCAGCAGCTGACAGAAAACATTATTCAAATGGTGCTTATCCCCCTCTGACTGCTAAAAACCTGACATTTATCTGCAACATGAGCCACTGCTGGAAGCAGTAGCACACACACATACTGACACACATGCTCGAAAACAGAGGATCTGGACCACAGTTTGCGCTCTCATTCCCAGAAGGCTCCTGTGGGATCTGACTCTGGACCTTTGCAAGGTGTTGTTATTGTTCCTCTCTTATTAATCAAATATTTAATTTGGGCTGATGCCAGATTATTGGCAGAGACAATGAAAAGAGATTTTTTTGTTGCGGAGCTTCCTGTCAAGGAGTGTCCTCCGTCCTTCCTATGTGTACTCTGTTGTTACTTCTGGGACTGAGCTCAAGGATTTTCGAGTGTTTGTTGAGTGCGCACACAAACGTATCCACACACACACACACATTCTTCATTGCTTTCGCATGCAGAGCTACAAGGACAAATGGATTCAAAATTGAAGGGAAAATTGAAGCAGTAGTTCATATCAGCTCTGTGGGGATTATTTTGTGTGCGTACGAAATGCCAGTTTGCTGCTGGGTCACTTCGAATTTTTTGGAAATGAGCATGATGTTTTATACAATCTGTGTGAGGGAAATACATTTCACACTGCAGACATTTTTCTTGTTTTACCACATAAAGCTGCAGAACTCAGATGCTGCATTACATGACCAGCACTGGTGTGAAATATCAAGGGTTTGACATCTGGTTCGGATCCACCAGCTCCGCAAAATTACCTTGTTAGCATGTTAGCAGCTAAATTACAAATTTAGCATTACAGTACTCACCTTCTTGAACTTGTCTGCCTTTGTTGACTCAACCAATCAGTCTAAGGGAACCACAACAAAGAGCTAAGAGAAGCTACAGGAGGCTAAAATGGCTTTAAATTGGTTGTTTCCCATCATATACTCGTAGTTTCCTGGGTGACAGTCCTGCGTGATTATTACAGCAGCAAAGGAGGAAGTCAGGTGTCGTAGTACAAAGCGATAATAAGCAAAGGTTTGGGGGGTGAATGGTTGGGTCGAAAAAACACAGGACTTTCACCCAGTCTGGCTGTTGTTCGTGTCCCATGTGAAACCAGAAGTTAATGGTGATTAATTTTACCTCATAACATAACTTCATAATGCAACTTATACATACCTAATGTATGTTTTTACATAAGTTAATCCAAAACCACAATGTTTTCCAAACCTAACCAAGTACACTGTCAATTATTAAATACTGACTTTACTTTAAAGAAGTCATTAAAAGTAGACTGATAATTTTAAGTTGTTAAAGCTTTTCAGCTCTTAGAAAATTAAAATTTAACGGTCTACTTTACTCAATCAGGGTAATCGGTTTCCTTGTTTTAAGATCACCTTGTGTCTCGGTTCCTAAACCAAACTACGACTGTATGATGAAGATCTTGTATGACGTCATTGGCAATCGACCTCTTCTTTTGGATTGATATGAGAATTTGCGTTTGACATATTGGGAGTGAAGACGGGCTGTTTTTATACTAGTTTCCTTGATATTATATTTGGCTGAATATGTCATAAATCAAGAACGAGGAAATAACTTTTCACACATTTGTGTTTGTGCCTTGTTCACATATTTGTTGAGCCTGCTACATGATGCACCTTACACGGCCTCAGTCTGTTGAGATACAACAAATACCACACATTCATCTTTTTGCACAGGCTGTGAAGCAATAATAGCTTTTTTTTTGTAACACTGATTAAGTGTTTTAGTGTGGGCTTTCCCTTTAATGCTCGCTGAATGAATGTGATGAATGTAAGATAGATGAAGATGAAGGATGACGACAGACGATGATGGATGGAGCTTTGGGGAGAGGGCGGTGAAACCGGGGCAGGACGGTAGCAGAGAATCTACTCGACAGCTGAACGTTTAAATCATTTATGTTTTTACGGTTTTTGAACAACAGCTCTTACTGAAGAAAAACACAATTGTTTCAGATTTTATTATCAGATTTATGTATTTATTTATGATGTTGCAAAGTATCTCCCGTCATCCGATCTCTGGTTCATATCTGGACAACAGGCAACTGATTCAGAAATCATTTGTGTGACAAGACCACACACACGATCTGCTGCTGCTGCTGCTGCTGCTGCTGCTGTGCTCACCACTGTTCAATACCCGTGAAGAATGTTATCTATTCTTATCTATTCATAACTGAAAAGCAACGCTGAGGCACCCAGTCAAGGTTGAGGGGATTCCTCCTCCCTCCACACACACAGTGGAACGGGCCAAAACAAAAGATTCGGGTTGTAAACAGAGTGGAAGCAGCTGACTGTGAGGAACGGCTTTCTGTTTATGTGTGTGTGTGTCCTTTTTTCAATGAATGAAAGCATGAAAGTGGAAATGGACCGTGTGTTTTCCTGTGTGCTCAGGCGAGAGGACAAATAATTGAATCTTAGGACAGAAATGGAGACAGCTTGACATTGTTTTACGTGCAAATATACAGTAAATGTGCACCATTAGCATCGGTAATACAATAGGAGCTAAATGAAAACGATGTTAAACATATTTTTGATTGGGTAATGAATCGTCAAGGAGATTTTTTTTTTCACCACAGATTCTCGCCTGGGCAGTATGTCAGATATTTGTGTGTATATTTAACAAACAAACCAGTCGATCAACAGATAATTAAGTGGCATCAAGTGTGATAACAACACAAAAATGCCAGGCATACTTTCAAACGCGAAGCTTTGCATATTTTAATCATTTCTACCTTTTGATTTTAGACAAAACAAACTATTTATAAACCTCACCTTGGGATCAGGGAGATCATAACTAGTGTTGGACAATATGAACATTTGCTGTCACGGTAATCCTGGCCAAAAAATAATTGGGATTCATGATATCATTACAATAACCATCAAAATATGCTTAAAATGTTAGGAGTTAATATTTCTGCAAACCACAGACACGTCCGAGGTTGACTTTTGTACCAAACGTGGCAAATCATGTTCACATTATATGCTTATTATCTGTAGCAGCAGGAGGTGGAGGGGAGGGGTGGTGGTGGCGTTGTTAAATCCAACTGCCACATGGCCGACTGGAGTTTGAGTCACACCACTGGATATCTTTCAGGACACCAGGAGATATTTCCATCCGTTTCTTAATGGCAACTAAAACCAGTGATTTTTCACAGGAGGTCGGATCATCTCCATCTGTGATCGTGGTGACCAAAACGGGTATTTTTAAGCCGAACCATGATGTTTTCCAAACCTTAACCCCATGTTTTTTTCTGTCTAAATCTAAAAAGAGAATAAGCACAACATTGTGACAAGAGAAATGGAAAATCCAGCCTAAACAAAGAGAAAGTTGCTCCATAAACATTTATTCTGGTGGTTGTGTTGCCTATAAAATGGCACTAAAACATATTAAAATCACTTCATCTTACACTCGACACTAATATTATTTTTCATTCCTTCTAAGATCTGACTCACTTTGTTTTTCACTAGAAAGGATGCTCACTAAAAAAACGGTGGTCAAGGAGATGGAGGTGGAAATGGGGAGCTGTTGGCAGACACCTTCCTCCAACAGGTTCTGCAGATGGACACCATTTCCCTGTTGATCTTTAGTTTGTATTTAGCAATTTCCACTTTATTTCTGCTATTTAATACATATTTAATACTATATACACATGTACAAGGACATATTCCACAAAATTCAACAATAGGGTAAAAGAAAATGCACTTGCAGTTCGACGTATGTGCACACAAGAGACACTGAAAGAAAGAAACAGTGCGTGTGTGAATGGCAAAGGATGCCTGTGTGTGTGTGTGTGTGTGTGTGTGTGTGTGTGTGTGTGTGTGTGTGTGTGTGTGTGTGTGTGTGTGTGTGTGTGTGTGTGTGTGTGTGACCTGGGTTCAGCAGATCAGGTCCTCCCCTGGCTTTGTTCTGCTGCCATACAGTGTTCCAGTCAAAAACCTCTGGTCTTTACAGCGTCCACAGTCAATATTGACATCTCTAATGGAACCAGAGGCTGACCCGAGCTGCACCCAGTTTCCTCCCATGGTCGTTTCACACACTCTGTAAGGGACAGTTTGGACTCTGGACCGACCTCTGAAGTCACCATTACACTCCATTTAATTACGACCCAATTTACACGGCAGGAAATGTCTCTGCATTAAGTCCAAACTCGTTCGGTCATCCAGTGTTTTAGCCAATAATAACAAGAGCCTGCAGCGCAGTATTGAAAAATGTGTTTGAGGTCTTTGGAAACAGTGATAGCACTTAATGATTCATCCACTAAAGACCAGTGACAAGTCTTTCCTTCAACTACAACATTTTCCAGACAATACGTCTGCTTGTTATAATTCTTTAATAACTAAAGTTAAGGGACGCTTATCAAAAGGAGTTATAAATATTGCTATTGGTATTCGTCACAGAAATCGAGGCCGGCACTGAGTCATGAAGTGACTCACACTTGATAACACTGCTTCCAGTTGAAAATGTACTCATTAAATACACTGACATCAGTCCGCAACACCTGTGGCGTGATTAACCATGAAGCTATTCATGGTTTAATACCTGCTGGATAATGTAAGGACTGGTCAGAACAGAGTGTTGCAATTACTTTTACTTTGATCTACTTTTATCGTTTCTCATTGGCTGTGACAATATTTCACTCATCAATAACTTTGACGAGACAAACCACCACTTTTATTTCAATATTCTTAGCTCAAATATATCAACTTTAAATTTCTTTTATGATGCAACTTTACAATTCTTTAGGGTAGGATAGGGTATGTTGAGGCGACTCTTTGCTTATGTCCTGGTTAGGTTTAGGCACAAAAAACACTTGGTTAGGGTTGGAAAAAGATCATGTATTCACTTACCTGGTTCAGTCACAACATGGCTGGAAATTGTCCTGACATCTCATCAAAAATATACAGCTTGTTACCAAAAAGATGGCTGGAAAATGTCCCAACAAGTCATTAAAAAGAATAAAAAGAAGCGTTTTCACACTTATAAATGTTGAAACAAGCTGTAACGCCTTCACCATCCAATCCTATTCCTGATGTAAAAGTCAACTCATATACATGTAATCTAAACGTGATGTGACGCCTACTGTAGAAATGTTGATATGATACGTACGGCACATAAAAATTTTGCAGAAATGTTTAATGCCACCATTTTATTCTGGCGACAAACTACCAAACCTCCAACTTCAGTTTTGACTTAATTGAGCGTGAAGCCAATTTTTCTGTACAAGTAGGTATCATAACAAACACTTCGAGTTTGATCACTTTTGGTTTCACCTCTAAAGGAGTGATATTGCTCCCTCCATAATACTAATACCTAATTTTGAACTAGTTGGAGCATTTTGAACAAAAAAAAGAAAGTGCTGGAACAAAACAACTGCTGCAGACTTAAAGTGTAAAAACTGAGGTTGGCATGTCATATTCTGCAGATCGTTGTGCTCTTTGCAACCCCTCTGATGACGAGGCAAACCCTGGTTTGGTTTGGTTTCAAGAATCTTTAACGGAGGAACTGGAGTAACTTTGAGGAAAACCGCCTCGAGTAAGACAAAGAAATTGCAGAAGAATAGAAAACCACTCATGTTCCTGCCTTTATAAACCTTTTCGTAGTGATGTTGCCACGTCCACAGTCCAATTAACTTGTTAGTAAATCATAAGAGTAATAATCATTGCACAGGGTCTGATAAAATCTAACACTACACTGTGAATAAGGTCTTACAGGGCTTGTCTCAGACATCCAGTCTGGTCAAGTGCACTGCAAATATGTCATCAATCAAACCGTGTCATATCCATCACATCAGGCTTGACAACAACAACACTGAACCCAATGCAGTTTTTAATAAAAGGTCAATCCCAGTTCAGTGTCGACTTGGCTCCTCAGTCCACTCCCCAAATGACTCGAGGAGCTCTTGATTTAAAGCCGGCTCAACCTGCCAGGTGCCTAAATATCCTAAGAAAGTGGCCACATGACTGCCTGGGTAAGATAAATCAAGCAGCACTCAGGAGCTCCCACTTCACTGCTACCTCTCTCCCTCTACTGGACTCCATCCCTGAGTCTGTCCATCCTCATCTTCCTCTCCTACCTTCCACTCTGTCACTGTCCATATTCCTCTCTATCTCCCCCCTTCACATTCTCCATGTATGCCCACTCTCACCCTTTTGTATTTCCTCCCTTCTTCTCTCTTCAACCCACTCCTTTTCTATTTATCTCATCCTCACAGCTGGTGTCCATTCATCCTGAATCACTGCCTAAGTGCAGCGTAGAAGGAGGACAACAAAATGAAATAAAAAATCAAGACAGCATGAAAACAACTGGCATCACGCTGCCTCTCCAGATGATATCGGCTTTTATCTGTGAAAGGAAGCATTAAAAATCCACTGACTCCTCACCCCTCGCTCCTCCCGCCCTCCCTCCCTCACCCCCTCCCACATGTATTTCTCTGTGAAATTTCTGTTTCTATTATAAGATTTTCATTTTCACAATGAGCGAGAGGTAATCACCTATCATATTTCCTGCTTGCATTCTTCACCAGCAGTGTATTTTAAGCTGCATCGCCTGCTGTTGATTCTCTTCTCGTTTCTACTTTTCCATTTCTTTGTTGACGTGACTGTTTAACCGAAATAAAAACAAAACAACGAGCGACGGCGTTGAGGGAAATTATTATAAGTAGCTAATAAGTTATTTATTTCAAATGTAGGCAACAAGCTTGAACAGAATATCTTGGGCCGTCACATTTTCTGCCAACAAATGTTGGTTTTTTTTTAAGCAACATTACACAAGAGGATCGGTTTACTGCCATTATCGACACGACGGTGATGCGATCAGGACTGACCCTAAATTCCACCAGACCCTTGTTTGGTCCGTGTCCGATCCGCCACGGCAGCAGAGTCCACCCTTCTTCTAATCCCTCGGTTGGGAACACTAACCTTTTGTCTGTTTGTTGTTGCGTTAATAACACATACATGTATAATTGCGATCGCGCTTGATTCTGTAATTACCACAGGAACACCTCTGTCTTGCTACTCAAGCTATCCGGCAGTGATGCGCCATGCTGCACTCAAAAGGGGGCTGGTGGGTGTTGACAGACGACAACACTTTTCCACTGTTGAAATGCACATGAAAGCCACACTCATTTATGTATTATCGTAGTCCATATAATACATAGTAGACTGTGTTGTTTTCATCAGATGTTGCTTAATTTCAATCATATGCTTTTTACAAATACAAGAAAGTATTTCAAGAAAGCAGGAAAACCTGCAGACTGCTGCCTCTGAATGGCACATGCTGGATCCACCAGTAAATCAAAAAAGCTTGACAAATTAAATTAAGCTACTAGTCACCACAGTTAAGTGATCTCATTTCTGCGTTGTGTCATCCTGTTAATGTTGAGAATAATAATAACGTACAATAGGTAATCACTGTTTCTCTCTCTACACCTGATGAAGCTGCTCGTCCAAATGGCCCCTCAGTCCTTTGGAGGGATGTTTCACGGATGACTTCACCGGCTCTTGGAGCTGTTGCCGCCTGCCACCAAAGACACAGTTCAAATGTGGGATGCACACAATGCAGTGAACGATAAACTCGAGCCAATTATTATCTTTGTTTCTCTGCCTCAGGGGCCCCAGTGGGCCTGCCCGACCTGGGAGCAGAGATGGGCGATGGGTGGAAGTGAGTATATGGTGATGTGTGTGTGTGTGTGTGTGTGTGTGTGTGTGTGTGTGTGTGTGTGTGTGTGTGTGTGTGTGTGTTGGTCGAGGAGGGGGATGTTGGGAGCGCACAAGAGCAGAGAATCAAACGCCCCTGGGAAAAAATCAGCTGCCCGGCGCTCCAGTCACCATAAAAACATCATGAAGCGAGGCCCTGGCTTCTCTTTTTCTTTTTTCTATTTCCATAAGAGCCGGCTGGCTATTAACTATTAAGAGGGCCAAGCCGCTGAGCAGACCGTTGTCATAGAAATGAGCAATAAAGGAGTCTGGGAGAATGAGTCCTCTGGGGCGGGGGGAGTGCAAGCGAGGTTGTGCTCAAGGTCATGTCTGCGCTGACCCCCACGGCCTTGTTACAATATATATGACCCATTTATGTCTCCATCCACTGTTGCAGCTGACCTTGGTGTTTACGAGGCCGCCGCGGCAGAAAAGGCCATCATACAATTGGCCTGATTCATGTGACATGTCGGCTAAACAACGGGCTTGTTACCCCCATCGCTCCCGCCTCGGTAGCTCATAGCGGTTGCTATATATCTGCTCGCTAAGATATATTAGCTCTGAGCTCAAGGCGTTATGTTGACAGGTAGATTTAGTTACCTGTTAGGATCGATACAAGCTCCTGTACCAGTTAACAGACGCAGTGCTTCATATGTGTTGGTGACATTTTCCAAAATGACATTATAGATTTTTTTGTGGCGGCTCAAGCTCCATTCGGAAAGTTTTTCATATTTAAAGGCCATTAAATGATAGCAAATACTATAAATCACGGCTCTCTGTTTATCTTTTGATGCCTGAATCCTGTATTTTTCCTTCTTGCCGGTGTCTCAGTGATATAAGAGATGTTTTGTTTTGTATAAACCACTTCCTGTGACCTGCAGTGAGCAGGTTGTGCACCGAGGAAGCAAGGAGATGAAAGGACAGCAACGCCAAATGTTCAAAAACAGTAAACATCAGTGTTGCCTTTTGTTATGGCAGATCGACTGGGTTCAGCGTCTGCTTCCTTGACGCCTGTGGAGGCTCTGTGGATGCCGGTTACCTCAGCCTCGGGCTGGCTGACAGCTCGTCAAGATGACTGACAAGTGTGTGAAAGTGTGGGACTAACGATACACTCCTTATCTGAAGCTGGAAAGTTGAATATTGTAGTTTTTTAAGAGTTAGAGACGCTTCATACTGCTGTGGAGGAGTGACTCGGCTGCATCTTTATTTTTGTCTTAATTAAAAGAGTCTTGTGTTGAATAGCTGTGATCATCCTTTGCGCCCTTGAGAAGTAGGCGTCAGAAAGCAAATATTCATTCTTTTCCACATTTAAAAATGTACCTTGTTTGTTCTGGAGGAGCAGGCTCGAAGCTGCGTCTGAAGGTTCAGAGAGCTCTTCTGTTAATGTAGAAAGTTAGATGGGACACGAACATGCACATACACCCGCCGCAAACAGATTCAAGTGATCCTGAGTGATGCGATCACAAGTGGACAGCTGTAAGTGCAGGTGTGAACACCCCCGAGGACACATTGAGGACGCATTTGCCCACATGTGACATTGATTCTTTCGGCAGTGAGGTCGCTCATGTGTCCTGGGCCGAAGGAAGGACCGCCTCATCAACCGACGTCCACCGCGAGACAACAACAGGAAGCCGCAACACACAAACAAAACGGATTACACACTGTCTGATTTTCATGTGATTCACTGTAATGCAAACCAAACGTCTGGGCTCTCTTAACCTGCCAATGTTAGCAGCAGATGTCTGTGAACACACTGTAACTTGTAACCGCAGCATCACCAAACTCCCTTAGCAAATCACGTGATTTTAAGAGTTGTTGCGTGAGGACGAACGCAACAAACTTTGCAAAATGGCTACGACAAATTCTAAACGATGCACACCTTCTTGTACATTCAGCATTAAATACGATACATTAAGTTTATTTCTTTGTAAACAGTGTGAGTTTGAGTCTGTCTGCTGCCGTGTCTTGAGTGTGTCTTACCTGCAAATGTTTAGCAGCTGTTTGAACTTCCAATTTCATCTTTTTTTCAGTAAATAGGCAACTTGTTTGACGCCCATTGTGAAAATTCCCAGACTCCCTTTAAAAATCGCCAAATTTTGTGAGTTCTGGAGTCAGGAGACACTTCATCAACTTTTTCAAATGCTGTCTACAAGAAACTATTAGGGCCTTCTTATTAATTCGGCAGATGTTTTTAAGATGCTTCTTTATTTTAAATAAAGAGGAGGGAAGTGAGAAGCAATCACAAGTGGTCACTTGAGACTGAGACGCATGTTAATGCTGTCCACTTGTGATCGGATCACTCAGCAGGACAGATGTTGGTAGCAGACGTGAACAGCCTCTGTGACGTCATTGCTTGAAGACTTATTGCGTTCAAGGTTTCACTACATTTTTAGGCTGTTTAGCTTTTGTTTGATTCTCACAGGCAATTTTATATTTCAATCAATAAACGTGTCGTCACTCTGTTACCTCAGTGTTAATGCTGCCTATCTCTTTTAAAACACATTTCTAATCCCAATGAGACCTTCCTTGGGAAAAAAAAAAAAAAGTCACAAGCACGACTAGTAATCTGCTTTGTTGCCGAGCACTCCTCGACGTGATGTTCCCGCACTGCATTCTTCAGACATCACCCGTCAATCAAGCAGCGTGGGCGGTACTGAGACATCCACACGCTTTGTCAGATGAGATGCTGCACGATTAGCATCAATGTCATCCGAGACTGAGGGTGTTTTTTCGTGTTGCTTTTTCACTAAAAAGTCGTTGACAAAATAGTTTGTTCCTCAACTTCCTCCAACATGACTCATATGAGCGTTTTTTTTTTTCTGATCTGGCAGCACAACATTGATTGTCACCACCTTCCAAATGACTTTTCAATAAAATCAATCATAAAGCTGTAAAGCTGAAAACACAACGATCTGACAAAGACAAGAGGGAGCACACACACACGCTAACGAGGGGGTTAGGTACAGGTGGAGTGAGGCGGGACACGGAGGGAGGAACTGAAAAGCAACACGTGACACATGAGGGCACAATTTCAAAATAAAACAGGAAATAAGCGAACAACCAAAACCAGGATAATGACAGCTGAAGCCTTTACTGCATCATGTGGAGTGGTGGAAGCATGTAATCTGTATCTTATGTTGTTTTAGCCAGTTTGGGTTCAGTTTAGTAGTTTGTGTGTCTGCTGACAAACCGACAAACCAACCAACAATCCCTGGCAGAGGTAAGGATACAACTAATGTGACGGTCTACACTGCTGTTAAACCCATTTCCTCGTCACTACACCATCTTCATTTTTACAATACCTTTGGTCTCAGTCTTGTCCACAGCTTTGCTTCCAGTGGAAAAAACCTCAAACACCAACTGCTGCTGTCTCCGACCATTTTTGGATGTGTGTTCGGCTCGCTGCATAGCTGTGGACCAAGTGTAGTGAGAGAAGAAGAAGAAGAAGAACGATGGTTAAAGCTCGGGATGGATTGTGGTCATGGTTTAGAGAAAGAAACCAGCTGATGATGTTTTAGTCCAGAATGACTATCTTTAGTTATTGTGTGTGAAGTTGTTTTTCTGTGGATACGATCCTGTTAAGTAAAAGTATTGTTTGGAAATACTGTACTTAAAAAAGCATGCAAGTACTACCAGATGATATACCGAAGGCGTCTGTTGGAGGTTTCTACTTATAGGGCGTAAAATACGTAATTTCTTGCTTTCTTCATCCACAAATAGCTACTAGATGGTGGAGCTGCGTCCCGTTTCCGCACGATATAATAATTCTTAGAAGGTTTTATAGAGAAGAGAAGCAGCAAAAACAAGTATGCATATCGTCGGTATGCATCAAAGACATAATGCATCATTTCCTGTTAGTCCCAAACAGAAAAATAGATAAAAAATAGATGAGTATACATATTATTATTAGTATGTGTGGAAAACAAAACACAGCAAGTATTTTGAGGGGTGGAAGTTGTTCCTAATATAGAAAACAGAAAAACTAAAGCCTCCAGTTTCAACACAAACCAATTATAAGCTCCATAAAAGTAACATTTATTGAAGAGCTGTTCAGTTACCGACTGTATTAGTTGTAGCTCGGCACCTAATCGGCCCTCTTAAGTGATGTAATCCAATGATCTGTGGCTCCACAATCACAGATCATCCGATGTGTTTCCAGATCCATTAACACTCATCATATTTAGATGACAGTAATGTTTCGGATGTGTTTCTGAGCTTCGTACCAAAACCGTTTGAATATCCTCCATAAAACAGATTTTAGGAGCGGAAAATATTCCCCTTCCGATACGAGCCTCTTCATATTGGAGGAATATTTCTGCCACTGATGTGGAAATGGTGGTTTACTGCGCTGCGTTTGGTGATAAAGCTGCTGGGGAAAAGAAATGCAAACGGTTCCCTGAACGTCGCAGTAAAGTGGTTTTGATTCAATGTTTTTTGACAGGTATTAGAAGCTCTTTCCTCAGTAGCTTGACGCATAAATTCTCTTTCCCTTCCGTCCTCATATGTCTCTCTCTTTGAACACACACACACACACACACACATCCTCCCACTCGCTACCACACACACTTTCCCGACTTCATTTTCTCCGTTGTCATTCTCGAATTTTCTCCATCAGCTCTCAGATTCATTGCTTCATTTTTTTGTGTGTGTGTGTTTTTATTTGTTTGCTTTGACTCGACACTTCTCATTTTCCTTTGAATGCTTTTTTGAAATTCAGTCTTCATCCATCACAATCTATGATTATGCGCCATGAAACCGAGGCTGTGCTGAAAAGAAACTCCAAAACAAAACAAATACCGAAGACGCATCCTCGTAACTGAGTCATGACAGTTGATTCAACACAATTAATCCCCAGTTAGCGCCCCCCCGCCACCTCCTCCATCCCGACCCCAGACCTCCTCCACTTCCCTTTCCCAGCATTCCCCCTTGAGGTTGCAGCGCAGCATGGGTCCCAGCTGCATGGAAGCAAGCCTGAGTGCATCTCTCCGTTGCCATCACAACCTCATAAGCCACAGGCGTCTCTGGGCGCCGAGCATGAGGATATATGTTGTGTTTACACAGAGGAAGAGCAATGTGGTGATTAGAAAAAACACACACACAGACACACACGCGCACTCGTAGACACACAACGGACAGACAGCAGAGAAAATGACAACGCTTCATTTGGAAATTCAAAAAGCTGCATTCAGAGCGGGGAGATGTGGGGAGCCCGGGTGTCATTTTGCATGAATAATTCCTTTTATTTGATTATGCACTTTCAAAAAGTTGCCTCTTTTGATCAAAATGGTGTCAAGCTGTTTCACAGGTGCGGCTTGCGTCCTTGTAGCGCTTTTATTTTTCATGGGATGCCGTTTTTTGAAGAGTTCTGTTCCAAAATGCTTTAAATTCACTCCGGGGGAAACGTAAAAAGTTTTCATTCAGTATTTCTCAAAACACAGAATCGGGCTCGTGAAAGTGTAAAAGGGTCACGAGCATCGACGAACTAGTTTCTTTAGTCGTTAGTCATCAATGAGCTGCAGGTTTTTTCAGTTTATCGGTTCAAAGACGAATCAAGCGTGAAGTGTGACATATCATGTCAAGTGAAAGACAAACATTGTCCTCTCGTGCTGTCAAAGTGCCCTTGAGCAAGACATGAGAGAAGCTTTTCATTGTCCAACAGCAGATGTGAATGTGAGTGACTGAATCGAGGATTTACTGTTCGTGCAACTTATCCAACCTTCCTCATTTAAAGGTGAAATTCTCCCTCTTTTTTATGCCTCTGGCCTCGTTTTTCTTTCTGAATTACATTTCCATGAATTTTCTTTTGACCCAAAAGTCTGAATTATTGTAAGAAATTCCACCTACGCAAGTTTAAAAACTCATATTTTTTCAAAGTGTGTGCTCTTCATGCTGAAAATTCATAACAACTTAGATCTGATCTTATTAGTCGAGTGTTTGAGAGGCAAGTTAACAACCCAGAACCTTAGTCAGATTATGTAAACCTCCGTATTTGGTGGTAAATGTGAAGAGGGAACGCACCTGAAATGTTGATGTGTAATCCATCACTGCAGGAGAAATCAGTGTGCACACAATTAACGTAAGTACGATAGGTCCGTTAACTGTGATGGACGTTTACAACGGGGTTTATTTGACATCGCCGTGTTGGTGGTGTTCCTACAGCATCGTAATTAATCAGTGCAACTGACCAAGAAGTGACAAAGTCTGCAGGGGAGCAGGACGTGGTGGTTGAATGGGTCAAGCAGGACATCACAATAAGGTGATTGGTCAGTTGCAATGATGCTACATTCATGATCAGACACAATTTGTATAGAAGAGTCTATAGCGGTTGTATGACACCATAGACCCTTATTTAAGGGAGACATCACCAAAGTCTTTGAGCCGTTTTCATCAGATTTGACTGGTGATTCAGTACATGTGGTTTTTATGTCCCGGTGACCATTGAGAGTGAAGTTATGGCTCTCTCCCCGTTCATTAGAGGCCTGGACTTATTAGCCCGGAATAGCTGCCCGGGGACGTTGCCAAGATGGCTGCCAAGAGACAAGACTTGGAACAAACCAACATGGAGATCTCAGACTGTGCTTTACAACAGACATTTTGGGTAATAATGACTTTCTCTTCCAAAATACATTTGTCTGACTGCTTGTGCTTCTTGCTCTGGCGTCTCTTCTTTAGCAGTGCTGCCTTTCAGCAGATTTTGGTTATTTACTCGGTGAGAAAAGACCTAAATTGTATGAAGTTGGACCATCGCTTTATCCGATCTCTCAGCCAGTATCAGCGTGTTTCTGTGGACGGTGCACAACTACAGGAATTTTGTTTCTTTTTCTTGCTTTTACCCTGTGCTTCAACATAATTTAAGTCCGTTCGTCCCTCAGCCCCGTCAGCACCACTGTGTTTTTTTTTATCAACACCAACTGCAGTAAGAAAGTGAACAGGCTGCAATTATCAGACGATGAACATGTTGATGATAAGCTCCTTAGCAAGCTGGGCCTCTTAATAAGTATTTATTGGAAGCTAATAGGCTGTGGGCTCATGTCTATGCAACCATTAGCAGGTAATTGCTAATTAATTAGCATCGCACACTCATCCAATTAGAGAAATATGAGGCCATTAAGGAATAACCGATCGGTCGTTAGTGTCAAGTATGCAAATAAATGTTTACTCGTTAGGGGGGGGGGGATCTGTCCAAGGCAAATTATGGGGTAGTGTTGGGAGTTTTTGTCCAACTTGGCAGGTTGAATAAAAGCTTTTATTGCCTTTGAGCGAAAAACAAAACTGTAAGTGTTCATTTTGGAGATATTTTGCCTCCTGGATTCATGTGTTCATATGCCAAAAATATTGTTCTCACAAAAAGCTAATTGTCAACTTGACCCTCTGACTTGTAACCTGCTTTAATTTCATCCCAGTGTTTTGATGTTGTTTTGCTTCCCTTCCAGCGGTGGATGTCTCAATCCACAGTGCAGCTCTTTATCTGCTCTCGCTGGCAGCTCTACGGTGGGTTGCTGCTTAACGCGACACTGAACACTTAACAAAACCTGAATGGGAACGACTCCTTTTTATTCAGCACGAACTGAGACAAAAATACTACTGAGCGCTGGCTGCTGGAGGAGAGACAGAAGAAGCGGCGAGGAAAACGTAAAAGCAGAGCTCGCTTCAGTGGAAATGTGACAAGGAGGCGACAGAATGAGAAGTTTTTGTTTCAGTGAACTACTTTCCATACAGTTTTTAGGCTCTGCAGCTGCAGATATAATGTATGCCTGCATTCATAACATGAAAGAAAACATACAGAGTGCTGTTCACGTCATATACTTAGAAAGTTAATGGGTGCAATAATTAATATTGCAAGATAAAATCACAGATTGAATAAATTAGATATTTAAATCATACAAACGTCATTGGGAGAGCCTAACTTCACATAGATTGAATGTCTGTTTTTTGGATCTGGTTATATTTATTTAAAAAGTGTCATTTGTCTTGGTTCAGTTCAAAGCGGTGTTACGAACAGGACAGGCTGAGGCTAGCTGGTTAGCATGCTAACTTCAGTAGACACCTCTAGACGTTTTTTCAGTGTTTAAACCTAAAACTCTGGCCCTATCTTAAATATTACTCAATTAAACATTTGCTGTGTTTAGGATTTTTCTTGTTTCAGTATTTGTTTCTTTGGTTTCTTCTTCACTTTAAATGAAAGTTGTTGTTTCTTTTTGAGGTCTTCCTGCTTGTTGATGGTGGTGCTCTCACGAACACGTGCACATGAACGCCTCATTCTTCATCAGGCGTAAGTTCAGCCCCAAACAAAATGTAGCAAAGCAGTCCGGACTGTACCGAGTGGGATTTGAGAAAGGGAGGGAGCAATGTGTTCTTGTCTTTGTATTTTGTGTTTTTGTGTTTCCATTATTAACATCTGACACTAGCGAGATTAATACTGTACCTCCAGTACTGTATTCTGTGTTTAAAGCCTGGATGAAAAACATCTATTGCCATCTGACTTGACAGCTTATTTTGTCGTTCCCTTCTAATATCAAGGTGTACATCTCAAGGAACCGAGTGTCCTTGTTTCTTCAGCTGTCTGGGTGAGTCACTGGTCAGACTTATAGCCCACAAATAAGAAAATGTTTCCGTTTTAGGAAGGATTATGTTTGAATACTGACCTGTTGTTGAATTAAACCGGGGCTGTGAAGAAACGAAAGCAAATGTTTAATCCCATCCTAATCACAACGCACTCAACCAAAACTCTCTTTTCTGTCAGGAGCTGGATTTTCTTTTTTTTTTCGTGTAAGTGTGTTTTAAAACAATTCAACTCATTTCATTGTCTTTCAAAAAAAGACCATGGCCGTGTGCCGCGCAGCCGGTAAAGTGATTCAAAGGAGGTTTTATCGAGCCAGCTACAGTTCAAGTTGAGCCGTAACAAAGTCGCCTCCGAGTGAAGGTCGGTGAAGTGGCGTGTAAAATAAACGACAATGAAAGTTTTGGTCTCAAGGCGACGCTCCTCTTACAGACACGCTTTTACGACTGCAATCCATGTTTACACAGTTGAAAGGCAAAAGGACGATGACAGACTCGTCAAAACAAGGCTGAGTGTGTGTGTGTGTGTGTGTGTGTGTGTGTGTGTGTGTGTGTGTGTGTGAGGGGAGGATAATGGAGTTGAAAGAGACCGAGATTCTTTAAATTACTTGTGAACATGATTAATTAAAAACATGGCGGCATCCAGGCTGAGCTGGAAAATAGTAAAGAAAATCGTGCTTTTAACAGATTTTAATCAGATTTTGAGGTGTAGACTGAGAAAAAGGGGAATCTTGGTCATCATCTGGCTGAAATAAGTCACAAGTAGCTCACTAACAAACAGATGTTTCATGTGATTTCAGGTTTATTCTGCAGCTGGATGTCACAAAGTCACGACAATCTTTCAAGGTCGGACCGAGTACATATATGCAGAGAAGAAAAATGTGCTGCTACTGCACCATCATCACTAGAATTGATTATCTCAACTGCATCTAATGAAGCAGTATTGATATAATAAAGTAGGAAACACAGTGAAAGAACCAATTTCTAGTTGTTAAGGAGATCCAGCTTTGCAAATCAGATGAGTCTATAAAAACTCTTGTTCCCCACGTGGTGCGACCAGGGCAACACAAGGTTAAAAAGCCTCCTACGATCACATTAATAATCTGACAGGCATTTCTTCTCCATATTCTCTGTGTTTATTCATGCTTGTGTGCTGCCAGATGATATAAAACAGGCAGATTTCTCTCCCCAATATTGTTAATGATTAAATTGAAGTTAAAATCCATCATTGATTCAGCCTGCGAGACCTCACTATCCTCACATACTCTGATATCCTCTGATGCAAATATCACCTGAGCATGCAGCGCTTTCTGCAAAATGTCCTTGACTAATATCATTAAAGTCACCTATGTCTGAGTGACTCACTTAAACAGAACAAGAGAAAACGAGAAATCAGCTGACATATTGGAAATGTCCCGTTGTGTCTGTTTACAGCGCCGTCAGCAACAACTGATGATGTATGCGACCCTAACCCTAAAAAAAGGAGGGCAAGGGGGCAAAAATTATAAATGGGATTGAGCCTTAGTGCGATTAAGATCCGTCCCAGATTTTGCATGAACAAAACATTTTGGGTTCAATATAGAAACCTATTAAATCAGTGTTTCTTTCAGGTTTGATTCCCTGATTCCCTAACCCTAAACTCGCCAGTTAGAGGGACGCTGGGGACGTCTTTTGGGACATTTTTCAGACTATGGTTGGTGTTTCTGAACAATGGGCCGTGGAAACGGTCCCCAGTCACAAGGATGGAAGTCTGATGTGAAGCTCAGGCTGACAAAACAACAACGATGTGACTAAAATCAGCTGAGGTTGTCCTAATATTGCTGCGGAGCTCTGATAAAAATAGGATCACAGCGATCTCAACTGAGCAACAACGCAGCACATCTTCAGCTACAGAAGCCTCCGCATACAAACAAAAGCTTCAAACACACCTTTATATTAACCCTTGCATTTCAATGTGACCTGAAAATAAAATATTGTTGTTTGTGTTTCGTTTCTACATCTGCCTCTGTGTTCAGTTTTTGGAGTTGGGAGCAGCAGAACGAGAAGAAGAAGAAGAAAAATAAAGATTCTCTTGTCCCACTGATGCAAATAAAAACCAAATAAATGTATTCTTTCATCAAAGCAATATGTAAATGACGGCACTCTCAGGATAGGGTTCCTCTAGGACCTGCTACAGTAGCACATCTGAGTCGCTGAGGGTTTGCCGTTTATTTATTTCTTTTTTTTCATCACCGCCGTCTTCGTGGAGGCTCAGCCGAGGCAAACGGAACGAACGCCCCGTAGTTCTGTCGTGGAGAAGAAGCGGGAGAGGAAATTTATGCCTTTAATTAAGAAAGTTGCGTGGCCTTAGAGGGATGTTACTCCATTCGTGTCACCCCGGGAGCAAGCAAGTTTTCGCTCCATGCATTTGTGCGTTGGTGGGGGTCGAGCGTATTCATCGTGGTCTTGGGTGTTTTCTTCAGGATGAAGGAATGGCAGATAGAGGACGAAAAAATGTTGCAACTGCCTCGGAAGTGTTGCTCCTCTCGATGCCAAGACAGCAAAATAGAAAGTGATAGTGCAAGACCAGAAGACAGAGAGAGAAGTTTGAAAAAACTGTGAACAATGTCATAAAAGAGACGCAAAAACAATACAAAGGTGTGTAGAGAGGTGAGAGAAGGACGGGGATTTTAAGAAATGGATATAAAGGTGACGTAGATTAAAGACAGATGGGCACAATAATTAGAGAAAGTCAAAGATATAAATGAGGTAACTGCGTGAGGATATGTCAGAATTTACTGTGCGCTGCAGTCGTAGAGATAATACCCAAAATTAAAGTAATAACTTGCGATATTGACACACTGAAGTATTTGCTAGTCTCAATTAAACAATGTAATGATTCATTTATCCGCCAGGTCATTTTCCATTTACTGCTCCTGACAGTAAAAAATAAAATCAGTTAGTTATGTCTAAGATTTTATTTAATTTCATATAGTTTTTTGGTCTCTTTTAGAACAGAGCGCTTGTAAAAACACAACTCTGGCATTCAAAGTTTAGGATCTGCTGTAGCTCAGGAGGTAAAGCGGGTCGTCCAGTAATCCCCGGCTGCATGTCGAAGTATCCTTGAGCGAGACACTGAACCCCAAATTGCTCCTGATAAGCAGGTCAGCTGATGCATGGCCGCCTCTGCTATCAGCGTGTGTGAATGGGTCCATGTACCAAGTTAATGGCTGGCATGTTGGCAAACACCAGACTGTCCTCCCTTAAAAATACAGCTGTATAGGTCATCTGTGGCCAAAGTAATTATGACTGAAGCAAAGCAGGAAGTCAGGTGATCTGGTATAAAGTCCAAACAGAGAGGAGGTCGTGGTGGATGGATGGGCGAACACAACGCTTACCCAAGAAATCACTCACCTGTTTTAATTTGCGTACTTAAGTTAGCTTGCATAGCACAGCTTCTAACATACCTCACATACATTACATATTTTAACTTACATATATGTAGTTTTGATGCCTAAGCCTAACCGAACGTTTGCCGGGTAAGTCACTGGTTCTCTCCAGAAGTCATCCTTGATTCATTTAAAGTCGTAGTGTCTCCACCTAATGACTGACAGTCGATTATTCAGTCCTCTCTAAGCGAGGTGGTTTTCTTCTAGCTGTTAAATATTGCATTATTTTTTACGAGCTAGTTGCTACGTTTGTCTCTCTGCTGTTTAGTGTTGAACATGTAGGCCTCCTGTAAAGTGTTGGGGGGATTTTGTGCTGTTTGTTTGTTTTTTTATTAGCCATAAAACCAAAACAAAGAGCTACAATTCTTAGCGAGCATGTGTCACGATGAGCTCCGAACAAGAAATACACAACTGCATCATCAGCGTAAAAAAACTCCAAAAGTTTAATTAATAAATTTAAAGACAACATATTGAATTAAGTTGCCTGATATTTGTTTGTTGTGTTAATATGCTGTATCTGACATTGATCTACAATAGAGTGGCTCTTGTCATGTAAGAACATTTTATCTTTACATGCCAGTGAAGCTGTGAGAATAGAAGCGACAGAAAAACAAAAAAAGTGAAAGACTGTGAGATTGTGAACATGAACATATCTTTATTTGTGTTTTATTGAGTTATTTAATCATGAATGTTCAAAGCATTGTCTTAACTGTTTCTGTCTGTTGTGGCAAGGAAAACCGAGAAGAAGTATACGTGATTTTACCAAACGTATTATTATATTTTATTCTTAAAATGTGTTTTATGTGAAAGAAATATGGTGAGACAGTGAGCGAGAGTGAGAGGGAGAGTGAGACAGGTACAAGAGGGGGAGGAAGAGGGAGACATGATGATCTCATCAGGAATGATCTCATCGCTGTATATCCACGGAGACTGTGTGTGTGTGTGTGTGTGTGTGTGTGTGTGTGTGTGTGTGTCAGACTGACTGGGTGACTCCTTGGGGGAGTTGGGGGAGGGGTGCGGTTGAAGGAGGGGGGTTGCCCTCTCTCTTGTCTCTCCCTTTGCAGCCCCCCCTCCATCACACACACACACAGACACACACACACACTGAGCTTTTGTGTTTGACTTTGATCCGGCACTGTTGCCAACATCAAAAAGTCCTCTGTCACTGGGAGCAACGCAGCGTACACTCAAAGAAAAAGTGTGTGTGTGTGTGTGTGTGTGTGTGTGTGTGTGTGTGTGTGTTGTACAGTAGTACTCACAGCGGGAAAGGTGGGGGAGTGTGGTTATTTCAAGTTGTAGGAATTAATAATTTGATATTTGTGAAAGTAAAGATTAATAATGGAAAGTTATACAATAGAAAGAAAGCATTGTTGTTTGAATTTACAGGAATAGTTTGATCATTTCTTTTGCCTTTACACAACGCACTGACGTGAATACATTCCTCTGGATCAAAAGGTGTTTTACTAAAAGTAAAAACAGGCGAGGTAAAAAGGAAAGTTACACTTTATTGTAATTTGGATTCTGTTTTCATAGCTTGGGCCATTTTTTCATTCACTGATGAGATCTGGTGACATTTTTAAATCTAAGATATCTGATATCGCAGCAAATGCCCCAAAACAGCATTTCTTTAGGCTTCAGTTTAAGTTTAAGACCTAGCTTTTTTTGTTGGTTTCGTTCTCAACGCTTGACTGTGTGACTGTTACACAGACGCCCCGGTGATGTCTGTTTTCGGCGGTGTTTGAGCTTCAATAACACTCCGACCTCTTCACTCATTCTCCAGACTGCAAGAGTGTCTCTAGGCTCGTTAGGTGGACGCAACAAGGCCGGCTGTCTGCCGTGCTGCTGCTCCGCCACCCGTCCTGTCTGCTTCGTCTAACAAGCCCAGAGACACTGCAGCTGCAACGGCCAGGCGGTGTGTTTACCAGCATGGAAACTACAGCTCACAGTCTGCTGCATCAGCTCCACCACTGGCTGTTTGTTTTTACAAACCAGCCGCAAGAAAAACACGTCATTAACACCCGACAACCACTGAGAACATACAGTTAGGAAAAAGTAACGTGTCAGTTACGTTGACAGAGATTTTCGAGGCCCTGGTAGTCCAGGTCCAGTCCAATATTTCATTTGAAGCTAATGAAAGGTTGAATTAATTATGCATTTTATTGAGTAGACACCATTAATGTGAAAGACAAGCGGGTGACTGATTCTGGGCCATAGTTTAACTAAGAGGCCAGGTTAGAAGCTAAATGCAGCTGCATGGACACCTCGGGCTGTTCGTTACGTCTCGTCACAAATTAGTTAATTTATAGATTTTTTTTTACAGGCGAGAGGAGAAACTGTGGAGACACGGTAAATTTGGCTCAAGAGCAAATGATTTAATCGTTTTATTATCTTCCAACGATTTAACCATGGAAATAAAGCGCATGAGAGTGAAAAGGTGTGTGTTCCCGTGCTGCTGACGGAGAGGAGGAGGGCGCACTCCCCAAGCAAAAGAGTAAGATCAAGGCAGAAAACCCATAATTACATGATTGTATTGATTCTTCACAACATAATGAGCTATGATGAAACCAAGACTTAACACCGTGATATTTCTGTACACACAGCAACCACGAAAACCCAACTTCACAGAGATTGCTAAGCTGTTTCAAGCCACGAAACAATTATGATTTTATTGCCTTTCACAAGACGTAACGAGACAAAGGATCTTCACACAGTCGCTCTTGTGACGACAGTGAAGCCTGAAACTACACAGGAACAATCTCCTTTCTGTTTGGAGCTGTGGCGTTCACACAACTAAACAGCAGCCCGTTGTTTACAAGCTCATTTCTTTGTGACAAAAGAGATTTGATGCTTTTTTTTCTCTTTGCATGAGTGCAGAACGGTCGCCGGCAGAAAATCACGGACGTTTCTTTAAAAAAAACCTTCTTCTGTCATGTGTGTGTGAGCGATTGGAGCTGACACACATGTACGCAGAAAGATACGAGCCAAACAAAACATTCATTTCTGAAGGAGAAACATGAAATGCAGCGGAAATGAGGCGTAGCACCAACCTTTCATCATGTTGGAATTAGATGTACTCAAATGCGCGTGGGAAGGTGATCAATAGATATGATTAAAAGTGTGATTAACTTTTGTACAATGGACCAAGGTCTTTAGCTTCCCCTGTATTAGCTTTGTCGCAACTGATCTATGAAAATGAAACGAGAACAGACGTGAAGATTATTGCAACCTACAGAGGCGATGCAGGTAACGACGGGCTTTAAACCTACAAAGACTTTCTTCCTGAACAAAGGAGCGATACTATAGAGACAGATAGAAAAGCATGGACGCTCACAGTTCATACACAACTTCACACCATCAATCAAGTCATCAAATCAAAGAGAACGCTGCTTCATTATATGGCCATTCGCGGCGTTTAACATAGCAACCCATGCTCCTACCCTGCAAGTCTGCACTGATGTTAGAGAAGCGTTACCAAGTCCTGGAGTTAAAGTTTAATTTTGTGTGCCATATCCCATCAATGGTAGAAAATGTAACATTGAAATACGTCAAAATGCAGCAATAAATATGTAACCTTAGCCAGCTAGCTCGTTTGAAAGGTCATGTAGTCCTTCATCCATACCGTGAACGTGCTAAACAGAGGGGTAGAGCTAAGTAACAAAGGGGTGTATTGTGTTTGTGCAACAAGATCCAACTCATTAGAAACCTAGGTGGAAAAAATATGCAAGGAGGCACTCAAGAGCGTAATGGGTTAAAAAACCCTTTAATTTATCATGTTGAAGCTGTTGAATCATAACAGTAAAAAACATGCCTACGCATTATATAATTGGAAACCTGGTTGCGTCCATACATGGCCAAGAAATCATGTTTCTCCAGGAAATCTGTGCACAAACCATTTTTCTACGACCACGTAGTCTGATTAAAGAAAACAGGTTTTTAAACAATGAAACTTGGGTATAACGAAATCAAGTCAACCAAGTTTAAATGTCCACAGCACTATCACAGAAGCTGCTGTCCGCTGTGGCAGAGAAATGATACTCCCTCTTTTCATGCAGACTTCATATGCTCTATTTCTTGGGACCGCTATAAAAGCAAAAGAGAGCAAAAAGAGAAAGAAATACAGACTGTGCATTGTATGTCAAGATCAAAACTGACAAATAACCTTTAAAGTGCCTGACTGCTCATGAAAAAGGTGGCGGCAAAGCTGAAAAGTAAATATTTCAACGTGGTTTTTTTTGTCAGTGACTTCTTGACAATATATTTGATTATTTGATCCCTGGCTATGTGCTTCTAGGTGAAGGAAAATACTTAAGAAAAAGTAAGTTTGGAGCCCAAAGTAGGAGACAAACAGCCTGAAGACATGGTGAGGCATGGCCAGTTTATTTAGCTTTCAACAACGCAGCTGTTCAAAGGGCTTTGCATAAGAGATTAAAGGCTTTAAAGGTGCTATTTGTAAGAAAAGTTCATTTTTAAGTCTCATTTCCCAACTCGTCAACAACTGACGCTTTGGGATGGTGGGCAACTCGTCCTGCCAACCCAAAGCGTCAGTTATTGACGAATGGGAAACCCAGAGCGTCGGTACTGGACGAGTTAGGAATGAGACTCAAAAAATCAACTTTAAAGACCTTTTAAGAAAGGCAGCAGAGTATAGAAAGGCGTATAAATAAATAGAATAGAGATACAGTAACATAGTTTTGTGGTTACAGTCCAGTGCAACAAGTTGACCATGATCGCAACCTTAGAAACGTTAGTTAGGAGTTAGTTTCCAGCAATATTAGTGTCACATCGTTATTCAATGATTTATTTTATAGTCTAACAGACTTTGACCAGAAATACCTCTGAAAACCAGATTAAAAAAGCAGCACACTGTCATCTGGAATAAAAAGAAAATGCACTTAAACTCAAATTTTCCATTACACATCGTGCATGTTGTTGCAGAGTGCATTCAGGCAGCGTGGTGCACAAGGTGGTGGCAGACGTATAAGAGCAGAGGGGGGGTCAGTGAGGGTCGTTGCAGCTGTGCATCATGGGATATGCACTCTAGCTCTGGTATTATTAACTTGTAATTGCAGAGTGTTGGAGACAGACAGAGGACTGTTCCTCCCGTGTTCAACCTCGTGTCACTTCACATCCTAACACTTGTCTCTTTACACTGTCATGGCCTCCGGCTGGAGGCTTCAGACTGAGCAGACACAGCCATGTGAGTGTGTGATTAGAATAGTGAATGAGGTCAATAGCAGTGCACACCTGACCTCCCTACAGCTGAGCCTTGTACGATGCCATGGTACCCTGCGCTGTTATATAATGGGAAATGACTGACTGCAGATATTACACCAGTCCACCGGGGACTTGAAGGACTGATGTTTTTCCTCTTTATGCTTATTTTTCTGCTGGATGTATGTTTGTGCTGAGGGCAATATGACCAGGCTGGAAGTATAAAGTACAAAAAAACAACAATATATCTATGAAAAAACTAAGATCCAGCAACGAATACATGTTGAAAACATTGTAGCTGCCCCAACAGCCCTTGGACCAAGCTGCTTTTGTGAATTGATATAGAAAGGTTTTTAATCCTAGTTTTTTCAAACCTTGGGTTTTGTTTCAAAGTTCTGGCCATCGTTTTAATCAGTAATAACACACCGTACTCAAAGTAATTGCTGCGATCTGGGAACGTGATATGACTAAAAATAAGCCTGATGGGACAAGAAGCACGAGCTTTAAGACCTTCACATAACAGTTTATCCAGATGATCTAAACCACTTTTTATGCTGAGGTACAGCTTGACGTGAAAGCACCTGAATCGTCAGTATTTAACCTTCATTGCACAAAAAAATGGCAAACCAAAGTCGAGGGGAGGGCAGAGAGTGTGCAGGATCAGAGGGGTTGTTTAGTTGAATATGTTATTGTAGTGTGTCTGACTTATTTATCATTTATCTAACTGAAGTTTGTGTGAGTTGGAATCCGAGGCGTCGACCATCGCTCGAAGACATCAGCAGCCAAACTACGCTGTGTGTTGATGAATCCTCGGTGCTGTCCGTGGTGCTGAAGCAGCAGGCGCATTTTTGACTTCTGTTAGATTCATCTTAGATCTATAATAATCGGGTGAATACTACTAACACTTTTATTATTATTATTGCTTAGCCTGCTGAGCTATCACTTCTAAAGCCTTGAAAGTGCCGCCGGTGCATCAGTTGCTTACGCTAGTTCCACCGAGCACCGGACACATCGCCCATAATCGTTTCCCCAGTCACCTCCCCAGGAAGCTTGTGGATACTGATCTACAGGTAACCATAGCAACAAGAATTCATTAATTCCACCTCTTTTATTGTTGTTTTGTGATGTCCGTTTATTTTGCGTTATTGCAAACTTAAATTTAATTGAAAAAGAAAGTGTAAACTTTGTGTCTCTGTTGGGTCGAGGCAGAAATTCTGCATCTCGTTGCTGATTCAGATCATTTTGTTCGGTTCAGCTTTGTAGTCTGTTTATTTTTTAAAGCCAAGAAATAGCAATCAGCGTTCATTAATTATTATTATTATTAATGATTTTTTCAGTTAAATTACTCTCCACCAAATAAAAGATTGAATTCAATTTAAAACATAAAACATGTAATCTCGCCGCTCCTGCTCGCGTTTGTACTTTTTTTTTTTCATCGTCTCAGCACCGATGACACCGAACACACTGTTGTTCGTTTGTTTACATTCTCTGGAGCTGCTGACTGAAGTGAATTTTAATCTGACACGAGATCAGATCACTGGAGATATCACATTCCTTTCATCTAAAGCTCAGTAAAGAGGAGAATCCCCCATCTGCTTTCACCAGCCCACAGCCAAATATATGTTAGGCTAAAAAATCCATTAAAGTAAGAGTAAAGAAACCCTAATTTGAAGTGAAAAAAGTGAGGGGAGGGTGGACGGACTTCAAGGCTGTCTCGGCTTTCCCCGTTCACTCCCGTTGGCAGCTAACAGGCTGGAGTAATTGGGATGTGGATAAGACAGTGATCAAACGAAACCTTCACACCTCCATCACATTTAATGAAAGCTCAACAAGCAAATACAGATCCGCCAAGAGCTTTGTAGTCCTTCGCCTGTAAGAGTATATGTGTTTGAATGTGTCTGTAGGCCTGTATTTGTCCGCATAGACGTTTGTGTGTGTGTGCGTATGTGTGACTGCACATATCCGCCGTGATTGCTTTTGTTATTTTTGAGGCAATTATTTTGGTTTTTGGCCGCGTCAGTCAATCCGGCATTATCCAGACTGACATGGAGCACATTCAGATAAGTCGTCTAATGGCACAGATATAATAAGTCGACACTGAGACAAATTTTTCAGATTTCTGCCTGTTTGTTTACTCAGTTTTGTTGTTTTTGAGGCAATATAATACCTCTAGGGTATTGAATTCAATTATCTACAAAATTATGGAGGAAAACAACATTCACAATGTGTGAATTTCATGGAAAAGTAATTATTTCTGTCTCTCGGGAGTTTAGACAAAGAGCAGATTCCTCAGCATCGCTCTAACGCTGTTACTGCTGCTGTGCGACTGTCTGTGTGTGTCTAGAGAGATTGGAGGTGGATGTAGGAAATGAGGTTGAAAATGTTGTTGACAGTGGATTACCCAAGCCCCAGTTTGTGTCTGTCATGTAATCATTGTTTTGTAACAACAGTAACAACATATCTTAAAGACAGTTTTAAGCTCCTTGAGCTCAAATTATAATTTATATGGATCAAATGAATACATGTGATGTGAAAAGATGTCCCACCCAACTCGACAGGCATTTTTTCTGCCTCTTCTAGGTCATTTTTTGGTTTAAGGGCATATTTACTGCTGTTAAAAACTATCATTTGAATTTTCAGCAGTGGCAGGCAGCTGTTTCGAGGAAAAAGTTGAGATGAACTCACTGTATTTTACCTGCCGAGCACCAAACAGCAGACAGACAAAATCATGACTGTTGGCTCTCCTGGCTCCACAACGTTGGAACGAGTTCCCCGTCGACATCAGGACAGCAGAAACTTTGCACATCCTCCATCTCAGACTGAAAACTCACCTGTTCAGACCTCGTCTTGGCCTGTACATTTACAAGAAAGACAAAGAAAAGCACTTTAAAAAACTTCAGCCTAAGTTTGATCTTCTTCTTCTTTCTTGTAAGTTGCTTTGGATAAAACCTGAATGAATAACGTCACAAAGTTAGCAACGAGCTAACACGTAACAGCTAAAGAGCCAGATGTTTAGTAGAGCGCATACCTCCACCAAGGCCCAACAGTCCCCTTTCATTTAATCAAGCCACTAGATCTGGATTTGTATTTGGGTCCCTGTCAAATTCTACTCACTCATTGACTACCCAACTAAATACACTTGTTTTTTATTTTTGTTTTTCCAGGATCCACGCATTATTCCCTATGAAATTCCTAATAAAAATATCAAAATATGCCCTATCCCGCAATGTTAAAGAAAGTAAGAAAAAATCCTGGATCCACCCCAAAAGTTAAGTGGGTCTATTCTGGGCTGAGACCCATCCTCCAACCAAGTTTAGTGGAAATCCATTCGGTAGTTTTTGTGTAATCCTGCTGACAAACCAACAAACAACAAACAACAAACGGACACTGGTAAAAGCATTACCTCTATATTACCTCTTTGGGGAAGCATAAAATGCTAATGTTGCTCCATACACTCATTCATAACAGCTTTAAAATGCAATAATATATCAGTGGTTTGCAACATAAATGTAAACTTTGTATTATAATAGATAATATGGTTAAAGCAACATCATCCAAGAATTGCCATTTTTTTGCGAACGGCAGCTACAGTTAGCAGCAGTTAGTGGTTACTTTACGAACAAATAGAGCTACATCCATGAGGAGACTCTGTAAATCACAGAGCAGCTGGAGGACATCAGAGGGAAAAACCAGAGGACATTTTCTCCAGAAAATATGATCCAGTTTCACCAAAATCAGTGATGGTTGGTAACCACTGAAGCTACTGTACATAGTGCAGGTGCAGGCACTTGCAGCACGGAGTGGGATTGAAAGAGGCACCATCCTCCCTGTTAAAGGTCAGCATTAAGTGTTCTCAAACAACCTGCTCTGTTTTGTTTGACTTCAGTTTAGTTTTGACAAACAGTGGCTTGTGTCCTGCGTGGCTGCAGAAAGGCACCGAGGTAAAAGGTGCTAACAGGCACCAGATTATCTGTTGTTCCTACGTTGTCGGCTCTTGACAGTTTGACCCGCGTCTCTCGACAGCACAGCTCCATCAGCGCCGCTCCGGAGGGACCGAAGACGGTAATAACCATTGTGATGTCGCAGCTGTCACACTGTATCTGTGCGTGTCTGCAGACGCGCACGCCTGCTTGTTTGTGTGTTTTCCGTATGTATTAATTTGTATGTTTGTCTCTGCATGCCTGATGTCACAGTCAGGCGACACGGAGAAACGCTTCTGTCACACACAGTTCGGGCATTAAGTCTTTCCTGCTGCACTGCACCGCCATCTGTTTCCCAACTCGCTCCCAGTGTCGACATGTGTTCAAGTGTCACATACTGTCGCTCCTGCAGTCACAATGTCTCCCAGCTCCCCCCAGTCAGCGGAGGAAGCAGCGTGGAAGATGTGACAATAAGCTGTGGATATGAAGTGATGAGCTGCTCCGAGATATCTGTATACATGCGACATCTGTTCAAATGATTGGTGGCATAAACTCTAACTTCACTGTTGTGGAATTCAAATAATATATCACTCTTAACTGTGAAATGACGGTACAGTTGCCAGAAATCACAGCAGTTTCACAGCAGTGGTGCCATTGTTTCTCCCGAAGAAAGCCAACATTTCCCCTCCCCCTGCCTCAAAGGGATAAACATGTTGGAAGTCATACTTCTGTCAACCTTTTACCCTTCACACCAGAAACTCTGAAAGCTTGGTTCTGTTTGTACCAGAAGAGTAACTCCCTCTACCTGTTTTCCCGCCAAAGGCAACGTGGATGCTCATAAATTATCTGCCAATCTTCTCAGCTCTAACAGTCTTGTCTGTTATTGTAGCCTACTTGGACTAACGGCTCAAAATACCTGCAGCAGTTGTTCCCTGATATTTAAAGGAGGTTGAAAACAGGTATTTTAAGCCCAAACATGATCTTTTTCTGAACCCTAAGTGTTTTTTGTGCCTCAACTTAACCAGACCATAAGCACAGCGTTGTGACAAGATCGATTTAACTTATCTGTGAACATTTATTCTGGTGATTGGGTCGTTACGACACAAGAATAAATGTTGGCAGTATACATTTCTGCAAACCACATACATGTTGAAACACAAGTGCTGTATCGTAGACAACTGGACTTGTTTCAGTTTGTTGAAGACGTTTCACCTCTCATCCAAGAGGCTTCTTCACTTCTAACTGACTGGAGGGGAGTCGCAGGCTTTTAAACTCTGTGTGGGAGTGTCCTCAAAGTCCTGTCCATAACAACCAATCACACCTGGGCTCACCTAGCCCTAGCAACCCACATGAAGGCCGGCTGGGTCAACGACCCACAAGTGGCCCCAACGACTCTGTAAGGACACTCCCACACAGGGTTTAAAAGCCTGCAACTCCCCTCCAGCCAGTCAGAACTGAAGAAGCCTCTTTTTTGTTTCGTTGTTTCGTGCTCCGTGGTTGCTGAATGGCAAAGCTCTATCATCAGACAACAAAGAATTACTCCCAAGGTTTCAAATGCATTACGAGACTCAGAAAATATGTTTCCACACACAGTTCGATGTTATGATAAAAGTAACGATTGTTGTGAAGGTGGTTCTCTGAGCAGAAATCACACCTCGAGCTTCAAAAAGGCCAACAACAATCAATAGCTAGTCTGACTGCCCCCACAAAACTGAACTATCCTGTTACATTACTACATGTGACCTTTTTCTAATTGAGTGCATAATATTATTTCAAAGACGCAATAACCTATTCCAGAAATAATGCAATGGTGAGTCAACAGGTGTAATTGTACAAACACAAAGATGCATGTTGCTTTTGTGGAAGTCAGGCTAGATTCATGCTGACTGCTTCACTTTCTCTGCACTGCCAAGAGGGACAGATTGAGTGAGGGGGAAAAAAAGATTTTCTCTCTTTCTAGCCAAGTGAGGTAGCAAAAAAAAGAGCTGGATGGATGAGCTGAAAGTTTCCCCTTTTAAAAATATCAGTTTCACTTTATAAAAAGACATTGGGAGCTCAGTTGCCAGTTTATTACACGTAGATACTCCGAGCTAAAACTAACGCAGCCCTGCAATAAATCCTAGTTTATTCAAGTTTGTTCAACTTCATGGTCTTATCGGAGGATGCAGTCTGCTGTGAATTGTATTCTGGTGAATTTTGCGGGGTGAGGTGCTACCATATACACAAACAGGTCCAAAATAGATATAAATAGATCAGTTAGGCCATTTATAAGACTGACCTTTGGGTTTTTCTCACCTCCTAACAAGCCATTAAGTCAAATGTTAGCAGGTCATTAATGAATGCTCACGGGTTTGTCACTTTCTAAAAGAGCCATCAGCAAAATGAGAAAGTCGTTAGCGGTTACAAATGCTGAAAGGCCGTTTATAAAGGGTTCTCACAACAAGCCATCTGCAGTTGTTAACGTTCATATATTATTAAGTAATTAATTTAGTTTTGTCCAGATGTTCTGTTGCACTTGGTGTTCTTACAACGGGCCATGGGAGGGGTTTCCTCCAGAACAGCAACCTGGCAAAACCAAAAAAGTTTTGCCTTTTAATTACCTTTAAATATGTATGAGGCAACATTAGATGATTTCAGAACCATTCATCACGACATTAGTGACCACGCACAAACCATTTATTATGGATTCCTTATGAGAAAGTGATACAAAAATATAAAAATCCTTATGTTGTGTAAAGATTATTCTATTGTGAGGACTGCACATAAAAATACGTGAAGGGATATAAGACCGAAACCAGTCAGTTCGACTGTGTGGCAGGCAGGAGAGTCTGCGATGGAGGCGTATGTGTGTGTGTGTGTGTGTGTGTGTGTGTGTGTGTGTGTGTGTGTGTGTGTGTGCGCACGCTGCCTCCTGGGAGTTTCCCTCCCCACTCAGCAGTAATGAGCTGTGCAGGCAACATTTTGCTTATAGGCCCATAAACAACGCACTTATTAAGATGGAAGTCGCCGCAGGCAACCAAGGCTAATTCGGATACATATGCGTGGAGTGAGTGCTTTTGGTGAAACGTGTGTGTGTGTGTGTGTGTGTGTGTGTGTGGAGGCGGGGGCGGGCTTTAAGTCAATCAGGTTGTACACAGAGGGAGAATGATGATAGACAGAAAAGGCTGAGGAGGATTTGCGCCCATATTCGGTGTGACTACCGAGTACAGAGAGAGAGAGAGACGTCTATTGAAAAGAGAGCAGAGGGAGAAGGAGAGAGGATACGGAAAGAGATGTAAAGAACAAGAGAGACTCAGACAGGACGCAGCCAGAGCGAACGACTGGTAGAGCCAGACAGAAGGAGAGAGAGAGAGAGAGAAAGGTAAAACGGGGGATGAAGGACGCAGACAAACAGAAAAGATTTGGACATTGAGACAGAAAAAGAAAGAGTGGGAGAGCAGACGGAGAGAGAGATTAAAATAGAGAGTGAGTGAGTCAGACGTGGAAAAAGAGAGACTGGAGGAAAGACTGAGTCACAAAGATAAAGAGAGGGAGAGAAGGCATACGGAGATGAAGTCAAAAAAGAGAGAGTGGGAATGAAAAAGTCAGCGACACAAGGACAGACAGAGAGAGAATTAAACTGAAAGAGACTACAGGGATAAGGGATAAAGAAAGAAAGGAGACGGGGGAGACAGAAAGATAATGGAAATGACTATAAAAAGGAAGGAAAGGATAAGAGCAGTTCAGTTAAAGCACCGCAAAAAACACAAAACAGGGAACATAACGCATCGAAAACACACCAAGACAACTGGAGATGTAAGTGTTACAACTCACATGATAAAATGTATGGAGTCGAGCAAAAGTATATAAGTAAATTTTATTGCAGTCAGTTTTTGATTAGCTCAACAAAAATGTCCTCAAACCTTAACGACTGAATAGCTTGATTACCGATGACTTCCAAAACAACATAGACTATATGACCACTGGAGAGTACAAGCAACAGGACAGATGTTGTACCAGACCTTCATCATTACCTGGTAAACATTGTGAAACAGTGGCAGGGTTTCTTTTTTGTTCTTTTTTAAAATTATTTTGCCTTTATTTGAGAGATGACAGGAAAGGGGGGAGAGGGGGAGGATGACATGCAGCAAAGGGCCACACATTGGATGGTTGAGGTTTGGTTAGGTTTAGGCAACAAAACTACTTGGTTAGGTTTAGCGAAAATTATAGTTTGGGTTTAGGAGTAAGTACGCTAGCTACACAACCCCATCTATGCGATCTTTGTTTTCCTTTGCTATACGTCACCTGATTACCTCCCTCACTCCTGTCATTAATTCTACGGCCACTAGAGGTTGCCACCTAAAAATACACTTATACTCTTGAACTATACAGCCATTTCTCTGGTGAGGATGGGCTGGTCTTGATTCAAGCAGATGTTGCAACTAAAGGAGAGATACAGCTGTGTGTCATCAGCGTAGAATAATAAGAAATATAGAGCGACAATATATGCGTCGCATTCAGCACTCATTTACAGCTCTAGATGACTTGTTTTAATCGTATCCGTCCACGCTAACATGAAACGATCTTAACGCCATCAATTTTAATCACATTAAACTCCACGTTAAAAGAAATCGTTTCCTGTCAGTTTCTCATGGCAGATGGCTCTAAAAACAACAACACCCGTCAGCCTCAGCTGACGCAAATTCAAAACACTTCATTGTTGCAACTGGAAACAAAACACAGCCCCTTAGTTGCTGAAATCTTCCATAATAGACAGATTTAAACTGCAAAATACATTTTTACATTCTCTCAGCTCAAAGTAATTGGTGCACAAAACAGACTTTTAATTATAGTGATTAGCGTTTTCTTTCTGAGATGCACCTTGGTAGTCGTAGATGACTTCTCTCTTTATGTGATTGTGTTTGAAAGGGTTGCACTTGACTTTTTATCAAGGCACAAGTTGTTCTAATGTAGATGGTGTTATGTGGTAGTGGTGAATTAAGAGTTAACACAGATGAATTGAGAGTTAACACATCCTGCTACGCTTTTGAGGTTCTCCAACTGTCAGTAATCTAACACCGCCGAAGCAGAAAATGAATGGGACTTGTGTGTTATATATATATGGGAGCGAGTGAAAATGAAAAGAAGCTAATAATAGAGATGAGGAGAGACTGAACAGATTTGAATGAAAGTGAGAGACAGAAACCCGGCGTGTGAAGTGAAAGAGAGTGTGAGAGAGAGAAAAATAGAGGACGGGGAAACACAGGCACAGCCAAGAATGGCAGGGAGAGAATAAAACAGAAGAGGGAAGGAGAGCGAGAGAGGGGAAGAATGGAGATGATGCAGTCTGATATCTTGGGACTAAAAAGTAGGAGGGTCAAAGAAGAAGACGAGGAGACGGAGCAACCGAGGAAGATGATAATAAGACCGAGAAAATAAAAGAAAGTAAAAAGATAGGTATTCAGAAAGAGAGTGTTTACAGATCATGTCCAGAATATGACAAAAAAAACAGAATTAGTCTCAAAGCTGAGATGTAAACATGTTAAATGAAATTGAGGGGTAAATAAAAAAAGAGACAAAGATAAATAAAAACGAAGAATACAGAATATAAATTGGGTCTCGTATCGAATCCGAGGGGAAAATGAAGGAAAGTCTAAAAGAGAGGAGAGGAGCTGAATGGCAGCGAGAGTGAGAAATCCAAAATGAAAGAATTTGAGTGTGTTTGTGTGTCTGTGTGTGTAGGTGGAGAGGACTTTAATTAATCATACCACTGAGATCAAAGCTGCCACAAATGGACGTGCATGTAAGAATCCTTCGACTCGCCTCAGGTCCCCATTAGCCTCTGGGTTTTGTTTTTTTCTCTCCCTCAAGGCAGCGCTCGACCGGAGTTAATAGTGTGTGTACACGTGTGTCGGTGTGTGTGTGTGTGTGTGTGTGAATGAGTTTGCATGTGTGAGTGTATGAGCGGCTGTCCGGCAGAGTCAAATTGGTCAAATGAAATTTTTCTTTTTAAGCGCTGAAATGTCACAGGAGAGTAATTTGTGTCTGCTGGGTGAGATAGTGCAGGATGCCGCCGCCAGCTGCTGATGGGTGACGAACACTTCGAAACACTCAATGCTACGAAAAAAGGACAGAAGTCTGTGAGGGTGTGTGTGTGTGTGTGTCTGTGTGTGTGTGTGAGAGAGAGAGAGAGAGAGAGGAGGAGGAGGAAGGTGATCAGCAGAAAAAGAAAAAAAGAAGATCAAGTGGATATCTTCGTTCGTCTTCAACTGGTTGTTAACTTATCCTCTTGGCATGTTTACCCATCACGCTGCCTCTACACACACACACACACACACACACACACACACACACACACACTTTTACACACATGAACACACACTAATGTTAGGATATATGTACACACTCAAGTCACTTTGATGACACACAGACATGATCAATACATGCAAACATTCAAAAATATGAGAATGCATCTTCATAACTGCACTCTTTGTTTCTTACACACTTTCATACAGACAAACACACACACACACACACACACACACACACACGGACACATCAGCAAACAGCTGCACGTATGCTTACTTATGTAAACAAGTGTGGACACATGAAGATAAACACAAACACTCCTGCAGTCTGTACGTTTGCTTACTTGCATAAACATAACTCAGTATGCAAACGAATGCACGGATGCAAATGCATGAGCAGTCGCCCAGACACTGTCACACAACACACAAATACACACATGCACATATAAAAGTGAACACACGCTCATATGCAGCACGACAGCATGCGTGAGAGCGTCAGTGAAAAAAAAAAATGCACGTGCAGCCATATACGGAGTGAAGTCACACACAGATATATTTACTGGGTGACACGCTCGCGCGCATGCCGCCGCTGCCATATGCTATCTCTCTCTCACACACATACACTCAGTGAGTGAGAAGACAGACCATCCTCTCTCCAAGACACTCACATGTGTGCGGTTGCCAAGCTTGTTTCCATGGAAACCTGAGGGGCAAGGTGTTAATGAAAGACTTTGTGATTGTGCAACCGTCACGAAACGTTCACCTGTACCTGCATCCGCAGGAGCTTGATGAAAGCTGGGGAAAGACAGAGGGTTTTGTTTTGGCTTTTTTTTGTTTTCTTTAAGTGCATCGGCTGTTTCCGGGCAAACAAACTGCAGCTGAATCCATATTTATATGTTTAGTGGATAAACAGTTAGAAGAAAATTAGACGGAAACTGCTTCATATATGACGTCTGTGCGAATCAGCAGCCAGTGTTGTAGAAAGTACCCACTGCGGATCCGATTGCGGATAAAATACAATGTGCCGCTTTGGCTCTGATGCAGCATGTAGTCTGCAAAGTAACTTGTAACTAAAGCTGTCAAGTAAATGTAGTTGAGTAAAAAGTATAATATTTGCCTCCACATGTAGCGGAGTGGAAGTATAAAGTAGCATAAAATATGAAATAATCCAGTAAAGTACAAGTTCCTCAAAGTTGTAACTAAGTACAGTAGTTGAGTAAATGTACTTAGTTACATTCCATCACTGCTTTCTTGCTCAACAGCAGCTACTACGTGTCGTCCAGCAGCTTCTCTGGCGTTGCAGACTTTTCTATTCAAAATGCCTCCAGTGGTCTGAATCTCGTTTATAACGTCTCTGCCACAGTCGACCCGTCAGCGTCTCCGGCCTGAAGTTCCCTCCTGGTCGGACTCTCCTTTAGCAATGTCACCTCTAGATTAGACGGTCAACTTGTGTGTTTTGAAAATGAAGCCTGTCCCGTCTCAGCTGCCGAAATGTCCTTCTGCATTATTACCTTAACGCACTTTCTCTCCTAGTGAAGGTTGTTGAATTTTCAAAAACCAAGGTGATAACTGTAATATTTATCCTTCTCTCGACATACCTCCCTCTCCAGCCTTCTCCCACACCGAACACCTCTCGGTGTACAAACTTAATTCCCAATGAAACCAATTCTTGAAATGGACAGTTTTTTTTTCCAGTCTGGGTTTTCAGCTCTGGAGAAAGGTGCTCAGTGAAGCTGTGAAACCCCTTCAGCCTCTCTCTTTTTTTTTCTTCCTTTTTTCCAGGTGAGTGAGCGTCAGGGGAGATAAGCCTGTCACCGTTTCCCTCCAGACTGAAGCACGGGGAGCACATCTCAAACAGCGGGACGACTGGCCAACAGCGATAGCCGGCCAACATCTCCATGAGACGGGGGGGGGAGGAGGTGGGGGAGGTGGGGGAAGCAGGGAGAGACGCATCAAAAAATCTGGCATACTTTCACAGGAACTGAGGCACTCGGCAGACCTATCTGTGACAGAGCCCGGGTAATTGTTTTGCTTCCAAACGAGATTCACTTTGTTGTCGGTGAAGAGAGAAAAAATGGCAGATGATTGATGGAACTAAGTGGTGAGTGATGATGAATTTGAATGAGAGGCTTCACCGCTGGACTGGAGGGTGAATTTCATATTAACAAGCCTTTTCTATTTACTATGTAAGGGCTTGTTCAGCTCTCAGGTGGTACTCAGCAGTGTACACACAAACACACACATGCACACATCGTCTCCACCAGGCACACACACACAAAAAAGGACGAGATAGAGAGAGAGAGGGTTGTTTCTTGTATTATCCATGAACTTATCAAACTTTCTCCAAGTTAATCTGATTCCTCTCGACAGGGGGAACAATGTACTTTTTTGGAGAAGATTTTCGAACTCAGAATTTTAATATTTGCAATATCAATGTGGTGATAATACAAAAAAATATTTATCTCTTTCATTAGTGAATAAGAGGAAAATAAGGTCCCCCAGAACACTGTTTGAGGCTAGAAAGGTGGCAGGGTCCGCCACATATATAAAAGTAAAAGAAATTGTGTCGTCCTTTAAGGTCAGTTTGTTTATTCAGTTTATTCAGTCATGAAAATAAAGAGTTTGTTTTTTTAGGTTGTTTAGGCATAAAAAAAAGTGAAGATCTTTCTCTTCCGATTAAAATGTCTGCCTCAAACCTACATAATGCACCTTTAAGCATTTAATTTAAACATGTAGTTATATATAATGTATATTGTGATTACGAGCTATGCTGAGAAAATTGCTGACAAACTAGGGACATTTCAGATAAACTGAGAACCTTAAAACATTTATATTTTACAATCAGTTTAACTGTGAAAGTGTAATCCACATATATATTTTATGTTCAACAAATATTTAAGAATGTTTTTTGTTGGTTGCTGTAGTTTCAAACCAGTCACCGGTGGTTCGGGTTGTGATTGACATGCAGAGTCCAGAATAAATGTTGGCAGCAAACCCCAGATATGATGAAACTCTGAATTTCTTTATGTTGCAACTTGGTATTTCTTCTTCTTCAATTTTAAAATGTAGTAGTAACAACGCTGTGCTGATTGTCTGGTTGGGTTCAGGCATAAAAACACTTGGTTAGGGTCAGAGAAAGATCATGATTTAGTTTAAAACATGATGCAAACAGCTGGGACAGTGGTCTCTCGCTGGGCAGAGGTCTCACCCAGCTTTCATGTCGTCACCTTCCCCTCCTCCTCCTCCTGACATGAAAGTCAGCTCATACACGTGTAACATGAGTGTGACATGTATCTCACAAAGAAACTTACAATACCAACGTTTTGTTCTCGTGATTGATCTGAGACAACTTATTGATAAAAGAAAACATAAATTAGTTTGCTCGATTTCATGAAAAAAGCAATTCACTTAGTGCTGAATAGACTTTGTGTGAGGATCTTGATAAGGTCAGCCCAGATATTAAATATGATTTACAACCAGGTGTGTCACGATCTGCATTGATTTAACACGAATCTTAAAGGTGCATACCACATTCAGCGTCATCTAGTAATTGTAACAGTTGCAGAATAAATTCATAATATGTCGGAAAAAAGCTAGTTAGCTATCATGGCTTCTTTAGCTGATCGCTAAGAAAACAGAAAACCAAACGCGTAAGAGCTCATCGAGGAGAAGAAAAGCCATTAAACACCATTAAATCTTTACACAGCAATGCCATATCAGTGTTCGAAAATTCACATTTCATCTTTAAACTTTTCCCATTCTCAACACAAACCTGTTCAAACCTTTCAGACGGCAGACAAAAATGTCCTCACTTTCAAAAAATGTCCCCACTTATCACAAACGTCCCCCACTTTCCAAAATATCCTCATTTTCCAGGTCTAAAACTCAAATCGTTCCGCACTAAGAAGCCAGCTTAAGAGCACACGAGCTCCCTACTTTCTTTTTGTCCTCTCAAGCACACACACACACACACACACACACACACACACATTTCCCCCATGCACCTTCACACCATGCGTACGGTGCCATCGGGGCTAATAAACCTTCTCTGGGTTAATTATGCGTGCTGCCCATTACCTGGCCGTCCAGGTCAGAGCCGACATGTGTAATTTCCCCGACGTTTATGAATGGAGGCCAACAGCCCACCAGAGGCTCATGGGAAGCAGGTGGCTGCTGGACACCAGTTCTCAAACTGGTGACAGGGGGCTTGTTCAGACTCAACAGCCTTGTGAAATGGTCAGACGCTGCGACCACGAGTTTCTCTCTCCACACCTGAACTCGGAAGGAGAGTTTTGGGTGAAAAGGGAAAAAATGAAACGGTGAAATGTCCCAGAGTTTTAAATCATCTGCACTTTCTGACTTTGTAAAGGATGAATTTGCAGTTTTTCTTCATATTACAGCGACAGCTGGTACAGTATATTCTCTGAGTGTGAACCACTTTGGCTGCTGACCAGCTTGTCTTCTCACCGTTACTTTGTTCAGTGGAGTATGAAAGGGTCGTTTTCTGCCTTTGGTATTTAAAAAATGCTGGGTGTGATCAGCACCTAGCTTACCATGACCCACTGAATCTATGAAGGGGAGAAAGAGTCAGATATATGAGCTGTAAATGTGAATGTTAATTGAAGTTGAACTGTGAAACCTGCAGTGCAATTAATCAGATGGAAAGTCTGTATCGCAGTTTGAAATATATTCTTTAGCAGGGACGCTGATGGTGACGTGTTAGTTATAGGGTTGAGTCTCCACCTTCGCTTTAAGCCCAGCCTGTCCTGGGTACGGACACGGACAAACCACACACAGAACTGCAGTAAAAGAGTTAGTTTATGTTCATTAACCTTTGGTGAGGATCTAAGCGGCTGGTATCTGTGAGTGAGTACAATCAGGTGTGGATCCTAATAAAAAAATCTATTATTCTTTGACGATCTGGTGAGCTCAGGGCGAGGCGTGAAGGCCAGGTGAGACGGCTGCTCGGCACATTTCAACATTTCTAAACGTGGATCCACTTGATATTTTTTAAGGGAGCGTCAGGACGTTTTCCAGCCGCATTAGTGGTAAAAAACAAAACAATATTTTTGAGGAGACATGGGGACAATTTCAAAGCCATGTAGCTTCAGAACCAGGTAGACCTTTCTGGATCTTTTCCTAAACATAACCAGGTTGTTTTTGCGCCTAAACCACATAAGCAAAGTATTCTCGAGAAATGCAAAGTTGCACCATAAAGAAATGTTCAGCTTTGCAGAAGCGTAACATTGCCAACATTCACTCTGGCCGTTGTGTTGGGTAAGAAATGAATCTCTAAGTGAATGCTAATATCGCTCTGTAAATAGATAACTGTGCTTGTTTTTCTACGGTGTGTCACAGTCGGGACAAAAACTGACCTTTTGTCAGCCGGGATGTTTATTATTACTCTAGCGTATATGATTTATGCAGGTGTGACACAGTAGGAGCTGTAAATCTCTGCACTCAGTAACCTGTGTGTTACCTGTTGGCTGAACAAGGCTAATGAATGATCTATGAGCTCAGCGCCGATGAGACGACCGACACAATGAGCTTATATCGCGACACATGACCTCCCCACACACACACACTGTCGAAGGGAGGATCCTCTTTAAGGTGCAAATAAAGCCGTCGTGTGTCTCGCTCTTTTTTTTTTTTATTTTCTTGACAGCCTTTTTTCGTGGCCCCATTGGGGAAAGCCCGTGAGGGTTTACATCGTCCCCGCCACCACCTCCGCTCCCTCCCTATCTTCATGTGTTTGTATTTTAACAGCTCTCCCGGCGCCGCTTCATTATTGAACGCTTCCTCTGACATATTTTCTGATCACTTCTTCAATCTGGGGACAGCGGAGAGCCTGCAATTAAAACATTTCCACAAGGAAAAGAGATTTCTTAGCCATTTGATGAATATTTCTCTTCTGAAATTTGAGTTTCTTTATAGTTTGGAAAGACTCGTGAATAAAACCTCATTTGTGCTTTGTTTTTCACCTCTCTCTCCGAAGTGCCGGGGTTGCGGAGAGGTTGGAGGGAGGGGCAGAAAACACACTCTTCAGTGTGTTTTAGAGATGCTGCCGGATGGGGGACGCCTGCCTCACCCACACATCGCCCATTTACACCCAGAGATGGCGACAGCGACGACTGGAGTGCTGTCAAGTACAAAGTCAGGCAGTGAAGGAATCCATGTGTGTGTTGTTGAGGGGAAAATGTGGGGGTTTTTTTTGGTTGTTGAACACCAGCACCAAACTGTTTGGTCTTCCAAAGAGGTGCACAGTGGCAGAATTATTGCACATTGCCTATGATGGCGATAACGACTTGCTGCATATTGGGATTATACTGCTGTGTGAAGTCTTGGCACCCAGCTTATTAAATATGCATGAATGTTTGAAATGAATTTTGGAGGATTTTTTTTCCTCCCCCCCTCTCCTCTTCTGCCCCCCTCCTCTTCATTGTCAAACTATATAATCATATTCCTGTCTATTAAAATTCGGATGAATAATTTAAATGTATGACAACAGCCAGGCTCTGAAAGAGAAGGTTTTCTGCTCAGCAGCTGGCAGACAAGGTTGCTTTTGATGAGCGATGCATGCTAAATTGACATTGTTGTGGTGGAAAAAAGGCGAAGCAAAACAATAAAAGGAAAAAAAAAAAAACAAATCCGCTAAAAAAAAAAAAAATTCACCCCTGTGAAATTCGACGCCACGACTTCAAAAGTGTGACACAGAAACATATTGGCAGATATGAAATATTTAACAAGGTTACAGTCGGCTGCAGCAGGTGGAAGCACGCTGTTGTGTTGGCAAACACCTGTCAGTCTGAGGTTGTTTCCACGCACTTTAATTTGAGTCAATGACTTTATCTGCACGACAGTAGTTCAGAAACAATTCCTGCTGTGTGCAGAACGCAGGCAACATTTTAACAAACAGAAAAAAAAAACAATTCACAGGTTTTAAACCAAACATTCATCGCCGGTGATGAGAGCAGGTGGAGTCTGACAGCAGCGACGGATGAACAGTGGATGAAATAATGTTGCTTTGAATCAAACATGAAATTGAAAGCATCCTCGGCGTTTGTCCTGTCGAAAATGCCACCAGAACAAAGAGAAAAAGATAAAAAAGAATCGTATACATGTGAAGAGATAAATAATGTAACGTACATATCCAAACTGAATGAAAGGAAAATTGGAGAAAAGAAAGAAACCTGAAAAAACACGTCAGATCAGAAAAGATCTGTTTTACAGAGTTGTTAGTTAATGTTGCTGCGCTTAATACATGTGGTGCTTTTTTTCCAAAATGGCTTTTAAAATGGTTTTACTTTTTTCTTGTACCTATAATGTACATTTTGAAGGAAACATAATTGCAACATGGATTAAACATTCACTGACTGTTTTTTCAGTCAGCCCGATGTTGTTGTACTACACATTTTGGTAAATGCACACTATGAAGTGGAGTTTTGAGTCGCCTAAACATTAAAAATAAAAATCATAATCATGACTCTTGTCACAAGGAGCAGACATTGTAGGGACGGCAAAGGAAATGGTTGTCATTGAATATCTTGTAATTTTTAAATAAGTTCAATAATAATGTTAATTTAGTATTTTGAGTTTAAAACTTAGATAAAAGTTATCTGAGCACCAAAAGGGGCTTTAAAGTGTTAAAAGCTGCTTATATTATGTTATTATCGAGGCTTTTTAGTTAAAAGTATTAGCATTTAAAGTATTTTTACCTCCAAACTGTAGTCAGCTGAAGGACTTCAGTACATTTATTCACTGTAAACTTGTTGTTTTGTGACATTAAACTGCATTTCACTGTCCTGCTGTGTGTTCAGCTCCGTTAGCTGTTAGCTCCCTCAGACAAACACACCACAAGACTCTGCTCCCCACGGCTGCTAACAGCTAACGAGCTCTCCTTCTGATTTCAACACGGACTTGGTCATAATGTAGCAGTATCAGGTAAAAAAAAAAAAAGGTGTTTCTTCTGTCTAAAGTGAGGTAATTGTGTATTTTTGGGCTTGAGCGCTTCATATTTTTTGGAGGTATAGCCCACCGATTATAGTGACAGCATAAGAAGACGTGTGGTTTAGTTTGTCCTTTCCGGACCAATAGTCATACAAAACAAAAATAACTTTCTTCGCAGCGGCGAAGCCCTCAACACCACTGCAAACTGACCAACAGCTTCAACATATCATCTGCATACTGTGTAACATTGTTGCTAACATGTTAGCAAACAGCTGCCTTCTTACACATCCAGCAACATTCATCAGTGTCAAACATTCAGTCTCTTCACCGCTTTGGTTTTGCTACTGAAACAATATCTGACTCTTTAGCTTCGACATGTTTCACTCTTTTCAGTAGCTAGATGCTTATTTGTATGTCTGCTGCTGGGATGGTAGTGTGCAGCGCTATAAAATTGGGCTTTATTTAAAAATTTAGCTTTAAATACAGCCTAATTCATGACCATCAATTCTTAAAAATGTCTATGAAATGACATAACTTGGACTTAGCAAGATCATAGAAAGGTAAAATATACATTAACTACATCTCTTCTGAGGCTTGATATTTCTTTGCTATGAGAGCAGATGCATAAAGGAAATATGTACATGTGATGTAGGATTACACTGAATCTTATACACACAGATATGGAGGATGAGACGGGCCGGATGTGCACACAGAGATGCAGAGATAGTCTGTGTATGTGTGCGCGTGAGAAGAGAGCATCTGAGGAGAGCGCAGGCTTGAAAGCGAATGCAGAAATTGGAGATATTGCTGTGGGTGGAGGGCAAACTAACTTTGAACATTCATTGCAGTGAAGTTATTATCCGTCCTCTCTAGAGGTCACAGCCGAGGCTGCTGGGAAGGCTCCTCAAACAGGGAAAAAAAACTCCTATATACTGAACTCACAGAGCGCGATACGGGCCTTCACTTAGTCCCTAGACCTCAGAGAAAATGTCCTTATCCAGACGGATTCATTTGTGTCAGATTCTGCTATTAAAACCAAACAAAGCTCCTAATTTGAGCTTTTAAAGGTAAAGGTTAAGACTTTGGTTAATTAAAACATAGTTTGAACACTTTATCCGTCTCACGTGTTCGCATGGGGAAGTAGACATAAACAAAATAAAGATAAGCGATCGGGGAGACGTGGTCGACAGAGGTTTTCTATTCTTCAGCGAGAACTGGGGGGAAAGTACGGATGTATCATTCGGGTTTTAAATCATAAATATCAAACATGTTTGATATTAGCGAGGCGGCACCGGTGAGTCTGTGAGCGGTTCAGGACGTTTAAGATTGGATCTGTAAACCTCTCATATTACCAGATACTCAGTGCTGAACACTGGTACCGTTATAAAACATTTGACAGCCTGCAGGAAAATTGTGCAGTCAAGCGAAAAGCCTGTATTTAGCTTCCAGTCTCCATCGTCACTCATAATTAACAAAATCTCAATAATACATTTGCTGTTCAATGGGATGTATTAAGGTGACTGAGGCAAAATGAGCTGAGCTGTTTCATTGTATTATTCAGAACAACAGCAGTCTGCTACTTCTGGGAGATCGGATTATCATGCTGCAGTATACCTGACGCTGTCTGCGTTTAGACATCTGAAGCGGTTGTTAATTGCAACCATGAGTAACATTTCTGATCATTTAACTGTACTTCAAGTGGGTTTTTTTGCAGATATTCTGGGAACGGGAATCAATCCCATTCAAAGTGAGTACTGTGGTGGCGCACACGCCCACTGAAGGACTATTAGCAGCCGGCAAACAGCTCAATACTGAAGCCACAACACCTGAGCAGGAGAATTCACTGCCAATAATGTTTTAAACCCGGTGGCCTCACATGTTATCGATCTTCCCTCCACACAATAGTACTCAGCTGGCTGCATTGTGTCTGTCTTTGTGAGTGTGTGTGTGTGTGTGTGTGTGTGTGTGTGTGTGTGTGTGTGTGTGGGATGTTTTACTTTTTTTTAAATGTACCACAGTGCAAACACAAACAGCAGAGCCCGAGGCTGTGTGTCAGGAGAGCCATCTGAGTCTGAGGTACGCGGGGCGAGCGTCCGTCCAGACGATCCGTCCAGATTAGCGTCAAACACCCGATCGACGCTCCGGATTTAACCAGGCGGACACAGGTGACTGTCTGGGATGTGTGTGTGTGTTTGTGTGTGTGTGTGTAATAGGGAGTGTGTATGTCTGGGGACTGTGTGTAAACTTGATGGATCAGTGTCCAGCAAGCTAGGTATGATATAAACTCATGTCAGAAACTTTTATTGTTGCGTGACTTTGTCTGAAGTGTCTGAAGTTAGGATTAAGTTTCGCTTAAATTAGGTTTACTCCCCCGAAAATCTGCCTTTTAATTATCAAATAAGAATAATTTTTTTAAAAGTGGCTTTGAAAAGTTTCCTTCATCCTTCCTTCATGAGGGACAACCATTTTTGATTAGCTCAGCTGCCTTGAGATAAGTGAGCGAACTTCATCAGCTGACGAAAAGCTCAGAACAAGTACTCTGAGTTAAACTTCTGTTTCTACAGTCGCTTTGATTTACATCAGTTATAAAAAAAAAAAAAGTCACAGGAGGAAATAATAAAAAAAGGATCCATAAAAACGTCTCCTGCAGCAAAACCTTCCTCACCACTGATCGGGGACATACATGGACATTTTAAGGGGCGAGGACTCATTCATTGTTCAGTTGTTACGAACAGTTCAGACACAATAGATCAATAGTTTCTTCTAGAAATGATGCAATGTAATGGCATCCACACAGATTTCCTGTAAGAGCCTCATTTATGTATTTGATGGCCGATACAATACAGCAAAGTGATTCAGCAGTACGATATAAACAGGTGGATATATTACATTTCTGAGCCAGAATGTAAAAAAATAGAGCTTTCACTTTGAACCAATGTGACTATACAAAGGTCGGCCACTTGTTGTGCTTTCCCTCCTCACGTCACTTCATCAGTCTTCTTAACGATGGCGGCAGAGCGTCGACATTTGCTTTGATTTACATATCGACTGATATAAAGTAATCGGCTATGATTTGGAGTCGTTTGCTACGTTTCTACGGACGTTTCCGTATCTTGTGACCCATTGTTGTTCACGACTCGGGGCCATAACTTTGGATCTTATTGTAGCTGTTGTGAGTTCGAGTTGGTCTACCAGCTGTCCTCCATGAAGAGCAGCTGCTGCACAAACTTTTCATAACCTTAACAGCCGACAGTGAGTGTGAGTTAATGTTTGAAAGAGATATTTTGATCAGTATTCCTTTGAAGGGAAGTTCTGGCTTGGTGCTTAGTTTGGTATTTTTCAGGGAATAGTTAGGGTTAGGGGCTATAGTATCGCACCAATGAGGGAAAGGTGCGTGTGTGTGTGTGTGTGTGTGTGTGTGTGTGAGAGTGTGTGTGTGTGTGTGTGTGTGTGTGTGTGTGTGTGTCTTATATTGTATGTGTAATTGTCTAGATGGTGCATTTTGTACGTTTGTGTGTTTTTGTCTCGATATAAGTGGAAAAAATAGCTTCTTGTTTCTGCAGACTGTCTGCACTGTACATGCACTTTCTCAGTGTGTGTGTGTGTGTGTGTGTGTGTGTGTGTGTGCACCCCTTGTATCCACACACACACACACACACACACACACACACTGGCTGTTCCTCTGGAGTCTCCACTCAATAAGTTGGCAACAAATGCAAAACCTGTGAGATCAAAGGGAATATCACCCCGCTAATTCAACTTCAGATCAGAGAGAGATCTTCAAATTAAGTGCGAGGTTTTGAAGTAAACGCTGTTTTGCCACCGCGTTTCATTTATTTTCAGCTCCAGCGCCCCTAATTGGCCCCAGAGGTGAGGAGGAAAGTGGATGGGATGGGAGCGCAGACCCAGGGCCAACTATCCATCTAAAATGTGCGCTAATGAAACGGTCTGGGGAGAAATTGACATTTCGGTGCAAAAAAGAGCAAAGCCGTGTCAGATCGGCTAGTGGCCAAACAAGGAGCCCGGTGGGATTTGCACTCTGAGAGCAACTCAATATTTCACATCATACAGGTATTAATTAGACTCTGCATAACAGATTTTTAATCACAGATACGTCCAGACACGGAGTTTGACCTCTGTTGTACATGCAGGATGTCTGTAAAACGCTTTTCATCCTGTCTAGACACCTGCATGAGTAACTGCGATGAGGACACACATCGAGAGAGGTTGAACATTTAAATCCCTCGCTGCCGTTTCTCTGCCTCGGTGCTCTTTCTAAAAGCAGCACACGCACTAATGGCTGGCACCGAATGGCTTCACACTCTCACACATGTTGTTATAGCTGCAGTCTGAAACAGCTTTATTCCCAAAACCCATTTCCCAAATCAATCCAATTTCAGGGAGACAAAAATGTCGCTGGATATTGTTCAATATCTCAAAATTACAGCTCATTCTCTTCTGTACAATATAAGATTTCATATACAAACATCTTCATCCCCCCCGCTTCTATTACCCCGATGCAAAAAGAAGGCTTGGTGTTATTTGGCTGAATTGAGGGAGAAAGCACAGCTCTGTCTTCCCCAAGATGGACCGAGCTTAAAGTAAACAGCCCGTGATAATTTATTTTATCAAACACCCAACCTTTATTTGCCCTTTGTGAGGGGAGTGATAAAGGAACAGCGAGGGCGTTACGTGATAAACTTTAGCACCGATACGGCAGCCGGCTGACCAGCGCGAGACGAAATGCCACCACGTACGACTGTGGTTACTGCCGGACCCGTAATGTCAGACAAAGACACAAATGTTTGGATTATTTGGATTATTTCAATGATAAAGCGCTGAGATTTACTATTATATCAGTCAGCAGTCGTGTTTTTTCACCACACACAATTTGGCTGACGGGGCGGCAAGGTCAACTGGTCAGACAAGCACTGTTTCTCGAAACGTGCAAAACAAATTAGATTTGGTCGCAGCTGTACGTTGTATTTAGTGCTGATTAGCAATGTTAGCATGCTAACACATTATAGAGTATACAGTGCCGTAGTCACGTCAAAAATATGTGTGGTACTGAACAGAGAGAGACAAATGAATGTTTTGATCTGGCTTTAATTGAGCCATGAGTCACACATGTGATGTTCGTCAATTTAAAAGATCATTTTCCAAGTCAAGAAACTCTCAGTTTGTCGTAAATAAAGTAAAATCTCATCTAGTTTTGTGTTAAACTGCTCAGTGAACTACATCGTCTTGCTTGACACACGTCACCGACACCAACATGGCCGCCACCCGGCACAGAAAAGGTAGTAAAAAAGATGAAAATCACAATAAATCTGCTCATATTGACGACTGCAGTTATGTGAAAGGAGAGTTGGTTAGTTCTGTAAGTTAACTTATATACAGGAGCAGCTCTGCAGTGTTTAAGTTTCAGGTTTAGGTGAACGTTCAACGAGACGACGTCACTAACGAGACTGTTGCTGTGTCGTCTTCAAAATGACGTCTGATATTTCATTATTTCTATGACAAATTGAGACTTTCCTCACTTGTCTTTGACAAACATCGTGTGTGATTTAATGACACAATTCGAACGGGATTGAAAAATGATTTGTCTCTCTACATTCACTACCATACAAACTTTTTCCGAAAATAAAGAAAAAACGGAAAGGGCGTGACTTCGGCTCTCTACAGGCACGAGGAGTGAGACTGAGCCAATTTCCCACTTGTGACGTAAATCTGCTTCACGATCTGCACGTCCTTTTGCTCGCACCAACTCTACAGTATACGTCTACAGTTATCTCAGTGCTCAATCCCTCATCCAGCGATGAGGTCAGAGCTTTACTGCTCCTTTCACAAGAAAGTGTATGTCAGTCGATTTTATTTTGGCAGCTTGGCACCGAGTGTAAGAAAAGAGTGATAGCGACCTAATAATAGATGATTGTTCACTAACGTTGTTAACACTTATCGATCTGTCTAAAGGATCAAACATGTTAAAAAAAACAGTATTTACAAAACTATTAATATATATAAAGCGAACTGTGAGAAGTTAAATATTTTCAACTAAGTTACGGGTGAAAAAGCAATGAAATAACTACACATGTATACTGTAGAGTTGGCACCGGAAGCAAAAGGACTTGCAGTTCGTAAAGCGGATATACGTGGAGAATTAGATTGTCTGCGTACTTTTGTCCATACAGTGTATTTAACGGTAAGAATATTTAGGAAGGTGTTGCCGGGGAAAGACACATCCATACTCCGCAAACTGTCTCTGGATAACAACGCTGTGAGAGGTGAGGAAGAGTGACAAGCCGGGGTTTTTGTTTTCCATCTGACACTGATGGATTGCTTAAGGCTGGATGAACCAGCGTCAGGACAGTGCAGACCTTTATGAAATCCAAGTGGATCACCTGGAGGAAAGAGCTCATCAACACCAACACGGCACCAGTCACTCACATCCCTGACAACACAACATATACATGCAGTATGTAGAGAGATGAAACTGCCATTACTGGACTATATTTGCATTATATTTGAGGATTTGTTGTTTACTTTCTCATCTAAAACAACCCAAAACAGCCATGTTGATCCTTTGACCACCATGTGTTTACTACTCTATTCAAATACTGGCTTTAACAGCAGAGGAGTGTTTGTTGAACCTTTTAGAGGCGCATATAATCCTTCAGTTGACATTAAAGTCACCATGAAATGAAAAAACGACTTTTCCGAGTTGTTTGCTAATTTTTTCACACTATAATATAATCTTATGTAAACGTAAGTGCTGAAATCACTTTGTTTTTTCACGTCAGTCCTCCCCTCAGTGCCAGGACGAGGCCAACGCGTGGAGATAAAACTCCAAGCAGATGAAACAGTTTTTATTTCTTTGGAGCGATGTTACACTTTTGATTGATCGTCTCGTGTCCTGCCTCAACGACCTGCTTCAACAGGAGCACATCAAATTAACGAGGCAAGATGCACGCCGCTAAATAGGCTTTTTCACCTCCTGTAGATTGAAAGTGTTTGGCACGTAGATTTATGTGAAATTATAAAAGAAAAAAAGAAAAGGAATAACTATACAGGCAGCAATGACACAAAATCCCTGAAACCCAGTGTTTGACTTATAAATCCTTGAAGAAAGTGAAATTCCACTGAAATGATGTCACCTCATGGCCACATTTTGCTTTTTCGTGCAAAATCAAGTGTTTAGGATGAATATTTTCCCCCCCTCGCTTTGTGCCATCAAGGTTTTTTCGCTGATAATGAACGTGCAGCGGCAGACGGGAACCAGCTACCCGTGTTGGAGGACGCTCCTGCTTCTGTCAAAAAACCCTCCTGCCTCCTCACCAAGGCCTCCTATTCATGCTGGTGGAAAAGCTCCCACATGCTGTCAGTGGAAACACAAGGGATGACCGTGGGTTGCCTCAAAAGATATTCAAAAAAAAAAAAAAAAAAGAGATAGGAAGAGAAAAGGCAGTCTACTGTGGCTGTCAATACAGGCAGAGTGATTTTTTTTTTTTTTTTGCGTGGAAGAAATAAGTTTGGCACGGTGCTGGAGAGTCCATAATGAGGACTAACTCCACTGTTCCTTTTCTAATCCCAGAGGAGCTCATTGTGAGTCTGTGTGGTCTGTGTTGTTGGTTTACAGCAACTGTTTCACAGACTTATAACCTCTGTAATATTCTGTGTGCTGTTTTATTTGCACAGCGTTTCTCACACGCTCGCCGTTTTAATAAACAGCCGAGAAAGAGTGGAAGGCCAGGAGGCTAAAGCTCCGTCTGAAGAGGACTCACCGGAGCATCATCTCCAGCTAATTCCTGCTACTTACCTCTCAGATACCACTGACTGATTTTTGCATATTTAAGAAATATTCCTGCATTTTATTTGGTGGAGATTTTTGCATGAAATGGCCTCAAGGATGCAGCCCAAACACATCAACTATAACAAGCACCTTCTGATTTCTAGTGTTGCTGTGATCCCAGAACCTTCTCTGTGAAGACTATTTTAAATCCATGTTGATATCACAGAGTTTCCCAAACATTTAAGAGGAAAATGGTGCAAGAGACGTCTATAATGTCCCATTTGCTTTATAGGCACAGCCATATAATAATGGCATCTTAGGTTTTAAAGGTTATAGTTGTAAGGAGATTTGATTTTTGAGTCTCAGTCCCAACTCATCCAATAATACCGCTCTGGGTTTCCAAACTTGACAATTTGGGAATGAGACTCAAAAAAATCAACTGTTCTTACAAATAGTACCTTTAATGAAGGGTAGGTGATCTGGATGTGAAGCTTCTGCCAAAAAACTTTAATGCAATACTGTGTTTTAAAGTCTTGCTGTCATGTACACGGCATCCCAAAAATTGAGAAAAAGATCATAATTTAGATTGTGGATCGTGATTACAATTAAATAGATTGTCATATAATTTTTTGGCCAGATCACCCTCCCCTACTTTAATCCAACATACACAAGGCTGAATTACCAAGAGGTCGGCAGCTGCCCCAAGGTCCCAGATTTCCAGGGTTCCCCTGAAAAAAACGTACATTTTCTGCATAACAATCAGTTTGTGGTACTTGTAACCAATAAAACGTGATATCAGCTGACATGATGAAGACCTAAAGGTGGATTCTGATCTTAAAAGTTTGAAGACAGCCCGTGTCAAGGTATAGTTTTAAAGATATTTTTTTTTTTTCTCAAAGGTGCATATCTCTCTATTTATCCGTGTTACGTCATATTAATACACAGTAAACATGAAGCAAAGTAGTATGATATCACAAAATGTGTGCCTATTGCACAACAAGTGGAAAAGATTGGGAAGGTATTTTTTGTCCTTGGACCCTTTTACAGAATAACCCAGATATAACCACACAGTCATTGTATTAAAAGTAGTAGCAACATGAATATATCTCATGTACAGAAAATTGTCTAAACGATTAAGAGGCTACTCTTGAAAAGGACAAAAAAAAAGTCATGAAGCAAAATTAAAACCACCGAACACCAATAATAACGATAAAATTCACCAACTAACGTCGACTGTGGAAATCACCAAGGGAAAAAGCAAACATCTGAAGCAGATTCTTGATTTATTATTTTAAACTCTACCCACAGTAAATTAGGCCTAAATTTGCGATGCCAAGGTGAGGTATTAGAATAAAAGTTGCCAATCAACACTTGAATCCTGTATTAGTTTATTTAAAGGACAGGCTGCACTTATTTCACAATAAAGGTGTTGAGTTGCACTTTAATAACGTGTGTTTTGCACTTTTCTCCTCCTTTGGCAGGACAGGATGGAAAGTTTAGGGGAAAACATGAAGTTATGAGCGAAGCTTCTTCTGTTACTTACCAACACTTAACTATGAGCTCACAGCGACATCTGCTGGAGAGAAGACGAATTACATGTCAATCGAAATAATACGATATTAAATTAGATTAGATTCGATTAAATTCGTTTTAAATTAATTAACGTTACATTTGAAGATGAAACTGAGGTAAACTCTTTCATAAGTTGCCTTGAATGTCTGTTAACATGGTGCTGTCCTTCAAAAACTCCTCAGCCGAGTCATGGTTTGGTAACCTTAGTGATGTGACGTTCGGCCAATCACATCGGCTCTTCTTACCTGCTCGACCAACCGGAAACAAGCTTGTTGCCGGGTGGAAGTTCAGCTTACGGGTGTCGAACTTTGCTCAGCCGGCGTACTCGTAGAGCTCCATTGCAGAAGGATAGGTACAACCGGGCACAAAATGGCTGTCGAGATGCTTTCCGCGCAGGTGTCACGGGCGTTTTCATGTGCGCAACTGAGCCCATGTGTCAACTGTATTACACACGGCGTGAGTGGACACGAGCCGGTGATGCTGCTCCGCAATAATGTGGATTTATTGACAACATTTGATTGATATTGCGTGACTTTATAACCGAACATACTCGGAGTGGACGTACTTGAATAATTTAGCGACGGACAAAGCGATGTTTCGGCAAACGAAGGCGGTGATCCAGAAACTTCGGTATCTCAAGTAGGTTGGCTAACAGTACAGCAAGCTAGCATGAACACTGCTGGTGTGCTGCTAACCGGCTACATGTTACTTCTGATGACTTAGCTAATCGTGACAACATCTGCTAACTGTCTGTGGCAGTGTGACCACATATTGTGGTGTTATAGCTGCATAAAGTGTGCTGTGATTTAGACGTAATGTGACTTGGAAGTTAAACTGATGAAACAGCTGATGCAACCATGTGGAGCTATCTGACATTACTGTTTGTTACTGTTTGTAGTTTTATATTAACTGTGCTTTTAACAGAAGAGCAGGTTCAGCCTCCTGTATGCTGTGTGCAGTAGTTATTGTTTAGGTTTGTTACTAGCCTACATTGGTGTTACACCAGATGATGTGACCTGTCATTAATAATTTAGGTTATTTGGATGTGCACATAGTCTCACACCTACACCCATCTGTTATTTTATTAGGCCTGGCAGTTGTAACTTAAAAGATGAATGCATGTAAACAAGTTTAAGTTAATGTTTGCAATGCAAGATAAAAAAATACCAACACGAGGCTTGTTCATTCCCATTTCTTCTTTATTTAATCTCACAGTGGCTATTTGTCATCTTTCAACCTGATGTCATAGCATCATCATTATTAACATGAGGCTGAAGATTTTCATGAAAAACCAACCATACGTACTTTGCTGGAGAATTTAATATCATCAAACCAGCTGTGCCCGACAATGAGAAGATATCAGCCAGTACACACAATATGTCAACACACACAACAAGTCAACACTATAGATTATTGAGATTTGCAGGTGAGGCGCCAACTGCTCATCGGGAGCAATTTGGGGTTCAAGGGCACTTCGACATGCAGCTGGGGGAACCGGGGATTTGAACTAGCGACCTTCCGATCACTAGATAACCTGCTCTACCTCCTGAGCTACAGCCGCCCCAGTTGGAGTATTATTAACTGTTTCTTCTGTCGCAGTTTGAATGGACAGCAGCACACATGGAAGCTGAAGAGCACATCAGCAAGAGAGAGAGCTGCTCAGTACCAACCAGGACAGAAAGTCCATGGTTTCACAGTCAGAGAGGTAGGTGTGATGGTGCACTTTCATTCAGAGCTTTAACTTTGTTACTGTACCTGACATTGGTACTTTTTTAACAGCCAATGACTTTTTTAGGGGTAAACTGGAGGAATACGATAACACATATATTTAAAAATCTGTCAAGGGTGGTAAATGTTGTTTTAATCATCACAGTCGCATCGTCACAGTCTTTTTGTGTTTTTATTGTTGACCTTCCTACATGAACATTGCTACAAGGTTTGATTCAGTGGCTGAGACTAGACCTGAAACCTTAAAGGTGTCTGCTCTCCGCAGGTTGCAGTGGTCCCTGACTTGTTTCTCACCGCAGTGAAGTTGACCCATGATAAAACTGGAGCTCAGTACCTCCATGCAGCCAGAGATGACTCCAACAACCTCTTTAGGTTGGTTTAAATGCGTCTTCTTCTTCTTCATCATCCATTTATGACATGTTAGACTAAAGATTTTATTGTTTTCTCTTTTTGTCAGTATAACATATAACATCCTCTAAAAATCGGTCGTCTCTTCTACTTGTTCCTGTTTTGCAGTGTCCAGTTCAGAACGACTCCCATGGACAGCACAGGAGTCCCGCACATCCTGGAGCACACGGTGCTGTGTGGATCTGAGAAGTATCCCTGCAGAGATCCTTTCTTCAAGATGCTCACCAGGTCCCTGTCCACCTTCATGAACGCTTTCACAGGTAACGAACAATAATGATGACCTAAAAGAAACGCGTGAGCTCTGAGTCTGTGAGCAAAACGTTGTGCTTCAATTCACGTGAATATTCTGGGTGACTTCAAAATGATGGTTGTATTTTTCTGAAATGGCTGATGAGCTTCTGGTTTGTTTGTGTGTTTGCTTCCTTGTGAACAGCCAGCGACTACACCATGTATCCGTTCTCAACTCAAAACGGGAAGGACTTCCAGAATCTTCTGTCCGTTTATCTGGATGCAGTTTTCTTCCCTTGTTTACGAGAGCAGGATTTCAAGTGAGTTGTGACTATCGCTGCACAGTTTTACACGCTAGAACTGCGAGATAATTTTAGATTTTGTTGTGATTTCTTTTTTATGATTCATATTGAAGTCATACTAAATCAGCATATCTTTTTTTTTATTCTGTTTGTCTTATTTTCCAGGCAGGAGGGCTGGAGGCTGGAGAATGAAAACCCCACAGATCCAAACACTCCCCTGGTGTTTAAAGGCGTCGTGTTCAATGAAATGAAGGGGGCTTTTGTAAGTCAACACTCTCCTGCTCACTGTCTTTAAGACTTCATTAATATGACTTCATATATTAAACAAACCAACGTGGTTGGAGTGGAGAATATTGTCTTGTATTAGTGCTAATGACTGTGCTTTTACCATGTCGGCAAATGCAAAATTTGACATGATAACATATGAGTGTGTGTGCATGTTTCCAGTCAGAGAACGAGCGTGTGTACGCCCAGCACCTCCAGAACAAGCTGTATCCAGACCACACCTACTCTGTGGTGTCGGGAGGGGAGCCTTTAGCCATCCCCGACCTCACCTGGGAGCAACTCAGACAATTCCACGCCACGCACTACCACCCCAGCAACGCCAGGTAGAGGAGCACACAACCCAACACAGCCTGGAAAAAACAGGAAAAGGTTTTGCTACAACAGAGCATGCATTACTTTCCACAGCTCACTAAGTCCTACTATAATTTCCTGCCTGCTGCTGGTTTGAATTCACAATGACTGACACCATGATACGGGTTAATGTGTAAAAACATGCCGGTGTCAGTTTGTATCCATTCATCAGATAAGGGAAAGTTATTATCATTCCTCTAAAGAAACTCCATGAAAGATGATCAAGATAAAGATGTTGGCATCACAGGACAGAAAGCATGCAGCTTTCTAAGTTGTACATAAACTGTATGTTTTAACACACATCTTCAATATGTTCCTCAGGTTCTTCACATATGGAGATTTGCCTTTGGAGCAGCATCTGAAGCAGATTGAAGAGGAGGCGCTGTCCAAGTTTGAGCGCATCAACCCGAACACTGAGGTCCCCTCCCAGCCGCACTGGAGCAGCCCTGTGAGTTCATAATTCAGACAAGTAACACGTAATGATGAAAGGTGATGAAAGGTGCTCTGCAGCACCTGACAAGTAAATCTATGAAATCCTCGAAAATAACTTCAGCTAAGTAAGATCATGTGCTGCACTTCCTCCCTCTGCAGTCTTAACAGCACAAATTGGTTCAATAAGCACGGAGGGACATAATGTGATAAAGTCACATCTTACATTTGAATTTGGAAAAATGGTTTCCAGTATAATCAAAGTCTAATGTTCATTTGAGCTTGAATTGTTTAAACTAAATCATGTATTTCATTATTAAATACATGATGAGAAACGTTGAATAGTCGTCTGATCTCACTGTGAGTCTCATTTACTTCTCAGAGAGAGGACCATGTGACCTGCAGCCCTGACGCTCTGGCTCCAGATCCAGCCAGGCAGAACACGCTGTGTGTGAGCTACCTGCTGGGAGAGTAAGATCACATCATTTCTCTCCATTTCCTGCTGTGTTTCACAGAGGCGTTTATACTCAAAGTCATTTTGAAGTAGGATGGCATTTATAAGAGTCTGAAGCATCGGGCACCGCATCTTCTGGTTCTCTGCTTTTCTTGTTTGACCTTTTATTTACAGAGGCTTGTCTAGTCATGTTGACAGTTTTGTAACGGGTGTCCTCCTCAACACAACGAGACATCGCACAGCAGGTCTCTTTTAAAAGTGAAGCTTTGAGCCTGTGATTCAGTAACATTTGATCTCTTGTTGTGGTTTCTCTGTGCAGCATCACTGACACGTTTGAAGGATTCACTCTCAGCCTGCTGTCCTCTCTGATGATCTCTGGACCAAACTCTCCCTTCTACAAAGCTCTCATTGAACCCAAGATAGGAACCGACTTCTCTTCTGTCGTAGGGTGTGTACATGGCTGTAAGACAACTAAGCTGGGATCAGTCACAGTTTGATCTAGTCAAGTTGGAAAGCTAACTGTTTGACTGATTGCATATGTTGAGAGTGTGTTGAAATGTCCTGTTGTGCAGATATGATGGCAGCACCAAAGAGGCATCGTTCAGCATCGGACTGCAGGGGATGGCTTCGGAGGACACAGAGAGGGTGAAACAAATCATCAGACAAACCATTGATGACATTATAGAGTAAGTCCCACCGTCCCTTTGGGTATTCTGGTTTGTTTTTATGTATTACATTTGCACTCCAGGCATTTTATCTTAAGTCCACAGACCTTCCCAGTAGGCTCATGTACACGTAGGCTGAAGAAATGCTTGGTTATCAAGCCAGTGTGAAGAAGAGAAAAGATTTCCACAGTGTGTAAATAAACTTTCGTCATTCCTCCTCATCATCGTTCACAGAAATGGCTTCGAGGAGGAAAGAATCGAGGCTCTCCTCCACAAGATCGAGATCCAGATGAAGCACCAGTCCACCAACTTCGGTCTGTCTCTGGCCTCGGTGAGTTCACTGCTTATGTTTATCTGAAACCTTCAGTTTGTTTCCACAACCACAAGGACGCTACATGTATTCAGAAACCTCCATGTGGGAGGTATGTTAGTTTGTGCTGTCTGTGCATGAAATCTTGTGTTTCTGTTTGCGTTCTCTGTTTTTCTCCATACGAGTCGAGAATGCAAACATGTCTTGGGAAACTATCTTGTGTACGGAGAAGTTTATTTGCTGATTTCCTCCTCTTGGACGTCCTCACTCTTGACTTTTTTTGTGTGTTTTTCTAGTACATAGCATCATCGTGGAATCATGACGGCGACCCTGTGGAGCTGCTGCAAATCAACGAAAGTGTTTCTGAGTTCAGACAGGCCCTGAAGGAAAACCCTCGCTTCCTCCAGGACAAAGTCAAGCACTACTTTAAGGTGAGTTAAACTAGATCTTTTTTAAACGTGTGTTTCCAGTAAAGTTGTAAGTCGATTGCTGCATGTTGCCCTTGTTTCCTCTGCAGACTTCAAATGAAATTCAGGATTTAATGCAAACCCTAACCCTGTCTTTGCAGGAGAACACACACAGACTGACCCTGTCAATGAGCCCAGATGAAGCCTACATGGAGAAACAGGCCCAGGCTGAAGAGGAGAAGCTTCAGAAAAAGATCCAGGCTCTGTCCGACAGTGACAGAAAAGAAATCTATGAGAAAGGTAATAATACTTTAACAACAGTGAATAAACAATACTTCAACAACCCCTGAAATTTTTAATTTTCACTCGGTTTCACACATGAAAAACATTTTATTTCAAGTGTAATTGTTTGTAACCGAGTGGGAGAAAAAGTAAGTAAGTGAAAAAAAACAATTCTCCTAAGTAAAAAAAAATAAAAAATTGGGTTTTACACATAAAATAAAATGTCTCCAGAAAATTTTTCCCTGAAATTTTTTGTAAAAAGAAAAAAATCTAAATCTAATACTGAAAATTTTTAATGTGAGAAAAATTTAGCCTGAATTTAAAAAATGTTTTTTTTGTTTTGTTTTGGGTTTTTTTTTTCAGTTTTTGCGCCCGGTTTTACACAAGAAAAAAAAGATAATTCGGCTGAATTTTTAACGTAGTTAAAAAGTCATTTTTAATGATTGTCATTTGTCCTTCACCATGATTTTTTTTTTGTTCATAAATTATTTTTTTTTTTTTTTTGTTCAAAGAATGTTTGGGATTTTTTTTTGTCAAAAACCATTAGGGTTTTTTGTTAAAATAATGTTTTTTGTTAAAAAAAATTGCTTTTTTTAGAATTTTTTTTTTTTTAAATATTCACATTAAAAATATTAGTTTTTAATTTTTCTAGAAATTTGGGTTCTTTTGTTCAAAGCAATGTGGGTATTTTTGTAAAAAAAAAAATTGGGCGTTTTTGTAAAACAAAAAAATGTGTTTTACGCAGCAGACTAGCTAGTTCGAACCCTGGCTCCCCCGGGGTGGAACTGAGCTACATGCCGAAGTATCCTTGAGCAAGATACTGTACCCTGAAATTGCTCCTGGCGTGCAGTTGGCACCTTGTGTGGCAGCCTCTGCCGTCAGAAGGGCCCTGCGATGAACTGGCGACTCATCCAGGGATATACCCTAGCCTCCGCCCATATGAAACTGGGATTGGCTCCAGCAACCCCGCAAACCCTCTGAAAGGGGCGGATAAAGCGGTAACATCTCCGCGACCTTCACGGACTAAGCGGTAAAAAGAAAATGAGAGACAAAAATTCTCCTGATAATTTCGGCTGAATTTTTAACGAAGGACAATTTTCGGGGGGAAAATTGTCCTTCGTCCTTCGCCCCATTTTTTTTTTTTTTTTGTTCAAAACAATTTGGATTTTTTAAATGAAAAAAGGATGTTATGTGACAAAAAACAATACGTTTTTTTGTTAAAAAAAAAATTGTCAAAATTTTTTGGGGGGGTTTTGTTCAAAGAAATTTGTGTTTTTTTTGTTTTGTTTTTTAAAGGGTGTTTTTGTAAAAAAAAAAAAAAAAGTTTTTGTAAAAAAAAAAAGGTTTTGTAAAAAAGAAAAAGGGTTTTTGTAAAAAAAAAAAAAAAAGGGGTTTTGTAAAAAAAAAAAAAAAAAGGTTTTTGTAAAAAAAAAAAAAAGGGGGGGGGTTTGTAAAAAAAAAAAAAGTGTGTGGGGGGGGGTTTGTTCAAAAACTTCTTTCTTAGAATCTTTTTTTTCTCAGAAAAATGTGTGGATTTTTGTAAAAAAAAATGTTTTTTTGTTAAAAAAAGTTTTGTTCAAGTGTTTTCAATGTCTGTGATACAATATAAAAGGATGTGATGTAAGGCACTTCAGATTAAAGCTAGATGTTTCAATGTTGTTTTTTTCTGTAAAGGTCTGGAGCTGCTGGATGCTCAGAGTAAAACCCAGGACGCCTCCTGTTTGCCTGCACTCAAAGTGTCCGACATCGAGCCCACGATACCCGTCACCCCTGTTCAGATCAGCACAGCAGGTGCAGCTTCATATCATATTTACACAGTAACAGCTGCATTGTATTTTCATCATGAAAACCCAAGTCGAGAGTGTTTGGTGAAGAGCTTTCCTGTCCTGATCCCCGCAGGAGGTGTTCCAGTTCAGTACTGTGAGCAGCCCACCAATGGCTTGGTTTACTTCAGAGCCATGTGTAGTCTCAACACGCTGCCAGAGGAGTTCAGGCTTTACGTCCCACTCTTCTGCAGTGTCATCACCAAGTGAGTTGATCTGTCAGTCTGTGCAACCAGAACAAGATCAGGATCGCTCAGACGAGACTTAGAATTTGTTTATTTCAACAACAAAAAAAAAAAGGGTTTTGTCTGGTTTTTTTTTCCCCTTATTGTGTTTTTTTTTCCATAGAGTGCACCGATTGGATGAATAATGTTTGAGGACATATATCAGGACACTGCTAATGTTTTGTACAGTCTGTTATTAAAATGAGAGATTATCATAGACTAATTCTCGTGCTTCCAAACTTGAACTGAACTGTTTGTTCCATCAGGATGGGCTGTGGAGCTCTGGACTACAGGCAACAGGCCCAGCAGAAGGAGCTGAGGACAGGGGGCATGTCCGTCTCCACCCAGGTCATCCAGGACTCCACCCAGCTGGACATTTACGAGCAGGTCAGCGCCAGCTCAGAGACAAATCACTGAAGTGTGTACATCATATGAGCATTACAAGTATAAAGGGGTCCTCCATTGCTCTCTGTTTCAGGGTGTCCTCCTGGATTCCTCGTGTCTGGACAGGAACCTCCCTCACATGTTCCAGCTGTGGAGCGACACATTCAACAGGTACGTCTTCATGTCGGCAGCAGCTGCAGACAGCTGCTTATAAAAGTTTACTACCAACAGAAAAACTCTTGTTCTGTCGGCACGTGGTGTTGAAATAAGTCGTTTTTCTTCTAGCCCCCACTTTGATGACGAGGAGCGCCTCAGAGTGCTGGTGATGATGTCAGCACAGGAGCTGGCCAATGGGATCGCCTACTCTGGTCACATGTATGCTATGACCCGTTCAGGCCGTCACCTGACTCCAGCAGGAGACCTCCAGGAGACGTTTGGTGGGATGGAGCAGGTACTGAACAGCCTAGAAAGAACAGTCATAACTAATTCATGTGTGTAAGAGCTTTTTGTTGTTTCTCAGCCTCTAGTTTGTGAGACAGCTGTTTTTATGTTGTTTGAACATTAGGTGAAGTTTATGAAGAGGATAGCAGAGATGTCCGACCTCAGCCAAGTCATCCGAACACTACCCAGAATCAAAAAACACCTTCTCAACCCCGACAACATGAGGTGGGCTCATTTTCCATCTGTGTGCTTTAAAGTCACTGGTATTTTTCAGCTAGACAAATTTCTGTCGAAGTCGTTGTATAACTAAAGCTTCTGTTCGTTGTAGGTGTGCGGTGAACACTACTCCACAGAAAATGTCCGACACAGCCAAACAGTTGGAGAATTTTATGAAGGATGTGTCTGAAAACAGAAAAGAACGTAAACCTGTCAGAAGTAATATTATTGAGGTGAGATATCAACTGGCACATTTCGGTGTTTTTGTTAAAACATTTTTAGTTTTTTTGTTAAAAAAAAAAAAAAAAAGTTAAGAAAAATTTAGTTTTTTTAAAATGTTTTTTTGGGGGGCAAAACATGTTTTGCTAAAAAAATGTGTTGTTGTTTTTTTTTAAAAAAGGGTTTTTTGCAAAAAATGCATGTTTTTAAAAAAAAAAATTTTTTTATTTATTTATTTATTTTTTTGTTGAAAAAGTTTAGGTTTTTGGTTTTTTTAAAAAAAAGAAAAGAAATTGGGTTTTTTGTTTGAAAAAAATGGGGTTTTCATATTTGTCCAATTAACTTTTCTGTTAAATCATAATATAATATTCTTTCTGCTGTGCTTTTTTTATTCCCTTGTTAGAGGCCACTCGACCCCCGGGATGACTCCGGACCGAGTAGGAAACTCATCTCTGTAAGTTCTGTGTTGACAGCTGTTTTCATTTCGTAGTCAGTCGACCAGATTCTGAATGAGGATTAAGCAGTTTGTGTTTTTTTACTTCACTCTTCAGGAGCTGAACTTCAGTCCGTGTCAGATGAAAACTTTATTCCCGATGCCCTTCCCTGTCAACTTTGTCAGTGAGAGTATTCGTACGGTGCCATTCTCCCACCAGGACTACGCCAGGTAACCACACCAGTTCATGTCACAGACCAGTGTTAGATGTTTCTTCTGTAGCGTCTTCATCTTCTTATCATTTTACTTATTACCTGCACATCGTCTGTCTGATAACCACTTTTTTACTCTTTATTTTGTCTCTTTGACAGTTTGTGCGTCGTGGCGAGGATGATGACGGCGAAGTTTCTTCACGGAGAGATCCGGGAGAAGGGAGGAGCCTACGGGGGCGGGGCCAGGATGGGAGGAGGTGTTTTCTCCTTCTACTCATACAGGTGAGCAGCGAGTTCATCACACCTCTCACAGTTATAGAAAACATTGCAACATAGACACAGAAATGCACTCAAACATCAGAACCACAGCATTTGCTGAACACAATTTTAATATTTCATGTCTACATGAGACAGGAACAACTAAGTGAACTCAATAATAAAAATAGTAACAACATATAAAATGTGTGTTGACCACATGTTCTGCCACGTGTCTTTAAGGGACCCGAACTCGGTGCAGACCTTGTCTGCGTTCCGTAGAGGCGTGGACTGGGCCAAGTCAGGACAGTTCACTCAGCAGGACATCGATGAAGCCAAACTGTCAGTGTTCTCAGCTGTCGACTCACCTGTGGCCCCCGCAAACAAAGGTGAGACTCTCCACCCGCGGCGAATCAACTGGATGAAGTGATGCGACCTGACAGCAGCTGGCCGGACCGATAACCTCACTTCACATCAGATCTTTTAAGCACATTAACGGCAACATCGCAGATTAAAAAACATTCTTTAATCTTCTAGAGACACTCGAGTTTTAATACACATCTTAAAATCATCTTAAAATGAGACTTTCACAGTAATGGGTAAAGGATGCGTTGCCGTCATTAAAGCGATGCGTTTCTTTGCGTTGCAGGGATGGGTCTGTTCCTCAGTGGAGTCACAGATGAGATGAAGCAGAGTCACAGAGAAAGACTCTTCGCCGTCACTCACAAAAATCTGGTGGACGTGGCTGAAAGGTAAAATGTTTAAGAACTAACAGTTCTGCAGGTAACAGTTCAAAATCCTCGAGATATTTTTGTTAAGTATAAAACAAATGTTGTTGTTTTCCTGCAGATACCTCGGTGTTGGTCAGAGGACGTGTGGCGTCACCATCCTGGGTCCAGAGAACGAGACGATTAAAAAAGACCCGTCATGGATTGTCAAATAATTATTGTACTATTTAGACACTAAACTGAACTACAGTTTGTACCACAGTGGCAAGAAGTACTGAATATTTAAAAGAGATTCTCTTCTGAGGATTTAAACAGTTGCAAAAAGGCTGAAACGCACAAAACAAAGAGGACCGTTGCCTGATTAGTGTTTTAGTCATAATCTGATGCGTCAGATGACTTTGTCTATTCCGTTATGTACATATTTATGAAAATGTGAATATTACACTATCATTGAAATACTAAACCTGAGTCGGCTCTTTATTTCATTACTTTATCTCTGCATCGATGAACATGAGTATTTTCCCGGCAGATTTTAAGGGATTTTTAGTTTTGTCAAACAAGTTGAGATCGTCTTAGTGAACACTTTTTGTGACCATAGCTCAGAAGATCGCAGTGACTGAAGTATATTAAGTAAATGTAAAATGAAGTCTAGTTTGTACATTTGTTTTGCTGCAGTAGTGGTATTATGTTTGGTTTTAGATGAATCAAAAAGGTCTTTAAAGTAATAAAATGTGCGTAACAATGTGCAGAAGTCAACACACCTGGCCAAGAAATAGTCCAGCACCATTTTACACAGTTTTAGTACAGAGAGTAGAGTTGAAGGTGGATTTTGTTTCTTTAGGGCGGCACAAGGCTAGCTGTTTTCCCTGTTTTTATGCTAAGCTAACCACCTTCTGATAGTTAACCATACAGTTGGGAGAGAGGTATCAATCATCCAACTCTCCTCTCCTTTTAAAAAATAATTACTTTTAACTGTGGTAAGGAAATGTGTTTTTGAGATCTTAATGAGCTCCAGTGTTGTTTCTAAATAAACAAAAAAGTCTCAGTTTCAAATCTTTCCACACAATAAATGCTTTATTACTCTGTGACAAGACACATCACGCTGCCATCACATAAAGGTAATGTTGCGTACAAGTTTCAGACATCCTCCACTTCACTGCCAAACTACAGCAACAGCAGGACCCTACTCACAAATACCACTAAGAAGATGTCACATATAAAGCCCGGGGTGGATACAGAGGCGACACCAACACACACACTCATACACACAATTAGCAGGTGACGGGACACACTAACACACGGCCTGCTCGGCTCACATTTTCCTTCAGGGTTTCATCTCGAAGCATTTTACAATCAAGATGTTTGACGGACGTGTGAACAGGCTGACGGCGTGTGATCCTCCTCGCATATATTCTCTCATTATGAGCAGCTTCGGGGGGGATTACATTAAATTACGGGGCTCAAAGTGCTGTAGAAAATAATAAAAATCACAAAAGCTTTAGATGCATCGCCCACCTCAGCCTCCCTGTGTTTAAACAACACAAACGCTGGGCAGCTTTAAAACAATTAAGATAAAGCTACATTTTCAGGACTACAACTTTAATACGTATACAGTACATGATGAGGAGTGCTTGGATATATATATTTATTTATTTAAGTCTATAATTACTTTGATTGGGGATCTAGAAAATACAATTTCAGCACTGCTAGCTCTCTGCTATGTAGCGAGCTTTAATCCAAACATCTGACCCTTAAATTTAATCTGTCGCTCTCTAAAACATGGACGATCCCTTCTTTAATAGACCCTCACTATCTTTTAAAATCTACCATAATTTATCTGCAGTCAATCGGCGGTCGATCAGTCATTGTGTGAGTAGCTGTCACTGTTTTGTGAAGCTGTCGGGAGTGAAGCTCTCCTCCGGCAGCGGTGCGGCGGCTCAGATAGTCGCCGAGGTGTTGCTCTCTCTGGGTCGGATCCGGGTCACGTGCTCCAGCTGGCCGGCGTCGGACACGTCGTAGCTCGTCTTGTACTTGGCGAGGATTTTCATGAGTGGACGGAGCTTCAGCCACCACTGCTCCTTAGGGATCCTGTGGCTGAGGAGACAAAAGACAAGTTTTTATAAAGAACTGCTGTCACCGGAGAGTGGAAAAATATGTTTAAAGTTTATTTTTTTGGTTTGTTTTTTTGAAAAGAAAAGAAAAATTCTCCTGTTTTTTTCTTTTTCACAAGAAAATAAAGTTACTTCTTCCGCCTGAATTTTAAACTTGTTTCAAACATGGAAAAATATATCAGATAAAGGCTTTTTTGTTTGTTTTTTTAAGAAAAAAAAAATTGTTTCTCCTGCCCAAACTTTTTTTTTTTCATGTGTGGAACCAAGTTGGGAAAAAAAGGAAATCCGAATAGTTTTTTGGTTTTTTTTAAAGAAAAATGTTTTCTTTTGTTTCCACTTGGTTTCACACATAAAACCAGACACTCCTCATGATTTTTTCTTTTATACTCTTCCACACAAGGAAAAAAACTGAGAAAGAAATCAGGTGATTCTCCGGCGAGACTTTTTTTCCCATGTGCTTTTCCACACGTGGAGAAAAAAGAAAGGGAAAATTATCACGATTTTTTCTTTGTTGCTCTGTTTCACACAAGGAAAAAAGAAGAACTTCTTTAATTTTCAATTTTAAACTTGTTTCACAAATGGAAAAAAAATTCAGAATAATTTTTTTTTTTTTAACCGTGTTGGTAAAAAAATACATCAGAATTAGTTTTTTTTTCTTTTTAATTTAAGAAAAAAAAAATAATTCTCCTGCCCAAACTTTTTTTTTGGTTGGTTTATTTGGTTTCACACATGTAACTCTTCTTCCACACAAGGGAAAAAATAACAAATTCTTCTGAAATCATCATCTTCCTACTGAGAATTTTGTTTTTTCATGTGTGAAACAGTGAAAAAAATTCAGGAGAACACATTTTTTCCACTCGGGTTTTACACATGAAAAAAAAAAATTAAGGAGAAAAAAAAAAGATTTCCCTTAATTTTTGTTTTGCAACGATGGAAATAAAAATTGAGAAACTAAGAAAGATTATCCTGGCAAAACTCTTATCCACCAGTTCTCAAGTCAAACACAGGAGAGAAAACAACAACACTGCCAAAAAGATTAAAAACTGAAAATGTTTCTTACACAAAGTCAGTCTCGTCCCGGAGCTGCGACACAGGCTGAAACACCAGAGCTCTGCGACGCATCCCCAACAGACATGCGGTGTCCTCCGAGTTAGCAAACACTCGTCCTGCAGGGAAGACAAGCATCAGCCTTTACAACCAGAGCACATCGTTCAGGTGTGTGCAAACACATACTGCACCCAGTCATGCACTGACGCTGATATTTACACAGCCCTGATTAAACTCAAACAAACAAGCAACCAAAAGCAAACACAACATCTGATTAAATCGTGATGCGTTTTACCTCCTTTGTAAGAGTCCTTGAGCGTCCGTGTGATCCACTGCATGGCTTTAGCTGAAATTTTGGTGCTAAAGTTTCTGTCAAATGGTGACGGAGCTCCCCCCTGTGACAAGGAAAGAAAATATGGCTCTGTTCAAAATAAACCTGGGAACATTTAAAGGGGTGTTTGTATAATCTATTTAAGATTATCCAAGTTATATTTCATGCATTGAGCTGTGCGTCATTGTCACTGGTTACAGTTTGTTTCATTCATTACAGCTTCAGCTACAGAAAAGATTCTGGCCTCTAAAAAGGGTGTAAATAATGTCTTTTCAAATCAGTGTGGTATGTCGAGGCTTCAACGGCCATCTGATGTGCTCTGTCGGTTGTTTTTTATTATTTTAAAACAAGATACCAACTACTTCAGTTCAGGAGAAGATCATTTTGGGGGAGCTGTGTGTGTGTGTGTGTGTCTGACCTGCTGCATATGGCCGAGGATGTTCTTCCTGCAGTCGAACACTCCTTTTCCCTCCTCGGTGTACAGCTGGTAGATGAAGTCAGTGGTGAAGTTCTCATTGCAGTTCTCATTTCTAGAGCACACACATTTTAAAAAGGGCGACAGGTCAGTTAAAGGGTTCGTTCACTGAAATAAGAAATATTATTCAGACATAACCTGCGATCGGATCTACTTTTTTAATCCAAGAAATAACCTGGACAAATAAAACTAAAACTATCTGCACAACGAGATACTACAAGTACCCTCAAGCTCCATTCTCTGTTCCTCATTGCTCAAGTGCCCTTGAGCCAGAGCACCAGCGTGCCGTCTACTGCAACCTGCAGAGCCGCTTGCGATGCACCACCGTGCTCGTCTTGTAATAGTGAAATTATGCAGGTGCAAACCTCAGCACACAATGTCACCTACACACCGTCCAAAATACTACACTCGTCCTACTTCCACAGACCTTCGTCCTGCTGGGAGCAATTTAAACAGTGTGATGGTGCAGCGGACTAAAATAGCCACAACAGATGACATGAGGTACAACGTGTGTGTGAGGTCGATCAGCTGTCACAGATATGAGTAAAAAGATAATAAAGAATATTAATGTAAATGATTCGTCATAAAATAACGTTTTTTTCTCCTTTCGTTGTGCTCTCTCCCTCAGTCACACAAACACACACACACACACTTACTCACTCATGCAAAACCCCACAGGCTAAACAGTGTGTGTGTCAAGGTAACGCCATGGAAACAGCTGTGGCTCGGAAATGTACCTTTAAAAAAAAAAAAAGAGGACAAATCGTCTGGTATTTGAGTAATTGAGCCTCACCTGAGCACCAAGCCTCTCTGGATGGTCGTCTTCATCTTCTGCGTCAGATGCTCCACGTTGGCCTGAAAACACAGAGCGAAGCCTCACATCAAACCGGAGCGATGGCGGCCTGCGACCTGCACGAGCAGCCGATCCAGCCACAAATCACACGCCTCTGTCTCAACACTCCCCAGGAATAGAGAGGTGCAGGGTGGTGTTTGAACCACCAGGGGGCGCCATATTTAGTATTTCTACCCTTCTGGTGAAGCCAAGAGTGGTTTGAATGCAACACTCCTGTTTATAGTACTAGTAGAGTAGAGCTTTTCATTTCACTTATCATCATTTCTGCAATTTTCAAATTATCAGGATATAAAAACTCAGAAGGAGAATAATTATTTTACCAACAACATAATTAAATCAAATCAGTATAAATGTTTAAAGAATTCAATAGAGTTAAAGTGTTTGTGTTTTGCTCATCTCAGGCGACATGTACACAGGTGTTTCATCCGTGAGAAGCATTTTCTTTGCTTTTTGGCCTTTTGTACAGAAGTAAACAGTGTTTAGGTCATTTTTTTTTTGTTTGTGGGGGAAAAAAAGAGTTTTGCCAGGATAAAGTTTCTTAAACTTTTTTTTCTATCTGTGAAAAGTCTGTAGAGAAAACAAAAAAATCAGGAGAATTTTTTCTGAGACAATGTGTAAAAATTATTTCAGGAGGATTTTTTTTTTCTTCCACGTGCAAATTCAAGGAAAAAAAAAATCATGTGATTGAAAAAAAAATCAGAAAATTTTGTCAGGAGACATTTTTTTTTGGTAAGGCTCATTAAAAAAATATTTTTTGTCTTGATTTTTTTTCCCACTTGGTTTCACACATGAATAAAAGAAAAATAAATTCTCCCAAAAATGTTTTTCACACCGTTTTAAAGATGAAAAAAATATTTTTTTCTCCTCCATTTTATTTTTTTGGGGAAAACATTTTTTTATTTGTCCCTCTGGGCTTCTGTAGTTTTCAGTGATTACAGAAACAGTGATTTTTGGAAATAATGACGCAGCCAAAATGTTCACTCTTATTGCGTATGTAGCATTATTAGGAAATGTGGAGAATATGCTATGGTATTTGAGTTTGTACATTGACAGAGTGGATATTATATTCTTTATCTTAACAACAATGATGGAAAATAGAGACAAAAATGACCGCTGACAATATTTAATAAAAATATCAAAAATGTCAGGAGGATTCTGTGACAAGCAGTTCACAGAGATCTTTTTTTTTTTAAAGTTACCTGTGTACAGGTGGATGAGGCCTTGATTTGACGCAGTAACAACATAAACACGGCGCCCGCCTTGACGTCTCTAATCGTGCTGACCTGATCTGTGTTGATGGGATCTGTCTTTCATGGAATGAGTGATGCTGCTCAGAGGTTATTAATACATTGCATCATACGCAGAGCCATAATCTGGGTCACCTGCACACTCCTGAAACCTCCAGGCAGAGGCACTGATGAAACATGCTGCAATGCTCACGTGTGATCTGTGCTGCTGCATCACAGCCGGAGCCAAATGTTGCGTTATTAAACAGCTTTACTAAATATGTTAAAGTTTCACAATGTGATTTTGCTGTCGGCAGACTGTGTCTCTGACCTGCAGGTCCCGGATGTCAAACGGCTCCTCGTAGATGTAGACCGTGTCGGCGCCCGCGGCCAGACCGCCAACAGTGGCCAGGTAGCCGCAGTAGCCCCCCATGGTCTCGATGATGAAGACCCTCCGCTTGGTGCCACTGGCTGACTGCTTGATGCGATCACACGTCTGCATCACACACAGATTAAACAGTTATTACCAAGCAACATGGTGGGTTTGTGCAAGACATGCAACAGCAACAGGAAATCATTAAAGTAGAGCTGGAGTGATCATGTTAGGTCATCAATTATTCAATGAACAGATATTAGATGGAGAATTAATCAGATCACATCCAATGCACATCTGCTGGCTTCAATTTCTCAAATTTTCTCAACTTGATGGGAATTCAGGATTATCTTTATAGACTAAAAAAATAAAATCAAAACAGTTATGAAAAAAAAAAAACTGATGAGAATGATCAGCAGCAGCTCTTCTTTAGCAGATAAACTCAAATAGACAAAACAGTCAGTAAACATGCAGTCACAGTTACCTTTCAGAGTCGACGCTACAAGAGGAGTGAGATCAAATATTCTGACGCACAGGTTAACTCCTCGTTGATTATAGAGCATCAACATATTGACACGTCAGCTGGTGTTTTATAGAGGAATTAATTAACTTTCAGTTCAAATAACATCAAACAGAATTTGCTGATCTTCTTCACATTATCAGTCATCACTATTAAACAGGTGACACTGTAGAATAACTCCAGTCGTTACAACATTCGTCTCTTTTCTGAGCCCTTACCTCCACGATGGCGTTGATGGACGTGTCAGCGCCGATACTGAGGTCAGTGCCGGGCACATTGTTACTAATGGTGGCAGGCAGCATGCACACTGGGATGCAAAACTCCTCGTAGTCGGCCCGGGCCTCGTACAGCTGCAGCAGGGACTCAAAGGCCTGATGGTGGTGGCCGTAATATATTGTTAGACCACTGGGGGGCACACTGCATATCTGAGACCAGGTCATTGTGTCCTCATGTAGAAACTACAGTGTTGTTGTTTTTTACAAGCTGCTTCATGGTGCACAGTGGCTCTCCTGGCTTGTGTCCTTCATTACCTCGGCAACTGACATATATTAATTGTTTACAGTATGTACGATGCATTAATGTAACAAACAGTACACTATTTTTGCTTTCTTTTTTCTAAATATGGTTCTTTGCAGAGGTAATGCATCTATTTGTGGCTAGGTAACGTTATTAACTGGAACATAACAATGGTAAAACAAAGAAAACTTTGGTTTTGTAACATTTATATGCCTAGGTTACATGTAAACCTACAACTAACAGATTTGGTTGCTTGGTATTCGTTCAAGTTTTTGAGAAAAGTTATAATTATTCCCTATGTATTCATAATAATAAGCCAAGAGCAAGAGGCCTACATAAAGTTTTTCTGCTACCGTCTGGCAAGAGATACAGAAATATCTGCTGCCGTACCACCAGAGACTCCTCAATTCATCCTCAGCTGAAAAGGTAGTTTTAATTCTCAGAATCTGACACAGGGACACGTAATGAGAATAATCATCTAACTGATGGTCTCATTTTCTTATAAAGGACACTGATGATTCGGTCAACTCAGTTCAGCCTGAGGATTAAAAAACTGTTTTCCAGCCATCAGCACTTCACCACCAAGGCTGAAGGACAAAAGTACAGGGAGTCCTCTAAATTAAACTGACACCATGGAGATGCAGCTCTGTATCGTGTGTGTGTGCTCCACAGTGTGTGAGCTACTGGTTGGCTCTCTCCAGGTGACAGAGTGGGCTTTGGCTTCCCATTGGCTGAGAGGAGATGGGATGGGGGGGGGGTGAGGGTTTCACCCTGGCTGACATGATACGGTGTTGACGCGACATGATAAAGACTGTGGCAGGACTCTCAGCTCCCAGCGATGTTTCCTTTTATGTTCAAGATACGAAGGGCTTGTTTTTATCTTTTTAAAATCAGGCATGCAGACTGGTTGAAGAACAAGACTGAAATGTGGACTGCGTTCTGTGATGCTAGACTCCGTGCTCGTGCACACAGCATGCTTACTTACTGTCCAAACACACTGACTCTGTGCCATTTGAGTGGGAGCAAGCAGAGCTTCCCTATTGCGTTGAACCAGATCGCCGTCCGGTCATCTGCTGTTTCCCAAACAAACACAGAGAGGGCTGCACGAAACACGCCACGGCCACGCGCCAAAAACATGCCACAACACGTCACTGCATGCCCAAACACTTACCTGGGACCTCCGCTGACCAGCTCGCCTCCAACAACAACAATCAGCAACAAGAATGTTCTGCTCGATGTGCCCTGATGCAGTACGTGTGGACGTTAGCGTGAGTTCAGTAAACTTAATTAACTAAACTCAGCTATAATTAATTGATGTTTAATAAAAATGTCTTGGGGCCATCATTGTTATTGTTGTGCCTGTGTCTTTGTTTTCATACTTCTACTGTATACTGTACCACTACCACCATTATGCTACGGTTTTGTTTATGTGAAAGCAGAAGGTCGAGACTGTAGATTCCGTTTACGTTCTTGAAATTCCTACCTGTAGGTTTGGTTGTCGAGTGTCAGGTTGCCTGTGTTTACACAGAAAATATTACAGCCCTCTGACACTTCACAGGTCCTCAAACTTTTTCTCTCGTGCATCCATTTTGAATTTTAGCAACTGTTAAGAAAACTGGTGAGACTTCGCTCAAACCAGCAGATTTTATTGTCATAAAATAATGTCTCTGTCACTACAAATCAATAAAGGAGTGAATTTCTAAATCAATATATCTGCAAAAATCTGCAACTATTTAACCAGTGGTTTTGAGCTACTAAGGATGACATTCTGACAAAACACTATTTAAAGTTGTTATCTGTATAGAAGCAATATCACGTGGCTCTTTGCTTCTAACTTGTCAACCTGTTGATTGTCATTGCGAGGATGCGAGCTGTTGATCAGCGAAGCCCCAAACTCTGACAGGCTGGGCAGAGTATGTGTGTTGTAAGACTACAAACACACACATACGCTCTCTGACCCAGCGACACTTACATCAGTAATGGCATTCAGAGCCGTGTCTGAGCCAATGCTGAGGTCTGAACCGGGTATATTGTTGGACACGGTGGCGGGGACCATAACCATGGGCACACAGAGCTCGCTATATTTGTCCCGCGCAGAAGAAAGTTCCAGTAATCCCAAGTAGCCCTGCAGCAGTGAGAGCCATTGGTTGTTGTTGAGGATGTACAGAACAAGGGGATGAGGTGTGGGAGAAACGTGAAGAGGCCTAACGCCAAGGTGTTTACAAGTGGACAGGAGGACAAAAACATGGTGGGAGAAGCTCTTTGGCTGCAGAATGTTTCATCTTCTTCACCAGCGAGTTGCCAATGAGCTAAAAAGCCAAAGCAAAGAGCCAAACCAAAGAGCTAAAAGTCTAAAGCGGAAGCTGTGTGGGAGATGGATCTAGGAGGACCAGAGACAGTAATGGCGGAGGGAACAGACGGCAGGTCTGGGAGGTTTTACTGGTAGGAGAAGCCAAGAGGAGAGAGCCAGACCAATCACGAGGGACAGTGAGACACACAGAGGAAGCTGTAGCTCCACACAGACAAAGACAGGGAGGGAGACAGTGTTCGTGTTCTGACCAAGCTGATAAAGTCAAAATCTGTAATTTGGGAAATGTACTTTTTTTGTTTCACTTATTTATTTTACTGTTCTCCTTTTTTTGTTTTATCTAGATTACTAAAATGTGTTTAAGTTAGCCATAGAGGTTACAGTTTTCATCAGGGTTCAGACCTGAGAGGTTCCTTATATCAGACATCACTTCACTGTTCTGCTGAATATTAAATTAATCTTTTGGTTGAGGTCATTTTATTTACTCTAGTTTTTATACACAAATCCTCCCATGGTTTGGCTTTGCAGCTTGGCCATAAAGCAATAACTATAAATGGACAGACAAGGAGAGAGCCTATAACATTTAAATGTGTCTTGGATGTATATTTTAAAAAATGGTTGGAAGTCAAGACATGTACTGCAACTTGAAATGCTGTGTAGGGTAATCAGTGGCAATGAAATGGACTCAACAATGTTAAACAACACAATACATACTGAAAGAGAGCACTTCACAATGAAAATCATTCAGGTTTATCTTTTAACAATTCTCAAGAATGCTCATTTCATTCAATTATCAGTAGCTTTTTTTTTAATATACGACAGAAACATCTTTAAAGTATGAAGAATTACTAAAACTGGCAAAAAACAAAGTAGAGCAAGTTTGTTTTTCTATGTTTTCCTTGTGATAAAAATATTACTAGATTAAAAAAATGCCGTTATACTGAAAAATGTGGTTAAGTTACATACCTCAAATCCTCCGATGACAAGCAGCGCGTTGATGTTATGGATCCTAATCTGCTCAGCGATCTTTTCCAGATGTTTGCCTGGAAGAGTTCTGGCATAGAGAAAGGAAACATTTCAATAATAACACGACGTTCACTCTTGTTAAGCTGATGTTTTTATTGAGAGTGACGATGAGAAGCCGCAGAATTATATTCCTTTTAAAAATTGTAACCAGGTCACTAACAATATCTACTACGGAAGCCCTGAGGGGCAGGCGAGGAGGACGTCTTTTATTTTCTGGTGATCGATTTTCTATGTCTGATCTGAAAAGTTTTCCTTCCTGTGTTTATGACTTGAGGAAAAGAAGGAAAAATGTTTTGGCAGGTTAATCTTTCTAAGTTACTAAGTTTTTTCTTTTCCTGAGTGAAAAAAATGTTTTTGTTTATGTGTGAAACAGAGTGAAAAAAACATTTTCAGAAAAAAAAAAAAAATCTCCCAGGAGATTTTTTTCACAGTTTATGAGTAAAAAAAAAGATTGAGGACAAAATATTTTTTTTGAAAAAAAAAAAAAAAAAAAAAACACCTGATAAATGAACCTTAAAATAAATAAATATTCTTTTCCTCCATTTTTACTAATTTTAAATTTTTCTCCTGAAAAAAATAAATAAAAAAATCACTCCATTACACACACAAAGAAAAGAAAAAAAAAATCACCCATTTATTTAGTTTTCACAGATGGAAAAAAATTAAGGAACTTTTATTAGCTGTGATATTCTTTTTTCCACCAGCTCTCAAGTCATAAACACATTAAAAAATATAAACCAAAGGATCACTCGCCCATCAGAGCTTCTATAATCTACAACACAATCATTACAAATTAAACTTTTGTTTCCACTTCAACCCACCGTTTTGTCCCTAGCAGGGAACCTCCCTGGCCAGTCCAACCACCAACATCTCCCCATTTGATCTCCTTGATCTGATTTAAAAAACAAACAAACAAATAAAAAAATAAAGACGATGTTATTATTGACATTTTCATTAACTTTACTGTGAAAGAACAACTCTGATTACAAAAACGTTGGGACACTGTAAAATGTGAATAAAATCTTTTTATTCTTTTGTTGCCCCTGTCTCAACTTTTTTTAAATGTGTAATATATCAAAATCATATTAAGCATATATTTACACAAATCTATTAAAGTTGATGGAGCAAAACATTAAATATATTGTCTTTGTATTGTTTTCAATTGAGTAAATGTTTAAAAGAATGAGAAAATTATTGCCTTCTGTTGTATTTGTTTTGCACAGCGTCCAAACCTTTTTGGACTCATGGTCGTACTTAACTTCAGTATTTCGTTTTTGTTGATGTTTAGATGATAAAACACAGGTTCACAGACGTCACAGTCACAGAATCTACTGGATATATTTGATACAGAAAAGACAGCCGCTTGAAAATTGTTGAGTATCTGTTCTGTGGACTAACAGGGTCACTGATTTGGGGAGAAGAAAATGTTGCTGCAAAGTTTTTCAATGCGTTGAGAACGCAAGAAGAAATAAAGTGTTACTCAAATCGATTGTAATGTGTGTTACTGTGCCAGTGTAGCTACATTTAACCGGCAGCTCCAAAGTAATCAGTGTCCTACTTAGCTCGGGTTTTAGCTCGGGATCACAGCTTCACTTTTCAATCATTCTAATCCCTCTATAAGGGAACTCGCCTCTGGGCTTCATTGCTTTCAACAGGTCACTGCTGCTCTCTGCGTGGTAGAAAACGAGTGTGCGTGTTTGTAGAAAGCATTCATGTAACCAGAAGCAAATGAATAAGGCAAAGACTATGCGTGTGTGTGTATAGGCCTACATGGTAGAGCTGCTGTGGGAGTGGAGTAATTGGCTTACAGTAAGCAGCATTGTTTATCTGGACACCCTTAAGTCTTATCACTGTATGCAGCCCAGCAGACAGAGAGGAGTGTGACCACTACTTCCTGCTCCCTGCTATTGGTCAGTCACATCACTATGACCTCCAAGGAATGTAGCTCAACCCTATTGTTTACTCTGATTAATGAGTGCTGGTAGTTTCATGCAAGTTTATAGTCGCATGCACAGACTGAGAGCAGAGTTTACTCCTGGATCACTGAGGAATGCAGGAGCCAAAGTCACAGTGTTCAGATGTCAAATGCAATAAAGACATTTGTGATAGAGAGGCAGGGAGTGACGAAAGAACAGCCACAGACAAAAGGCAGACCAGTCACGTTTTAAGATACGTTAACTTGTCAGCGGTGTCGAGTTCAGGCGAGTAAGGTTCTGCACAGACATGAATAACGTGACAGCACGGAGCTACAGTGTGCACAGCATGACTGTAATATTTATTTAAGAATGAAGTATGAATTAACTTGTACAGGAGATTATTGCGCAAGATCTAACGAATACAGGCTTCATTACTGAATTGTATATGCAACTCTAATATATTAAGACTTTAAATTTTAAATAATTTAAGAGTCGACAATTAATCAATTTATTGTTGCAGTGCTAATTTTTAAGTTTGAGCTTTGGACTGTCGGTCAGACAAAACAAGTAATTGAAAGATGCCATCTTTGGGCTGTAAGAAACCTTGATGAGCATTTTCTTCTATTTTCTTACATTTTATCTGCCACACATCTCATCGATCAGGTGATGCAGCCCACACAAATGTAAATAAATATGCACACTACATACGCATATGTATTAGTTTCAATCTCACCTGTCCCTTGTAGAATCCCTCGAAGCCGTCGCTGACAGCAAACATCTTGTGGCCTTCAGTGATTCCCACTCGGACCGCAGAACGCACTGCGGCGTTCATACCTGCTGCCGGGGCGCCGACGTTCAACACGGCCACGTTAAAGGAGCTCTGTGGGGGACAGAGAGCAGCAGTCACACACACACAGAGCCAAACCTGGCAGTTCTACACAGTATGGCCGTATGCTCCAACACCCCCAAGCTTTGTCACATTTAAAAGCATCTTCACACTTCGTGTGACTCTTACATTCAGGGTAAAATCACAGCATGTATGATGCTTGTTTTGAAGGAGATGGTATATCAGCAACTTTAGGAGGCAATGAAGACTTTCTGTAGCAGACATGACGGTGACTAATCAGACTCGCTTTTCTTTTTTACTTTTAACAACCGCAGCTTTATATTGCAATTTAAGAATAATTATTCTCATGCCTGATAGGACAGTTGGTCTCCACTGCCTGATTATACCATCCATGTCTCATTAACTGCTGAGGAGCCAGGCAAGACTTTGCCTCAGAGCAGCATAGCAGCAGGCAAAGATTACCTCGCATGCAAGAAGCCACATGCTGCTAAAAGACGCAGTGAAGCAGCAGCTGCTTTCTCATGACAACAGAAAGTATCAACACTCAAATGCAAATTTTCATGACTTTACAATATTTTCTTGCTTTTAAAACTTAGACTGTCCGTGCTACTTGTTGCCGAGTGTAAAATATTTGAAGCGCACAATCCAATATTGCTGAAACTTACAACTCCTAATATCAAAGTGCACACGGTCCATATTTCAGTTGAAGCCCATGAAGTTGTGTGTATTAGACCCACATTTGAATGCAAGCCTCATACACTCAGCTACAAAGGCCTCATTAGTATTTGGTGAGGTTTTCCTCCTGCAACTATAACAGGATAATTGAGCACATGGACTGTGTCAGAGTTTTCATTTCTGCAGCCACTGACCATTTTGAACAGCGAGAGCATGGAGCCTGTCCAGTCTGAGTTATGAGTAAACAAAGACCCCTTCAGACTCCACAGACTTGACATGTAACTGTAAGGAGGGCTACTTCAGGTTCATTTGAAGCAGATCAAAGCAGACGGCGTGATTGTCCTCGACAGCAGGACTGATGGGACGCCTTCACTGAAGCACTACAGCAACCCTTTGCAGGTCTAGACTTCTAAGCAGAGCCATGAAGAAATAAGCAATGACAGACAGAGCAACAGATAACGAGCACTGACACTGTCATTTTGTGGCACTGTGTTACAATAACAACATTTGTAGTGAGAAAAAAAATCATTAAATTACATATTAAGTGAAATAAATCATATCCTCTTTTTTAATTTGAAATTTTACCTCAGAAATCAAAGTGAGTAAGAACAAGTTCAAAAAGGTCTAAACTAGTTGGTGAAAAGCTCATCTGCTCTGTGAACTACGCCTGCAGAAGCTGACATAAAGCCTGTTCAGCTGCAGCCTCATTACTCATCACATACATTGAACCGCTCTTCATCACCCGCCTCCTCCTCTCCCTCAGGACAGAGACAGTGACAGAAAAACAAACTCTGTTAGTGTCACAAAAAGACTGCAGCACCCACAAGGCACCTAAACCAGGAAGTACCTTACGCTACCGTACAAGTCTCAGAGCCACTGGTGGAAAGATACATTAGAAGAATTAAAACCGCGATCATCTTACTGACGGATATAATCATTGTTTTGTTGTTTTATTTGGCTGTAATGGTACTTACATTTGGAAGTTCAGAATCTGCTTTCCGGTAGGAGAGGAGTCTGTAGGTGGTCAGATTGTTTTCAAAGCTCCTGCACATGAAAGATGTGGAAAACAAAGTTAGCTACAATGGATGTCAGCTCCGTTGCCGCTGTAGAGTCAATCAGAAATCAGTGGAAACACAGTTAAACCAGGGCACACTGCCAAACAGACAAAAGACCAAGTGCCGTCTGTAATCTGTGAAATCTTGATGAGCTGGTGGGGAAAGTGATGAAACAATTCAGTGCTGCAAGCTCTCAGCTTCCACCTACCTTATAATCTTGTCTGTAGACAGCTGGATCATGGATAAAATACACATTGAAATATTTAATCATGACAAAGTAGTTGAAGTTAAAGAGTACCTGCCACGCAGTCTCACTGCCTCTTCAAATTTCTTCTCATCCATGGCCTTCTGTACTTCTTGGGTCTGATAACAAAACATAAAAGATATTCTTCACCATTAATATCAAGCTGTGCCATGTGGTCACTCGTTTGGTTGTGCTGCTGTTTCTGTCCTGGCTCTAGCGTCCTAAAAAGTCTACTCTCCCGGCTGCCGTAGTCAACAGCGGTACCTGCTTCAATGGCTCCACAACCGTTTTGTTCTTCTCATCGTGACTTAAAAACTCCGCCATATGAAGTGCACACTTTTAAGTTAACTCAGCGTCTTCTTAGCTTTAGCAAGGATCCATGAAACTAGCCGATGTCGATATATTCATAGTAGAAACGGACTTCTTGTACGATATTAGCATGTTTATTATCTTGTGTTTAAGCTGACCTGACTTTGTAGGGTAGTTGGCATTAAAACTGGCAGCATTCACGGTGTTTACGTGCCGCTTTAGCTGTAGCTGAGTAGCTAGCTACAGCCTGCATTCATATTAGCATGTCGCTTTAGCATTGGCGTTGTCCGGTAAAATAAAACTAAACGGATCCGTCCAGTTAGATTTAAACTGACGGTTCTCCTGGTCGACCTTGCGTCTCTTCACGAAGACCATGTTGTTATCCGTTTATTGATTATCTGTGGCCAACTGGTGATCATTCGCTCTGACGACTGCTAGCCGGCTAGCTGGTTAGCCGAGCCGAGGACGTAAAGAACGCGCAGAGCGTACGTGCTCACGCGGGAATGGGGCAAGGGTCAGGCGTACGGCGGGGGAGGAGGGTCAAAATAGAGCCGAGACGCGCACACTTTAATTTCGCATTATGACAGATACAACTTTTTTAAGGTTTTAGGTGCAAATGTGATGCTTAAACTGTATTTTACATCCTGTTCCTGTTATTGTTTATGTAATGTTTCAGTGTCACAACAACATATTCAGTGTTGGGGGGGTTATTTATTCCCACTAGTGCTTCCTTTGGATGACATTACTCTTAATAAAACATATATTTGAACCAACTGAAGTGATTAATACTCCAACAACATTTCTGTTACACTCTGTACTCCACAGTGTGCATGTGGTCTCTGCATGACCTCTGTCACACACACTCTTACCATCTGAACACACTCCATAAGTGGTAGTCGAACAGCCTGGTTTCCAACAAGGGACACGACGCAGGCCGGGGTGTTGGCAGAGGCCTCCAGCAACGCCAGCACTGCCTCCACGCCCATACGACTGGCCTGCAAAGGTCATTTAAATGTCATTACTGAAAAGCGGAACGTCTGTTGTGTTAGTAAAAAATCATGTTAGGGTTTTTTTGAGGTTTGAAACTTTGGATGGACATTTTAAAGATACTGTGGCTTACCAGGATCCTGTCAAATGCGGAGGGGGTCCCACCTCTTTGCACGTGGCCCAAGATGGTGACCCTGGTGTCAAAACCAAGGCAGCGTACAACCAGCTGTGTATGGACGGAGTGCAAAATATAGAAAAGATGAACAATAATGTCCTGTAAAATCTACAATACATTATTATATCGTATCAAACGTTCAAGAGCTGTAACATTAATTTAAACAAAGAGTTGTTTTACTACAGTTTAAACACATAAAAACTCAGCTCAGCTCTTTAATATAGCATTAAAATATTCTTCATTGTTTGTAAGATAACATAACATCTTAAAATTAGGAAAATGCAGAAATAAAAGGGACTGTGCAAGTGTGAAACATTGGGAAAAAAACAACAACAGATGGAGAAATCATGCAAAACATCTCCTGTCATGTCAGCGAGTGCCAAATAATGAACATGCAGACGTGAAGTTGCAAAAGTAAAAATAAGGGTGCAGATGGTGGGAATGGAATAAAACATTTTGAAAAAAAGATATGCGGAACGAAGAAATATAAGAAAAAATATCTTAAAAAATAAGTTGCACGAAAGCATACGTAAAGTAAAAAATAACAATGACACAGGACATAAAACTGTGAAGTGAACCAACAGCCAGCCATGAAGGAAAAAAGTCCATGCTTCTGAAGGAGAGTTTGTGGGTCCGTGGCACGACCAGGCTTCTCCACCGTACTTACATCCTTGATATAATCAGGAGTTATTGCCTTGTTGTGGGAATCTATGGCACCCTCAGCTACAATAATAATGTTCAGCCTTTTCCTTTCGGCACGGTTCTGGAGGAGTATAGAAGCAGATGCATTTCAAAACATGACAGAAAACGTTTTGCATTGCCAAAAGCTGGATCCGGTGATGGAGGATCACCACAGATCAACTACTGATGAACCTTCATGTCTTTTAAAAGGTGAGGTGATTCATGAGAAAGGTGCTTCATTGTCGAGCCTCATTACCAAGTCGTTAAATACCAACGACCTTGGAATGAGAATCAGTAATCAACTATCTTTCTCTGGAGTCACTCACTCAACCTTGATGATCACCAGGACATCTGGTTGGTTGTGTTTCTTCAGGAGACACTTGCCACATGTGGAAGAAGTATCATATTTACAGCTAGCTCGGCAGATTGGTGCAGCTGAAACATTTGTGCACATTGGTGCATTATTTTCGATGAAACGTGCCCATGAAGAATTCACTTAAAATGTGTTTGCAACATTTAATCTCAGTTTAAGCAAACAGTCGGGTCTACAAGTACATTTGTTTGTATCCCTCATATCTGGCTCTGTGGCGCAATGGATAGCGCATTGGACTTCTAGTTAAACACTTAAGATGCAATTCAAAGGCTGTGGGTTCGAGTCCCACCAGCGTCGCTCTTTTGTCCAGAAACGTATCCTTGTTTTCCTGCATATTGACTTTTATTATAAACTCTCTTTTTCCTGCTGGTGGGAGCTTTAGTTACCTGCTTCAAATAATAAATGGCTCTTTAATGGGGTTGTTTTTTTAACAGTGTTTACTGGTAAGGTTGAGATGAACAATCAACTGATGTGATTCAAAGGTCGTGGGTTCAAATCCCACCAGAGTCACATTAGTACTCAATTAGCCACTTGACAAAAACAACGGTGCTTTAATCACCTTGTTTTTACAGTGTACACAAGTAAAGCAGAGGTGAAAAATCAGCTGATGTGGCTGTCCTAACTGGGTAAGTGGGTATTTTGTGAAAACACCAACAAGTGAGTTTGATGACTGGATCGAGACAGATCTCAGCCTCCCGCCAAAATGATCTGGCACCTACTTTTGATAAGACAGAAGGATTAGCTTGAAGCTACCTTTGGGCTTTTCAGTCGACCAAACTGCCGTTGTCTGACTCAATAGGCCCATCTGGCTCTGTGGCGCAACGGATAGCGCATTGGACTTCTAGTTGAGAAATTGAGATGTAATTCAAAGGTTGTGGGTTCGAGTCCCACCAGAGTCGCTCTCTTGTACTATACTGTTTATTTTCCTTAAACATTCTCCTTGAGCTGTCTTGTTGTGGCAATCTACAGCACCAAGAGCTACAATAATAATGTTCAGCCTTTTCTCATCAGCGCGGTTCTGGAGGGATGCAGAAGCAAAAACATTTGAAAGCATAACTTAAAACATTTTGCATTGCCGAAAGCTTTGTGTCTTTTAAAGACACCAGAAGCTGAGATTATTTTTGCAGAAAACAGAAACAGAAATCTTCCCTCAGAATGTGGCAAGTGTCTGGACGAGAAGAAAAAAGAAGAATCACAACACTGAGAAAATGCTGCTCTGTAACTGTCACTGACGTCTGTTTTGTCAGACATATTGATATCCACCAGTCGGTCCAGCTTCTGGTTTCCCCTCTGCGTCAGTCTGAAACTGAGCTCTACTCACATCCTTCACAAAATCAGAGGTAATGGGCTGTCCTTGTCTGTCAATGGCTCCTTCAGCAACTATGATAATGTTCAACCTGGAACCACGAGATCGGCTCTGGACGATAACAAACACACTCACCACATCAAATCTACTGGAAATGTGTCAGTCAGTAGCAGGTAAAGCAAAACCTGTATTGTCTAAGCTAACTGCTAATATCAATGTCAGAATGTATTGGGAAAAAAAAGAAGTGTGTGTGTGTGTGTGTGTGTGTGTGTGTGTGCAACCAGGAGCAGTTGTACAGGAGGATTAGCTTGCAGCTACCCTATAGGCTTTCAGTTTAAGCAAACAGGTGATCTCAACTACGATTGTTTGATTTCAGCTGTATAACTGGCTCTGTGGCGCAACGGATAGCGCATTGGACTTCTAGTTAAACACTTAAGATGCAATTCAGAATTCAAAGAAACGTATCTTTGTTTTCCTGCATATTGACTTTTATTATAAACTCTCTTTTTCCTGCTGGTGGGAGCTTTAATTACCTGCTTCAAATATTAAATGGCTCTTTAATGGGGTTGTTTTTTTAACAGTGTTTACTGGTAAGGTTGAGATGAACAATCAACTGATGTGATTCAAAGGTCGTGGGTTCGAATGCCACCAGAGTCACATTAGTACTCAATTAGAGTGACTTGACAAAAACAACAGTGCTTTAATCACCTTGTTGTTACAGTGTACACAAGTAAAGCAGAGGTGAAAAATCAGCTGATGTGGTTGGCGTAACTGGGTAAGTGGGTATTTTGTGAAAATACCAACAAGTGAGTTTGATGACTGGATCGAGACAGATCTCAGCCTCCCGCCAAAATGATCTGGTACCTACTTCTGATAGGACAGAAGGATTAGCTTGAAGCTACCTTTGGGCTTTTCAGTCGACCAAACTGCCGTTGTTTGATTCAATAGGCCCATCTGGCTCTGTGGCGCAATGGATAGCGCATTGGACTTCTAGTTAAGAACTTGAGATGTAATTCAAAGGTTGTGGGTTCGAGTCCCACCAGAGTCGCTTTTGTACAGAGAAAGACAATGAGTCACAAAAAAGGTGTACATGAGCGTCATAATCTTCTTTTTTAACAGATTCCTTTAGCTGCTGGCACGAAAAAAACAGCTTTTCCTGCCAACGTCATGTGTATTATCTCACACAAACAGGACCAGGTGTCAGAGTGAGGGGGATGCCCTGTATGGGCAGTTAAGAGTGTGTCGCCTTACTCAAGTGCTCGGGAGGTGAAGCCCTCCATCTTCTAGTTCATGGCGGTTCCGCGCAGGTCTTGAACCAACTCCCTACAAACTGAGCTACAACGGCTGCTACTAAGCTACTTCTGGTAGGCTAGGACAGAAGGATCTCAAAGCTATCCTGTGGGCTTTTAGTTAAAGCAGCTGAGTCTACAAGAATCTTTGTTTGAATATTTTTGTATAATCGGCTCTGTGGCGCAATGGATAGCGCAGTGGACTTCTAGTTGAACATTTGAGATGTCATTCAAAGGTTGTGGGTTCGAATCCCACCAGAGTCAGTTTTGTACTGAGAGAGGCTTTGAGATACTTGTCAGCATCTTTATCTTTATTATAAACAGGCTCCTTTAGCTGCTGCACATCGATTTCCTCCTTGAAATTGGATTTGTGGGACGTAGTAAGATGTTTGGCAGACAGGCTCCTTTAGAGATGTAATTCAAAGGTTGTGGGTTCGACTCCCACCAATTCCTACTTGGTATTTAAATTAATGGTGCCTTGTGATGAATAACCTATAACTTTGTAAGTGGACATTTTTAAAAAGCCACAAGTTTATGATGTCAAAGTGTATTACTACAGTGTGTATGTTTGTCTGACTGAGTGTGTGTGTGTGTGTGTGTGTGTGTGTGTGTGTGTGTGTGTGTGTGTGTGTGTGTGTGTGCGTGTTACCTCAGACAGTTTCTGACACATGCTGTCCTCCCAGCCATCCTCAGGAGGCATTTCTGGGATAAAAACCCAGTCTGCTCCGCATGCCAGGGCACTGACCAGAGCCAGATATCTGCACACACACATTTTAATAATTGTAACTGATTATCCACACTGCCTGAACACACACATGCACGCCTCCATTATCAATATTTCCACACTTGCAAAATACTGAAATGTTTTCACGAAGCCATGACTTGGTAAAGGCTGAAAATATGCTTTAAAAAAGAGTGTGAGGATTCAAGTTAAATTTGAATGAAGATGTTTACAATTAATTTGACTTGTTTGGTTATTGACACTGTGCAGTAGCATATTAAACTTGTATATACGTGTTCTTATGGTGTTTTAATCTCTCTCTGATGTACATACCCGCAGTGCCTGCCCATGACCTCCAGCACAAATGTCCTCTGGTGGCTGAGAAAGACAGTGAAAAGCACAGGGAACGTCAGAAACAAGAAAAAGCACTTATCAGTGAAACCCTGTGGTCTGATCTGTTGAAACAGGTCAGCACAGGACAGATAACTAAACCTTATCTAAATAGGACATGTCTTTAAGGTTTGGACAGACTCGTCTAACAAGCCAGCCTGCTGTAGGGGCTTAGCCTCCTTACGTCTTATCTTGCTATGTCTTCAGTTTTTATCTTCTTCATCTACTCGTCTCATCACCTTTAGGGATTTGTTCACCTCTGAGCGGTGGTCATGATGGCGTCCACCACCTCGATGATCCTGTGCAGCGCCGAGTCGGTACCGATGGTCATGTCGGTGCCGCAGAAGTCATTGTCGATGGAGCCGACCATGCCGACGATGTGGAGCACAGAGTTACTGCGGGCCGCTTCCTCATTGATCAGACCTGAGAAACAAGACGGGGCGGGAGGTAAGTTCTCTTTATATACCTGTAGAGTTACAGCGGTGTGGTGCATACATGAAAAGCCCTGCAGTGAGCAGTCACCTTGCTGGAGGAGCTCATCCAACAGGCCGCTCCACTCCTCTCTGAACAGGTTGGCTCCGGTCAAGCTGCCGTCTCCACCAATCACACACAGGTTGGTGATGCCGCGCTGCACCAGGTTGTGTGCGGCTTTCAAGCGGCCCTCGTGGGTCCGAAATTCTTTGCAGCGGGCGCTCCCGATGACTGTGCCACCCTGAAGGAAACATGAATTAAAATCTGAAATCACATTTATTCTCTTCTGCTGGCTTGATTCTGTTGAATTCTTGTGGTATTGAATCTTTTATTGAGGGTAACATGGTTTCACTGTTGCACTTTAGATAATGAATGTCTGACTACGACAAACAGTGAAAAGGTCTAATTCAATCAGACTCGTTTGGCTCAAAGCTAAAGGCTTTGCTGCTGAGTCACTACCAACGATCCTCACAGATGTCCACCAGCACAGCACATATTCTGCTGCGTTGGTCCGAGCACAAATACCGCTGCTGCTCTGTCAGAATGCATCTACACATAACATTTCATGGTGCTAAAATACAGAGCAGCAACTACAACATTAAGACGAGATCAAGCCTTTGAATGACAGGTGAATTCACAAGGTTCAGCGCGTAAAGAAGAGGAAATATGGATAGTTTAATCATCCTAATGCGACTTTGTTAAGACAGCGTGAACTTAAACAGCAGCAGAAAGCTCCGCTCACCACTTGCAACATGCTCGAGACACTTTCCCACGTCGCCTCTTTGATGTTGTCGCCACCGTCCACCATCCCCTGGTACCCCTGAGAGGAGAGACAAACATGAGCGATGTTCACTGGACCCTTCACGACAAAACCGAAATTCAAATTAGAATAACATCCAGCAAATCCTCATATTTGAGAAGCTTTAACCAACAAAGTTTCGGCTTGTTTTGGTATGAAGCAGTTGATCTAATTGGCATTCTCATCTTGGGCTTTGGGAAACACTGTTCAACATTTTTCACCATTTTATAGACCAAACAATTAATCCAGTCATCAAGAAAACAATCAACAGATTAATCAACAATGAAAATAATCATTAGTTGCAGCTCTTGCAGCCAGCCGGAGTCCAAACCAAAAATAAATGGTGGCACTCTGCTGTCATTACTCAGCCCAGTGGTTATTCGAGGCCGATTGGGATGGCAGTGCAGACAGTGAAGGATGAAGTCTGCCCCTGGTAATCCAATTATATCCACACTGAAACCAGATCGTCTATATCTGCCCCTGTCACTGCCATCACTGGCGTCACGCTGATTAGAAACTGTAAATACATCCTCAGACGTTCAATATCGGAGAACTCGAAGAAGTTCAGGAAGCAGGGATTTATTGTTGCTTCTCTTATCTCATATTAAATCACTGTGATTTATAATTCTGATGCAGGTTATCCTTAATTAGTACACACACAATAATAACCCTGTAAACCTGGTTGGAGACGGCACAAGTTGTTTTATATTTTGCATATGAGAAAAGTTTTTGTTTGAGTTATCTTTATCTGTAATAAATGCAATTTGAAATGTAGCTTGAAAGCCAGCGTTCATGACGGATGCATCAGAAGAATCTGTGTCGTACATTCAGCAGTGATATGAATGCAAATATTTGCCTTACTTCCGCTGGGTTATAAATAAAGATGGATGTGAGTTTAAATAGTTTAAGTAAGAAACAGGAAGTACAATTTCCCTCCGGGGACATGACATGGAGACTGACCAGGCAAGTATAGATGAAGGGGTTAAAGCGCTGCATTAATGTGATTTAAAGGAAATATTAGGAAGTGAGACGAGTGTCTGCAAGAGACAAAGCTTGCTTTAGTTGACAAATTTAGTTTCAGGTTTATAAATCCAGGTTTTGCAGGGCTCTGTCATCACTTTAAGGTAAAAGCAGGGCTTTGGCTCCTGCTTGCTCTCTCAAAGACAACCACAGCCAAAGTCGTCAGTACTAATCTATCTCACTGTCGACTGTGATAGGAGCTGCAGACTCCCCGGGGGCCACGTCTGGAGCCTGAGGCCTGAGTCATGTCTCACCTCGTGGATGAAGTAGACTTTTGCCCCCACGTAGATTCCCATTCGGACGACAGCCCGGACCGCCCCATTCATACCTGAGAGAGGAAACAGAAGAGTTGGTAGTTGGTGTGGAAATGGTCTTTCTCAAAAAGCATAGCATAGCCACGGGATGTAAATAAACTAAAAACAACAACAACAAAACTTTAGGCTTCATGGCGTGTGTCATCTCCAGCTCCTGCAGTTGATCTGGACAGACACAGAAATGAGCCGTGACATTATTTCACAGCATGTCTTGAACTCTACCGATAGATGCATCTAAGCTTTCTCGAGAACTTTAACCCTCCAGGACAAACTGTGAAGGCTTTAACCAGGACGAAGAAGACGCTGGAATGAAAAGCTTTTTTCTCAATCAACTCATCGACTAATTGACTAATTGCAGCTGTATCTGTCATTGGAAAAAAGATGTTTCAGCTTAACATTTTGCTATTTCAAGTAAAGATACACAAAGCTTCCTTCTTCCACTCTTTAGAGAATACTGACACACAGAGAGAGAAAACAAGGAACAAGGAGTGGCAGCAGCCGGACAGACCAGCAGACAGCAGGGGAGGTAAAGAGGTCAGTACAAAAAGAGACAGAGAAAGCGAGTGGCGGCGAGTTTGCCCTCGAGGATCTTGTGCCAAAACACAGAAGTGTCTGTCGGAGCACTTAGTGAAATTGGCTGACCCCCCCGACGGTATTTAATGGATTAAAAAAATATATCTATTTGATGCACAACTGGCTGAGAGATGGTCTGATATTTTGCTTCGGCGCTGCGACCTGCATGCAGGTTGAGAGCTGTGATGAAACTTTCATGAGCCTGACGGAGAGACTGGGTCTGGAAGCCAACAAATAAAAGATCACCGCAAAGAAAAATAGGCAACAAAGCAGAATTACAGCCACGATTTAAGATTATTTCCATCACAGGTCTTTAAAACCTTCAATTCGACCGTCCTTACTCTTCTTTTATACGAAAACAAAGATGATGACTGGAGGCATGTTATATATTTCTGGGCCCAGTCTGTGTGGCAGCAGCCGAGTCCTGAGCGCAGCAGGCACGTACGGCCCTCGCAGCCAAATCTCCTCCCACACTTCATGCTCTCAACAACACGTCCCATTCACGGGCCCTCGTCCGCAGAATTTGCATGTGATTTAACTACCGGATGACAATGTCGAGCTCGTACAGACAGCAGCGCTGCATATTGACTTTATGAACAAACATGTAAACACATTTCTTAGTTGTGGATAAATACAGAAAAAGTTATTATGTTTACTGGCAATCAACTAATCAATTAAGCAATTAATTGTTTCAGCTAATAAAACTGGATCGTGTCATAAAACCGGAGTTAAGATGTTATTTTGTTTCAGTTGTGTTTTAAATTACATTTTTAATCTTAGATTTTTTTGGACATGTTTCTGATAATATTTATATCCTAACCTGTGACCTCAAAGAATTAAATACCATTTTCTATAACCGCTGCTGCACTCGAGGATGTAGTTATAACATTTAAATGTGGGTTACATGCATAAACGCACCCCAGAGGGGGGTTCCCTCACAGAAAGGTACACAGCGTGCCAACCTGGATGTGCTCGCAGGGCCGTGCTGTACGCTAACGAGCGCTGACGGGATGAGGTAGTGTTGCTATGAGACCAGGGCGATGCTGATTGGTCAGAGGGGATCTGAACTCGTGAACTCGGTTTGAATTTGACAACATGTTTAATGAGATTAATAAAAACAGAATACAGCGAATTAATTCTGTGATATCACTGAATAATGTTTAATGGTCGCGAGCTACATGAATATATTTACACTCACAGTTCACATGACACGCTGTGAGAATTTCCCTCCAGCTGCCGCAGTGACTAAACATCTCCAGTCGTGTGTGTGCGCATGTTTTCTCCCCAGGATGGGAGGAAAATCTGGGCGAGGTTAAAGATCCCCTCCACACAAGAACTAAAGGCAGACGTAACCCTCTGATGTGTGTCCAACATGGTTCACCACATTAAAAACCTTAATAAGGCACTTTCCTCATTAAAAAATCCAGAATATATAAATAAGTAAAGTCCAGTCTCGGTGTTTGTTCACTGGAGGCTTCAAGTTTCCACGTCACACTCGTGTTTGCTGAATATTGGACTGACTTACAAACAACTGCACGAAGGTCGGCCTCTTAAAATCTGATTTTTAATGAGCACAGAGAAAAATTTAACTTTACACTCTGCACATACTGAACATCCAAACACTTTCCTGTAGCAACAAGAAGAAAAACACATTACTGACTGGAGGGGGACTTTAAGATCGTGTCAACAAGTTTGTTACAATTAAAGAAGGTTGCTTAAGTTTTTGAAAAGTAATTAACAAACCAGAATCGTCAGTTTTGTCTTTCTTGACTTCACAAGATATTTCAGCAGCTGTGGCAAACTGAGAGGACAGTTTGTGTCAAACTAACAGACTCTTATCTTGTGTTTTCCTTTGTTGGATGTTTTCAGAAATTTGATTTAATTTATTTTATGCTCATAACAGGGATGCATGATGTATATAAATGGTCTCCGATCCAGCAGTAACCGTAGCAACAGAGAAGAAGAAGACGAAGAAATATTAAATCATTCATATTTAATGGCAACGTGTGGGCCTTTCTTACCCTTATGTGTGCATAAACTACAGTATGAACCTCTGTTTGAAATACAAAAACGTGAAGTTATCTGTGATCTGATCAGTGTCAGCCAAGTGAAACAGATCTGTATTATATTAATTACCAGTATCGGCTGAAAAAAATCCCTATAATCCCTAGATGTAACCCGTGCATGTTCTTTTATATTAGTTTATTGATAAAAATGGGCCTCAGTAGAGCACATAACTTCGGCCAAGGCCTATCAAAAAACGCCTATACTTATCAAAGTTTTTGTGCAATCGTGCTGACAAACCAACAAACAAACACACAGACATGGGTGAAACCTTCCTGGAGTAGTTAACGACGACCGTTCCCAGTTTCATTCAGGCAAACACAGATGAGGTCAGAAACTTTATACTCATATTCTGATATTCGTATGAACTAATTTCACAAAGGCAAGAAAAAGCAAGCTGGCACAACATCCCTGCACTCTTGTTAACAGTCATCCCACGAGCTCCTGCACAGTCCTGAACCCGATCCGGCTGCCAGTTGTTTTGTTTTTTATGAATAAGAGGGAATCTGAACCAGTCTGCACACGTTTCACACCGTGCATCACTCGAACACTACAGCACCGCTCCAAGGTGACGCTTCGATCACGCTGCCAGCAAGAAAATACACCATTACACATTAATACCACAGAGGCTGACTCTTAATACCCGGCACGAGAGCAAACAGCTGTGATTCACTGCAGTCAGATATCACATCAGTAGCAGCCTATAGGCGCACAGTGTTATGTAACGGCCAACAATAGCTGTGGTTAACCTACAGCACTGTGTGAAGAGATAGCAGAGCACAAACCATAGAAGGACATATACTGTTGTCAGGGTAAAAATACATGTGCGGGTGATAATTTAGGGAATAATACATGAGGCAGAACATTTCTGGATATATTGCATGAATTTAATCATTATTATAATATAATAATAGTGATTTATATCACAGAAACCTGACTTTTAAGCACGAAACGTTGCTTTTATTTGCATTAATTCTCTTTTTCCGATCCATTCACCACCACATGAGACAGGACTGCATACTTGCTGCTCCTCACGTAGGCTGCACATCCCTCCTCAACAGGATGTGTGAAGCGTTTCAAACACACCGGAAGTCAAGAGACGAATCCTTCAAAATAAAAGCACTGTATCATAAACTAGAGCAGGTTGCATTTATTGTGAAAGGTTCACTCGGACGTGAGATGTTTGAGTCTGGCTGGCTTGACTCTGGTCCTCTCACGACTCATCCTCCGTGATGCAAGACACGTGTTTCTACACATCTACCGTGATACTGAAGCTTCTGGCTGGAAGTTCATCAATCACTGCTACTTCATTTAACTTTTTTATATATTTTATTATAACTTCAGCAACTTTTAATAGCTGCCATGTTCGCAGGAGAGCATGACAGGGCTTTAACGCAGTTATTAATACATGGGTACAACATTAGGGCGAACATAGACAGTCTGAAATGAGTAAATCTGATTATTTAGGTCATTGCATACTGTCTGGACTCCTAACGATATATTTGATGATTAAATTACATGTCCTGGCAGCACAGGGACGCAGATGCATGCACACACACGCAAACACACACATGCACCATCTGCATTAACACAGCACATATACATCAGAGGTCAGACAGAGCTGCAGGATGCATGGTGAAGGAAGAAACAGCAGGTCTCATCACGATCACTTGTTGATATTAGTGCTGCCTTATTGATCCAGAAGCACCTGTTCCACCCTGTGCTACTGATTAAAAGCAGGCCTGGATTATCAATAAGGCTTAATATGATACCAAACGGCCGTTTCTTGATTAATATTGTAGCATCCTTGTAGAAGTGTGCCAGGAGTGTGAACGGGAGCTGTTGCATAACCGCCATTCAGCTTCATTAAACATCCCATAAATAAATAAAATAACAATAAAGATAGAAGAAACACGAGAAAACAAATGAAGCTGCGCGGCTGCAATAAACGCAACTTTCCCTTCTGTAACGCACGGAGACGGTGCGTGTTTTAAACCGCACCTTCGCTCATTTGTTTCACAGCAGGAGAGCACAGTAACACATGAGTCCTTTATCGGACAGGCTCGCGGCTACGCATCCATTATCGGACAGGTCTTCGGCTAACGCGCTCCCGTCATTTCTCCACTTAAATAAAGGTGATCACCTGTGACACACCTGCACCACGAACATCCCTGTAAAAGCAGGATGTGCTACACATATTTTGCCAACAGCTACACTGGAGGGAAATGCGTGTTTGATATTTTAAACCAGCTAAGCTAGCTTAACGCTCCCGGTTTAACGTTACAGAATTAGCGTAACGGTTTCTAACATAACGGCAGAAGACGTGAGTCGGGAGCTCGGTTAGTTTTCCTGCCGTTATAAGAAGCACTTTTGCGGTCACAGCGGTGAAGAAAGGTGCGACTCCAAACGCAACTGTCCGATAACGGAACTCGCGTCACGCAACGTTACCTTGGGCATCTCCTCCGCTGGTCAGCACCGCGATGGATTTCCCCGCGCCGGACAGATTCTCGAAGAATTTCCGGGTGTCCTGCCGCTTCGGTGCCACCGCGCCAGCCATGCCTGTCCCTGCCCCCGGTCCCTGTCACCTGCCGAGAGAAGTGAAGCGAGTACGCCACGAGAAGCCTGCGGGGAAACCGAGTGACACTGTCGGTGTGTGAGGCTGAGGAGATGCCGGAGTAGGACTGCAGTGGTCACCGCCCTCAGGACGCACGTACACACCCCCCGACCGAAGATCCTACGGAGAGCGAGATGACTCACTCCGTGGCTTACAAGGACCGGGGGTTAGCGTTACTAGCTCTTACTTACGCACTGTAAAGTCAACAAGTCAGCAGAAAGGTACATAAATAAATATAATTGTGGTTCAAGCTTCTAGACCACAAAAGTCCAGTTTACTTACCTTTAAAAAATATCTATAAGTATAGAGCGATGTAATATAACGTTCTAGTATAGAGTAGTAGCTACAAGCTAACTGATTCAGTAATGGCAGTTGGCCTGTGCTGCGCTACCTAGCTTAAGTTTGCGAACAGTAGCCTACATGAATATTTGATGTTCACTAAATACGTTTTTAAAAAAGAGAAATAACACAATCATTTTATATAAAAATATGATTTGAATTCATAAACATAAGTCATCTGTTTAACTCACTACGCTTTACTGCGAGCTAATGCTGGCTAACGCAAACTTTAGCTAGGCTAGACTGCCTCATACCTGAATCAGTGAGCCTGTACTACTGTTACACTTCATTTTGATTATGTCACAATTTAATTAGCATTTCAATGATATGAATGAATGAAAAAATTAATAGCATACTTATCTCCCCAATTGTGCATTTTTTTCATTTTTTGTTTGTATGTTTTGGTTTTTCACATTAGCTAGCGTTAGCTGGAGGCTAAGGAAGCCAATGGTGATGTTAAGAACACATGACGTCACAGCTACCTTTTACCCAAAATGTTTCCTTTCAGTCAGTAATATCTTATAAATAAATCTTGTAATTGCAATGATTTGATTTGAGACAAAAGGTATATTTTCAATATATCTGTTATATTAAAGATAGGATGTTATGATTTAAGAACTAACATTCAAAGAAAACTACATTAACTACAAAACATTTTTGTAACAGAAAAAAAAATAATAATGAATGTCACAATTTCCCAAATAATAATTAAAATTTGAGTTCTTGCTACGAAAATTTTGATATGATTTTATCAAAGTTAATCAGTAGCCTATCATGTTTATTTTAACTTTTTTTTTTGCTCGCTTTTCTTTCCCAGTTTTGCGAAGTAGCGTCAGAGTGAGACGTCTTCACTTTTTCTACCCCTCTTTGCCACTCACGAGTCTTGACTTCTGGGCCTGAGCCTGAGCCTGAGAGCCAATGACCGAAGCGTTCTCCTGACTGACAGCTGAATCCACCAATGGGCGTCCAGCTCACGTACAATGGAAATATAGTCCAACCAATCAGCATCCAGAATATCATTTTTTCAGTCAGGAAATTAAACACTTCCAGTAACAATCCACAAGTTCCTCTGAAATACAAACAATAAGAAAGTGAGTGTTGTAACATGAACAGTTGACTTAATGCAGCACAGAGAGATTAGATTATTAGATTTATTATGTAACGGATGAAACAAAGAAATCAATAACCTACAGATACAAAAACCTCAGATACTTGCAGTCTTGCAGCATATCTGTGTATTTTTAAGTGTGTATTTCATATATTATATTCCAAAGTCATGATATTTGTATGCAGCAGTTATTACATGATTGTTTTAACGCTATAATAGACACAATTCATGACCTTTCACGAAGTTCATGACCTTCAGCAATCAGCTGCATGCTGCAAGCTTTATCTCGGTGACTCTATCTATCCAAGCACAGTACGGCATCTCGTGTGTGTCGCAGTGAATAGTTGTTATATTTCATAATGATGCAAGGTTTTTATTTGAGAGCGAGTTGGAACAGACAGTGGCATTGTTGTGTGATTAGATTGGAGGGGGCACGCAGAGGACATCAGGTCCTGGATCAGTTCCAAGTTCCTTTCTGCAGAGAAATAGTCTGTGTGTACGTTTGTGTCGTGTGAACGTGACATTGTTAATAAACCCTCTTGACTTAAAGACGTTTGGCTGCCTCTCACGTCCTCGCTTCCCTAAATGCAGGCTAACATTTGAAATAAGGAACTTCTTGAACGCCACATGAATCTGGGTGTGTCACTGCAGCAGTTTCATGTCCAGGCAGTGATTTCTTTCATATCAGTATATGAGGATAGATAACAGGGAAATATGTGTATTATTATTTTCAAAAAGATGCATTTTTTTATTTAACAGTACAACTTTGGCCTGTTAGATGTGGATGTAAGTTCTAACTTTGTCCTAAAACTTTGTAGGTTTATTATTAATGTGAGTTAAGCTCCAAAACTGCTGGATCGGACATGAATACAACAATGAGATACGATGCAGCCTAACTGCCTGGTGAATCTCTAAATCTTCATGTCCATGAGAAGCTTTGTTAAGAAACGTTTAGTCTCAAGGGACGAGCACAGTTAACTCTAATGACATTCAGTCATAGAAGCCTGGGAGAGGTCGCTGCATGTTTATAGCTTAGCATATTAACTACAAATACACATTATAATATATATGTTCGTATAATTTATAATTAAAATGTTATTTTTAGACTTTTGCTGCTGAAATTGTCTGTAGGATTAATGACATGACACTAAATTAATAGTAGTGTTGTAAAAAAGTCATGCTAAAATATTACTATGGTAACAGTGAGTGGCCCATTAGAGTAAAAGTTTTAAAGTATTATTTATTAAATATACTTAAGCATCAAAAGTAACTTTTTGACGATAAATCTTTTACAAGTGTATATCGGCCTTGTCGATTATCAGATTCAATATTCAGCATTTTTCAGATTGTCTTTGTTTTAAATGAATTTAAAGTCAGCGCAAAAAGTGTAAATACTCAAGTAATATAAAAGTATCTCAAAGTTATACTTAAGTACAGCGCTTGAGTAAATGTACTTAGTTACATCCCGTCACTGATGATCACAGTGTTCATATTAACTTCCTGGAAAATGTCGCCTCCTGCTGGTGTAAGGAGAGCGCTGCACACAGGCTGGGAACTCATCCACAGTGATGAACAATCATTACTTTATTGGAGCATAATGGTCGATCATTCATCCACTTATAGGCAGTCAGTGTCAGGCCCGCAGCACATTACTGCTCGTGTAAATAATGAATAAAGAACGAGAGGCGATGAAATAAAAAGACAAGAGGCAGTCCGGCTCAATAAAAATAATTTATTTACAGTGGCATGAATCATAAATTAACGAGCAGCATTGGCAAAAGCAACATTAGAGTCGACAGCTTGCATAAAGTGGTGTGAACGTCTGGACTTTTGCATAATAACACACTCACACTGGATAAACTGTACGTACTGGACTTTGTGTCACTGCTGAGATATTTAATATGAACATCAGGGCAGAAATCTGTTGAACCCGCCGACGGTGAGCTTTGAACTGCGACACTCGAAAAAGTATATTTTCTACTACATCGGAGAATCTGTGTCTCTGTGAGATACAGTTTAAAATAATAACTGTCGCTTAGCGCCGACTTTTTCTGTTCAGTATTAATGGAAAACCTTTTTTAATTTTCTGCCTGCATTGTTGTTTTTTGCAGAAGTGCAGACATGTAAAAAATTCTCTCAGCCCCAGACTGACGGAAAGTCAGGTGAAGTTTCGTAGTTTCGTTGAGATTCACAGCAAAACGGCGTTGCAGAATTCATCTAAATGCTGTAATTCAAGTCTACGGAGGCCCAAAGATCCAAAATTGATTTGAAAAGACTCAGAAAAGTTCATATTTTTTAAAGTTTTGAACAAGTCTCCATCTACTTCAGCTGTTTAGCAGAACGCTGTGACGCTGTTTTGCTGTGAAGCTCCAGAAATGTTTTGCGGACAACGAATCTTCACCTGACTTTCCATCAACGTGGAGGTGAGTAGATAATGACTACGTTTTATTTTTTTGGGTGAACTGTTCCTTTAAAGCCACTATGTGTAGGCGCCACCCTGTGGGAGAATCACAAAAGACACCCACCTGACCCAGAAACACAGACGGCACCATGAGATGTTTCACTTCTGCCACCAGACTAACTTAAGATTTTACCACATCACAAAAGTTCTACACATGGCGGCTTTAAATAGGAAAACATGAAAAGAAAAAAAAAAGCTTATTTTTAACAATATTGACAAAGATCTCAGTGAAATATTCCTTCACAGCGCAGTGATGCCACTCCAGTTGGTGAACAAAGAAAACAAATATTTGCCCGCTTCATTTTGACATTCCTTCTATTTAGTATTATATCTTTTTTCATGTACATTCAATCTGTGTAAGGTTTGTTTTTTTTAGTTTGGACTGTTTTAGCATTTTATTTTAGTCTTTCTACGGCTACAACGTTTAACATTTGAGAGCTTCTTCTGTTAGAGAAAAACACTATTGAAAAATGTTTCGGCATTTTGAACTTTCTAAGTATTAAACGTCAGAAATGGGTTTTTTTACTGTTAGCAGTAGTAAAGTCCTGCATTAGGACGAGGGGGTCGCTCCATTTCTTTCGTTATTAAGTCAGTAAGCGCTCAAACTCCATGTAGAGATCCACTGACGTTGCTCCAACAAAGATAAGCGAAGCTCGAGGATGACTTAATGCCCCTTTTAAAAACAAACACAATATTTGCATCTTGATTAAAAATGCTAACACAGTATTATTAATCTGTTAATTGATGAGCTGACACGCAGCTTGTTCAGTGTCACTTCATGGGAGAAAAATATAAAAACCCTGGTTGTCTAATTGTTAAAACTACAGTATGAAGACTCACTCAGCAGTATGTGACATATAATACACCTGTAAACCGTTACAGTTACACACCAGACAGAGAATCACAGATCTAAGGCATTATGCTTTGTCTTTTTAGCATCTTAAGGTACTTAACATGAATTACAGTATTTTGCCGTTGATAAAATATCCATCTATGAATTAAGAAAAACTCTTCAACATATACTGTATCAGTCAAAATCAAGAGAAAATAATTCATCTAGAAACATCGGGAGTCACTGTACACGAGCGTTCACGTCCCGCTCTTTGATTGCCTCGAATCTTTGCAGAGAGTTTGACATTCAGGACAGGTGCATGGCTTTACAGTTTCTCTTTACAATCTGTTTAATTCACCGTACCGAGAGCTGAAAGGACGCGAGGGGGAACAAGAAAAAGACTTTTCAGTGTTTCATTTTGCAGTCAGTTTGCATTTTCACATTCTTGTTTTTTTTTGTTTTTTTTTTAAAGCAAAGTACTCTTACAGTTTGTGCTTAACAGATTTCTGGACCATCTAAAGAAAAGAAAGATGGATTCAGTTACACAATTATAGGCTCATATGAGACAGCACCTGATGAATAGACGGAGCACCTTTCAAATTGATTTTTCGTAAAATGCTACAGTTTTTAGCCCGTATAACTTTGGGTTGTTTAAATCTCAGGGTCACCTGCTCTCCTGTAAGTTTAATTCAGCATTATTAATCTGTTTTTATACGGACCAGGTCAAACTTGACATTCTTCTGAGACTAGTTTGAATTTATAATCATCACATATTATTATGTCTGACCCGACACAACAAACGACACTTTTGAATCGTCCTTCAGCGCGACAGAGAGCTCGTAATGTGAGAGTGACTCCTGCAGGCCAGTACATCGCAACCATCAAGTGTCATTTCAAAATGAACCGCAGTAGCGTTGAGTTTAATTAGCTGATGTACACGTATTGTTTTTAGAGGCAAAGCTGCTTCAGAGGCAGAAATCGTTTCATTGGTCAAATCTCAGTGGGCGGAGAAAACAACCTTGACTGACTACAGACATTCTGCCACGTCCAGGTGTAACGCTGACCTTCTACTTTAGCATGTTAAGATTTGCTCAAGAACACGAAATAGAACAGCTGAGACTGACGGGAACGTCATTAGTTTTGCAGGTATTTGCTCATAAACCAAAGTTTTGGATAAAATCAAAATTACATCAAGTTTTTTAAGAGTGGAGTTGTGAATGTTTGTACCAGATTTCAGGCCAATTCTTCCAAAAGTTGTCAAGATATTTGACCCTGACACAAAATGGTGAACTGATCAACATCACCATTGCCGCTAAAATGCAAGAGCTACATGCTAGAGACAGAAATATCTTAGAGCGCGAAGCATTTTTCTACACACCAATGATCTTCGCGCTGGTGATACTAGCCAATAAAATACAGATTTTAAGCTAGGAGAGCCAGTTGCTCTACAACATTTTGTTTACGATCTTTGCCATTGCAGTAAGTCAGCTAACTGACTTGTAGTCTTGTGGGCGTTTAGCTCGACACGCTGAGGTTTAATTTAACCAATGAAATATTTTTGCTCTCTGAGAAATGTTTTGGACTAAAACTCCAAACTGCTGTTTTGCAATATCACTTAGAGGAAAAGGTTTCTTTTATTATAAATCTAAGTATGTACACGATCTATACACATTCACCTTCATTCAAAAAGTCATTAAATAGGGATACAGCTCCCCTGTAACTACAGCAGTTGAAATATATTAATTTTAAAATCGACATCAAAATGTACCATTTTGAGAGATTTCCTTAAAGAAAGATATCCTTGATTTTTTTTTGTGTGTCATACAAATAATCTCTAAAACTTCTTCAAAACTATAAATACCTGTAAAATATTTCTCATAAACCTTCTCGTTTGACATTTTTCAGTCAGGCTCTAAAACAGAACCGTAAAAAATAAAAACCCAGAGGTGCCGTTCACGCTCGTCGATCGCTCGCTTCCTCCAGTGTCAAACTGTGACGTCACACAGCACCGACACACCGCTTCAGAGACTTGAGAGGATTACGGTCAGGAATACATTCATCTGACCAGAGCACAGACTGTTAGCTAACACTGCATGTGTGGGTCCATGTACCGCAACCTGGGACTGATGCTAATACTGCTAAAACTACTGTAAATTCTCAGAAAGAGGCCAGGGCCTTTATTTACCTCCCTGTTTTCTGTTTTGCTCCTATTCGCCACATTAGTTCGCTGCTGTTTGCTTTTAATGTGTATTTTTTTTAATATCTAAAACCTTCCAATCAGTGAAGGGAGCCTTTCTTGAAAAGATACCTCCCTTTCTTGAATGACCTGTATTGTTAAACATCTTTTGTTTTTTAGAGCAGCCTTAACTTTGTGAGAATTTACAGAGTACACAGATAAATTGTTTAATAACTAAGGATCAAACCATAACCCACAGTAAATAGCTAAAATACAGGGTTTCCCCACAACACCCTGAGTCCGCAGTGAAACAGTCTCCTTCTTCATGACTTTTTGGATGCTCCTGTTCAGTGGTTCAGACGGCAGTCTCCCTGTGAATTCTGACTTTTTTGCATAAAATGTTAAATCAGTGTGTAGCGAGCCACACCGAAGTGAATGCAGTTCAGAAGGTTTTACATGTCCTCTCTCTCTTTAGTGCCTCTGAGCCGGCTGGTGTGACGAGTGAGCAGTGTTTCCATCGCGTGTTCTCCTGGATGGTTCACCAAGAGCTGAGCTGAGGAGGCGTCAGTGTTTTTTTTTTGCATTGGCTCCTGTGTTACCTTGTCTCAGCCACAGCCGGGGTCAGCAGAAATTCTGTTAAAATGACAGAAAATCAGAATCACATTACTAAAAGATGATGGTTGAACTGTCTGCCTTTTTTGAATTATGTTATTTTAAACTGTTTCAAGAGATTTTCTACACTCGTCCTAAAAGTGTTTCCATGTGCAGTAAAAAGAAACTTTTACTTGACACTTCTTGGTCGTCTCAGCTACCCGGGCCCTCACATATAGCAGCAATAGAGAAGCTACTCATGCTTTTAAATTAAAGATGCGATGCGACGTCCCTCGGAAGTCGCAGTTTGTCGTAAAAATAGTGAAATAATATTTATTTTTGTGAGAAAATGCTCAGTGATCTACGTATCGTATATATCTTCACTTACAGAATTGGCTTCACTCTCTTGCGTCAACATATCAATTTCCACCAGCTGCTCCAGGATCAGGCTGCTGTCTCTCACCTGTGATGATGAGAAATAACACAATGAGTATAAACTAAATGATAAAGTGAACATTATTGATGGCCTCCGATAACTTTGAGCATCGACACGAAACAGTGCATCGCTCACCTGCTCAGTATTCATGGAGCTCATCTGTCCCGACATCTGGCTCATGTTGCCACCGTTGCTTGCCATGACTCCCAGGTTCATGTTGTTGTTGCTGCTGTACATTCCTCCGTTGGGTTGTGTGGAGTATTGTGACTGGGACTGTTGTGGGTACACGCTGCAAAGAGGCAAACTGAGTCAATGATATTCACAAAAAGACTCAAATCATGTTCACGTGAGATCTGGTGATTTGTTCATCTGTTCTTACCTGTTGCTGGTGGAGATGTTGGCAGCTTGGGGCCATCCGTTGTGGTCGGTGCTCGCCTGGTAGCCCGGAGGTCCTCCCTGGTTCGGCCCCTGGGGTTGGGCCTGGCCCTGGTTCTGCTGCAGCATGGGGCTTTGACCCTGCCCCATCCTGGGGGACAGCAGCGGGCTCTGCGGGGTCGTGGCCCCACACGGAAAGCCTGATACTGGGTCCTGGTGTTGCTGCTGCTGGCTCATTCCTACAGTGGAGCAGATAAAAGGGTCGTAAGCTGCGTGGACAGGAATGATAAGCAGCGTGGGAGAACCAGACAATAATGTCTGAAACTAACTTGTAGCGTTTACTTGACAAAAATAGTCACCAAACAAAAGAAAGAGGAGGAAAGAGAAGATTTTTGTGCCCCCACAAGAGCTATTTTCCTAAAAAATGACTAAATGCTATCTCCTGATTGGTTGATGAGGTAGAATCATGAAAAAGTGTAAATCTGAGTGTAGAAAAATCTACATTGTTGATTTGCACACAAATTCAAATCTAACGAGGAAAATACCTTCATCATGCAACCTTCAACCACACCCAACAAATTTAAAAAAAGGATTTGAAATGACTCCAACAGTCCGAACACAGATGATTATGTTTGATTACCGCCACCACAACAGAAAAAACAACTACACGGCCCGTGAAGCACACACAGACTACTGTGATGCCGCTGCTGTTCTCTAATAATATACCTGAACTGCTGAACTGGAAGGCACTGTGCTGTGATGGCGGACTCATTACCCCGCTGTACTGCCCGCCTACATTTCCCATCATGCCCTGGCTAGCCAGATGATGGCTGGGGGAGTGAGGGGAGGAGAAGGGACTGGAGGAGCCGGGATGAGGAGGAGGAGGTGGAGGAGGAGAGGGCAGGCCGGTACCGTAGCTGGAGGCCGGGTAGGGGAACTGCTGCGGGTTGCCCTGCGGGAGCCGCGGGTTGGTGCCGCCCATGGGCATCGGTGTAGGAGCGGCGCCCCCGCTGGGCATGTTAGGCGGCATGTTGATGCCCTGGGTCCGCATCATCAGGGCACGTTGCTGGTGCACGTGCTGCTGCTGTTGGCGTTGGCGTATTTGGTTGTTGAGGTACTCGCGCTGACGTTGGGCCAGCATCTGGGCGTTGAGGGTTCCCTGTGGAAGGAAACACAGGGAGGTGACACATTAATGAAACGAAACAGGATGTTCACAGGCCGCAAACAGGACTATACATGGGTGTTTACTAATATATAGTTCAGTCTGTTTAAGGCACATCTTACACGTCAGGAACGCAAAACTAAGAACTAGAAGCGACTTTGGCAGTTACGTCATCTCACATTGCCTCTGTCAAAAACCTACACTTGAACACATCACAAAGACCACGGACAACTAGCTCAGAAGACTGCACTGGGATATACAAATTTCATTTTCACACCCCTCTCGCTGTTGTAGCCACTTCTAATGGAGAATATGTCTTAGTGTCACTAGTGTTTACAAGCGAGGTGGAGTAGGAGAGAGTGAGAATGACGCATAGACTGACCTGGTTTGGTACATTAGACCGTAGAGGTAGATTCATGTTGGACACTCCGCTCATCTGGTTCACCATCGGCTGACGGTTCTACGTGGGGGACAGACAGAGTGCTTCACTGATTCATTGAAAATTATAGGAGACAGCAACAAACCACACAGCCATAAACACACACATAGTTTTCAGTCTTTTAACTGCTCATCAACAGTCGCAAAAGTATAGAAATCTTGTGCGTCAGTGCTTCTCAAAGCCCAGGCTCTGCATATTCCACCCCTGAAGCACTAAGACTGTGGTTTAGTCTCGTCAGACTCCTGTGAGCTCAAATATTCAGATGATACTGAATAAATCCACTGCATGCATCACTGCCGTCTTACAGCATATTCCAAAGTGTTAAAACCTCCGCCTGAAACGACTCCTTCAAGTATCTGCAGATGGCAGATGGTTTATTTGGAGCTTTTCTTTCAAACTTTAACTTCGCTTTCTCCCCACTGGCGCCGAATGAAGTGCAAAAGTCGTGTCTCACATCTGAACAAGCTGCTAACTTGTCAGAGCTATTTTAGTTTAATATACACAAGCTGTTTTCCCTCAACTCTCCACCAGGTGGCAGTCTGGACTTAAAGATGTTGGAATGAAACCTGTAAAGATGGATGTTCAGAATAAGAAGGAAGCCCCCTTCAAAATTTAGAGACTAACACAAAATACATATAAGTATAAACACAAAATAAAAACAAAATGTCTTAAAACAAATAAAGTATTAGACCATAAAGCCGTACACAGGCCCTCGAAAGGGTCAAGTGTGTTAACAACGGTCACACGGGGTACATTCTGTGTGCGCAATTATCTTTATGAGAGTGTATTAATTTGTGTGTGTGTGTACATGTCATGTGTGTTCACTGTTAAGTGTCTCAGCAGCAGGGAACTGCTGATGAAGGCAGAAAGCTGAAACACATTTGTTCCTTTCTGGCTGCTGCTGTTTGGACTCGGTGAACCCTGTCGGCATCACGGCCTGCTCTGCTGCATCAAATATAATACAGGAAAAAAACGAGCAGAACGCAGACGGAGGCTGCGCCTGTTAAGACAACCGTGTCTCTTTCATGTTAATGAGGTTTGGCAGTTGACTACAGATGAAAGACGGATTTAAACGTGTGTCAACACTTCTAAGAATGTTTGTATTTACAGGGAGCAAGAGAAAGATGTGTATTGTTATTGTACTCGGGTATCGATAAGTAGAGCCCGACTGATATATCTGTCGGCTGATATTAAAGGACAATATCGGCCTCTCGCTGATATATCGGTATCTGCGTATATGTTGGTTGATATTCTGCATTAGAGATCGTAATGCAAAAGATGTATTTACATATCTTCGTCACATCACGTGTTTGATAATCACATTTTGAAGAGAGACGTTCTTCTGCCACACACTGGGGGTGTCCAAAGTGGAAAACATGCCCCATGCATAAATACTAAATACTACCAACACTAAATACAAAAAACAGGAAACAAAAAAAATAACATTTGCTTAAAAAGCAGCAGAAAATCTTGTTACTGCAATGAAATTGCCACAATCTGTTATTTTGCTCACTGAGCTCAAGTAAATTTATGCTTGAACAGTTGGAAGCAGCCTCGACAGTTCTGACAATCAAAAAGACCAAACTGTCAGTTTTTCCTTTTGTATCCATTTTGCCAGGAAGGATATGAGCTACAACTAATAATAGCCTCTGCCTGACCTGCCAGTAGTCGCTTTGTCAGAATAATGATATAAAGTATTTGGTTCCACCCACCAGCTGGGCCTGGAGTCGGTGCTGCAGCTGGAGCCTCATGTTGTTGGGCTGAGGTGGCACTCCGGGATTAGGCCCCCCTGGCCTCATCCCGACCGGTCTGGGCCCCACGCTCCCAGGCATCCTCATCATCGGGGGGTAACCAGCGGGCGTCATCCTCTGCGGCACCATGTGGCCGCTCATAGAGGGTCCGTGGAAGCCACCATCGGGAGGCATGCCGCCGTAACCTGGCTGGCCACCGTAGTGTTGACTGTACATGAGAGGCTTCATGCTGGCCGCTGGGTCCGAGGAGCCGAGGTACTGGTCCTGGTCTGACATAGGTGTCTGCAGGGTGGGAAGACAGGATGGGGGTGAGAGGAACCAATTAAATATTAGTTTAGTGTTGTTATTTCCACAACATTTCCACTTGTTTTCTCAGTTGTTTGCCTTTTTAAATTTTCAGTATTAGCTGCAGTCTTAGATCAAATTTGTATTTATAGATTGAGCCGTAGATGAATGACTGTTAAAAAGAAGCTTCGAACTGGTAAAAAAGTCAAACCAAATGCTTTCCAAGTGTCTTCTTATTGTTCTCCTGCCGGACGACTCTTGAGGTCAGTTCGAAGGGGCTCACCTGTCCAGCCAGCGTCGGGATTCCCAGCATCTTGTCGATCTCCTCCAGACCTTCGTAGTCCTTCAGCATGGAGCACAGCTGGCTCAGCAGGGCTCCTTCATCCGGCTGGCCCTGGGGCCCTGTCCCGCAGCAGTCCATCCCGTCCCCCTGGGGGACACCGTACGGCGGCCTGGAAAGTAACTCCATGTTATTTTTGCATCAGAGTCAAAGGGCCAAGATATCTGATCCTTAAAAGTGAAGCTCATGCCTAAGTTTTATTGGTTGACTCATATTTTGTGATGTAGGATGAAATGAAGGCCGCACCTGCTTTGGTTTCCATAGTGATCCATAGCCATCATTCTGTCTGGCCACGGTGCAGTCTGATTGGGTGGAACATGTTGCTGAGGGTACGGGGGCGTCGCCATCTCCATCTCTGAAGGGAAGAAAACAGCTCATGAAATATCAGAATCATTTCAGGTTGCGATGAGTTTGATGTCAGTGCGACTTCTCTTCTCACCGTTGCCCATCATCTGCATGTTGACCATGGCTCTGGATCCAGGCAGGCCTCTCGTCTGCATCGCAGTGTTCATGTTGGGGACCATGCGACCGGGTCCGACCCCCTGGCCCATCATCGGCCCCGCAGTGCCCCCCATGGGCCCCTGTGGACCCCAGACCTGCTGCATGGGGGCCCGCATCGACCCGTTATTCAGCATGCCTGGTTTGAGGAAAACAGAAATAATCAGACTTTGAGATAATTGGAGTCATTTTGTATCTTAAAACTTTATTTTTCTCAGACGAGACAAAGAGTTAAGAATATCTTAATCTGCATTTAATAAAGCTCAAAGTTGACAGAAACAAAATGATTTGTAAGGATATTTAAGTATTTAAAACTAATGTGCTGAACATCAAAAGTTACAAAGAAGAGTTTGAAGATATGACGTCAGCTTGTTTGTGTGAGTGTGTATTTGTTGCTACAAGCTGCACCACAATGACAACAGTATTTCTTTTCCAACCTGCATTGGCCATCACAGCCTGGTTGGTCATGCCTGCGTGGGTTCCCATCATGCTTTGCTGTTGTTGCTGCTGCAGTAAGGAGTAGGGGCTGTTGTTCCTGTGCTGAGGAGGAAATGGCCTGGCAGCGCTGGGGTTGGGGCCCATACCGCCGTCCAGAGACGCGCTCCGGACTGGAGGAGCACCTCGACCTGGTTGGCCCGGCCTGGCACTGTTAAAGCCTGCTGGGCGGAAAGATACGACTTTCTTTTATATATCCTGAGACAAAGATATGATGAAGGTATTCTCTCATAGAGATTATAAAGATTTGTTTAATTAAACATCTTAAAGATCCAAAGACTGGCAGACGTACTTGCAGGGCCGATGGGGGGGAAGGCTCTGTGCTGGTTGGGGGGGCTGCTGCTGTTGCTGCTGTCTGTCATCTGCAGGATGTTGCTGATGATGGTCTGTTTGTCCACAGATGAAGTGGGCGGCACAGAGGAAGATGCAGATGAAGCAGAGGCTGGTCTTCTGACAGGCGGCTGGCTCCCAAACAGCTGCTGCTGGCCGCCACTCTGCAGGTCCTCCAGCAGGTCCTCCAGCTCACTGGACTGAGATCAGCCACAGGAAAAGACAGGATTAGAAGAAAAGTAGTTTTGTTCCATAAATAACACAACTTAACATCACCTGGCATTAGCACCAGTGTGACACATTCCTATAACCAAAACATTTTAAAGACATTATTTTGGGACAGTTTTTCATTTCTGGGTCTCAACAAATACTTCTGCTGAAATTCAAAGGCTAAACATCTCCGTCTTCAGAGAAAGAAGTGACATTGGCTGCGTTTTCGACTCCTGACTAAGTGATGGTTAGAAATGCTTTTGATTTGATTTTTGAACATTTCTCTTAGTGTTTCCCCCGTTGGGTCTTTTCTCACGTAAATGTGTTAATCCAGGCATACCACTGAATGTGATTATGCATGTTCACGATCATGTTTTATTCCTGAAACATGATCTTGCTTCTGAAGACATTTTGTAGGAGGGATCACATGCAGGCTCTCTGAAATGCAGGAGATTCATCTGGTTTTGACAACAAAGAACCAGAGAAACTTTCAGCTCAGATTCTTCAAACAATTTGCTTCACACACACACACCAAAAAAAATCCATCCTAATATGAATATAATATAAAATATGCATTAAGAAAACAGTATTTTTCATCCGTTTTGTTGTTTAATTAATGAAGTAACTAAATGGTATCGTGGATAAGTAGCAAGACAACAATAACCAAAAGAAAAGAAAATGTCATGTATCGAGAGCAAGATATCAAAATCTGATAAAACCCCCTTCAGTATTACTGTGTAGTTTAACCTACAACACACACACACACACACACACACACACACACACACACACACACACACACACACACACACACAGAGCACTGACAGGAATGGTTTCCTCCGGCCGTTTGGCTGATGAATAGAAGAGGAGCTAAAAATAAACCGCCGGCACTAATGAGGTCATGTGTGATGTACAGTAAGACACACAGTCACAGCTCTGTTTAGCCACAGCGTACACACACACACAAACACACACAGTGAACATAGCATGGAGACGCATCAAGGGTAGTATGTCGTCAACCGAAGCACTTCTGTCGGTCACTATTTAACATCGAACTGTTCTCACATTGATCCTCAAATAATCAGTTTATACATAAAAATAATCAAATACGTAACTGTAACCTTGAATATTAGCGCAATTACTTTAGCTTTGACTGCTAAGCAGAGTGGTGCCACCTCAGCTGAGTCTTGCTTGTACTACCTGTCAGTGTAAACAGTTACAGTGGGTGCATACTAAACATCGCGATGACATGCAGGCTCAGGTATCACGTCTGATATAGTATCAGTTAGCTAACAGGTTGCCAGCTTTGATAGTAAACAAAACATTGGGGATTTTAGTGGATGACTAAAGTTTTCTAAATCTGCTGGAGTTTCTAACAGCTGCCAGTAGATGTTAGTAAGAAGCCAAATCTTCCTGGTTGTACCTTTCACTTTTAATTTACTCTTTCATACCAAAAATACAAAGACAACATTGTACAGACACAGGCCATTACTTTCAATGGAGATTGCTGCCGTCCTCTCCTAAGTAACCGCCACAGGGACGTGCACTGCCTTGTTTTTTCTGCCAGGTTTAGAGGTCAAAGATCAACTAAATTCCTCTTTGCACTGGAGAGAAGAATGGAGAAGTGTGTACCTCTCTTAGTAACGCATGTCAGAAAATAACAGAGAGGATGGAAGTGAAATGGCATGGAGAGGATGAAAAAGCAAGTTTCTGGCATCACCAAAACAAACTCAACAAAGCAGCACTTTAATCCGAAAACTTCAAACCAAACCATCCAGGACGGGAGCCGCTGAATGGCAACCTCCCGTCCGGCAGCGGCCTCCGCCACCCGGAGGCACAACTACTGTCAGACTTTTGAACCTCAGTTCCTGGAGCTAACTTCAACACCTGCAGTTTAAACAAGCCAGACATCACTCTGAAGTGGCTACACTTTGTTGTGTTTAAACTAAGCCAACACAGTAAAAGAGGGAGTGCTACACTGTAAAATATCGGCGCTGCTGAAACCATTAGTTTAACTGGGATTACCACTCGTAAACTCCTTTTAAACAAGAGACACAAGTACGACAAAGGTCTACTAAACGTACGTGCAACTCACACTGGACCCGTCTATTTTTGACCGAGACTCCAGCTTGCCGTACAGTTTCATCAATTTCACTGCTAAATCATGAATTAGGTTAAATTATTTTTATATGTCATTATCATCAAACTATGATTTCCATCCTTAGCAGAGACACGTTCACCAGAGCCGTGAATCGTCCGACCCATATTCAAATCAACGAGGGAGGAGGGCTGTGAGCCTGCGTCAGTGTCCGTCTGAATCAAATATGAGAAACGTGTTAATCAAGCACAGCTTTGAACTGCATTTCATATAACCTACATATACTGTACATTTCTGTGTGTTTTGACGCTTCATGTGTAAGGGGAGACTAATTTGAATTTCGAATGTGGTCATTGCTGTCCACTTTGTCATTGTCATGTTTGGTCTCCCCGTGAAAACAACACGTTCTCATTCCATGTTCAAATTAGCAACAATATATCTGCAACATCGGTTCCATGTTCAGTATAACAAGGAACCAAAACTACTTTGTGTGACAAATGACAACTTCCTTAAAACACTCACCACAACTATTGGCTTAGACGGGATCTGAAATAAAAACAACCCATCCATCCCTACGTCCTCCCTACATGGCTTATCTAGCTCTTTATACTACGTTTGTCCTTTGTTCTCGTCATTATTGCCCCCTGCTGGTACTTCACCTTCATACACGTGTGTACTTTTAAAACTTCGGCGATGCAAACCGATACAAGCTATCCTCTGTTGGATCAATACTTAAATCATGATCAAGATCAAGATTATCCAGCGAATTATTTTCTGCCAATCCACTGACAGGTTAATCATTACAACACTAAGCACGAGTATCACTGTCAACAACACTGACCTGATCCGGCATGTTGAAACCCGCTTCCTGTTTCTCTGTCTTAACATTGGACAGCTTCGGTCCATCGCCAGGTTCCATCTTGATGGCTTTATCCAGTATGCCATTATCATCCCTATCCAACAGATAGCGAAGCAGCGCGTTGTCCTTCTTTTTGGGGCTTCCTGGCTCCTGTTTCAGTTCGCCGAGGGCGGCCATGCTGTCCCCCGATGCCGACTCTGGACCGATGGCGTCTTTTCCAGTAGCCTCAGCCGTTAGCTTGGCCAGCTCCACAGGCGAGGTGCTGGTCTGCAGCAACCTGTGGAGAATTTTGTGTTTCTCCTTCAACGAGGTGGAGTGGTTGTTATGCCCAGCCCCACCCATACCCCCAATCCCACCATCCTTAGAGTCCTGGTCATCCCCGAGGGCTCGTGTTGGTGAGCAGGGATCAGAGGGTTCTAATTTGGTGGTGAGGAGCTGGAGCAGCTTAGTGTGCCCTTTTGTGTTCAGAAGGCGATTTTGGGCGTCGCCGAGCTCCCCTAAGCTTCCATCACCTCCAAAGCTGTCAGGGTCATCGTCTCTGCCCTCCTCCTGCTCACCCTCTTGGCTTTGTGATGACAACAAGTCGTGCTGCTCCTCAAAAGTTCCGAATAAGTCAGCCTCTAAGCTGGGATTGTTCTTGGCTGGCTGGCTACCAGCGCTGCTACTGTCAAGAGGGCTCTGAAGGCCAACTGGCTTTCTGTCAGGTGACTCTGGATGCTGGCCCTCAGTGAGTCCCTGTGAAATCCTGTGGCCCTGGGTGAGGGCCTGCAGTGCACTGAGGGAATTGAACCCTTGGCTATTTCCTGTGCTGCTGCACACAGATGCCGGCGAGTGGAGGCCGGCTGCAGGAGAGAAAGAACCTGGTGGATGTTGGGGGAGGTGAGGGCTACCGCAGCTACTGCTGCTAGCTGCCATGCTGGGGCTCTGGCGATGACGAGGAGACAACATGGCACTCTGGGCCCCTGAGGTGACGCTGGGGCTTCCGTGGGCTGAAGGGCTGCCCAGTTTGAGTGCGTGGCTGCTTCCCTGAGGCGTGGACGCCCGACCTGATGCTGCCCCAAAACCACGTCCAGGGGCACTTGAGACTGTGGTGGAGTGGTGTGTGTTGCTGGTGACACTGGCATCAGGGGAAGGGGAGGGACCACTCACACTGGTTGGCGTCATTGGCTTGGCCATGCCCTGGTCTGCGGTCATGCCACCCATGTTCTCCCTGAAGGAAAAGAACACAGACGCATGAATCAGACATTTTGAAAATGATGTTGTTAGTAAACAGCAGCGGTGGTCCGTTAATGTTCCCTGACGAGCAAGGAACCAATAAGGCACTTGAAATGTAGCTACTGCCATCTTATATCTGCGCTTGTACATTACTAAAATACAGTTTGGCTGAGACGTTAACACCCTCAGTGACTGAAATCAGACAACAACACTTTAGATAAGTAAACCAGACCTAAGTTGGCATCCATATAATATTTTGTTTGTGTACACTCCCAACCACTTTTACATAATTCTTGACTAGGTCTAATAATTCATTTAAGCCATTTAATTTCAAAATCTGGCACCGGCTCTTAAGCATGACATAGTATTAAAAGAATCATATTGTAACTGGTCTTTTTTTTTTGGTAAATGTCATTCAATAGCATTTTGGATTCAGTAACAATAAAGTATGGAGAGGTTAAACAACTCCCTTTCTTTCAGCTTCAGTTGTGTCATTACATGAGACAGAGAGCGGCTCTGGAACAGTGCACACAACTGAGAAAACAAAGTTGTAACGAGGTCTAAAGCCGTAACAGAGAGAGAGCTTTAAACATGGGTTGGCTTCAGCCCCACACCAAACACACAAAGCTCCGATTGTGCTGAATGCTGCAGCGATAATTTTGAATGTGAAACTTGTGGAAGTAAAAAGGCCAAGTTCTCGCCATTGATCTCCGAACGCTCCGGGTAACAGTCCTGGCATTGTTTTCTGACCGCTGTCCAATTGCTGACTCTGAATGGTCATACCAAAAGGCTGGATGCTGGTTGAGTCGCAGTCGCTCCCGGTGGTGGGAGGGAGGGACGGAGATACTGTAGACTGGACTGACTGGTAGTGCTTGTGTCAGTTTTGTCAATACATGTGGTGGCGGTTCTGAATAACAGGCTCTTTGTTCTTAAACCACATTACTGTGTCCCTCCAGTTTGTCTAAATCAAGGGGAAACTGCTAACACTGAGAGAAACATGTGATACACACACAGACTGACAAGGGGAAAGAAAAGGAGGGAAATCGCTGCAAATATTATCAATTATCTTTTAATATTATAGTTTTATCAAAACGAGTAACAAGTCAGTTTTATGGAAGGTTAGTTTAGGGAAAATCCGGGGAGCATTTAAATTAACTCCTCAAACCTTAAGGTTGTCATTGCATCTACTGATTTTGAGAGTGGTATGAAGCGTCTTCTGGATTGACTCCCTGCAGCTATAAGAGAGTCGCTTACTGTCGCTTTTTAGTTCTTGTAGCTCAAGATGATTTATGTGAAATCACTTTTCTGTTAAGCACTTTGAGCTGCATTTCTTACATGAAAGATACTACAAATAGTTTATTATAACTTATACTAAGCTAACCTATAAGTGTAACAAAAATAAATGAATATAGACATAATAAAAACTAATATTGGTTCATTTACTACATGTACACACTCTACATCAAGTTTGTTTAATAGCCACAAATGTTAAATAGGTTAAGAATAGTTTTCAGTCATGTGTCTTTCACTGGATTCAGCAGAACATAAACTTAAACCATGAAGCTAAACCTTAACTGAACTGATAATAAGAGATTCAGTTCATTTCTAGAGAGGAAAATATTGTCAGACTTCATGGACGTGATCAGAGTCACATACAAAAAGACTTCAGAGAAAGACTTCAGAGTCAGAGGAAGAGTGGGCGGTACCTTTGCAGGATGTGCAGGGACATGTAGAGCTGCGGTTCGTTGGTGGCTGGAGATCGAACCAGCTTGCTCTTGGTGTGAGCGGAGACGATGGTGCCGTCTGCCAGGGAGAATCTGTACAGAGGGCTGAGCGCATGGCCGTTCCTCAACACTGCACAGAGACATAAAATCACACTTATTACAAAACATATCCCTTCAACATCATCACAGGACTGTGAACGAGACAGAATATGATACAAACTCATTCCCCAAAAATAAATTAAGAAAGAAGCACAAAGACTCCAAAGAAGATGCAAAAATATCCAGTAAGTTTTGCTGATCAGTCACAGGCTGCAGTGAGCTGATCGTACTCACCATCTTGCATGTGTTTCTTGGCGAAGGAGATCTCCCCTTCATTCTGCAGGTGAAACCTCTGAATGCACCGCCGGACCAGGTCCTCCCAGCCCGGCTTCATGGACGCACGGAGCAGACTGGTGTCAAGGGACGTGATCTTACCTGGACGGGTAGAAAACTTTATGTTAATGGATTACTGTCATGTTTTAGATGTTTGTCTGTATATGAAGTGGGGTGAAGACTTCCAGCCTGTACGTCGGCAAGCAACATTAATCACACGACGCATTAACAGTAGAACGTCCTCTTTCTGTCCTACCTTGAAGGTCCTGTCGCGTGGTGAAGCTCTCGTACGAGGGCATCACAGGTCTCTCTTTGACGGGGACTCTTCTTGCCACACAGATGAGACACGACTGGAAATCTGCATGATTGGAAAAATCAAAATAACCCGTCACTAACTAGCACAACAGGATTTATCATGTACGTAAGAATAAAGGTGAGAGTGTGGCTGATGATTTTAGTTGTGAGTGGAGAGAGTGTGTGAGTGTCAGTGTGAGCTTGCTCTCCCTCTCTCGGGTGGTCTTGTGCAGGCTCGCCACCTGTTATAGCTTCAGAGTTTTCCTCATTAAAAACACAAGGCAATTAGGTCTGCCTTATTAATCATGCTGTCTGACTTTCTGTCTGTACCTTGATGAAGATGTATGCCTCAAACGGTATGGAGCATCTGCACGTAGCACTGAAAGCTGATGTGCACCTCTTCAAAAATGATACTATATGTTGAGGTTAAGGCGGCGACAGAGATACACATGAACTGTAAGAACTGTGATCGGTCAGCAGGGACTGAAGTTTCTTGATGAGAGTCAAGATGGCATTAGGTAAGAAAAAAAAAAATGGTTACGCTTTCTCCGTCTTTTCAGCAACATGTCTAGCAATCTCCTAAATCTTGAACTACACTTCATTCTCATCCTCATTTTTCAACCACAACTATACTGTCGCATCAAAATCAACTTCAGCATGAACAGCAACCACTGCGTTAACAACAATGTCAAGACCTCCTAATATGAGACTAAGCCTGCGTTTTAACATCAGCTCAACCTTAGTGTCAACCTTCAGCCTCTCCGTCTGTCCACCAGACATCCTCCTCCTGTCGGGGGAGAGATTGGCACAATATCTGGTTGTCAGACATCTAAAATTAGAGTGCCAGACAGATTCTTTTCCCTTGTGTGTATGTGTGTGTGATAAGATAAGATGGGAAGATGACAAAGTGCCATGCACTAATTAGTCTCTCTCGGTAAATGGGAGGACAAGAAGAGAGGAGTGGTGATGAAAGGAGGACAGTACACAGGAGACTGGGAAAGTTGGGATTGAAAAAGTGATAGGGAAAGGACAGAAAGTCACGACAGAGATTGAAAGATGGAGAAAAAAGAAAGTAGCAGCAAGAGAGAACATGTATGAAAGGAAGGACAAGGGAAACATGGGATAACAAAAGAGGGACCAACTCAAGAGAGGCAGAGCAAGAGAGTGCAAAAGGGAAGCAAGAAGACAGATAGAGAGAAAATCTAAAATTTAATCCAAGTGAAAGAGCAAGAGGGTAATGCACAGACAGAGAAAACGAGGAACAGAGATGGAAAAAAACCTGTTAGACAAAAAAGACAAAGTAGGACAATACCTTCTCCTTCTTCCTTGATAGACTTGGGTTCGGAGACAGCGAAACACTGCATGGTCTCGTACTTCTGCTGCGACGCGTCCTGCTGGTCAGACGCCGGCCTGGCTTCACCGTCGGCATGAGGGTTGATCAACATACGACAGTTGAAGGTGTGGCTGTTCCTGTTGGACGAATCACTGCTGCGATGATTGACTGGGAGATCAAGACAGGCAACAACACATGTTAGCATGTTGGCACCCAGAGTGCCAGCATAAACACTGCAGCGCCAAAACCACCCAGCTGATGACAGAAGATGAACCTAATGTGGTCTGGTGTTTCATCATGATAAGACAGAAGTGTTTATGAGGCTTTTGATTGAGGAGCCCATTATCAGACAATAAATGGGACAAGAATTAGGTTGGGAAAATAATAGAAAACACAACTTTATAACTTTATTCACTGATTTTGGTAAAACTGGATCACATATTAGGGAGAACATATTTTCTGTTTGTCTCACTGCCAGCGCTGCTCTGCCTCCACTCTTGATTTACAGATTTTCTGAAAGGACAGGAAGCTGTACTTGTTGCTAAAGTAACCGCTAACTTGCGTCATTGTTTTTCCCACATGTATTCCGGGAAGACTCACTTCCGTTCTGCCTCTGATTGGGTTAACTAACCCTCTAACCCTCTTAATCTAACCAAACTTACCAAAACACGAGCCAATCAGAGGCAGAGTACTGAGGTCTGGGGAAAAAATTAAGCATCAAGGCTTTCATCACATGGGAAATTAGCGTGGTTACATGTAAAGTAGGTTGTAAAAACGATAGAAGTATCCCCTTGTGCTGGCTCCATTTATCTACATTTATCTCGTGCACATGAATTAAACAAAACATGAGACTGAATTGCATCTCCTGCGCATGCAATAGTGAACGACCAAATGAAGGAAAGAGTGAACAACTGTTTCTTACCCAGACTCTTGGGCAGGAGGTTCTTGACGAACTCGGTGTGATCTCCAACGTGCAGCACGCTGTAGACGCTGGTGTTCATCAGCTCTTCCTGCTGGTAGCGCAAATACTGGCTGACGTTCTCCGAGACGAACACTATGTTGCCCTCCATGTTGACCACGAAAAAGAAGCCGTCCAGGGCCTGAGGGGTGAGGAAAAAGTGAGAGGGCAGAGGAGACAGAGGAAAGGGGAAGAAGGGAGGGAATAAGGAGAAGAAAGAGCAGGAAAGACAGAGATAAGAGCCGTGAGGAGAAAATGGAAATATAAAAAAGCAGGTGGGGTGTTGGGTAAGTTTGTAAGGAGGGAAAAGGAAGAGGAGAAAGTGGAGGGAGATTAGAGAAAGAAGCATTTAGCCAGAGGGAAAAGAAGGGATAGAAGAAAATTAAGACAGAAAAAGGTAAGAGGGATAAAGAGAGGAGATTGGATGTTAATTAAAGTTCATTTGAACTTTCCACCCAAAGCTGATTAGACTCAATTAACAGAAGTGAATGTGAAACTTGAGGTTTTACTCCTCCAGTTTGGGTTTGGCTGCCTGCTAAAAATACACTTTAAAATACCATTAGAGTTTAACTATTTGTTGCCATTTTGCATGACAAAAGTTGGCTCTTTATATTTTTTTATTGTTGTCTTCACAGCACACTATAGTGATTGACTCATATTTGTTTTAATAAGGCTGACACTGATACAGATAACTGGTAATCAGGGAGATCGATACAAAAATACTGTAACTGAATCGTAGTGTCAAAATTTAAAATGACATGGGATGAAATGTAATTAAGTACAAATTTACTCTAACTTTAAGTTATTTGTACTCCTCTTTATACTTATTTGATATTGTGCTTTCTACTCCACTACAGTTATTTGACAACTTAAGTTACTTTGCAGATCAAGATAATTAATACTTTGGTAATACTTGGCATCAGAGCTAAAGGAGCACAAATATAGCAAAAAATACACAGATTTCAGATATTTAGAAAAATGCAGATCATAATCAGTTACCAGTCTATTCCTAGTAAACTACACTGAACGGTGTCTTCTTGCATTTTGGTTCTGTGTGGACATAAAATGTGTCTGTTCCTTTTAAAATAAATCTCGGTGTGTGTTTGGTTGTGAAAAGTGACACAAATTAAAGCAGCTCCTTAATTATGTTAAAAATGTCAAAGCTGCAGTGTGCTGCAATAATTCAAGGTATAGCAGCGAGTCTACAGTGGCCTCTCTAGCACTCTTCCCTTTCTTTCATTCCTCCCTACTCAGCATTTTGCACCTACATGTACAGACAGTGATTTGTCCTTTTGTCACATGGCTACACAAGCCTCCTACTGTACGTCTGCCTGCTTATCATACCAGTGTTGGTGCAGAAAAGAACTGAATAGAACAAAACAGAATAGAAATGGTCTATAACAACATCTCAGTCAACGCTGTGGCTGCTGAAAGCTGTATAAAGCTGTGTGTGTGTCTGTGTGTGTGGTCAAGCTCCTCCCCTCCTGTTCTAATCTGGCTTTTCAGAAAAGGTATTTATACCTCATTGGGTCCCATGTTATACGTCACCACACACACACACAACCACACACACACTAGAGTAGGCTTGATGACGGCATTGTCGCTAGCCAGAGGACCTCTTATCTCTCTGCGTCACTGTAAAGTGCAACACCGTTTAAAGTCAGACAGACGCTCCACCAGCTCTAAATGAGTTACATACATTAAACCCTGCAGCCTCACTGAACTGAAGACATATTTCCTTTTCAAAGTACTTTTACAACAATTGCACTACTATAATGGGGGCATTTGGAGCAACACAAGAGCTCTTACATTAATTCTCACATTATAGAAAATACTGCTGCCCCATTTTGGATCGTAAAATGACTTAATTCAACCAGTTCTCCCTTTCAGAAAAACTTGTCTGAATAATCATTCTTCTGTGTTGAGACGCTATCGCTTTGACCTTTAGACTCTTTTCCTCAGAGCATAATAACACAGGAGGACCAAAGTTTAGCTCGACATACCTCCAGCATCATGGGCCCAAGGGCGTCTTTATCAATGACACCCTGTCCGGTGGAGGAGACGTCGGCCTTCTGCACCTCCTCAGCATCGGCCACTGGAGCTTTTTCTGTAAAACAAAACGAGAAACATGAAAAAGAGGGGGTTAAGACACTGGAGATGTCTCCAGTTTCAGTGTTTGCAAACTGTCTCTGGCCATTTTTAAAATGAATTTATTTTTATGAGGAGAAATAACATCAAACAACAAATAAAAAATAAATCCTGAACGGCCCAGTTCTCAGAATAAAATGTTGTTACAAACATTTGATGCCTCTGCAAACCACGTATACGTTCAAATTTGCAGGTATCGTACGTACAATGTCAACATTTCCACAATACATACACAATATTTTTGGCGAGACATCAGGACATTTTCCTGCCATGTTTGTGGCTACAGAACCAGGTAAGCCAAAGCATGATCTCTTCCTAACCCTAACCAAGTGGTTTCTGTGCCTTAACCTAACCATGAGCAGAGCGTTGTCAGAACATAAAAACATGAAAACTGCACCTAAAGAAATATAAAGTTGCAACATAGAGACATAAAGTTTCAACCCTGCGGTTTGCAGAAAGATACAGTGTCAACATGTATTCTGGCTATTGAGTTGTTCTGAAAGTAAGAAAAAAAAAGAGAGAGAAAAATCATCCATCACATTTCTGAGAACTGAAGAAAAAACGTTACAATGTATTTTAAAGGAATCTAGTGAATGCATGACTCACTAATGATGTGGGGAAATTTCATGTGAAAAGTTCAGGCCAACATCAAAAGGACGGCTGTTATCTAACGAAGTAACTGACTGTTTACCGCACGGCGTGTCTGTAAGAAGGAAGCTTTTTCTTCAGCGCTGCCTCTTTGCGGATATTTTCCTTTCACGGAAAACACTGACAGTGTTGTTTTTGTCATGATGTCGCCCTCGGGCCATCACACGCCCCCTCTCACACTTTCGCTGATCACATTCATGGCGAGTACTTCAATTTATACTTTCTGCTACTTTAAACCAAGTCTGCCACCCATGTGATGAAGCACCATCAAGTCTGCAGGTTTGAGTTGCTGGAATGTCGTGGAGAGCAGGTATCACCGGGCTAATGTGCGGTACATTACACACATTTAGTCATACTAGAGGCCAGTCTCCACTCTCCTCACTGGCTGTACCACTGGACTGTTAAGCCTCCCATGGCCCCATTAGGCCACATAGCTGACATTCCTGATGTGGGACCAGAGCTGTACAGAGTCATCAGCCCTTAAACCCTGTCACTGTAGAGCCCGGAGTGGCAGTCATGTACGTTGGAGGGTATTAAAGTCACAGTACACTTTTTTTTTAAATCAATAAATCTAATAGACATGAGCCTAAATTCCTTAATTTTGTGTAACACTTCCTGTAGACGGGCCTCAGTAGTGTGACCAGCTATCAAGTTAGGGAGAGCTGACACAAAGATGACAATTACAGCAAAAACATCATCAGATGATGATTCGCACTGCAAATGGAAGTGTTCGCCAATCATGTTGTGCTGAACAGATGTCACGTCACACCTCATGAAAATGGCAGATCTATTGATCATTTACGTTTCATGTCATCAACCTGTATTATATAAGACAGGACAAAAATTATAAAGACAATGTGATAAAGGTGACTTGGGATGAGTAACCTTAATTGCTCCCTGCACTGAAGCTGTTATATCCATCTGTGATCTCTTCAAATCCACCAGACTACTTTGATAAAAACAGTAATTTTACTCTTGCAGAACAAGGGAGTTACTGATCTACCGCTGCTCTGATCAGTTAGTAAATGTATAACTTTGTTGTTTAAATGTATTAATACATCTTAACTGACAGACAGGCAGCTAAGATGAACCCAGTGAATGCGACCTCTCTCTACACATCAGCGAGACGGTCAGTGCTGCAGTGCGACCCCGGAGACGAGCTGGTGCATTTTTTTCTGCCAGTCCTGCTCGTTCTGTGCTAAGTATCATCTTAATGTGATAATATACACATGTTGTGTTGTTTATTTGACATCTCCGGTGCATATGAGCGGCTCGTTAACAGCTTAGTATATCCTCCAGCTTGCAGTATTGACAGATGCACAGCTCATTAGCTCTCACTTCCAACTCACAACGAAACGCCAATACCAAACGAGATAATTCCTATTTTTCCACATATTTTATATTTACAGCTTTCATCAACGACTGATATCAGGTTGATGCCATCACAATTCAGAATTTCTTTAAAAACTTGTGTGCATGTGGCGAGTTTTGGCCGAGCAAACAGTATTATTTTCTTTCTGTGGCAGCTTAAAAACTCTTTGCTCACAGCTGCAACAACTTCAAAACAAGTTAGGTGAATAAAAAAAACAAAAACAAACCCTTATCAAATACTGCAATCAAACTAAATGCATTAATACTCAAGTTTCCATCCATCCTTTGTTTTAGTTGTATGACCGTCAGGAGTTTTGTGCTTTATCTTGTAAACTTCTTATTCAGTTTTCCTGTGTAATACTTTGCCATATGTTATATACACACACACCCCACACACTACATATGACCGCATTCTCAAGTAAGCTTTTGGCGACACACACACACACACACACACACACACACACACACACACATATATATACAGTATATACACGCCATTTATTATTAGGTACTGCTGTTTTTCAAACGGTCTGAGCACAGGGACAACTGCTGAGTTGACAGAAGTGGAAGCACACATACACACTCATCTTCCATCTATAATACGACCCTGCAATTAAATGGGACTTGTGGGACAAACACACACCCTGCTAAGCCGTTTGACACACACACACTAACTCACACACTCACACAGAAGAAAGCACCGTACTATTTGCTTTTAGTCTGTGTAAACGTTCTGTCTGTCCACCAGGTGACTGCGCTAAAAGCTAAGCTGTAGTGATTCACATGTTTCTAACGGTCCAGGTTTGTCTACTTTATCCAAAACTTTTCCCTCATATCAGCTCGTTGTGTGTCAAAATCCACATCATTGGTTTTATACTAAGTCGACCAGCTGAAGTCGACCAGACAGCTGTGTGACTTGCGTATCATCCGTGTGTGTATGCGTGTGTGCTTGTGCTTATTCAGCTGTTGTTTTCAGACACAAACAGTGCTAAAACAAGTGGACGCCGACCGGCTGACCGCAGGAACAAAAAGGATGAGAAAACGAGTGATGGAGAGAGGGAAGAAAGGAGAGGAAGAGAAGGGGGTGGAAGGACACGAGAGGATATACAGTAAGGGTGAAGAGTAAGGGAAAAGAAAAAAGGAAGAGAAAGAATAGAAAATACAAAATAAAAAAGGGACAAGGAGGAGAGGACAGGAAAGGACAAAGATGGTTGAGGAAAGACGAAAGAGACAAAGGAAAGGAAAAGATAGAAAATGAAAAAGGTGGTAGAGGATGGATGGAAGCTGGATAGGAAAGAAAAGATTTTAAAAAAAAAGGACAGTAGGGGAGGGAGGAAAGGACAAAGCCGTTTGAGGTATGATGAAAGAGACAGGACAGAAAGGAAAGGAAATACGAAAGAAAGAGAAAGGGACTGCAAAGGAAAAGGAAAGGACAAAGTATTTGAGGAATGACGAAAGATGGACAGAACGGGAAAAGGAGGAAGGAAAGAAATTTATATGGGGAGGAAAAAGTGTAAGAAATTAAAGGACATTAAATGAGAAGGATAGTGAGAGGGATCTGAGAAGCAAAGGGAAACGTGGAGAGCAGATAAAGAAGGTGAAAAGGAAGGTTAAAAGAAAGGAAGGTGAAGGAAAGGAGAGAACAGAGATGAATGGAGGGGTTAGGGAGGTTGGGAGACCGAGCTGAAGGCAGCTCTGCCTGACTTACATCATGTTGGTCAGAGTTACATAACAGCTCTGCCTCGGTCTGTCTCACCATCGCACACATTATTATTACAGAGTCTGTATTAACAGTCGCATATAGTTCAGTTTGTTGACATGGCAGATCTGGTTAAAAATGTGGTTCACAGAGTAAAAATTAGGCTGTGTTCAGAAGCATTACCTATGAGAAGCCCATAAAAGATTCATTATAAAATTATCTAAGACTCTTCACCTCCGACAAAAACCTTCATTAGAAAATCTACTTTTCTCAACTCGGTTCTGCTCTGTTAAAATAGATTCCTGGCTGACTGCTTCTTTGAAAACAGCCTTTATCGTCTGTGCCTGCAGGACAAATAAACGTCTATTAAACATTACAGAGAGGACACAGTGTGAACCAGAGTGGACCCTCACCCTGCTCCTTGATCTGCCTGATCTGCTTCACCGTCTCTTTGAGGATGGCACATTTGTCCGGCTTGACGTTGAGGTCGTCCATGTCGTTGATGTTGGCAAAGATCAGCTCGGCCAGCTCCTCGATGTACTTGTTCTCCTGCTCCCGGTTCCTCCTCTCAGTACTCCTCTTAGGGCTGGAGGACACAGAGGATAACAAAGACATGGTCAAAACTCATGAAAGAAAGTGCTTAAATACCGTCTATGAGGTAAAATCTCTCAAAGGTTAAATAAAGAAAACCAGACCATTTTTTATGCCGTGCACACGTTGAACATTCACCTGAGCCTGATGTGCTAGCATTAGCGAACTGTATCGTATTATGACCACAACTGGGGACATCACCAATGCTGTGCTCGTATATCATATAAGAGGCTTCATTATGTTTAATGGGCTTCTCTTCTTTTATGACTTTGCGTGGTGATTATTTTGTCTTTGTGAAGCGCAGACAGCCAGTCAGCTTCCTAACAACCTGAGCCACAACATCCACGTGTCCTCGTTATAACCTCCGTGCAGAACAACTCAGTACATCGTCACTACAACCTTCATACATCCTCTCGGACACTGAAGCACAATGACTTGTTAGCCTTTATATAAACTGTCGTCTGTAAAAGTGCTGCAGCAGCATTTTTCTTCATCGACCTGCGAGAGCCTTGTCTCATCTCACTAACCGCTCCCCCGCCTCACCCCACCCAGCCCAGCCCCGCTTTGTCTCTCGCGCCCTGAATGAAAGTGCTGTATTTAATTTACCTGTTCACACCAATGGGCATTATGAATCGTTTACGACAAATTAATGATTATTTCTTATTATTAATAATTTCTTATTATTATTATTTCTTATCTTTTCCTATTATTCTAGAATAAAAGCACTTAAATTGCTCCCCGGATACAAATAAAGTATTTTTAATTGAATATTGCACTGTACTGTACTAGAGAGGTTATGAAACATCCTAAATCTAAGAACTATGTGTGGTTATTGAAAAGAGACGTGTTTATGTTACAGTGTTGTTATTGTGAACATGTACTGAGACTGTGGACTCGGTTTGAAGGTCTTTACCTGGGGCCCAGGACGTCCGACTGACACTCCTTCCTCTTCACAGACTCCCCCCCTCTGGGGGGCTCCGGGGTGTTTCCCCCCCCACTACTCATCTTCAGCAAATATCAGCACCTGGAGAGAGGAGAGAATATAAAAAGACACACATTTTTTAGTCAGAAGTTTGGTCAGAACTCATTAAAATGGATGTAAGGATATTATGATTCATGCTACTAGTAATTCTCCTCACACATAACATACATAGCGGTAGTGAAAGAGCAAGATTTACATTATTACAAAGCAACATGCAAATGGCGATCAGTTCCTGGAGCTGCCTGTCATAATATTTAGTTACTGTCATAGTCCGAGGCACGATTACAAGCTTCCAAAGAAGTGATATTCTTTGGGAATTTACATTTTATTTTTTGAAAGACATCCTAATTATGACCGCAACTGACGATTATTTTCATTATCGATTATTCTGCCGAATATCTTCACGATTAACCGATTAGTCTTTAAAATGCCTGAAAAACCCAAGAGCCCAAAAGTATCAGAATTAAATAATCGACTTATCGTTGCAGCTCGAAATCCTGATGGCTTGCTGTTAAACTCATGATGTACCTGATCAGCCCCTTTATTGAAATGCAAAAAAAAGCACCTGAGGATGCTTTTAAGCTGGACGCACTGGCTCCATGAGCACCGTGGAAATTAAAAACCTCACCTTTGACGTTGGAAAGTGCCCTTATCTCAACTCATCGAGTTTGACAGCATTATTAACCGCGGGTATAAACACACAAGAGTTAATGTGCTTCAGATGTACACGACCTGTTTGATGGTGCTTAATCAAACAGGCGGTGTGCTTGTGACTCATGTAGACAATGTATCTGTGTAATGTGCCTGCAGGCAATATGTGGGAGGCACAGTGGGAATACAGTAGGTGTCAATAATTACTTTAGTTAGAAACAGCTAATTCATGTAGGCATTCACACTGGTATACATGGACATTTGGGGCAAATAAGTTAATAAAAGTCATAACGGTTAGCGATAGATTGTCATGATAGTATTTTCTCGATCCTATAAGTGCTGTGTGAGACTGAAAAGAAGTGAAGTATAGGGTAGGTGGAAAGAAAATGAAACACCCTTTGGCAGGGAAAGTTGCACCATATGGTCACCTCATGCTGCTAGACCTTCCAACAAGACACTGATGACAAAACTCATCTTGTTGGCTCAACACTGCGTTTGTCTTTGTGGGATTTAACAGCCCACTTTCAGCAAGTCTGCATCATTCTTATAGACAGAAAAAGTACTGAAGTGTCTCAACGTCACGTGAACGACTGGGTGTTCACAGCCAGTTCTGACACTATCTGATGATATCTTTCTCAATATTCAACATGATTTTTTATGGCATTTTTGACTGGTGATGTTATAGTTTTGCGCCAGAGCTGCAAGAAATACGAACAGCATTAAGTGCTTCCACTAATAACAGCAGGAGATTCAGTGTCAGTAGTCCAACAAGCTTGAAATCGACACTAGCAGTTATTTGCACTCCAATTAAGTCAATAATGCTGTCGGTCAGATCAATATCTGTGGCATACAGTTCAGGGCTGCTTAATACCGTCAAGAAAAATCATATTGAGACTGCAAAAACTATTAAAATCACGATTTGTAGGCATCTCTGCAGAACTACAGTACATTACCTCCGTCAAGAAGGTTATGTTTTCTGTGGGACTAATGCATGGATCTTGATGAAAAAAAATCAGCTGTAGTTAGGTGGCTGGTGTCTATGAGTGAGTACAAATGGGGACTGTTGCAGCGTCTACAATTTGGATACTGCACATTTACTAAAATTGAAATACTGCAATTAGGAACATATTTTAGATTAATTGTGCAGCCCAAATACAGCTTAAAAAATATTTTATAGCCATTATCTTGTCTTCTGATGAGGCTTAAACATAATGATTTCCTCAACCAAGCTGATTAACATATAGACGATAAGAAAAAAAAATTGGAAAGATTATTTTCTAACAAGATGCCAAACGGCATGTCGTGCTGTTGAATGTGACACGTTGTTACTTACAGTACATATACAATCACACACACAGATGAAGCATAGTGCAGCAGATAAAGCAGGGAGAAGCAGTGCTCGTCAGGACGGTGGGCCTTTAAGGCCCTTCAACAGGCCAACACATCACCTGACTGTTGCATAACAGCCGGTCTGTGGGGCTGATACAGAGCAGATGAAGGCAGGAAAGAGGGATAAGGGAGAGAGAAAACAAGAGGGAGGGATAGGGAGAGAGAAAACAAAAGAGATGAGAGAGAAGTGAGGAAGAGAGGAAAAAAATGATGGATAGAGGAAGGGAAATGTAAAAGAAGTAGAAGAGGAAAGCATAGCAGAACGAAGGGGAGGCAAAGGATCTAACGGGTGAACAATATCTAGTGGTGCATATGTACCGAGTGCAAATGTGAAGTAAGACAAATGGGTGTGGATGGGGGTGAAAAGAGGAAGAAAATGAGTAGAGGGGCATCTGTTGCTCTAAATAATGTGGCCTGAGGAGGGAGGGGAATATGGCCTAATTACACCATGAGAGGAGAGGAGCTGCACGTTGAAAATGCATCAGTGAGATTGTATCAATCCTTTCTCGGTGTATAGAAAGAATATCCATGTCTTCTTTGATTATCAAGCACATCTAAGTGCTAATACTGTGAAAGCATCAAAATGATCAATCCTCAAAAAAAATGTACACGGACCACATTCAGAAAATGCGTCTCAAACAGGCTGTCAAGACTTCCGTAAGGTTGTGATGTCAAGAACACAGCATGAGCGTGGCTGCAAAAACAAGATAAAGTGGGCAGGTTATTATTGGTTATACGAAGTAGGTGATGTGGACCTCATGTTGACTCAGTCTAACATCATCATCATCATCACAAGCATGACTGGGTGACCTCAGAAGATGATGAAAGCCTGACTGAAGGTGTACACACACTCTCTCTCTCACACACACACACACACTTAAAGCCACTGGACTAATTTAAACATTTCAATCACTGTCTGAAGATCCACATGTGCCCACTTTCACAAACACATACATACAAAGAGAGGCATATGGCTTTGTGAACTCACAAACACACGCACACACAAAGGCACACAATGAATTAACACTAATGTAGCCCGCGACAAAAGCCTTTGGCCCCGTTCAGCCCGATACTAATGCAATCAGAGGAGCCGAGAGCTTCACAAAGTGAAGCCATTTAAAAACAATTTGAGCCGGAGAGAAGAGACGAGGCCAGAGGGTCAAAGCAGCCATTAAGGAATTAAAGCCGGAGATCGATCACAGGCTGCTTAAGGGGACTCTGTCTCCAATAGAAACCATCGCTCCGCAGTTTCTTTGTTTTGAGTTTCTGAAAAAACTCTGGTGACAGGGTGAGGCTTTCACAGGTGTGTTTGTGTTCTGTTTAATTGTTAAATCATTTTAAAAGGAGGGAAAAAGTCTAAACTAGGTGTTAATTATCAGAAACACTACCACAAATATACAATCTATCATGTAAGACCATCTGCTCATTTGTTTACAGTCATGCTAAGGTGTAATTCTTAACTTGACAATGACACTGAAACTTTAAATATTGAAATGAAACAATGCTACTGTAACACCAAATAATAACTGATGAACCAGAATAATATTTTGCTTACTGTGAAAACCTGCAGTCGGTATATGGGACTGTGTTTCCTATATTGGTTCAGGTGTGTTATCATTTATTTAAATACAAACGGTCTTTCTGGTCTGTTCAGCTTTCAAGGAACATCCCTTGAAATACACTTCCTGGTGTGTTACAGGTGACAGGGAGCAGGTAGGTGTCAGATTACAGCCAGATGGAGGTCAGGTGGGGAGAGAGAGATGGAAACACAGCGGTGCAACCTATTTAATAGTAATTATGATTGTCTGCTAAAATAAAAAATAATAATGAAATAGCACACAAAGTGCAGGAGAGATTTTTAATACGGTCGAGATAATAACAACAATACTGTACAATACTGACGGGCTGTGAAGCTGAATAAATGGTTGGCAGGATGTGACAATCACCATTTGCATGAGAGGCCTACCCTGACAAAATGATAGTTGTCATGGAAGTAAAGCACACTATGGGTTGTTATTAAAGTAATGAGTCATCGTCAGGCATTAGCCTGCAGAATAATTGAGGTTTTGAGCATGTAACAAAAAAAACAACTGACCACGCAGTCTTATGTAATGACTGACAGCACAAAATTAAACCTAATGTGTTTTTGCAGGGATAGTGGAAGACTTCTGTCTTTACTGTAATAACAGCTTTGCACCTTTACTTTAGAGGCATTAAATGTATAATGTCAGAGTTATTATCCCCAGAATTGTCCATCAGTTACTGTTTTCACTGCATGTTAAGACAATCCAGCTAGAAACATATGGTCCTGAAGTATTAACCCCTTCAGGTCTGTGCAGCTTTGAGACGGACTAACATTTTATTGAGGGATCTTTGAAGTCATCACTGATGTTGTCAGCAAAATAACGTCCAGCAGCATTGTACCTGTTGCTGCTGGGATACAACTGTTGTTCCAAGGATCAGCTGTTTACCATACAGCCTGCCAAAAGGTTGCATGTCTTACAACATAAAATTAGCTTCATACTTTATTTTAATTTGTCGTATTTCTTTTTTTTCTTCTGAATTACTGGGGATGATTTACCTCCTCAGTCCTCCTGGAGCTGGGACATCAACCACATAGGTTGACTGTGAAAGCAGCTAATTACAAACCATGTTTACATTTCTTGTTAGGTAGCAAACTCTATTGACTTTAGTACTTATTACTGAAGAAAAGGAAGCAATAGTTGCTCTATGGTGTGTCAAGCTAGTTTGACTGCAGGATCATTTGTGTTTATTCATGTTAACCGAGGGAGTGTTAATTAACCCCAAACAACCAGATTACTTAACTGTACATTAGCCGTAAGCTAGTGACCAGCCAATGTGTGTGTGTTTGAATTCAGGTCAATTCTCAGTAAACTCAGCTCTCACCGGAGATCCTGGTTCTCCCTCTCCTCTCTGTAACATTAAGCTTGTGAAGTAAAATACATTTCCCCTTCAGCTCCAGTCAGCAGTCAACATGGCAGAACGTAATCACCCTACAATGGAGGTCACCTCCACAGATCACTGCTGCAGTCAGGTTGATAAACGGGAGTGAAGATAAATCCACACAACACTCGGTAAAAGTCTTTTGTTTTTTAAGATGAGGAGTCCCCTAGCGACAGAAATTACACAGGTAAATAACGTAATTATTTTTACCCAAACCACAATGTTTTTCTAAAACAAACCAAGTAGTTTTTCTGCATAACCGAACCAAACTGCAAGCACACGATGAAGCTCCAGTGCGCTTGTCGCTGGTATGCTGCAACGGTCTCGTTTTGGTCTCGGTCTTGTTTTGAAAGTCGCTATGGCAACTGACGTATACAATCATTTGGGCATGAAGATGAGAAAAGGTACCAAGTACAAAACAATTTGATTGAACAGTTTACAATAGTATACAAGTATACATTCTTCGGGGAGCGGTCAGAACTGGACACAGCTTCTTTCTAAGTGGTCACAAGCCTAAATATTTGGGAACAAAGTACAAATCCTGAGACAATATACGACTGCGATGCAAGGCTGATACCCAAAGCTTTCTCTGTTTTCCTGAAGAAAAAGTCCTTTGATGGAAAACAGTGGAACAAGATAATAAAACGAGGATCATGTTTAGCACTGGGAGGATGTAAACATGACTTGTTTGATGGAGGTGAAATGAGAGGTGGGACGCTCCCCACGTTGATGTCTAAGCCTCGGTCTAAGCCAGCAAACCCTCCCATCACACACGCACATAAAGTAGATTTAATACCCTGCTGAGGCTGGATTAAGCACAGTGGCTTCTCCCACACTGAGGGGCCTGCATCATATGCACGGTGGGTGTGCTTGTTTGTGTGTGAGTGCATCACTGTGCGTCGGTGTGTCCACGTCAATACGTCCAATCTCTTTATGTGCATCTCTGCTGTTTAGAGCCGCGGTGATGCTGCTTTATGGTCTGTGGTCTACCGCCTGTTGCTGGGGACAACAAGCATTTTGTTGATCTTGCTGGCTTCATATCTCTGGGCTGAATCAGAAACAACAACATCTATACATCACAGTAACTTGCACTTCAAAATACATTACTTCATAGCTTTTCATTTTGCAAGGACTACTGTCACAAAACACATATATCAAAGTACCCCAGTGGAGGGAAACTGAGGCTCATTAGAGCTGAATCAGCAAAAATACAGAAACCATATTTGACTTCTGATTACATTTTTAACTAAACTAACAGTAAAAAGAGCACAAACATGAGTTGTACAAAGTACAAAGCACTCCTCCATAAACTTCTCCAACAAGGAACAATTCTCCAACTTGGTGTTAGGGCTGAACACATTATTAAAATTGATGACTTAATCTTCAATCTGACTGCATCTCCATTAAGTTTGTAATTACAGCTAATCAAAGTGTGTACACTTTTGTACATTAGCAAGACAAAACAACCTCTCCATAAACGAATGGCACAACACAGGAGGGCCAACTCTGGACAGACTCTGCTGTCCACTTACATCTGAAGGAGAAAAATCAGTCCTTTGAGGACAACACTGTAAACATCTTGGCCAGAGAAGACAGATGGTTTGAAAGAGGAGTAAAATAATCCATCTATGTCAAACTGAAACGACCGTCTTCGAACAGCGGAGGTGGCCTAAGACATTACTTAACACCCACCTGCAATGCTGTACTGAGCTCTCTCCCCAGACAGCTTAACAACCATTCACACCTGGGCTCACCTAGCCTCAGCAACCCACACGTGTCCTTAACGACTCTGTGAGGACACTCCCACACAGAGTTTAAAAAGCCAGCCAACTCCTCTCCAGTTAGTGAGAACTGAAGAAGCCTCTTGGATGAGAGGTGAAACGTCTTCAAGAAACTGAAACAAGTCCAAGTGCCTACGATACAGCACCTAGATTTACCATGACCTGGATGACTGAGAACCTTCATCAGCATTTAAAATAAGTACATTTCTGTATACAGACTGGAGGTTCTTAAAATAAACACAAGACAATGTTACAAACATATAGGGATGTTCCTTTTGATGTCTAAATGAATCCTGTGACAGCCTTGAACGTCCAAAATGTCAGCTTTTTAGAAGCCAAGATAAACTGCCTTTCACATTCAACCAAACAATGGAAGTGTGAATTCATCCAGTGGATTCAAAGATGATTTTATGGTCGTGAGTCGGTAGGTTTCTGAACTAAATTCTGCTATTTGTGGCTGCAGATTCTGTAACCTTTTACCTCAAAGTGACAAAACCTGCATGCTGTGACCTAAACGTACCTCATCTATTCTTACTTTACTTCTCAACTCCAGTGTTGCAACTGGATGTATGTGTGTGTGTTCAGTCCTCTGCAAGTTAGATAAGGCCTAAACTGATATGCTGTACTAAGCCTGGAAAAAAAACAAAAAAAAAACTGTTACAACCAAAAATAGATCATTAAAGATTAGCTATTTCGTTGCCTGCTTATATCAGGCCCTTATTTGGAGCTTAATTGGAACTAATGTGGCTGACATTAATACACTGGATATGGGGTAACAATGTAGGTCCCTGATTATGTCCTACAGACGTCACTTGGCCATCCAACAACCAATGAACGCCCAGTCTGAAGACCAAATCGTTTTATTCAGCAGCATCTATCTCCTTCACCAGTTGTCTGTTATCACAACTATACTAACTAATAATTCAGGTATTGGCCCGTTAATCACAACCAACTCAATGAATATAGTGAATATTGTTTGTTTACCATTTTCTTTCTATGTATTCGTTTATTATCTGTATATCAAATATTTTAAAGAATGTTTAAAATCTCCTCAACTTAATAGCGGTCTGCGACATTTATGCCCAAAGTAAACAATGCAGTATAGTCTACATTGATAGCTGAATTTTGATAGTAATGATTTGTTGGTAACTCCCTAAAAGCCAGAGACATTACAAATTCCACTTTCATGTTTTTAAAATGGGGGTTTTGTCAGGTGGTCAACCAATTTACGTCAGGCCAAAGTTAGTAAAGCCACCTGGCAGCCTGGTGTTTTTTTGTTTTTTTTGTTGAATTGTCGTCAAATTTTCCGAAGACTCCCGACACTGGTGTGCTGAAATGGAAAGCAAACGCCTTTCTGTATGCTCAATGAAATGAGTGGCTGTAAAGTTCAAGCTGTACACATTAACCCACTTCTACCGATGCCCTTTATACCGGCTAACCAGCCTCCTCACCACACCCTTTCCCGTCTCAACAAATATAGACTAATTGGTATTTGAATAATAGGACAAGTCAAAGTGATGTGTCATAAAGATTCAGGGTTACCTGATCGCTGTTCAATTTTTACAATTTCACTTTTTTCTTTTTAAGTTTAACATGATAGAAACTCAGTTGTTTGATTTAAGGCTGATCTCGTGCAAGTTCTGTGCGGAAACACATGCAACAAGCATCAGAATCAAAAGAGACAAAAGATTTTAAGACTTCAAATAAACTGTTTCTGGACAGCTTGTTTACAAGGCTGCTCAGCCAGCAGCTGCTCATTACTCTGCATGTGCAGCTTCATGTAATGTGAGAGCCCGATCGATTATAGAGCGGAATCAATAACATTGAACATGCTTGCCCAGTTGCTAACTCAATTGTGAACACACACACACACACACACACACACACACACACACACACCAAATGCAATTTCCCATGTGCACCAATTGGCACATGTGAGACTAGCAGTCATTCTCACTGTGACAGAGACACACACATACAAACACACAGACACACATAAAAATTGGTATGCACAATATAATGTTTTTTTTTTTTTTAATCGGCTTTTTATCCATGACATTATTGCTGATAAATGGAGCCAATAATATGAAGCAAAACTGCTTTCACTGACTACAAATGCAGCATCAACACAAAAGAAGAGGCAAACGGAGCCCTCTCGGACTTCAGTCGTACGTAATATGACATGTTCAATGTCATCACATCAAGTCCTGAAGGGCGTGAGAGTGCACGGCTGATGTGGGAGAATATTAGATCCGGCCTAATACACATTCATAATACGTTTTTTTAAGTTTTTTAGTCAGCAATGGGAAAAACTACAAAGTCACATCCGTACGTATTGTAATAAATTGTGGGTAATTGAATCAGTAAAGTCCAGTGAAGTCTGCATCCCAAGTGGACTCTCTGGAAGTCTGCAGAAAGTCCGCTTAAGAGCCCTTGAATTAAATGAATTGTGGGTTTGGACAGCCTTCCCAGGAAGGTGCCAGCAAAGTCCGCAAGTCTGCAAGAGCTGTGGGGTCCAGACATTTGGATGCAGCTAAAGAAAAAGATAAAGGAGAAGAAGTGCAGCACGCTGCATCTGAGCAGAGCCACGTAGACTAGAGAGCCGTGCCGTTGCCGATGTGGACGTTTTTTACAGTCAAAGAAAAAAAGCACAATTGCAATTTGCAATACATGTTAGACAGAGGAGGGGAAAGTCTACGATCAAATCTTATCACAGGCACAGAATATTTAATCTTTGCACATTACATCTCAGTGCATAAACTACAGTTTATGAAAATGTGAAATTATCAGTTATCTTATTGGTAGAGAATGAGATAACCGAAGCAGGTAATTATAGATATACTACTTAAAAACACCAAGAACCGTGTGAATCTGATGGAACTGAAAGTTGACAACAGTAGAGAAAAACATTTGTGTCCAAATTTGGTGCAGAGATTGAACTCTGGACCCTTGATCGTGCAAAGTTTTCCAATATGCATGCATGAGGCAGTCAGGCTGTCAGAGTGAAGCCTGTACAGACAGAGAGCGAGAGGCTTTGTTTACTGTCAGTGACACTTGCTCTCCCATCATGCCCTGTGTGGCAGCTGAAGTGCTGTGCTACATACAACATTCGACAGTGGCCAAATCAAGTTTCATTTCTCAGATAATCATCCCAAATTAACAAGAGAATTCCCAAGAAATTAGAATGAAGGGTTTAACCTTATTTTTAGTCGGGGTGTGACAGTATGGTGAGCTATTAATCAGGTCAATACACAGAAAGAGTTGGTACACTCATGATAGATTTGGCAAACTTTGACAGAAGATGATTCTCTGTGACATATTAAAGATGTATCCGGAAAACTAAATTAACTTTCAGGTTTAAATTCCCGCTGAAGACCAGAAGCCATGACAACACTGCTCTGTGCTACATTGTCCAGGCCAATATTGCAAATTAAATTTCACTTGCGATACTAAGTGATATCAAATCCTTTAAGGCACTAACAAATTGGATACAACACAGCTTCATCTGATATGATGGCTAAACTGATTGGAGATAAATCAGAGTTCCTACATCTTTTTCATAGTCAAATTCAAGCACCTTTTAAGCACTTTCAAGGTGCATTTTCAAGCTCCTCCAGCAAGCAACATCTGTGGTAAATTATATGTTTATATACGTTTATATCAAAATAATAATTTCCACTATTCCATTGTCCATTATGTCACATTAGACCAGATGTTATTGTGCTGTAAACAACCAAATTATGTTTTGTGAATTTTATATTTAGGACTCTAATGAAGGGTGACAAAATAAAGCCAACCACAAAAAAGTTCCATGTTTCAAAATGTGTCACCTGTCCATACAAGAAGATTTAATTCAAGCTCTTTTGAAAAATACCACATTATAGGGTTTTCAAGGATTTCCCACACCCGTACAAACCCTGGTAAATCAACTGACAGGACAAGTTATGCATCTTTAATAAATGTGCAACACAAAGCGAAAGCAAAAACACTTTGGTGTACTGCTGCTGGAGTTTTGCATTGTTCTACTGGCCTGGAGGTCAAACTCCACAGTCCACTCACTGATTGACTTATCTGCTGTTGAAGCGAGTGTGAGTGTGAAAATTAACCTACAGTCACAGCTGAGTGACTTCATAAAACTCTCCTGTTTGTGCAGTGCGGATATGAAAGATTTCATAATGGAAAATACCTCAAACAATGTTGCTCAGTACCTCCAAAAACAGCAGATCCAGTCTCTGAATAAGTTATTATTTGGTCAACTACACCGGCCACTTATCATTAAAAGGAACCAAAACACTGGTTTGTTGTTGCACTTTGTGTTTCTTTCTAAGAATAGGAGTCATTCTTTTTATTTGGAAACAAAACATTCAGTCAGCCTTTCTTATGACAAAAGGCTCATTAGGATCAACTTCTGGAAATGTACCATCCTGTGTAAGGGAACCATTACTAACACAAAACTAACACCTTTTCGTATTTTTCTAACTTGTGAACCGTCACCACGAAACTGCGTTCGCCAACTCGCTTCGGAAAGCTGTGAGGATGTTGCCGGTTCACTGACGATTCCCCCTGAATTAGTCGCTGTGCACGAAGTGAACCTGCTGCTTTCTGAATGACTGTTCACAACAGTTGTTATTGAAGCGGAGCAAACTGTGTAAACAGTGGGCTGGTTACACCTCAGGTGACAGAGCAGCTACAGGCCTGCTGACTGTGCACTCTGTCAGTGCGTGTGTGTGTCAGAGTGAGACCAGTCATTCATAACCACTCCCCCCCCCCCAACACATACACAAACACACACGCACACACACACATAGTGTCAAACCCACAATAATACATGATAGCTCAAAGTCCAAGCCTGACTAAGACACTGTGAGCATCAAACTCGTGCTCATTTTGTCTATTTCTTACTAAACCGTGATATTCGAATTATTATTGTACAACTTAAGATGTGTCATATAGCTTCATATGATTAAAAAAGTTATCCTGATAGTATAATTACCCAGAGAGGAGAAATAAGATTGTTATTGATATAAAAAATGTTCACTAGAATTTATAATTAAAGGCCAAAAGTAAGCAGAACAACAGCTCAACTATTTTCATTCAAAACAGGAGTTTACTCTTATAAATCATATCACCAAATTGACTGACAGGTACTTCAACACAGGGAACAACAACTCAATCTAAGTTATTATGTTTAGTTATAAAGGTTTGCTTCAAATGGGGCTGTATTTCACATGTGTTGAGAAATATTCATCTACAACTTGCTTAAACACCTCAATCATTAAAGTAAATGTAGCTCAAATTTAAAATGGCAAAACGGCAACAAAAAAATAAAAAAGGACTGTGCCTTTAAATCTGTAGAATAGAGTCAGAGTACTGATAGCCACTTACCTCTGCTTTGGCTAAACCAGTCCATAACCAGTCCAGAGCCGGCTGACCATCCCATGCCGGGTGGGCGGGCGGGCGGACACACCGGTTACCACACCATACACACAATCACACACCACGCAGACACACACTCTTTTTGTATTTCCCCTCTTTTCTCTGTGCGATTACCTCCGTTTGTGTGTGTGTATGTGTGTCATCTGTGCCTAATGACAGCTGACAAACTACATGCCACAAATCCTCTCTCTCTCTCTCTCCCTCTGTCCCCTCCCCCATCATGTAGACACACACACACACAGAGACACACACTCCTCCCTGTCTCCTCCCACAACACACACACACACATACACACACTCCTCCCTCCTATTAGCCAATGTGCTGAAAAACCCTCCCTCTCTCTCACACAGCCTTTCTAGATACTGAATGATTTACATGACCTGTTGTTCTTACATTTTGGTCTCACATTACATTCTGTGGCAGTGCCGTTTCCCAAGTATCATTTCCTTTCTTTTTTTTCCACACAGATATTGATGCTTGTATTCGAACTTGCGTTTGCATGTATACAAAGATACTGAAGGTAAAGAAATAAGCTGAATATTTTGAAAATATATATATATTTATTACCAGTTCCCAGCCCAGTGGCCCGAATAAAATGTTGGCATTTTAGGTTTCTACATTTCTTGTATACGTGCTGACTTTCAGGCAGGAAGGTGGAGGCAAGAGGGCTGAAAGTCAGAGACCACTGCTCAAGACTGGGTTTCAACATTTGTAAGCATGGAACCACTGGATATTTATACAAGACGTTGGGACACTTGCAGTGTTTGTGGCGACAAAAGCAGGTATTTCAAGCTAAAACATGATCTTTCTCTAACCCTAATCAAGTGTTTTATTTTGCCTAAACCTAACAAGAACGTAAGCGCAGCATAAAATAAAATAAAATGCAAAATTGGACCTAAAGAAACAATAAAGTTGCAACGTGAGGAAATGTACAGTTTCAACATATCAATCCCCGTTTTTAAAAATACGCTTCACACTAAGTGAGAAGGCAGAAACACAAGTGAAAGTGAGAGAGACGGAGACGGAGACGGAGACAGAGAAGGGTAATTTCAAAAATGACAAAAGCTGTGAGCGCTGGTGGGAGCAGCTGTGCTTCACAGGTCGCACACACACACGCACACAACACACACACACACACACAGCTAGCACGTATATTCACACAAACACACAAAATTTGTTGCTGTTAGCTGACTCACTTAAAGGCGCACACACACACACGCAAACATCTTCCTTTTCTTTCACTTTCCATGTTGTCATGATGATAACGATATATGTCAAACCCATTTAAATTTGAGTAGTTTTATCATTGATACATTTCAAAAATCCTCATCATCGACCTAGAAATTACCTATGAACCTTTCCATAAAATTAATTGGGGGTCATGACCTCAAGGTTGGGACACGCAGACAACTTACATCATTAACACATTCACTTCATCTTAGGCCTGTGAAATAAAAGGCTTAACTTAACTTTAAGACCAATGTATTTGAGATTTTCTGTGGTTTTACGGAGCTGCTAATCCACTTTGTGATCACGATCCATTAAGATAAATAATATATCAAACTGACAAATTTATATAATTATCTAAATTAATTGTGCTGACTCACCTTATATGCAAAACATCTTGGGTAGACATCATTCAGTCCTCTCTGTAAGACACACAACACAAGAATAATGATTAAAATGTTCAAACAAATAATACAGAAATTTGTTTTTTTACTTGTGAAAGACAAAGAACAAACAAAATCGATGCAGCAGAGGCTGAGCTATCCAAACTTTTCAGGCCTGTCAATGTAAAGATGATTGTACTTCCTTAGTTTGTAACTCAGGCTTTCTGTTTACTCTCCAACCCCCAGCTGATATAACCCTGGTGACATCACTGGTGTCATTTTCTCAGGAACATTCTCACAAACTGTCTCACAGGCTGAGCAATACTTTCCATGAATAATTAGCTAACTTCGATATGTAAAAATTGGTGGACTTTCCCTTTTTATGCCGAATGTTTTTACCGTATATATTCACACATAATGATAAAATGCTCAAATGGATGAATCATGTTCAGTTTCCAGCATCGAGGCACTCCTGAGTGAGTGCCTCACCGCAGGAGTCGATCCGTCATCGAGTACAACTCTGGGCCACACCCGGGATCAAATGTATGGAAGTGTGAGTTTCACAAGTACGCTGAAGAGTTTTTACAGGTTAAAATCATTCAGCAGAATTTCACCTCAAACATCACCCAATGGTAATGCTGGAAGTCTCACTCTTGCCCACAATAACAAGAAAACCCGCTGCTTTTCCGAGACACTGACCCTTCCTGGGAGGACGATTCAGAGAGTTTTGAGGCCTTTTACACACTGTGAGGTTGACCTGGGCCAGTGTGGTGCTGGTCCAGGTTCATCGAGTTCCCACTGGCTTCGGGTTCACTTTCGCAAACATCCTATTTTGCAAAACCATTTGTCTTGAGTGCCTGAGCTGGTGCAGAAAAGCATTTTACAGTATGTTCAACTTTTTATTTTCATGTTGCTGACAAACTGGGATCACATTTCTTGTTGCTGTGCCCTCGAGCAAGGACAGTAAGAGTCTACCTGCTCACTGGGTGTCAGTCAATCTGTAGTCCCACCTTGTTTTATGTAATGGAGCGAAAACTCATCTTTTCAGGAATTATTACACATCACATGTTCTCCTCAGTGAATCACATCCTCTCTCCCACCACTTCCCTCTTCATGCAATACAAACGTCTTGTAAGAAAGGTTACTATGACTTTGACCCTACTTATTGTTATTTCTGGTTTGTAATATTCTTAAAGTGACGCTTGTTACACTTTTTGTAAGTTATTCTGAGTCAGGTCTTCAGATAAATGCCTTATCCTGAAGTCTGATAAGTGACATTTAAAATATCAAGGGTGATCCTTCCCTTTCAGTCCAATGAACTAGGAACGGGTACCACATTTATCTTTAGGCTCTTACTGTCGATGATGTTCTCCTCAAGAGGTTAGCATAGCTGCTACAGCATCAGTTATATCAGAACTGAAGAGAATATTTCATTGAAAAGAACGAAAGACGAAACGAAAGCTGGTGATATCCAGAAGGCCCGTCCAATCACCTGCAAGGTACTTTTTCGGATGGTTCTGTGTAACACACCAGAAGTTTCTGTGTAACATGCCATCTGGTGCCATCTTGTTTCTACCACAAGCTTGTTCTTTGACAGGGAGGGATATCACAATGTGTGTTTCCAGGACAGCATGGATAACTGGCTGAACCTGACGGGACCCGTCAGAACCTGACATGCCGGGCTGAGTTCCAACAGAAATTAAGGGATTATTTCCGGGTTGTCATGTGAATCGACAGCAGTAGTTACTACCTGGATGTAGCTCCAGTTCTGCCTTTTCACGGTCATCTACACTTAAAATGTCTGTAATGAGGTTGCTTCAGCTTACATTAACTGTGTCGGGCCGGGTTCTGACAGAAAAATACTACCTGAGCGTCACTGTAGTTCCCATCTAACTGTTCATTTTCAATTTGTGAATAAAGAAACGATATGCTATGTCTCTATCTGAGCATTTTCTTCTGCAGATTCTGTTAAAATGTGCACAGTGTTTGGTTGGAAACGTCGCTGCAATGAGTTTGATGATGATACACTGATGCTAAAATGCAAGATGTCAAAACTTTAAGTTCATTAATCTGATTTATTTGGGCAGTGAAGCGGTGAATCTATACCATGAACTACAGCAGACCTGCCAAATCATGTTAGTTAAAAAGGTGCCATCTTTAATGTGATAGTTAGCACAGTGTGTGTCAGTGTGAGTGTGATGGGAGGCATGACTGTAATCAAGAGCACCAAATGAAAAGTAGTAAAAGAAGAAGTGAGTTTTTTTGGTCAGCTGCCAAATCCGAAACATCTGCTGGCTCTTCCCCCTGCTGTGCGTGTTGTTACTCAGTGTGTGTGTGTGTGTGTGTGTGTGTGTGTGTGTGTGTGTGTGTGTGTGTGTGTGCATGCGTAGGGGTGAGACAGCCGCCCTCTCAGCCAGTTGGACACAGTGGACTCAAACTACACAACACTTCACCATGCACCTGCCACCAATGAGAGATAGCTGCATATGTGTACATGTGTCAGAGTGTGTGTGTCAGAGTGTGTGTGTGTGTGTGTGTGTGTGGGAGGGATGGACAGCTGATCTCTACCCAACTGCTTTGTGAATTGCACAAGCACAGATGCAGCTACAAATGTTTTTTCCTGCACACACGTTGAGAGAAAGAGGCTGTAATTCAGCTCAGTTTGTGCACTTGAAAGTTGTGGCGAGGGACAAAGACTTGTAACTTTTTCAGCAATAATTCCCAAGAAAGGGACGTTCTTCTTTGGGATCTTCTATTTTTTCCGGACTCTCGAGTGAAACAGGGTTGTGCTCAATCAAGGAACCTTTCACTGAGGACAGCTCAGAAAAGGCTTCTTGTGACTGACAGTTAAAGCTAAAAGTGGGGGAGGGAAATGCAAATAACTTAATTACTGTCCCTCAAGGGAGTTTGTTGACTGATCAAGTCAAACCGAAAACAATTAGCCATCCGCTCTTGCAGTCACAAGCAATATCAAGGAAATTGTTTTTTTAATTAATTGGGGTTTTGTAGATCTTTGTTTCAGAGGAGCTTCTTTTCTCTCTAACCCTTTGCGTCATCATGCCAGAGTCCATGATTGATTGACAGCAGGCTGAGCCATTAAAGAGGAATGGAGAGAAGAGGTAAACAAACCTGTCTTGTTAGCAGCGATACTGACAGCTAAGGACCACACCAGCATCTAAACTAGCAGTGCAGTTTCCTGCACTTTCAGCAAGTAGAGGAGCATGACTAGACATGTATGTTTGTTGTGTATTGTTTGTTGAAAATGAGATGTTAGCTAGAAAGCTAATGTGGGTTGTTGTTGTTGTTGTTGTGCATGGCAAGCTGCTGTCTCAGCCTGTTCTCACTCCCAACGTGTCAAAATACGGCAGCTTGGTCAGCAGCCCAAAGCTTCAAACAATGGCACTATAGGTACCTTCTAGCAACATTTCTGGAGGTGCCCCTCTTGGGTAGCAATATAAAGTAAGAGACAAGACTGCATGGGGGGATGGTTGGGTGGATCAACTCAAATCAAGACTTTCATCCGGTAGACTTGAGTTCAAATCCTGTGTTTAACAAAAGTTTGAAGCTTATGGTTACAGACTAAAGCTGCCATATTAATAGTATATCATCACCTACATACAGAGAAGTTCTTTACGTTCCTCGATCAGGAACCAACAACTTTCCACGTTGGATTCTTGATGCCGCCATCATGAGATCGAATGATCAATTCTGCTACAATTACTGCACCGCGGTTTACCTTTGACCTCTCGGATATGAAATGTCTTCACTTCATCATTTTATCCTCTCAGACATCTGTGTAAAAAAAAATTGTCACATTGAGTAATGAGCTAAAATGTGTTTTGTGAGGTCACAGTCACCTTTTACCTTTCACCATCAAAATCTAATCAGTCCATCTTTGAGTCCAAGTGGATGTTTGTTCTGAATTTGATAGCATTTCCTCAAGGCGTTCTATAGCATATAGTGGACTTCCACCCAGCTTTGTTGTTACAAATGATTCATGTAAGAAACCTAATTGTGTTGTAGGTGACGGAGAGTTTCACTATAAATTATTTGCAAATGAGGAACTGTTCAAATGCACAGTCTTTGTAAGACACAAAGAGAGAGAAGAGTAAGACAGCCACAGAAAGTCAATGAGAGACACACAGAGAGACGGCCTACTTCCTGACTGTGATTAATTTGTGTTACTAAGCAGCTCAATGGTAACACAAGAGATCCACAGCTAGACTGAAGCTCAGCGCTGGTTTACTGTACGACCACATAACAGACGCTGACCACTGTGTCATAATCCCGACCAAATTCAAGAAGTATAACAGCATACACGCTTCATCTGAAAAACGACACATCGGTCATCTAATTTTTCACGACAGTGTTCGATTAGCTGAGCTAAGTAAGTCTCTTATGCCATTATGAGCGGTCAGCACGCCAAGAAATGGGTTCTGCATTGGTGGTTTTTGGACACGTTCGCCTGTGTGCTTCTTTTATGTTTACCAATCGGAGGTACAACGAAGGAGCATTTGCAATAGGAAGCAGTGACACATTTAGAAAACCACTCAAGAAAACTAGGAAGAAATCGTAGAAGAAATGAGGAAACAGAAATCAGTTTCACTCGGGTGTAAACAAACCACTACGTCTATGAAACAAACGTGAAAAAACTGGATTGATCAATGTAAGTGGACGGGATGATGACAAGAATTAATTTCTCTACGCTGTGCTGGAAGATATGCTCAAACCTGTGGAAGATGTGTGTGTTCACTCATCTGCCAGCCTCTGTGACTTAACACCCTTCTTCTTGGACTTCTAGTGAAACATGTCTGTCGATTGACTCCTCAAAAATGACAATAAGAGTGATTCAAAGATTAGCCTGGCTTTTATTTTTACAATCGTACTTTATCCTCAAACACCTCACAGCATGCACCCTCCAGATGTGTGATGCTGAAATCAAAACACAACAAACACGCTTGTTTCGGTCTCGAAGCTGCTCTGATTGCATCTGTGAAAAAAGAGAAGTTGTCTGCAGACTTAAGTTTACATTCTTCTGAGCATTTCCTGATGCAAAAAATGGAATAACTGAATGAATCGAATAAAGTTTGTCTACTGAGTTTTAGGTGATTGTGACTACTGTTAAATTTGGCGGCAATAACCACAACAATGCCTCTCTGACTTGCTCACTCCCCTCCCTGTCTTCTTAGAAACAACGTCCTGCAGCCAAAATGCAGTGACGAAAAACACAATTAGCTCTGGCCATGGCCTACGTTTGTTTGCAAAAGCTCGTTATGCTATTAGCTTGTATTATCTGGCTAAAGGCCTGTGGACTCCCTCTCTCTCTAACTCAGCTCTGCTGTCACAGTGCTGGAGAATTACAGCCACCGTCAAGTCCAGCTAACCAAATTAGCACTTGTTATGCAACCTGCCAGACTTGGCTCTTAGGTCTGCTGCTTCAACCCTGCACAGCTTTCATTACAGTTTGTACATATGAAGGACCTGCTGACTGCTGCAAAGCTGACTGTATGTCATGTAAGGTTTCAGTCATGAGAGGACATGCAAAAGAAGCTTAATAAGCTTCTGCTTTTCAGAGAATTAGTCATGGTCAGACATTCAAACTTTCTGCAAGGAGAACTACAACACAACAGCCCTGAGAGTCACTATTCAAAGCAAGAAAGTGAAGTCAAGTTTCCGTGAAAGGAAGCTGTAAATGTAAATCATTTGACGAGCCATTGATTTTAGCAGTGCAACCTATTTTCTATAATACTACACTACTAGACTACACAGCAGCATCACTTTGAGTTGATCGTATCAGGAACAGCGGCAGGCTTTGAGGCCTATTTGACACAGTGTTGTGGACAGGTGTTTTTCTAATAGGATCAATGTTGTTTTTCCAAGACAACAGCTACACACTGTTGACCAGACTGGAAACTAGGGCTGCAACTACCAATTATTTCCACTGACGATTAGTCTGACGATTATTTTCAAGATGAATCGTATCGAGTCTATAAAATGTCAAACATTTTTGAAAGAGCCCGAGGTGACGTCTCTCAGCTTGCATTTATGATCATCAGGAAAGCAGCAAATCTGTAAATGACTGAAACGATTAATCAATTACTTGAACATAATTCTTAGTCTTCAGATTTCTATAATGTATGTTCACTGACTAAAACACATTACTTATGAAAACTGATATAATGTGTCACACACCAGATGGTACATGTGTGTATATGTACCCTGTCACTGTAGGAACAATCTATTATTTAAAGGAACTGACCAGGATGAACAGGATCAACCTACAAGACCTCAGAGGTCCGTCAGCTCTGCTCTGCTTATTATTTCCTGAACTAAAACTCAACTTGGTGAAACAGCTTTTAGCAACACCTATACTGTATATCTTGCCATCACCCTGTAAGTGGCATGTGCTAGCATCTCTTGCACTTTGCAAACTGAAACTCTCACTTTCCCGTCACATTTTTTAAAAAGTGTTTCTGATATATCTAAAGCGAGTGCACACACCTTTCAAGGTGCAGCTACATCTCAGCTGCATCACCTTGTCTACTACAGTGCTACTGCTGCTTTTGATGTGTGAGCGCTCTTCTCCTTGTCTGACTGGCTTTGAAGAACCAAAAGACTCCGGTAAGACGAGATAAAACCTCTGTGCTTTGTTCGGTGCCTCTTGTGTGCTTTAAATTATGACTGGAGATCAACAAATAGCTTTATATGAAAGGAAGTGAAGCCTCTAGGCAAATCATAACAAACTTCACAAACCACTAGAATATGTGGTAGCTATTTTCAAAAATGTAAAAAGTAGTGATCAAGTTACCAAAATAAATGTGCTGCACATAGAATATCCGTACTGCACTTCATATATTTTGTAAGCACATCCTCAAGATACATTTTGCTGAGTGAATATTACAGTAATTATAGACTTCAGGTGCTACAGGAGGCTGTCGGAGGAGTCATGACATGGCTGTGCATGTGTGTGTTGTCTGTGTGGTGCTGGTTAATTAGAGCACTTGGTCCCAGGGGGATCAGACCTGGAAGACGACTGTCTCTGCTACGTGACAGAAAGCCAGGTGGCAGAGTGTGTGTGTGTGTGTGAGTGTGTGTGTGATAAGTTGGTGGCAGTGAGAAGAGCCAGACGTAAACAAACACAGTAGAGAAGCGCACACACACACACACACACACACACACACACACACACACACACCAATGTCGATTAATTTTCAATCAGATCGAGGGAGACGATGTAAAGTTGGGAAAAAATCTTCGTACTCTTCATCTTCTGTTATATTTGCAGCAAATTAGACGCTTCACATCGGGCAAAACCACTTTGTACGTGTCAATAAAGGCCCATGTAAACACACATCGCATCTGATCACTTTATGTAGCGTCCATGTAAACAGTTACGCTGGAATCTCAGATTGAAAAAATATTGTCCGTGTAACCATAGCCATTGTGCCACTACCTTTGTGTGAAAGGACAGTCTGTCTGTCTGTCTGTCTGATTCCCGTGATTACTACGAACATGATTCAAATCCCTCATGAAAGCATTGGTTATTTTTAAACAGGAACAGAAAATAGCACATCAGAGCAAGAATTTGATGGTTTAAACATCATGTGCACATGTGTTTCTTTAGCATGGATTTGCTGGCTGAGGATAAGACCTGCTGGAAACCTGCTGTGGAGAACTGCACAGTCAAGCCTCTGCCCTTCCTCCTCCTCCTCCTCCTCTCTCTGCTGCTGTTGTCATTGGTCAGGGCATTATTTGAGCCCTCACGTGGTTCAGTGAATTCAAGCCACTAAGAATCCCTCACTGGGCAGGCTGCCAATCTCATGTTAAGATCTTGGTCTTAAATACATTCCTGTACTCTTGCTGCAGCTCTATAAGGTAGTTTTGGCACTGAAATGGTGTTGAAGCATACTGGCATTTAACACTACCCTGGTGCATTAAAGCGAAGTTGACCAAGTCATAAAAAAACTGCTGCTGAACTGGAAAACAAAAAAGCAACACAGACTACAGAAATCATCTCTCAGAGATGAACCAGACAACCCGGCACACATGTTGCAATCCTTTTCAAAGTTCACTTTGGGGTGCGGGAAAGAGCAAATAAGCTTTAAAGGGCCAAAAAATTGTGAGTCCAGCCCTCAAAGATAACACATCCAGAGGAGTCAGATGGCACCAGTCACGTAGGCAAACTTACAGGTTCTCTACAGAAACATACCAGCACAACGGCAAACAGAGACAAACCAGCACCACTGCAAATAAAGGCAAATTCCTGAACCTGCACTGGCAAAGGACTGCCTGACTGTTAGACAATAAGGTTTGAGGTGCATTGTATTCCTACCCTATTCTTTTAAACTTGAGTTAAGACACAGCCCTGCAGCTCCTCCCATGCCATGCTGCTTTCAAGTCCAAAAAGAGACCTACATAGAGAGCACCAAGTGGTCAACAGGAAGTGGGATCTATTTCAGAGTAAAAATTATTTCCACTTTTTCCAGGATCCATTTTATCATTGTTTGACATCGTTTACTACTTCTGACCTGAAAAAAATGTATATATTATGCATCACTTCTCATCACTGGCCAGGGCAAAGATATACACTGTCAAGCTCACGAGGATTAACAGGAAGCGGGGCGGAAGCTGGCTGAGTCACTCTTCAAAATATAAGCATATAAAAAAAAAAGAAACGCAAGAAAATACACCAAAACCACTTAAGTGAAATGTTGTTATAATGACTCATAACGGTTTCTTGTCTGTAGCTGTTATTAATTTGGCTGTAACTCAATAAACAATCCTGTGATACTGCATTTATTTTGAAGGTCTTCATGCTATATCACAGACAACTGGACTTCGAGACGTCTCATCTCTCATCCAAGAGGCTTCTTCAGTCCTAGAAGAAGAAGTCTCTCATCCAAGAGGCTTCTTCAGTCCTAGAAGAAGAAGTCTCTTGGATGAGAAGTGAAACGTCTTCAAGAAACTGAAACAAGTCCAGCTGTTTACGATACAGCACTTGACCTGTGACATTTATTTTGAAGGTTCCTATTTAGCAGCGTTGACACAATAGCATGCTAGACGGTGGTAGTAAGCTGAAAAATTACACATCTTATCCCCGAATAATAAATCAAAATTTAATAAGAAATAAAAGTAAATCTAAGGAGAAAAGCTCAGAAATGTATTCGTTTTAATTTGAGACCCGACAAAACCGGAAACGCGCGGCTATGCTAACCACCACTTGACGCTTGAGTTGATTGAGGAAGTCCGAGCGAATATCAACCGCGAATAAGTCAAATATTTCACCGTGAAACAGCTCGGTGTTTACCCCTAATCACATAAACACGTCCAAAATCACCAGAGGCTTTAATTTAGGGGTCTTGACATCCAACTTTGACGACAGCCAGAAGCGAAAACCTGAAGTTAGCTAGCGTATTAGGGGGGTTCACGGCTCTCACAAGCCCCGCAGTTGTCGCCTCTCTCGGTCCGTGTTGATCAGGAAGGGGGGCTTTTAACGTCTAACCGTTAAAGTTAAACAGCAAAGTCCTGTTCGGGACGGGCACTTGTTATCACACGATGTTTGAACACGTTAAACAAACACCAGCATACCAGCCTTTTTACTCTTTTTTTTTTTTTTTTTTTGGCTTTTCACCACATACTTTTGACAGATAACCCGACAGAAAGTAGCATTTTTATCCGTTTAGCTAGCGAGATTTTGTTGTTGTTAAGCTAATAGCTGTCAGTGTCTTCATGTGTACAGCCGTTAAAAAAAAAAAAAACACCGTGGAAACAACCTGCGCGATGAATACCGGTCGACTCGAGCGTTATTTCCCGGACTCAACTCCTCAACCCGACAGTATATTTTCCTGACGGCACGCAAAGTGTCCTAACGGTCATGTCACGGCGCTGTTCAGAGGAAATAACACGCAGCGTAAAGTGCGAGAAGCTCGGTACCAACTGTCACTTTACCCGAGCCTACGGGAGAACCAGCGTTTATTGGGATTGAAGGAGTATAACGGAGAGGAAGGAGTGAGGGAGGGGAGGGGGGAGACATGACAGGAAACTTACCTGAGAGTTGAGAAGAAGAAGAAGAAGAAGAAGAAGAAGAAGAAGCTGCGGGTGCGTGTCGTGCGGGACAGTCGCTCTCTCGGTGTTGTCGGTTAAGGTGTCGGTCAGCAGCGGGACGGAGCGGCAGTGGCGTCCAGGGCCGGGGCCGCCATGTTCCTCTGGCTCAGAGGCTCCTCGGCTGTTTATCTTTACCAGTAGACCCCCCTCCTCCTCCTCCTCCTCCTCCACCACCTCCTCCTCCCTCTCCACCACCTCCACTCATCTCATTACCACACTGCAGAGCTGGGTGTCTCTCTACCATCCTCTCTTCCTCCAGCTAACACACACACACTGCTGACAGCTTTTTAAAGGTGCAATATGTAAGAATCGGCCACCTGTCAAATTCATACTCAAAACAAATAAGGGGTATCACTTAAGTAACCGCTAACTGCTGCTAACTGTAACTGCCCTCGGCTAGTTAGCTCAGTTAAACGCAGGTACACCCAGTAAAAATCGCCTGTTGACCCCATTCCCACTTCCCGCCTGTGATTTTTATCTGAAGCGGTGTACGTCACGAACGCGCCGCAAACAGTTGTAACAGAAGAGAAAACGACAATAGACCCAGTGTGAAAGACGGTGGATAAATTCTCGTAACAACTCCCGCAAAATGACTCGTTTCACCGTCATAATTTCAGCCATCCGGTCCAATAAAATTTGGAAAGTCCCGCACAATTAAAGTATTTTATTGCCATTCAAGTTAGCCAAGCGCTAAACCGAAAATTCAGGTATAGAGGTATAGATTCAGGTCGAGGTTTATTGGCTTCAAAACACCACTGAGCAGCTTTAATATGAAAGAACGGGGCTCCACCTCCAACATTGAGTCCAGTTATAAAACGTCCTAAACAGATCACATCCCAAATTCCTTCTTTATTTACGCGCCACCACCAGAACTTAGCAGAGGAAAAGGGGTAATAGTGTTAGACCTGTTAGCATGCTAACTTCAGTGTATATCCCTGCAACACAATGCATAGACATCATAATGTCAAAACTGCCATTTATTCACATTATGTAGATCATTTTTGCTCATTTTCAACTTAAAATCTTACACATTGCTCCTTTAAGGTGAACTAAAACCTTAAATAATGTATTTTTTTATATGTGACAAAAGGTAAAATCAATTAAAGGCCACATTATTATGTCTGCCATTTGTTTTTTATTGAGCTGAAAGGTTTAAAGATCTAAATAGTAGCCAAACAAAAACACAATATATACACAATATACCGTATATGTATACAGTGTATCCTTCATAGTTACACTTTGTAACTATCCTGTGCAATTACATTTATATATTTTTTGTAGTTATAGGTGCAATAACCCATCTTGGTCATTTCTATAGCTTATATGTGAAGGATGAACACATATATATGTCTAAAGTCTGTTATTTTTCTGTTATTTTTCTATTATTCTGTTTTATTTTGCTTTGTCTTGTTTCATTTTTATGAATCATTCAATCAGTCCCCCCCCCGCTTATGACGCTTATGTTGTTGTAATAAGGGACTTTCCCTAGTGTGGGATCAATAAAGTCTCATCTCTTATCTGCTGATAATCCTGTAATGACTGTTGTTCTCACTAATTGAAAGCTGACCATATGCTATTTTTTAATGTTTTCATCTCAGAGCTATTAAAATTACTGTGTGATTTTCAGTGATCTTAATGTGAGACCTCATCAGTGAGGGATTTGAAGGTACTTTTTATTCCTGAGATATTGTTACGTGTTGTGATGACCCTTTGAGATTTACAAATGTGTATCTGGCCCTGTTGTCTTTAAGTCTTACAATTCATTTTAACTGAGTAGTTTATTGTTGTTGATCCACAGAAATACTACAAATTACCACCAGAATTATTGTATTTATGGTTCCTGGCCATATGTTAAATGGTACCCTAAAAATCAAATACCACATTATTTCACAGGTGAATAATAACCTTACAACACTGTTTGACGTGCACCATCACTATCACTCCATCTCATATTCGACTACCTATATTCTCATATGACTGCAACATTCAGATATTCTGATAGCGGTGTATGTTTGAATGGTTTATTCCACGACAGAAACCTTTCTCTGTAGTCTGACAGCGACCTCACAGCGTTTCTGTGGCACTTTGGCTAAGTTTGCATTAAACACGTAGGCCTGTAGCGTCCTGCTGAAGTGCTGCACGATTTCTGGCACCGTAGTTCTTTATTAAAAGTGTTGATGTTACTTTCAGTAAAGTCACCTGTCACTTCCAAAATATGTTGTTTATGTAGAAAAACTCACAGAGACAACAGAAGAAAGTTTTCCTGCATCTGAGACAAAAAAAAATCCCCAAACAGTCAAATTGCATCAGAGCTGTTAGTCACAATGAAAACAGATGAGACTCACTGAAGGTCAAACACGAGGTCAAACGTTTATGCAAAAGATCTGAATATTAGTCATTGGAGTATTAGATCATCACAATAAATTAACATTACCATGAGCAATCTCTCACAAACACACAATGATTCTGATTCACGGACAGACAATATTATTTGATAGTGTAGTTAAGCAAACACACATTCACATTCTTCACTTCATTGTTTTAAACAATCTAAAAAGATCAAAGATCGATATAAGTGTGAAATATAATTTACTGTTTATCTCCCAAACAAATTGTTTAGCAGTCACTGCCACCTAGTGTCTGACTGACAATGTGCACTTCCTTACACAAACAAGTGCTGAATTATTAGAACTGAAAAGACAAAAAGATTACATTGAATGACAGCAGATGAAAAGTAGCTCGTTAGTTGTCTGAAATATTAATCTCATCATGTAATCTTTCATCTGTGACAGTCAACAGTCTCTGAGAACACTTCAAAATGGATTTTATTTTCAGTCTTATTTCTTTATCCTACTACTGGCCTTTCTTTACATATAAGCAAACTCATAATTACATAAAGTCAATAACAAATGTGCATCATCCTTTATAGTACATCACATATGGCAGACTACATGTGAGCAACTACCACCTCTTAAAATCCATCTTATACCGAGGTAAACTGTTTTTCTTGAGTTAAAAGGATCAGATGTCGATGGGATCGGGAGAAGGAGGGCGAGAAGAGTGAGGAGAAAAGGAAGAGCAAAAATTAGGACAAAAACATGATTGTATACCAAACTCCACTGATAAAAGCAGTTATTTAACTAATATAATAGCTTTTTAGGACTCTGTTTCACTTGGTTTGGTTTAGGAACATGGCTGGAGTTTGCTGTAAATTTCAGCAAAGGCAGCAGGATTTGTTTGAAGTAAGCAAAAGTGCCACCTGAGAGGCTAAACTTAGAGAAAATAACCTTCGAGAGGAAAGAAGAAAAAAGAAAAAAACAACTTAGACAGACCAGGGCACTGTGGCACATTGTAGGATGGGACTGATTTTCCTCTCTGCCATGTGCAAAATTCAGCTGACCTTCAGTCCTGATGACTTTAATTCTTGGTCTTGCTTTGTACACTCTGAGGCAGGAAACATCCAAGGCAACAAGTGTGGCCATCATCCCTGATTCTCCATTTACAGATCAGTCAGTCAGCATTTCTGAGGCATTCAACCAGAAAGGCAACGAGCTTTAGGGCCCGAGCAGGGAACCTGCAAGGACCCTATTGTTTTTGTAGTGATTCTTCTTCTTATTTTTTTTCTTTGTCGCATTTTTCACTGCCTGAACATACCCCAAAACTCACCAGACTTGGAATATACGTCACACCTGGCGACATTTCCACCACTAGGTGGCGCTATAATCAAGGAAAGTGCGTTTTGCCAAATAACTCCCATATACTTTGTCACGCATTCAAAAACCTTATATCCACGCGTTCACTGAATTGTGCTGAATCTCCTGATATAGGCCACGCCCATTTCAAACAAACCTACTTTTTCAAACTCCTCCCAGGCAATTTCACCAATTTGCACAAAACTTTGCACACAGCATCTGTCGACCCTCCTGACAAAAAGGTATGAAAATAATTTTGATATTCCCCTGTAACTGATGCACCAAAAATGACCAGCAGGTGGCGCTGTTACCAACACAAAAACGTTTTTGGCTGATAACTCCTACATAATATGGTGCACATTGTTAAACCTTATCTCTACGTGTTCCCTGCATACAGATGAATTGTGTGATGTAGGACACGCCCACTTTCGCACTAAATTTCCATTCGCAAAATGTTGCAAACGTACTATTTTTTCTTCCAGGCTGCATGAGATACGCCTCTTGTTTTTACATTTTACATCTCGAAATATTTTTTATTAATTTTTATTAATTTTATATGCAAATATTAGCATGTTAGCTCAATAGCTTCCAGGTCATGTGATCAATTAACTCAAAATCATGTTGGGATCATGTAACTACACTGGCTGCATGAGATACGCCTCTTGTTTTTACATTGTACATCTCTAAATATTTTTTATTAATTTTTATTAATTTTAAAATATTAGCATGTTAGCTCAATAGCTCAAATTTGCCCTCTGCGTCTGCCCTCTGACGGTGCCACGGCCAAGACGTACGTGGGGGGCGAGGGCCCGTTCATCGCTGCTTGCAGCTTTAATTTTTTTTACCATCCCGGCCAATTAAGAGTCCATTTCTTCTCCGTCTCTGTGGACATCACAGGTTACTCTTCCATTTGATGTTCTGTGAAGACTCGTTCACTGAGGAAAGAAGAAAGTTGCCATTTGTACAGTCAGTGCGTGCAAAGCCTTAATTTATGAATCACCAACAGCACATGCAATCGATTTTCATGGACCTTTATTTAACCTTAATACCACAAATAACATCTATTTTGGTTGAATTGGTCCTTTGACGAGTTAAAATTGTTACTGATGCTCTAAAAATTCTGCCAGTATTTTTAGCAGCGGTAGTAAGAGATGACATACCCACGATGATCTTGCCTTCTTTCTCTAGTTTCTTTAGGTGATGGCCCAGGTTCACATTAGCTGCCGGGTGCAGGTGTTCAGGTGTGTCCTGGAGGAGAAGCAGCAAGTTTAGTTAAGGTGTACTACACTGCTGGTCTTAGCTTCACTGCTCACAGCGGTAAGCCCTTGACTGCAGGCTGGATAAAGCTTCAAAGCAACTTGCTGTTTTGTCCCGACCTTGTAGACGATCTTGACAAGCTCCATTGAGGAGAAAGGTTTTCCTGCTCCATCCTGAATGGCTGCCAGGATCTGCTGCTCTCTTTGGTCGCGGTGGCTGATGTAGTGTCTGATCTTCGAGCCAGCATCCTGAACCACAGGGCCGTGACCTGCACAGAGAGCAGCGACAGAGCTTTAGGCCAAACATCTGAGTGATTTTACAACGAAGCATAAGACTAATATAGTAATGGACACACGTTGTATGTCAGACATGTGCGCTCACTCACCAGGGTAGATGAGGTCAGCCTGAGAGTCCAGCAGGATCTTCAGAGATTTCATGTAGTCGTACAGATCCTCGAACACGGCTGTGCCTTCGCCCAGGATGCAATCTCCAGAGAAGAGTGCCCGCTCCTCCTCCAGCAGCAAGGCCATATGGTCGTCAGTGTGGCCCGGGGTGAACAGCACTCTGGGAAAAATAAATATTAAACATGGCTCTGTAACAAGATGAGCCATAACAGTGTGTGTGGTATGATATACTCGTCAACTACTAACACATTTTTATCGTCGGGACGCCTATCTGTCATTATGAAGTGTGTTTCTCGAGTGCATATCATTTACAGTATGTCTTTCCTGTAAAGCCAGGGAAAGTCCCGCCACTTTAAAATGCCTTCCACACTTATTACTTGAATACTTGAATATATGTGAACTGAACTGACTTGAGTGTGGCGCCTTCCGTCTGCACAACATCTCCATCTTTGAGGTAAGTAAAGCTTTTGTTTCCGGCTGTTTCAGTGACTCGGCTGGCGCGAGGCAGTTTGCTGACTTGGATCTCAGAACCTGCAGGAGGGAAAGCAGAAGGATATTGGACTGCTAAACAAACTGATTAAATACCAACTAGTAATACATTTTTATTAGTTTATTACCCTTCAAAAAGTTTCTATAAGTGTATTTTTTCAATTATTTCCAATTCAAATGATGTTGCAGCGTCATTAAACCTGTCTCACACATGCTGTCCTCACCAGTGATGTCCCTGCAGATGTCCTCCACTCCACCCGTGTGGTCATGATGCCAGTGTGTGACGATGATCTCCTGGATGCTGGTGTTGAACTGCTTCAGTACATTTTTCAGATTGCTGACGTATTCTGGCACGGCAGGTTCACCGGTGTCTATCAGCACTCGCCTGCAAAATGATCACCCATTACAAACAATATACATATATTTAAGGCTTTAAATGCAGCAATTTGTGTTCATATACAACAATTCTGCCAATTTACTGACTATTTAATTTGGTTTATTTTTGATTCTGCACATACACAAGCAAAACAAACTGTTTTTTAGTTTTGGGTTCAGTATTTTTTATAGCTGAATATATTTTTCCAAGTTAAGCTGCCAACATAATTCTTTTTTAAAAAGACTTAATCTAATGATTATAAAATAAACTCCAAATTATGAATATTTCCTTCATTGACTATACGCCGAAATAATCAGTTGATCCTCGCGAATTAGTGTACATCATCAGTCTTGGTCTGTACTTGATATATTTTAGTCTACAAGCCAAGAAGCACAGAATTTAGAAAAAAATGAACGGAGTTCGGCGTGACGTCCTTTTCCATGAGCTAACAGGGGGCATACTGAGGGGTACCCAGACGTAAAAACTAACTGTAACGATTCTGGACCAGCGTTCGTTTGTAATTACGAATATTCTGGAACATAAACTAGGGTTAGCATGACAGGTGTCACCTTTCCCCAGTGCCGACCAGGTAAGTGTTGGTTCCCTGCAGGGTCATCGGTCCCGGGTTACAGCCCAAAACCCGAATTACTCTCGCAGACAGCTGCTCAATCCGAGGAATCATGGCACTCATAGCTGGAGCCGATGTAACTTTAGCTTTAAAGTAAAATAACAGAGCGTACGGAGGTAAAAGTCCAAGAAGAAAGCCGGGTCAAACCGGATGTGTGGAGGACTCTGCATGGCGACAGCGTTTACTTCCGGTATGTCAATACAGCCTTCAAAATAAAAGTCGATTTATTTAATGCATTATCACCTGAACATTTAATATATTGTGGTTTTATCATTAATAACATTATCTTGTTTTCATGGCTGCAATAACCAATAATGTTCTACCATCCATGCAGCTATTCCTTTTAATTCATTTTGTAAATGTTTGTGGTGCGGTGGCTGAATATTTTGTTTGTCTGTTTGCCTTTCTGTATTTCTATATTTCTCAATTTTAAAAAAGGGGCATAATGTAGTTATGGAGAAGAAAATCAAACTCAGAATTTTGATATTTACAATATTAATGAGGTAATAATACAAACTCAGAAATAAGTGAATAAATGAGCTGCTCACAGAGGAAAATAAGGTCCCAAGAACACTGTTTGAAGCTTGAAAGGTGGCAGGGTCCGCCACATATAGACAAAGTAACACAGTATGAACTTTTGTTGTCCTTTAAGGTCAGTTAATATACTTTGATTATTTAGTTTGTTCAGGCATAAAAATATCCGTCAGGATAAACTGTCTTCCCCAAAACTACATAGTGCACCTCTTAGTATGTGTAGTGTTGTTTTTCTTGCCTTAATTTATAAAAAGGTTCACTGTGTAAACCTCTCCTGGTTCATCTGTCTACATTGGCTCCTCTCTTGCATACATTACTATCACATTAATGCCATATAAGCTGTCTGCGCAAATGCTTTCTCACAATTAAACTAATAAATGCATTCAGTGAGCGCTCATACAAAAGCAGAAGCAGCTCCAACCAGGCTGCCAACAGTTGAATGGGGCCATTAGTGGATATTTACTGAATATCTGTCACAGTTAATGTCGTCTGACCACCAAAATAAATGTCATTAGCAGACACCGAACACTAGGTGGGGCCATTGAGTCGCCTGTGGAGCTACACGGGGCCACTTGAAAGATATTTCAAGGTCCTGGATTATCAGCATTTCACAGAGTGAGCGTTTTATTACTTGGTAATGATAATGATGCTTGCCAACTCCTAACAGTTCGTTCTCAAATATAAAAGCTATCTGACTTAATGACTGTTGTTATTGTCCACATTAATCCTGAATCTTTTAAATGGCTGTTTTTATTACTGCTCACACAGAAGGAAACCAGAAGCATTAAAAGGTGTTTAACCAGTTGAATGGCCGCTGCTCCGTATCTGATCCTGACCTTTAAGCTCTTCATATGGAGGTTAATGAAATATCAACATCATCATGGGGACATATTCACTTGAGAACTGATTTAAGGAAGGTTTAAGGGACGTCGTGAGGGAGCTTTACCAACTCGCTGACCACAGGCCTGGTGAACATACCAACACAATGAAGAAAATACAATAATATTCCTGTTATCTTTAATTAAGAGTAATGCCACGATCCAAGTCCTGCAGTTTACACAGGATTCAGGCGCCCCATTAAGTTTATTGGACAATACAAACATTTTAGGAGCCAATCAGCTCCTCTTACAGCTTCACTGGCGCAGTGGCTCATTTATTTTGTCTGTAAGTTAATTTCAAAGTGTGTGATGGTTGTGGTTTTACTTTCTACATCAACCTTAGTGCCATACATGTCTACTCTGCTAAAGGTTCAGGTTTATTTGCCCCCCGGGGACAAATAATGTATTTTGAATTTGAATTTGAATGATTTTTTTTCTCATACTCTCAGTCAGACATCTACACTTCAGTAGTGCTCGATGTGATTTGGCCCTCTGAATCATTCAGCTACTATTCCCTCTTTCTGCTCATCAATGCCAAAACGCTAACACTGAAATTAAAAACATCTATTAGTCACATATATTGTCCCACTTTCATTCATTTCCCTCATTTAATTCACTACACCTCTGTCTAAGTTTTGTGGACAGTGACAGATCAAACAATGTAGACGTCCAGGAAACTGTCTGCCTGTATCTCAGATATCTGAAGGACTATATGTGGACAGTGCTGCCATCCTGTGGGCAGATGGTGTGGATCAACTACATCTTAAAACATGAATGTAAAGAAAGTAGCTACGTGGAGTCAGACAGTTTCTCTTCATAGAGCAGGACTTGCAGCAGGTGGTATCAGTTTGGTTTCAGTTTATACACCTTTATGAGACATTATTATGCTATTCATGTTACTCCTGCCTTTTCACCTTATCAGTGTAATTTCACTGCTAAAACACAACTCCACTCAGACAGTTTCTGCACTTTCACGTCTTCTTTACTTGTGAACAGAAACCTCAACAGACACGGGGGCCGACTGATGAAGGATAAATATCGACAAGGACAAAACAAATGGAGCGTTTGGACACATCGGTCCTGGCTGTATCTTTAAAGTCCCCCTCCAGTCAAAAACATGTTTTCTTTCTTGTTCTCACAGTTCAATATTTGTGCTTCACTGTGTAGAATGATGTACAGTTTGACACTAGGAGGCTGTTTTCACATTCAAAGCTCAAATCGTCTCTGTACTCACCGGAAAACTGATTTTAAAATGATTTGTGACATCACAAATAGCTTGGAAGACAAATTCTGGTCCAGTATTCAGCACAAATGCAAAAACAGTTCCTTGAAGTTTATCAGTGACAGTCCGTACCCTGGTTTACAATCGGCTTTATTGGTTGTTTCTTTTGTAATTTACCTCAAGCTGCTGTTGACTGTAAAATATACGCCAACCGACTGTAAACTGCAATAAATTACTATAATAACTCAGACAACTGTACTGTGTTTATCACTGCGATAGACTGTAATTAGATTTCTGGAATATATATTGATTTTAAAATGTTTTATCGTAAACAGGTTTATGTTATAGCTGTTTTTAGTAATTAACTGTAAAAAAAAAACATTTTTCAACTGTGAAATATACAGTTGCGAACAAAGAATACCATGATATCTTATCTATTGTCACTGTATTTTTTTACGGTGAAATTCTGGCAACCACAGCTGACGGTATTTTACCGTAAATTATCCAGATTTTCTTTTATTTAAGTGTGAAAACTGTGACTCCACATACACTGAGAATGGACTTTACAGTGAGGTTGGAGTGTCCAGCAGTTACATTTGTGAACTGAAATAAATATATACTAGATCTATTTTTTGTCCTGCAAAAACAACGTCACAGACACATTTTGTTTTATGTTTGTGTCTGGTGATGTTTTTCCTTTTGAAACAGGGTCTTTGGTCCGAACAGAACATAATAAGGGATCATTTGTATGTATGTTTATTTATTTGATATGGACAACACAAATACATTGAGACTGTTCCAGTGGACAGACCAGATGCTTTGCTTGGGTGTGTTTAGCACATATGCTAATTTTCAACACCAGTCCATAGGCGGCTATTCTAAAAGCACAGAGCATATTATCAACAGTATGAGATAAAACCAAGTGCATGACACAACATCACAACAGTAGCATACAGATCTAAAAATACAGAGCACAAGATCAATGAAAGGAGATTGAGCAAACAGAAATCATAATCGTAACTTTTAAACAAATTTAAAAGTAAAAAAGCAGGGAGATGTCAGCGCGGGAGCAGAGGGCAGTCTGATGTTTTGTTCCTGTCTCTCACAGCACAACAAAAACCCTCTGAGTCATATTTGATGCTGCTTTAAACGGACCAGTAAATCAGCCGGTTAAATCAAGTTTCAATCACCTCTTCATTGTGTGATATTTCACAACAATTCTCCTCGTCTCCGACCTGGACAAAGTCATCCGTGCCTTTATCTCCTCCTGCTTTGATTACTGCAGCTCTTTGTATTTTAGCATCACTCAGACTTTTTTATCATGTCTCCAACTAGATCAAAATGCTGAAGCAAGGCTTTTAACAAGGTCACAAAAAGCTGGACACATTATTCCTCTCCTCAGCTCCCCGCACACACTAGCTCCTCTATTGTGTTTTAAAATTACTGCTCTTTGTCTACAAGGCAGTAAATGATTCTGACTATGATTACATTTTAGGTTTCATGTCCCCATAATACACGTTAAGACCTGAAATTATCTCACAATAGACTCTTGTCTGTCCCGATCCAGCAGGATAATGTTCCCTTAAAAATGTTTTATTTGTCTCCGTTGTAAAGCACTTTGGATCAACTTCATTGTGTTTGATGTTCTACAGAACAAAAAAATAAAGAGTTTAGTTTATTTTAAAATGATGAGCGAGGCGTCCGAAAGGACTCATTAATCTAATTAAAAATGAAATCTAATAATTTAAGGTCCTATTTGTATGAAGGTTGATTTTTGAGTCTCGTTCCCAACTCGTTTGAAAGTCAGAAAAAATTTAGTAGTCTACAAAACATTTCTGGAGCTTCACAAGAAAACAAGGTTGCAGCATTCTCCTAAACAACTGAAGTAGACTTGTTTTAAAACGTAAAAAACAACTGGAAATTAACCTAGAATGGATGTCGTCCGGCGTAATCAAAATCTACGGAAGCCCCAAGATCCCAAATTGATTTGAAAGTTATTTGCACCTTTTTTGCAGCTGCTAAGCTGAAAAGCTCGACCACATGTCGAAGGTGTCGGGCTGAATAACGTCTCTGGGATCTTATGGACTGTGAAACTTCATCCAACCTTCCCTCGGCATGCGAGTAGACAATGACTGAATTTTCATTTTTGGGTGAACTGTTCTTTTAAAATCTTTAATGGCTACATACTTGAGTTGCATTGCCTGCACGTCTTATTAACTTACCCACACATCACTGACTATTACTTTAACTATAACACATGGAGTCACCAGTCACTTCTTCTAAAATCCATCAGCTCCAGTAGACTTTAAAAAGGGAAAACACAACAGATGATGTCTTCCAACAGGCTTTACATTACTTTAAAGCATTAGTTATTTTCTCGGGTGCATGGCCGGTAATCCTACGCGCATTACGACACCAGATCGATGCAGTCAAATGAAGCCATAAAGTGAGATGGAGACGTGGCGGTAAATCGCCTGATTGCGAGCCACACATCCTCTTTAACGCCTTGTTTGATATTTGTCTCCAATAAATTGTGACCCATAAAAAACGGGTGGGAGAAGTCAGCCCTCTGTAATATTTACAGGTAGAATGGATTGGAGGGTGGAAAAAAAGCAGAGAGACATTATTTCCCTAAATGAAATAGATCCTGACATCTGGGCGTCCGAGGGCCCCCATCCTCCTCTCCCTCTCTTTCCTCTCTCTTTGTAATTACACGACATAATGGTGGTGCAGTCGGCCCGTAATCTCCCATTATAATCAGTCTCGGCTGCCTCCACTCGCTCTCCACCACGGCTTCTAATTCAATATAAATGTAAATGACTGGGGGAGAGAGAGAGAGAGGGAGGGAGAGGAGGTCAGGGACAGTATGGTGTGTAAATGTGAAGTCTGATCTCCACACAAATCTGCACTTATATTTACTGGGAGTCCCGTTCGTCTTTATAATAATGTGTACAAATTGAATGTGGGCCGAGGACCTCAGACTGTTGCTGTGGTCTGAGCTGTCATTAATGTCAGATTTGAAGCGTGACGAGCAAAACTCGATTGGATTCTCAACTGAACCTTAAAGAGTTCAGCCACATTTTCTCACTTTTTTGTTTGTACAGGTGGTAGAGTCTGAAGATATCTGTCTCTGAAGTTTTCATCTACACCAGAACACAGGTGATGTAAATGGGGAATTTAGCAGCAGTGAACCAGTTTTCATTGGATCTGTGTCTGGCTAAAGACACTATTCAAAGTTGTTGACATTGTGTCCCGGGTTTATCGAGGGTTAATGGAGGAGTCCTTCCCAGAAAAAGCATCAGCTGCAAGTTCAAACCAAGTGGTTTCTGCACGACCGCTTTGAAGTCTCAAGTTTAGCATTACTGTTGTCGCCATTTTGGGTTTTTTTGGAGCAAGAGGTGACCAGTGACCTGCTGGGGAGTATATCCTGATTGGACCTGCATGAGAGCCTGACTTCTTACCCATAAGGTCACTGCGCCCTAAAGCATATACTCTGCTTACTCTGTTGATTTTGGATGAAAGTCAAGTCTTGTTTGAGTTGCACTGCTTTCTCTATTTAACTCTAAATGGCAGAGTAAATGTCGGCATCGTACATTTCTGCAAACAACACGTTGAAACTTTACATTTCTGTGTAAACGGTGCGCTTATAGTCCGGTCAGGAAAGATCACCTACCTGTTTTTGGTCGGCACAAACATGACTGGACATGTCTACTTAAAAATATCCAGAAGTTTGACGCTTACAAATGTTGAAACTCAGACTTGAACATCTCGTCAATCTACCAACATGAAAGTCAGCTGTGATATGACACGTACAGATTTGAACGCATCCGTGATTTGCAGGAACGTAAAATGCCGAGGGGGATAAAGTTTGTTATTTTAGTGAACTGACCGTTGAAGAGAAAGAAAGAAACATCAACCTGGCAGAGTATGAAGATGTGAGCGAGGATTTTGATTTGAAAGATCAAGATTTATTGCACTTTTAATTTGAAGTAGAGGAAATTATTCATCTTATGTGTAAAATAAGTAAGTATTTCCAAAAATGATTGACAGCACGACGTCATTGCACATTTCTTCTTTCAGCATTACATCACACTAATAAATACATTTCTGTTTTTTACTTTTACATCTGAATTTAAGATTATAAAGCTGATAAAACCATAACTTGGCTCTTATCTCAAATGAAATTTAGTCAACTTTTTAATGTGTGTCATATGGACGGTAATATAACGAAAAACTCTCTAATCTTATAACAACTGCCATTAAGGACAGCCATATTATGGCTTACTGCTAAGTGAGAGATATTGAGGAATTTCAGATAGCGATTTTTTCCCCCCACCCCATAATTAATGCATATAATATTGCATTTTGGAATGAAGGCCGTCATCTGTCATGTGGGCTTTCACAGAAGATGATATCAAGTTAATATAATATTCAACTCATATAAAAAAGATCCCAGTGAACATGGCACCTCTGATACCTGCAAAGTAACTGTGAAAAATCTCATCGCAGCTTCGGTCCGCAGCGAGAGAAATGAGGCAATATGTTACTAAACTGTTTCACAATCCATAATTCAAAATCCTGCGTAATTAACTTTCTGCTCCCGAGCGTTAATGTGATACCAAATTAAATAAGTGAAGAGAGAGAGAGAGAGAGAGAGAGAGAGAGAGGAAGATTTGAAAGTACTAGGAGACTGTTTGAGGAGGGGAGGTTAAGAGAGGGTTTTGATTTTAATGTTGCTGTAGTTGACAAAGCATTTAAAGCTCTGAAAGAAGTATTTTGTACAAAGTGTTCACAACAAGTCAATCCCTGTGTGAAGTGGACATGCTCGTCTCACAGTGAGATGTGACAGGAGACGGTTTCAGACGCCGTCAAACCAACCCAATCGCTGGGATGCGTCTCTTTCTTCAACAAAAGTGAAAGAAAATGTATATTTGTATATACAAATGATTTTTGTTGACAAAAATCATTTGTTTTTTTGTTTAGTCAGTGTTTAATTTAATCCAGAAACAGCTGCTCGTGGGGGTTAAAGTGTAAATGTAATTTGGCTCATGATGAAATAAAAAAAGAAAGTCCTCGTGCATAAAGCAAACACATAAGAGTAACTTGAGCTTTAATATGTCACTCTAACTCAGAGCAAACATTATGTAATGAAGCCCACGACTTGAGAAATTAAGTTTGCCGACTTGAAAGTTTGAGTTTCCTCAACTTTGGATGATTAGACACGCACTCGCTCACGTGTGAATTATTAATTGTTATGCTGATCTGAATCACTTTGTTATGTTGAGCTCAAAGATGAGACACTGATAATGCAGCTGGTTCGCTTTATTAACAAGCAAAACAAACACGCCGACGTCCAAAATGCAAATCGAGTCATGACGTTCTGCGCTGATTCACTTCATTCACTCGCTGCTTCCATAGAAAACTGGTCACTGTGCACGACGGCTCAGCAGCCACTTTTTTTTTTGGGTTGATTATTTCTTGGCTGGGACGAGTTACTTCCTGGAAATCTCCACTGGTCGTCTGGCAGCTGCTCCCGGCCAAGAAGCAGTCTGGCACGTACGCACTTGTAACTGCAAATTGTCATTTTTTACACTTCGTGTTTAACAAGTGAGATATAATACATTCACTGGTGAGCTTTGGAGGTGCTGGCAGGTGGATTTTGTCACTTCTGGACGGATCCTGGCTGCGTTCCTATTTCCATGTTTATGCTAAGCTAAGCTAGCCGGCTGCTGGTGATAGTGTGCATCTTCTGATGTAACCGACAGCAAGAAAACTAATAAGCTGTGAAGATTTTGCTCTTACACGCACTGAACACCTCTAGCGTATTGGTAAATAGCCACTTAAGGTTTAGTGCATTCGTGTGAGTGTGTCTGTTTGAATATATGAGTGTGTGTGTGTCTCTGAGCAGGTGCAACGTGGCCCTGGGTGAACATTTAGTAGGACCTGTAAGTGTCTGTCTGTGTGCGCTTGCATATTTACCTCTAGTGGCAGAAAGATGGTTTGTGTGTGGCTCCAAATGAGAGACGGTTATTCAGCAGCAGACGCAGGTTCCCTCCGGACCAAATTAAGGTGACTCTCCCTCCGACATGCTGACTCACTGCAAACAGACAGACAGACAGACAGACAGACAGCAGAGGCACTGATGAGAAGGAGAGCAGACATTACAGCTCCTAAACTAGCCCGTTAGCCTTTTAATTGTACTTATGTGCAGAATGCAAACCTTCATCACAGCTGCAGTTACGGACGTGTTACCCAGAAGTCGCCGGCTTGAAACTAGGATGTAAAAACCACCAACACGGCTGAACATACATGGACAGAAGAGCCACAAGCCTTAAAGAATAATACCGGTGATATTCAGTGTTTGTCTCACTGTCAACAAAAAAAAACAAAATCATAAGTAAGTCTTGTGTGTGTGTGTGTGTGTGTGTGTGTGTGTGTGTGTGTGTGTTTGTATGTGTGTGTACCCGAAGCCTGATACATCTTCTTCCTCTGTGCAATTCAGCTCCATTAGTGTCCAAAAGCTATTCACATCAGTGAGCCGCACTGTCATACTGGGTGACATGCTCCTTCATTACTACGAACACACACACACACTGTACTTTATTTTGACACACACCGTCCAACTGGAGCACCAAATGTGGATTAATCCGCTGCTGGAAATAGTCCCCAACACGTACACGTCTTTCTGTTTGAGTAAGTTTTGCTTAAACTAACTGACCAGATAATTTTCAAATACAAAACGACATTTGTTGATTTGTTGACATAAACATAAATACAAATGTCATTTCTGCCACTAGGGGTCTCTCTCTCTCTCTGTTTTCAAAACAATGAAAACAAAAAGATGCAGCTTGATGACCTCGTGACGTAGCGTGGCATCATGGGAGTTGTTGTCTTCACTGTTAAACAACCAGAAATACTCACAGACGAGTCAATGTTAAGTTTAATTCACGTTATGTTTACGTCCTTCCTCGCTGTCTGATGTATCATCGGGTGTTTCCCGCAGAAGCTCAGCAACAGGTGACCAAAACAATATAATTACAGATTTTCTCTGGTCTATGAAATGTTACATATCATATCTTTAAAGATGAAAAGCTGCTTGTGAGTCATGAGATCTCGTAACAAAAGTCAGTTTGAATCAAACTACAAATTATGTTTCTTTAAAGGATTTTTCTCCACTACAACAGACTGTATGCAGGGTTGGAGGGTTGCTTTGAACATGTTACTGGTACCTGATAAAACACTTGATTACTTTCCGTTACTTTTGGATTACTTCGATACCAAACATAAAAATAAAGACAAGAGAGAAGAATCAATACGATGACTTTTATTTAATCCTAATGACGAGTGTTAGTTTATCATCCCTTATTTCAAAGTTGTAATCCTGTCAGTAATCCTCTTTTCTACCTTTGTCTTGTATTTTAATTACGTAATCCCGTTACATGTATCCCGTCACTCCCCCAGCCTGACTGTACTTACAATCAAACCCAGCCCCTCACACCAGGATGAAACACTTTGCAATAAAATTTCAAACATCGTCGCGACCTTGTAGATTCAGATTTACAGCGTCGGTTATGTTGCTCTGCACAAACTGAAAAGAGGAGACAAGCATCCTGTCTCCATCCACCCAGCCTCACTCGGACTTAGAATGCAAAATAAATACACAAGATTTGCAGTGACATCTTACGGCCATTTGGGATAAAGCAGACAGACAGACAGACAGACAGACAGGGAGAGAGTCAGACGGGCAGAGAGACAGGACAGTGAGCTGGTGTCTAACACGGTCTGATTTGGAGGCCGGCCAACTAGGGGAAAACTGTCAGACACTGGCAGGAAGCTGCTGATTAATCTGAGCAGTGATGGAGAAAAAAATCCTTGGAGAGCTGGGAGTGTGTGTGTGTGTGTGTGTGTGTGTGTGTGCATGTGTGTGCGTGAGTGAGAGAGGAAGGCAGCAAAAATTCAACAAGGTGTGACAAAAGGCAGAAAAAGGGAGAGGGAGAGCCGTTTATTGTCATGTTGCAGACATTCTCTATTATTTTTATTCAACTGATTCGGCAGCACTGCTCAGCCAACACTCACGCCAATAAAGCAAATTGAATCGAAATTGAACTGAATAAAGAGAGCGGCGGGAACAGGAGTGAAAGGGGGGGAATTAAGGAGAGAGAGAGCGAATGGGAGAGAGAGCGTAAGGAAACGAGGAAGACGTCAATGCAGGAGAATATTCGAAGGGAAAAGGGAAAAAAAATTGATGCCGAGAAAGAGGAAGATAGGTTGTTTAGAGGAAGGACGAGTGGGAGAGGAAAGACAGACAGGGAGACAGGAAGTGTGTTTTACTCACTAACAGGTCTACTATTAATTTCGGCATACATCCAGCCACCAAGCAACACTTACTTTGACAACACGTCAACTGAAAAAAAAAAAAAAAAAAATGATTTGCTCTCCTCGCCCCCAGACGCCCACACTGGATTTGGGTGGAAAACAAGGAGGAGTGACAGGCGGACGAGCTGCAGACAGTGAAATCATGTGGACCGTGTGGCTGTTGCAACATTTTCTAGCATTTCTAACGGCGAAGCGAGCGTCATCCATCCATTCAGTTTCCACTGACTATTCAAGTAACAGTGTCAAGTAGTCCAGATGTCCCTCTGCCCCTTCAGGGTTGATCTTGTGGTCCTTCTCAGGCCAGATGGGACATAAACACTGCGTCATACCTGCCGGCAAAAACCTCCACAGGCGGCCGAGTCTTTAAAGCTTTCAACAGCAGAGTCAAAATGTACACCAATCCTTCTTATTAACATCCGTAGAGAGAGACTGTGTCCAAATACTGCACATAAACATGTCAGGTGAGGTGGTGTAAAGACAGAGGAAGTCCTCTGGGTTGATGGATAGGTCAGCAATCACTCCGGACGTTTCACCTGGTGCTCATGTCGCCGTGAAACCAAAACTCAACGCCGACTTGTTTTTACTTAAACAGAACCAAAGTGTACAAGACTGATTAAATCAAACACTGTCTGACGAGCCTGAAGGCATTTTTTTTTTTTTTTACCAGCAGTGAATCCAACCCAGTCGCCAGAATAAACGTGAGCCGAGTACATTTCTGCAAAACCACAGGTAAGAACTGAACTTCTTCTGTTTACGTTGAGTTTTCTATTTCTCTTTTGTGACAACGCTGTGCTTATGCTCTGCTGAGGTTTATGCACAAAAAACACTTTGTTAGGATTGAGAAAACATCATGGTTTGGTTTAAAATGCTCAAGCTCTGGTCGCCCGTTTGGCAGCCTTGTTGGCTTGTGACAGCTTGGATCTGATGCCGTGGTAGCGACTTGATAATTGTCTATTTTACTCTAAATGGGAGCATAATTGACTAAATTAACATCAAGCTGTGTTGAAGAAGACCTGAAACTAGAGACTGAGGCCATAAACTCATCAGGAAACTGTTTACTGAGGAAATAAATGAAGCTAGAACAAGGGTCAATTTATCATAAGCTTACATATAATTGGACTTCTTTTTGCAACCAGTGGCGTCACCGCCTGCTGGCCACAGGAAGGAATGCAGGTTTAAAGCACTTCTGCATTGGCTGCCTTCTTCTTCCTTCCTTTCTTTCTTTCTTTCTTTCTTTCTTTCGTCTTCACTGTTGAGAGTTTATCTTCTCTGAGTCCACAGGGAGGTCAGAGGTCAGAACAACAAGCCGCTTTAAAGTTCACAAGAAGTATTAACAGTAAAAGTAAAAGTAAAACTCTTCGCTACGCTTCAAATGTCAATACTTTTGACCTCAGCCGACTGAAATGCAAAAAATCCTTTTCCTCCCTTCATCATCCGACCCAGACAGGCTTTCATTACACTGTCATTTGTTTCTCCTCTCTCCCTCTTAAAATGCCACGGCAGCCAATCGGTGACCCGCGGAGATTTGTAATTCAGATTCAAAACCACCTTGGCGAGAGAAAAAGGTTCAAATATTAAATATCCAAAAGTCCAGATCCTGATCCTGGATGACTGCGTGTCATGTCAACTGTGAGCTCCCCTTCAATTACTTATTTAAAGTGTCGTGGGCGAGTCGCTCGCCTTCATGTTGCAAATCTTCTTTTTCCACAGATGCACAGCGGGAGATCACCTGTCGAGGGGTTCACTGCTGTCTGATCTGGATCTAAACGAGCACCGTGCATGTCTGCCCACACACACACACACACACACACACACAGATACAAGTCTATATGATTACATGCAAAAACACAAACTTTAGAGGCGTTCGGCTCAACTCATGCAGGATTCTTCCTCCGAAAAACTGCTTTGAAAGCGAATAGATGACATATTCACCACTTTATTGATTAAGTTGTTGATTTTTACTATTATTGCATCATAATTATGAGAATTTGTTTCATTTTAAGGACTTGTTTGCAGGATTAGGGGGGAATTAGGGCAGAAATTGAATATAATATTCCTAATTATGTTCTCATTAGTGTGAGTCTTTTATATCTACAGAGGGAGCAGATCTTCTTGGAATATGTTTGTTTCTACAGAAGCTCAAAGCGGACAAATCAAACACCGGCTCTTAGCGGCCACCATACAACCTAACCGATCGACGCCACAAAATCCGACACTCTGGATCGTCACATCTGAGGAGCTGGGTCACTGAACGTTTGACATTTATCGTCAGTAAATGATGGAAATGATGAACCAATTGCTTAAACTACCCATAATCCATCTCTACACTTGTGATTCATATGTTCAACGTGTCTTTAACACACACCGCTTCTCAACAATGCTATAAACATCCTGAACACACACTACAATCAATTATAGAGAGGTGGATGATGCTGTAGCAGCTGTTCGTGAAATTCCCATGGACAGTTTTTACAAGTACAAAGTTCATTCAACAATATTGATGCTCCGCGACCACCTCGCTCTCCTCCTGCAGCAGGAGTCCAGAAATCATTACCAGGACCATCTCAGACCCACTGATTTGGGACTTCCAGTTTAACCAGTTCAACTTTGGATAATGGATGTCAGGGCCATGACTTCCTCCTGTGCGTGGGTCATGTTTACAGTCCGATTAGAAACTTGTAAGACGAGAGAGGAAAGGGAGGCAAAGGACAACTCAATTTAATATATTTATTCAGAGCCCCATTAGCCGCTGCCGAGGCTGAAGCTATTCTTCCTGAGGCTCAAATGATTATTAATGTATCTGGATATGAATTTAGATAAATTCAAAAAGTGTTGTAAAGCACTTTGCAGACTGGAAAAGCCCTATAGAGATGCAGGTCCATTTACCATTTTACCATAAATCATCATTGGGATGATAGCCGATGAGTTCCCGTTTTGCTCTCCACGCCGTTTACCTGCATGACACCAAAACCCGCTCGAACATGATTGTGTTGGTAGTAAATCTAACTCAGACTCATTTCCTAATCGGAGAGGAAAAGATATTAATAAACTGAACCTATTCAGCAGAAACAAAGTGCTTTACACTGTTGAACCAGGAGTAAAACATTCTGAGAATTAAAAACAATCCAACTATAATATAAGATAAAAACATAAATAATAAAAACGTGTTGGAAATAAGACAGTGTGTGTTTTAATGACCAAACACATCGAATTGGTAAAATCACATTACGAACAACGTCTGCTTATCCCGATAATGGGGGGAGCCATTTTGACTGAAAAGCACCCTTCCTCCTCCTCCTCCTCGTCCTCCTCCTCGTCCTCCTCTCTTGGTTTGAAGATTGCCTCGCGCTGAATGAAGAATGAGCTGCGTCGCGCTCACAGAAAAGGCAGGTGAGTTAAGCCTCACTTTTCATTCTTCCATTTAAGCCCAGGGAATGAATCTCCAGATAATACTCACACCTTTGGCCTCGGGAATTGAAAAGCCCCCGTGTGGCTGCAGGATACGAGGCCATATTGGATCTAGGAAAAAGCGCCCTAGACGCCATTACAGCTCATTTAAAGTTAAAGATGGAGCTTTCTTTTTTTTTTTTCGCCCTGGGGTGTATAGAGTCTCTTCTGAGTGAAGGGCTGATATTAGCTATAGCCGGCAGAACAACACAGAGAGGAGAGAAGAGATAGGAGGAGAGGCTTTTAAAAACCATGCAGGACTTTCTGTGAGAGAGACAGAGGAGCGTCACTCACTTTATAGTTTTAAAAAAAGGAGCGACTTAGTTTGTAGCCTACTTAGTTTGCAAACACTTTATGTCACGCTGTGATAAAGCTGTGAAAACAACATTAAAGATGACCCAAAAAGCCAGTTTGAAAACAAAAGTCTGAACAAAGTAGCTGTTCAATAGTATTCAGCTCCTTTAGTGGGATGAGAGCAGTGAAATAAACTTAACGTCTGCTTCTGTATGTTTTATTTAAGACCACAGTTTGTATCAAGAATTCCAGACACCATCAGTGTGAAGCGGTCAGACTGTTGAGAGAAACTTGATAATTGAGTTTCATGTTTGAAAGTTGGAATCAGCACCAGCACGGTTTGCAAATTGGTTATAATGCAACTGCAATGTAATTTGTAATAAACGACGTAACGATGTCTCAGAGTTTAACACCACCTGAGCACCGAAATATGCACATATATACGCAGAGTTTTTTAAACGCGGTGAAAACAGATGAAAGCAGGGAACTGACTTTTATTTTCTCTTGCTTGTCACGTTCATCATCGCGAACTCGCCAGAACATATACCTGATCAGACTACAACCAGAAGACGTCAGACTCTTTCTGACAGACAGTCTGAATCAGACACCGTGTTTTCCCAGGAGCTGATGATGGAAGTTGCTGAGGAGTGAGACATCTCACTTCTCTCTCATCTCTGTTGAGAGTTGCACCTGTGCAGTACCGACCAGAGGGCTCAAGTAGTGTCATGCAAGCCATCGATGGCACAGTGATTACTTTTTCACACCCGTGACTACTGCAGAGACATTTGACCCAGGAGTGATTGCTGATTGTACACATTGGCAAATGTCCCCTCAAACTACGTCTTTCCAACGTTACTTGCGCCAACGTCTGCGAGACGTATGTGTGTTATTGGGGTAAAGAGCAATTAAAAGTAGAACGATTAAAAGGTGCAATATGTATGAATTTTAGTTTAAGATAAAATTATCAACAGAATGTGAAGAAACAACAGTTTTGATGTTACGATGTCTGAGTATTGTGTTGCAAAAGTAGCTAGGAAGCAAATCCAGGCACATCCCAGTCCAAAGCTCTCGTGCTAGCAGCGTTAATACCAAACCCCAATCCAGATTGCTAGCTGCACAGCTAACTGAGCTAATTCACTAATGGCAGCTGCAGTTAGCAGCAGTTTGCGGTGACTCTGGTGATACGATGCTCCTTTATTTGTTTTGAGTATGAATTCAACAGGTGGTTGCCCAGCGTCATTGTAAACGAGGATCACCTCTCAGTGATCTGTGGAGTATAAATAAAGGTTGATTGATTGATATTATTGCATTAGTGCAACACATGAGTTGATGATGATGTGTGTGTGTGTGTGTGTGTCCTGCACCTGCTCGTATGTGTGTGTGTGTTCTCTGTCTGCTCACTGAGTGACAGTGAGTGTGTTTGACAATGTGTGTGTGTCCTGTTTGTACATGCATGTGTTCCCTGTGTGTGTGTGTGTGTGTGTGCCCAATCAGCTGTGCGAGGAAACACACCCACTTCACTCTCTTACCTGGCCCCTGCTCCTCCCCGATTGGCCGCCGCGCGGTCGTGCGGGCCGCTCCGCCATTGGCCGGCGAACGAGGAGGCGGCAGTTTGTTGCTGTTGCTAAGATCCTGTTGCTAGGTTCCCGGCTGTTGCTAGGAGACATGTGATGCATTATGGATGGTTGGATTTCTCGTGGAGGAGCGAATCTGAAATGCTGATGACTGGACTCTCACTCATCGGTCTGTCTCTGTCAGGCTCTATCGCGCTTTCTCACGCTCTGGTTTCATTATTCTCTCTCTCTCTCTCTCTCTCTCTCTCTCTCTCCATCACTCAGACGCTCTGTCTTTTTTTTTTTTTTTAATCACCAATTTAAATTTGCTTTAATGGCCGAAGCAGGTTGTACAAGGTGTACAATGTAAAGTCATATTCAGCTGGGATTAATGTAACAGGGAGAGGTGTTTTCTTTTTTAAATATTTGCCCTGTCCTTCTGTAATTAAACTCATTTTTTTCCAGACCAATTGCCAATTACAGGAGCTGCTTCTGTATACAGAGATATGCATTCTCTGCAAATGTTGAAGCAGCAGCCACCTCCTGAAGATGTCTCCTGGCCCAGGTGGTCGAGATTCTCATCTCCCACTTGGACCACTGCGAGTTCCTCCTTCTGATGCCACCAGACATCTGTAACTAATCCGAAGTGCTGCTGCCGGTCTGGTGTTCGACCTCCCGAAGTTTTCCCACACCACCACCCCTCTTCTCCCGGTGCTATACCGTCCCCCCGCTGCAGCTTGCAATCAGCTCATGAACAGCCCTTGAACATGCTCCCTCACACCTCCCAGCTGTTGGAAAACCTCAACGTCTCCTCAATCCTCAGACCTCATGGCTGCTCATCTAAGTCAAGGCTCTTCTATGTGCGAGCCACATAAAGACAAATTATGTATTTTGTCATTTTGTTTGGAGGGAGGACCTAAAGGAAGGAGATAATCAGGGCAGTACTATTACCGGGATAGAGGAACAAAAGACAAACGGCCACACAGGTCGTCTGTGAAAGCAGCTCATTGCGACCCATTTGATGTTGGGCGCTGACCTCTAATCGCCGTCGCAATTAATACAACAGTGAGGAGAAAGTCAGGTGATGTAACCGCGGAGGGGTCAGAGACAAATGGCTGGGTAAAAGGATTTTCTCCCAGGAGACAGCTGCTCATGTCCAGCATGAAGCCAAGAGGTCAGTACTAATGTTGTCAGTGGATTAGTTACAAATGTACCTACGTTACACAAGTAACTTAAGTTGACAGGACAAAGTGACCGCTGACCTTTGACTTCCTCACTGCTCGTATGAACGGTGACCTCATGAAGTTGCTGCAGGATAACAACACCACATTTCAAATGTATAAATTGAACATCATTACCTTCATGTCGGTACGAGCGCTGACGCGCTGCATGCAATCTTTTCCTTCACTACTCAGAAGACATGCTGGGTCATTCTGCATCAAAGAGCTGCCTCCCTGTCTGATCAAAGTCTCTTCTATTGGCTTGATGGCAAAGCTGCACTCACACCACCTCCACTTTCCTCCGACAGAGTTTCTTGTAGATGCGCTGAGAGTTAGATCAGATGCTCGGTATACATCTCAGTTTCCTGTCATGTGAACTGACAGAAGCGTCTGCTTGGTAGCCTCGTGTAGATAAACACTGAGCCCCGAGGTTTCATTTGTAAAGTCGTGTTGTCGTGGTGTCAAATTGGAAACAAACAAATGTTTAGCGGCTAAGCTAGCCAACTGGTGCTCCAGTGAACGTACCACCAGAGGTTGTTCTTTACACAAACCTGGGGCGATTTTCTTTGTAAGATGCATCAGAAGACTTCCTCAAGTTTGACCCGCATTACATCACATAACAATGAGAACCATCATTACAACTGTGGCGTTGACCCCTGCTGGCCTGAGTACAAATTCCCAAAGATGATGTGAAAAATACAGATTAATGCAGCACTGATGAAGATTTCTCAAAGCCTGACGACACAAAAGACTTTCCAGTTTATTGAATTGATTAAATAAAAGTAAACAAACCTGTCAGCTAATGGTTATCTTCATTATTGATTCATCTGCCAATTATACTCATGATTAATCGTTTAGTCTATAAAACTTCCCGAAAGTGACGTCTTGAAAGTGCTTCTTTTGTCCAAAACCCCAAAGCTCTTCATTTACTATCCTTATTTTGTCACGAGTTTTCAGAGTGAAAAAGCATCTTATTAATTAAAATAAAGATGTTGTCAGACACTTAGAAGAACGACCTCAGCCTGTCGTTGGCAAAAACAAGCACTCTTATTCGGCGCAACTTTGGTGGTCGCAGTTTCCCCTGAAGGATTTACACAGCAGCCACGTGGCAGCTGCCAGATGAGGCGATCCACTGGACTGACACCAAAACGTTTGGTGAGAAAGAATCATCTACACACCAGAACATGTGAAGATAGGACTAATTACACTTCAACCATAGTTTTTGTTTCAAGTTTCTCCATCAACATCTGCACACACCTCCAGGAGAAGTCGTCCTCCAAAACTGAAACTGCACGAAAAAGTTTTGCGTTCGACTTTTTACATGCAGACACTCTTTATCCAGCGCACCTGGCCACAGGTGTCCCTCCTCCTCTGTGATGCTGGATGATATTTGCAGTGTCTGGACTGTGGTCTTTCATTCTCTCTCTCGCACACACACACACACACACACACACACACACGCGCACACACACCACCCAGATGGCGGAGGAGCCACTCAGTCGCAGCTCTTATCTTTGAAAACTGCTCAAGTCTGCACGTCGAAAATACCTGCTGCTGCAGTCTTTGATTCCCCGAGAAGGCTGGCAGACACGTGTCTGTGTGTGTGTGTGTGTGTGTGTGTGTGTGTGTGTGTGTGTGTCTGTGTGTGTCTGTGTGAGTGACAGTGTTGTAGTGAGACACGTAGGAAGGATGCGAGTGTGTGTCTGTGCATGATTGCCACAGTCGGGAGTATGTCAGCCAGTGTGTGTACACTTGTGAGAATTAGGATTGTGCAAGGTACTGGGACGTGTGTGTGTGTGTGTGTGTGTGTGTGTGTGTGTGTGTGTGTGTGTCTGTCTGTGTGTGTGTGTGTGTGTGTGTGTGTGTGTGTGTGCCAGATCTGTGACAAGCCAACTGTGACAGGCTCTAATAGCTCTCGAACACATCCGTCTGAACACGCCGCTGCTCGTTGTGTGTGCGTTTCCTCTGTCTGTTTTATCTCCGGCTCTGTTATCACCTCAAGTCTTCTCCTCGGCTCCCAGCTCTCTCCTCCGCTGCCAACGCCACCGGAGCGAGACAGATAGAGGAGGAAGTTGGCCGAGAAATGGCATCGATGGAAAGTTCTGCTCACTGGTTGAAACTCTGTGCTCAGACCTTTAGCAAACACGACGTAGCCATGTTACCGTGTGACAGTAGATCTGAGCCGGTCGATGGATTGAGGAGGCCGCTGACATCAGCCTCCGCATCCTTAAAGCCGCCCCAGATATCATCTGAAGGGAAAAAACTGCTAAAAGTGAGCGACAGGATGAGGATTTGAATCAGGCGCTGCCAATCACAGACTTACATCCCTGTCTCTTCAACATCGTGTCATTCTTGTGCTGACTTTCTCATTTAACGAGACTCAAACCTCCTCCTGTATTCAATTATTTTGCTCAGCCTCAACCTGGAACATGCGACAAAGACGTGTGTTTGTTGTATCCGACTCTGCCGTCTACCAAGTACATTAGCTTTTTCATTTCCTATGTAGTTATTGAAAAGGAAAACCGCTCAGGTGGTGAGCTGCTCGCTTTAACCTTGTTTTCTCCTGTTTATCTGAGTGGGAGAGGTTAGTTATTGTCATTTGCTTTCTTTCATTTCCTCAGGTTGGACTTTGGTTTGTTGTTTTGTGGCCTTTTTATTATGATTTACATGAAGATATGCCCAAAAACCAAAGTTTAGTTACATCTGTAGCTGCAGTTAGCAGGTTTAAGCTCAGTTAACCGTGCAGCTCGCGGCTGTATCAGCTGACTCTGCCTGGACTCGGAGCTCGGAGCTCAGTGGGAGTGCTGTTGTTGTCGTTTACTATCTGACTATCACCCAACAAAGTGGCTAGGGGCTAGCTGGTTAGCATGTTAATATCAGTAGATATCTCTCACTGTTTTTAAACATAGTCTCTTACATATCGCACCTTTTAAAACATTATTTCTCGATTTATTGGGGGTTTTTACAGTTTACCGGTCACATATCTTGATCTGTGGTGTCTTCCAGTGTCCTTTCCTTTGTATCCTGTATCCCAGGAAGACTTGCTGTGGCAGCAGTTGGCCATGTTAATAAAGCTCAACATTAAACCTCAGACGGACAGAGTCCTACTGACTCCTCTCACGGGGACTGATTAGTGCTACTGAACTCGTTTCACTCAGCTGTTCCATAATATATGTCGCAGCCTGCGGGAGGGCTGACTGGAGCTTCAGACCGCATCGCTGTGCAGCCGCTTCATAACTCCAAACAGAATCCAAACCGAGCATCAAATTTTCATGGAAGTGAAGAGTCCTGGCTCGTCTTAAATGTGAGTAAAGACGTCGGTTTTCTGTTGATGCTGCAGCCACTGGACACTGAGGCCGTGTGGATGTGCTTTTACTCGGAGAGCTGCTGGTTTTACCTCCCTGCGCTTGATTATTAATCAGAACATCAGAACTAGAAATTAGCTACGAATCTTGAAATCAGATAGCTCCCAAATTCAAATGTGCCCCGGGGGACCCTGCCAAGCAACAAATGTCAGGTCAGACGAGGGATGATAAAAACTGGAACGTGAGTCAGACTGAACTTTACTTATCGAGCAAAATTAGCATTCAGTTGGAGTCATGACCGCTTGATGGCGTCTGCAATAGGCATCTTACTAACATGTTAGACATACCAGTGTTTTTCTGACCCTAACCCGGGAACTGCTCTGGTTGCATGTACGTCGTCCTTCAACCCCCACCGGTTGCGTTTCGGGTGCAGCACTGCTGGACAGCTGGAGTTGCGACCGCAGTTATACGTATGTGTTATAAACACTTCAACAAACAGACAAAAGGTTAGTGTTCCCAGCCGAAGGATTAGAAGAGCTTGGATTTGACTCTTCTTTGAGATTTTTGTGCTGGCGTCAACACGGACTGTTTTATTCTGAATAATAACCGGATGTTAAGTTGTTGTTTCGGTGTGTGACTTCCTGTCTGCTCTGTGCTGAATTGATGCGTCATGCTCCGGCAGAAATATTAGCCTTGTGTATCTGCTTTGGCCGGTCCAGACTGCCGGAGCTGCAACAGAGTAGATACGCAACGCTGCCAAGGCGGATCAGAGACGGGCCGAACACGGATCTGGTGGAATTGGAGGCAAGTGGTTAGAAACGGATTAATAAAATGCCGTTGAATTAAAATTACTTATGTGAAGATTTTAAAGAAATAGTGTCACATATTGAGTATTACACTTTCTCTTCTAAGTGCTGTATCGTAGGCAACTGGACCTGACGCCTCTCATCCTCCTCTCGACTCTGTAAGGAAACTCCCACACAGGGTTTAAAGCCTGCGACTCCCAAAGCAAAGAAGTATGAACTGGAAAATGTGCATAATATGTCTCCTTCAAACATATTCTTGACTCATGATGAACTGGCTGCTTTCTCACAATGTAACTAAACTAAACAAACACACATACACACAAATACATCATAGTATGAATTATTATCACATTTATAGTAGAAAATGAGGAACAGAAAAGAAAAATGGCCTTTAACAATCATTTACCAGCATTTCACAATTTCAATCCCCGTCTGTAAAACCTGCACTCAAACAGGAAATAAAATAAAAGTCTTCACCTTGAAACCAAAGCATTTTTCACCCGCGGTCGTCCTTCATGTCCACCGACACACATCATATCCATCACCGTTCCCATTCTCCTCCTAATTCTCCCACGTGCACATGTCAGTCTGGTCCGGCAGCCGCACATCATTTGTAATTATGCAAAACAGTCCTTTCTCATCGCACGGAGGAAAGCAATTTTTCTATGCAAATGGTTAAATTCCCCGTGAGGGCCACCATTGGATGCGTGCTTATAAACGTGCTAATGATGAGCGACGGCGGGCGATATTGGGGCCATCGCACGTGTGACACCGATGAAAATTATCAACTAAATGCCAGAAGTGTCCTCACAACGGGTGAACTGGGCAGGGGGGGGGGGACGGTACGCCGAGTGGCCGCTGAGAGTCACCGTGGCCATTAGTGATCCAATTGGACGAGGCAGTAATGAGAAAAGATCTGAGGGGTGATTCAAATTAAAGAATTTATTTATTTCTTTCATTTTAATAATTTCCTGCAAGTCTCTTTGAGATGCAGGTTGAAGCGATAAGCGTTCAAATCCTGCAGAGCGCCACACAAACACACCTGGATGTCCTACCATCGTAATTAGGTTGTAAGTATCGACGCAGATTGGGCTCAAATCATTTAAACTGCCCTCGTTCACCCTCATCGAGACGATTTAACACCAGTGAAGCTACCGTGTGATTGTGTCAGTCAGTGGATTAAACACGAGAGCAGGCGGTTTAGGAGCATTTACTTCAAGATGGTCTTGAATTCCAGGGACATCCTGGGAAAAAAAATCAAAGACTTAAACAAACAAGATCATGACCGCTGTTTTGTTTAAGGATGATTTATTTTTTTTCCATCACTTAACAGGTTTCTTTCAGCGTTCTGGATGCTGCAGCGCCCACTACAGTGCCGGAGCGCTGGATGGGTGAAACAGGGGACGCTAACACTGAACGCACCACTTGACACACTGTTGGATTAACAGGTGGCGTAAAACAGTCGTTTTAATGGAGTAACAGACGGTAATGCTCTAATAAGACGTCATGTTTTATTGTAGAAGACTTGAAACTGTTTACTGGAGGTAATAAATTAAGTCAGAAGTAGTGTCATTTTCTCATAAGCTTACAAACAATCAGACTTTTGAAACCAGCGGTGTCGCCGGACGGAGCTCTTCAACAGAATCTGCCATGTTGGACCGGCATGTTTCTACGGTAGCTCAAAAGGGACAAGCTACGGTAAACACAGAAGATTCTCCCACATGCTTGGGGAGGATGACGGGAGGTGTATTCAGTTGGTCGCAATCTGTAACCTCAGTGTGAGATCCCACTGAATCCTGACCTTTAAATATAGATAATAATAATTTTAATAAAAGGTTTGTATCCAATAAATTTGGGATCTCGGGGCTTTATTTTATTTTTTCAGTTGTTTCATAACAAGTCTCCAGCTACGTCAGTTGTTTAGGAGAGTGCTGCTCAGCTGTTTGAACTGACTGAATTTTTCATTTTTGGGTGAACTGTTCCTTTAAGCCCCTCTCTGCCCTCCAGACGAGCACTCAGCACAACAGCTCGGCGACGAGAGTCTGTCGGGGCTGAGAAACTCTCAGGTGAGACATTTTGCAAATGTGTTTTTATGAGTGAGTTTTATTTTATACGCTCTCAGTAAACAGTCAGATAAATAATCTGACTGTGTTGTGACTATGAGCGTGTGTGTGTGTGTGTGTGTGTGCGTGTGTGTGTGTGATTGCCATTCGCTCTGACATTTCAGAGACGATGAGTCACGCCGTCCACGCCGCCTTCTATTGATCACCGAACAAGTCGCAGAATATCCATCGGCGTGCGAACGCTCCTCACAGACTAATGTACGACCGGGGACAAAATATTCAAGCTGCCGTTGTGAAACTGCAGACGTCTCATTTCGGAAACAAAACTCTTGCATCCGCCTGTGAACTGCAATAAGCATTTGTGATTTCTTCTCGCCGCAAGAATAACAATGGCCCATTAGCAGCCCCCGGCAGCGACACAGCGAACAGATACAGTTTTTTTTAACAAACAGCCGCAGATGATTCTGATCTGCACACAGACACGACTACAGGACTTTCAGGCAACCTCATTAGCCAGCGGGAGAATGACTGACAGTATTTCAGTCGGAGCGGCGAGGGGACTGATAGCCACGATGATGTTACATCTGCATGTTCGGACATCTTGTTTAGATGTAAAATAAAGTGGACGACAGTGAGGCTCGGTGCATAACTCTGCTGTCTGGGGGGAAAACTGGCTGTGAAATCAAATGCACAACTTGTAGATAAAACAAGTGAGGTAAAGAAAGGTTGAACAACACAGGGTCAGATTAAATGCAGGGAGTGGGTCATGACGCCTACATGGCACGACAGATAACATGGCAGAGAGCAGCGACTTAAAGGCAGGTATATATGCTCGGGAGGTAATTAGGGGATTGGGAGCAGGTGCAGGTGGGTGTGGAGGTCAGGTGATGTAGGGAGGCGGAGAAACAGTGGGGACAACACCTGGACACCTGATGCAAACTGTCAGAAAGTGGATTTAGCCATGACACGTTGAGTATCAGCTGTGAGAGATGTTATCTAACTGAACCTGGGATGGATTTGGGGTGTATGATGGAGATATTTAGGGAAAAACCTGACAATGATTTTGTCAAACTTGTTCTTTAGCCTCACCTCAGGACAAATTTCACAACTTAAGCTCTGTGTCGTTCCTGTTGTACCTCCAGCACGTTCTCTATCATGAGTTGTGATGAAAATAGCCTCCAGCATCTTTTAAAATCACCAGATTGAATGTCAAAAGTTGAGGCTCGGTGCTAATTAGGGCTGCAACTAATGATTATTTTCATTATCGATTAATTGATTAGTTGTTTGGTCTTTAAAATGCCTGGAAATGGTCGAAAATATCGAGCTGTGTTTCCAAACGCCCAAGATGACGTCCTCAAATGTCTTGTTTTGTCCACAACCCAAAGATATTAAATTTACTGTCATAGACGAGGAAAGAAAGCAGAATATATCACAGAAAATTTAGACTTATTTCCTTTAAAAAGTGATATTAGATCATCAAAATAGTTGGCAATTAAGTTAATTGTTCACAACTCAAGGATTAACCATCGCAGCTGCAGTGTAAATTACTTGAAGCGATGGTTAAGGCACGTGAAGTTAATTTGTACATCATCTTTTCAAAGGCACAGAAAAAAAAACGAGACGCAAAGCAACTCTGACTTTGCAGCCGTCATCGTGTGAACTTAACATAAGGGCACCGACTTGTGCACTTTCACAGGCTTCTTCTTCGAGCCATCTTTCTCAAAAGGTGACGTCTGTGTGCAGCGCGGTGTGAAAACACAACACTTAGACGCTCTAAATCTACTCATATGACTCATCATTGAAGAAAGCAGCATCTCGCTAAGAAATCGATTTCCCTGCTTCCTCCTCTCTAAGTCAACACTGCTGGCCGGCAACACTAGCTTATGTACCGGGAGCGTTTTCTCCACAATCGATAACCAAGCTGCTGTTTCACCTGAATAAGCACTCTTAAAAAAGCTTCTCATCCACTCCACTTCATCGAAAAAAAGACGTCGGTTGAATAATAATGACGTGCTGCTGTCATGCCCTCATGTACAGATAATTAAAGACATGTCACTGTGGCCACAGAAAGGCTTTAAACTGCAGAGCTGATTCTTATTAGTGGCTTTAAAGCAGCTCACATCATGTAGTATTAGCATACATTCTGCAGCTTTATGGGACTATGTGAACTTTACAGCACATTTACTGTTTGGTTCAGTCTCAGTCTCAACAACATCCAGACAGAGTTGAGAGCTGAGTCCTTTGAGGAACTTCTAGCAGCTACAGGTGTGTTTCAGGCGTGACGACCAGCAAAAGAAGACGCTGACGGGTTTTATTGATGGAAAAGATGTTTTCACTTGTCTCGACTGGCTTCGGTAAGAGTTTGATATACCAACTGGCTCCATTGGTGGAAACACTCTCCCATTATATGATTGTTGGATGTTAGCCCGTGATAAACTGCTGGACGGATGCTTCGTCCAATCACTTTTCATCACTTCAATCCTTTTCTTGTTTTTAGCAGCACCTGTTCAGACGTCAGCAAAAGTCTTACCTTTTCCACCCGTGGCATTGAATCCAGAATCCTCTGATTATTTCACCGTGTCATGGTGTCATGATTGTCCATTTAGCATTGTATGCTAGTTCTTTCCATTCTGTGTTAGCAGAGAGAGCAGGAGGAGTAGCCGACTTTACTGGATGCAACAGAGCATCAGATTGACAATGCATTTTAGCGACAGCCCCCCTTGCTCGAGCGCAAGACACATCCTGAACTCAACAAATACAGCACCTTGGTCGGTGGCCTCAAGCTTCAGGATGTAGCAGGATTCGAGGACTCTACAGAACATTATTTCGATTTTTAATCCCTTTTTTAAAAATGACAAACTACGGAAACTACGTGGTAAGTAACAGCATCATGTCACTAACGCATTACGTTGATTCTCTGCTCAGTGACCTTCACCGAGGCACCGACTAACATCTGGAGTCGGTCCCAAGGCGTGTACGATGCCCACTGATCCCTCAGGACGGTTTAAATGCACAGTGCCAGTTTCCTTTACATTCACCATGTTGTACATTGTATTATATGTGACATAAATAAAGATTCTTCTTCTTCTTCCTCTTAAAATAGGTCAGCATTGTCTTATAGTATAGACACGGGACACAAACGCTGGTTTCCTGGTTGAAAGTTCTGTATGTGACACATCGCACCACCCTGACATGGACTTCTCTCGGTCTTTATATCCATTACGTTAGAAGGGCACCTCCAGAAAATGATGCTAGAGGGTTACCTACAGCATCGAAGTTGAAGTGCAGATCCAATGACCAAGCTGCCCTTTGTGTTTAGCTGGAAGTGAGAACAGGCGGGCTGGAAAAATAATCGTCACAGCTCAAATATGACTTTTTTTTCTCTGGTAGCTTGGATTTGAAATGAAGAGAGCGAGGTATAGTTTTATGGAGCGATAAGGAATCATTGCTTTTCCCCTTACTTCTTGACCATATGCCTTTAACTGAACTGTGACCCAGAGAGGTTGAATTATACTGAGCCTTGACTTTTGTGTTTGCTACCTCAGTGAAAAGGTTGTAGCTGCACCGGTGGAGGCGTCGGCTCTTCCCCGAGAACAACTTTAAAGTATGAAATTGTGAATGAGAAGCAAAGTGATGCTGAAGGAGACGAGTAGGTGTTCTTGTAAAACTTTCACTGGGTGAGTGTCGAATAAAAAGTTATTCGGTGAATGACGAGCTGCAAACGGCGTTCACCGCAGGAGGGAGCTTTGTGTCACACCCGACCCGACGACACCGCGCCTCGTTTAAAACGCAGCCGTTTGTCTGGCGCTCTATAAAACAGATGTTTCGCCGCCCACCCGGCTGGTTAAAATGATTTCGTACGATTGCATCCCGAGCATAAGTTTTATGTACACCAAGGGAAAAAAAAGAGACCAAACTCACAAGTCAGGATTGCATTACAATACTGCATCGACAATGAGACTTTATTCACAAGTTGTTTACACCGATAGAACAAAATATCTTCTGTTATTTTGTGTATTTTTTTTTGTTTATGTACAGTTTTAATGCAACAGACCAGCCATCTATTGATACTTGATGGAGTGTGTGAAAGAAAGAAAAGCATCGGGGGGGAAATGACCTACTGAGCATCCTCACTGCAAAATAAACACCCGTTATAACAAGTTCAGTTTTGGCCGGTAGAATCAGATCATTTCAGCTCTTTCAATACAGTTTTTCCACATTTTTTACAGAATCTCAACAAGGCAGGGTGATCGAGATCTCACTCCACATGAAACAAACCGTTATAAAGAGGATTTCTTGCAGCGTGTTTCGATTTTGTGATGAAAAATGGAGTCGATTTACAACTTCATGACACCATCTTGCTGCAGCGTTACATCACATCGACACCGCACCACCTTTTAACTGGCTTTAACCATGATCTGCACTGTTTAGAGATGATAATCCTTGGCTTTTGCACTTTTAAGGTCCTTTAGAGGAGCTTCTTGTGCAATACGTAGTCGGGAAAAAAAAAAAAGTGGAGTGTTTTTCTTAAAGATCGTCTCGAGGCCACAGGTTAAAAAAAAGTACAGCACACTAATTTGCTGAATAAATAGCCATGCACTAGTAGCACAGTGTACGCAAGTCACATCATCGATTGAGTGATTCAAATAAGATTGGACTGACTTAACTAGAATTTGATGGATAGAATCTGTCAGCCAATTGAAAGCAGTGAAATTAAGATTTTTACACAAAACATGAGCTGGTTTCCCAAAAGTCATCTTTAGATAATGGATGTGTTCGCTGCAAGAGATTAAGAGGAGTGTCACTTCTCTCCGTCCACAAACACGAGAGTGATTTATGTATTTGCTGAAAAACCCAGAGAGTTCGATCTCTGGGCTGATGCTCGTATTCGACATGTATCTTAATTGTCCAATTAACAGCCAACTTACGAATAATATGACTTTTGTCAATCTTAAAAATCCAAGTACAAAGACGCACCCATGGATGCACACTGTAGGAGTGATCTTAAAGCACGGCATCCATTGATTTCCATTTATTTCTGAACAATATAACAAAAATAACTTAGCAGCAACGTTGTACATTTTTGGTTCAAGTTCTTATTTTTGGGGGAAAGTCTGCACTGCATCATCTTGCAACAATAAGTAGTTGGCTAATAGGCTTTTATCCGAGACAGAAATGAATGGAAGTCAGTGGCTGCATCGAATATGGATCAAACACTGTGTGTTCGATAAAGGTAAACACAGCAGCATGATTTGGTTGGTAGCTATTTAAAGTAGGTCGATTCGAGGGGCGGTGCCATCCAAATGCATCCAACTATTTAACTGTGCAACATGTAAGAATTGGTCCTACTGCTCACTGCAGCTACCGTTAGCCAGTTAGCTCAGTAGGCCATGGAGCTTTGGACCGAGTAGGGTTTGATGGTTAGCATGCTAACTTCAGTTGATATCTCTGCAACATAATACGAACACGTCAAAATGTCCAAACTCTTGATAGTTTTTTAATTTTTTGAAAGGTTTTCAGATAAAATTCTTACTTAATGCACCTTAAACCTGCCATCCACCCTCTCCATTCCCTAGCAGCAAAGATGGAGGGGTTATTCATGAATCAAACCAGAACAAAAACCCAGTTAGTCTAAAGTTGCTTTTGGGAAAAACCAGCTGACGAGTGTCACCGCAAACTACTTCTCAATGCAATACAAGTTTGGCTACTGTACATGTACAAATCATCCATTAATGCTACATAGAAGAACTGCTATTCAGAGGCAAGACTATCTTCTTTTATCATAAAAGTACTAGTCAGAAACACTTGTTCTTATAATGGCCTCATCCCAGTGTGCTGTGGATCAAATTATTTTAATTATTTAAAGAACAGTTCTGCTGTTGAAAGTAAATCAAAGACTCTCACAAACTTCTGGACAGACGGTAACTTCCTGCCCTCAGATTATTATGAACGTTCGTCAGTGTTTATCAGAGAGGGTTTTCATTAAGTAGCAGCACAGCAAACCTTTAATCCACAGGTTAATCCGCCGGAGAAAGGCCATTTTAAAATGAAGCGTTTGCACACTAGCCTCGTTTCCACGTGGCTGGACACATTTACCGGTCCATCTACTGTGTGTTTATTAAGGCAGACATGAGTGTAACTTCACTGACAAGCCACGATATTGGTTGTCCACAAGAGATAACGATTCGGGTCGAAGAAATACGATATTGCTTCTACTTAGGATGATGGAAATTTACACACTGAGAAAATAATAAATCCATGTTTTTCATCTCTCATCCAGCACCAGACCCTTTTTTTTTTTCTGCAGATGTGTTCATCACTTACTGCTAAGAAAAATAAATCATTCATTTTAGTCTCACATCTACTTTACTGACCAACACGGGGCGCTCGTTTACACCGCGACTCTCTAGCGTACTGCATGAAAACATATCAGAAAGCATGGCGCTAAAAATCAGACACAAATACGAGCTTGTGATACAGACATGATGATCAACATCACACACACACACACACACACACACACTCGAAACAGACCGATCGAGGGCGTCAATTCACGGCAGAGTGGCAAAGCATCGACGCTGAAGATAATCTGGGTGCTTAAAATCAGATCTTTTGTTTTCTTTCTGTTAATCGAGTCATTTTTTAAGCCAATTAAGTTTCAGAATATCGTGAAAATTGCAACTTCCCAGAACCCGAGGTGATGTCGTGCAATTTGCAAACCAAATGTATTACATTTGCAATGATGCAAACAGAAAAACAAACATTAATTTGATTTTGACTGAAGTCATTTCGAAGCTTCGAGCGCCGAATCCAGTGCCACACCCAATTGACGCCCGTGAGGTCAGCCCTCATCTAGAAACAGAAACTATGATAAATATTCTCTTTAACAGAACATAGAGAAACATTTCTTTTTTATCAATCTATCAAAACATGTTTAGATGTCACTTTGGAAAACAGGCTGCATGGATCATTACAATAGAAGGAAGGTCTATCTATGTACAGGATTGGTTTCAACGGTTTACTGGCGCAATGTTGACTCGAGATGGAAGGAGAGGACGAGATAAGAGGAAGGAGAGGAGGACCAAACGAGGAGACGTTTGGAAAAAGAACAAGAGGACGTTAAAAAGATGAGGTAGGACAGGACAGGACGAGGGGAGACAATAGGCAGCATCGTGAAAATGTGAAAAGAAGAAGGGAAGACAGGAAAGACGAGACAAAATGAAGAACAGTTGGACGAAGAGGAGAACTGGGATAATGACAGAAGGGGTCAGCGGTGGAAGGAGAGGAGGAGGAGGAGGTCCATCCGAAGGAGGTGCTCCTTCCTACTGTGGAAGAGCTTTCAGAATGGCGTTCACCTCCTCCGCAACGGCCGTCAGCGCAAACTCAAACTGGTCCTGCAGGGAGACAAAGAAAACGAACAAAAGAGAGGAAGAAAGTTAAAAACAGACATGAAGGAGCCAAACTCCGGAGAAGCAGAATGGATTAGTCACCAGTTAGATTTCAGCGCTGCCAAAGAGCCCTTTGGCAAGACGATGAACCTGGTGTGCCTGCAGAAAACAACAACTTTGAAGATCGGCTTTGGCTGGTGAACAAAGTCCTAAAAAAAAATCCCACTTTAGTTCGATTTTACGAGCTGAAATCTCTCCGAGCAGTGTCAGTTTATCACGGCCCAGCTGAGAGGAGCCATGAGCAGTAATCTGCTGCTGTAACAGCCTGAACCCTCCTGGTTTGTACGCTTTCCACCAGATTCTGGGGGATTTGCTTCCATTAAGCCAAAAGAGCATCAGAGAGGTCCAACACTGATGTTATGTGATCAGGCTCGCAGTCGGTGTACTAGCTCAGGTCAGGTTCTGTGCAGGCCCGTCATGTTCTTCACACCAGACTGGGAAAACCATTTCTTTTTGGAGCTGCTTCGTGCAAGGTCCAATTTGTAAGTCGTAAGTTATAAGAAATATTGTTGAGCTGCGTTCCCAACTCGTCAAATACTGACGCTTTGGGTCTGTAGGTCGGGCCAAAAGCGTCGGTATTTGACGAGTTGGGAATGAGACTTAAAAATCACCTTTCTTACAAACTGAAGTGATATTTAACCCATTAAACCTGTGAGCATGTTGGAGTTGTACGCTGCCTGAGATTGAGCCTGCAGACACGATTCAGGGCTGAAGAAACCCACTTTGACGTTTTTCACATACCGATGGAGCTTCCCAATCTGAAAAGTGAAGCAAATGTGGAAGTGCCTTAAAGGCCAGCAGGGGGCGACTCCAATGGTCCCTTTGTATATAAGCTTATGAAAAAAAAATGACCCTAGATCTCACTTGATTCATTAACTCAGCAAACAGTTTCCTCATAAGTTTATGGTCCCAATCGCTCGTTTCAAGTCTTCCTCAACACAGCATGATGTTCATTTTGTAAATAATGGTCCCATTTACAGTAAAATAGATGATAAAGCAAAGTATTCTTTAGGAAGTGGATCTTGTGAATGACCTCAGCTCGACCCTCTCTTCCAGATATAATCACTTCTTGCTCTACAAAAACAAGATGGCGACAGCAGGAAGGCCTAAAAAACAGAAAAATCTATCATGAACTTGTTATTAAGTAGGATTCAGATGTAACACCTTGGCAAATATGAACTTTATTTCGAAAATATCAATGTTTAGTCGTGTTTTAAAGACCTACACATGCTTACCCTTTAGTTTATTGTATCATTACAGGAAGTGGAAGATTAATGGCCCCAACAACATTTCCCCCCCTCGTCAAAATCAGAAATGAAATCTGAGTGCTGAGGCCGGGACGCCTGACCACGAGGGGAATCAATGCGAGAGCGAGAGAGCGCGCCGTGACAGCCGCTTGCTCAGGATGCATGGTTTAATAAAACCTGGATCGATACCACCGATGTTTCACACACATCCTGGCTTTTCTCTCTAATTATGTTCACAGACGGTAATTGAAGTTTCCAGACCGGCCTGATGCCGTCGGTCCGTGTGCAACGTGGCGAGGAATGACTCAGGTTGTTTCAGGTAAAAGCTGCGAGGTGTCCGAGGCAGTGCAGGAGGGTGATTCAGGTAATAATTCATGTATTTATGGTCACTTTGTTTAAAGGGTTCATAATCTGGAATATTATATTAAAAAAATGACCTAAAAGTTTAAATCTTTTTACAATTCAGGGGGCTCAACTTTTGTGATCGCGATCATTCACTGTTTGAATAATTAAAACAATTATTAAAAATGGAAAACCTCCATTTCCATTTCAAACACTTGTTGGCTTTTTATTCGGTTCATAAAAACTAAGGCAGAAGCAGAACCTGTGATACTGAAGCCCCGGGAGCGGACCCATTTGAATTCAGTACATATTCCTCTGTGATCTGGGCAGACCCGACTTTTAATACCTGTTCAGTCAATCGATTGATCTTTCCTGATGCGGAGGACTCGGTGCCAAAAAACTGCAAATCCAGCTTATCTCGCAGCGGGGCCCTAAGACTACTCGCCAACCTGAACCTTTGAGAAAAATGAAGTATAAATGGAGCGATGATCGATCGTTAAGAGAGCGACTGTGGCGAGAAGGTCACAGGTTGGATCCCCGCAACTGTCAGCGACTAAATATCAGAGTTAAGAATGAGAAGATGATGCTTGTGACTTTGTGGAGATTAACTTGCGTCTGTTCGACAGGTTGGTTTTCCCTTTTTCTCAGAATTGGATCTCTTTAGCTGTTGGAGGGCCTTAAAATGACCTTTGCGTACACTTAAAGAAAAAGTTGGTGAACTTTGTGAATGTGGTGCAGTTCTGTAGGCCAGTAACTATAATGCAATTACAGTTTATCAAACAGTCAGGTACAGACTTTGTATCGCACTGAACTTAGATAGTGTAGTATTGTTCATAACAGGGTGATGCACCATTGGAGTCAGATGTAGCTGATGGAGCTAGAGTTGGGTATTGATTAGGTTAGCTTAGCATGACACTGGAAGCAATGGCAAACAGCTAGCCTGGCTCCTTCACAACCCAGTCGGCAGATTATATGATGGAATGGTACTTTTCTGCAAACCACAGATGTGTTGAAACTTCTCTGAAACCCATTTCACTTTAAATTTTCCAGTTGAGAGAACACTGCGTATTGTCTGGTACAGCAGCCCTTTCAGTCTGGGCAAAAAAAGCATTACCATCCACTGATATCTGGCTTTTGTCTTTAATGTTATGGATAAAGACTTTTTAAAACAAGATTTAGCATCTTCTGGATGTAGTCCGATGAGGTATGTGATCTGCAAGGTTGGAAAAGGACACTGGTCTCCTGTTTGGCTTGAACAGCTGTCCTGCTACCACCATACGGTAAATATTGTAGAAATGTCGATATGACATTTGTGAAACCACATTAACACAGCCACGGTTTTCAGAAATGTATTCCAGCATTTTATTCTGGCGACTCGGCCGTCGTTCAAAAGTGAATGCACATACGATCCATTCATCCTGCAGTGACCGGCACCTTTTCCTCTGTGGTACACGCCGTGTAAAACGCTCCAGGCTCAGGGATGCGTGTGCTTTTGTGACAAAGAAATGACCTCATCACGCTCAGAAGGCTTTTTTGAAATGTTAATGTCAGACTATTAAAATATGTTGTGTTTTTTGCAGTCTGTCACCTTCACAATTCAGAAGTTTTCCACATGAACAGACAGATTCAGCTGTGTGTGTGTGTGTGTGTGTGTTACCTTAGTCTGAACCATTCCCGGCCTCTGGTCCCGCAGGTGCTCCAGAGTCGCTGCGATATCAATCTCCTTGGCACCTGTCACAAACAAACAACAACAACAACACACGTATGAAATGGTGTCGTATCGTGTTCAAAGCACGGCAAGATAATCCAGCTGACATCTGTCGGTCTGGTGTTTTATAGCGACTCCTTTCAGAACGGCACAAGGCGATTACATTCGTCCTCTTTGCACAAACAAACACACACACACACACACGCGCGCTGACTCTACAAACAGCTAGGTGGTGGTGTTTTGTTGCCGGGATGAAAAAAGATGAAGAGGGAAAAAGGAACGGTTGGAGAGGAAATCACAGGCCCACATGTTCTCGGCCTTTTTCTGAAAGAAACTGAGCCGATCTTAAAGCCCCTTGTCGGGCTTTGATAGTCGTCCTGTAGCCTTTGAGCTCATGAACGTTGCCCACCAGAGCTCTGTCAGGCCCTGCCAACATCTCACATGCCTGTGTGTGTGTGTGTGTGTGTGTGTGTGTGTGTGTGTGTGTGTCGGGGTCCCAGTGTATCTGCCAGTCGGCCTGTCGTTGTGCCAGACTGGCACGATGCCCCACAGCTGACGGCAGTGTGGCTGCCGGCAGTCAGCTGAGTGGCCAAACACTGGTCAGATTAGCAGACATTGTGATACATTACAACCGGAGTATAATCCTTCTGGAGATTAACACAGAGAAATGTATCTACATCTGTATCATCAAGATCTCTCCAGGTTTTAATAAGCATGCCTCATTATCTTTAACTGACTTTTTTGATGTACTTAAAGCACCAAACATTAAGCAGAATGACATATTTCAGACTATAGTACATTATTACATTATGATAAATGATGCATTAATGTGTTTATCACAGCTGACTAAGGTGGTTGAACTACTTAATAACTACACAAGTTCATCTGCTGGGCTGCTTGTGAATTCCCCCTCAGGCATCAATAAAGTTTTATCTTAATCTCTAATATTACATAATAATTGATTTTTCTAAATTACATTTTGTATTATTAAACTAAATCTGCACAGTGATTAGCGACTAAAGTTGTCAAACAAATGTTGTAGAGTTAAAAGCACATTTGCCTCTAAATGTAGTGAAGTACATGTAATCTGGTAAACCACCTTCAGTGATGTCACTCAGTGTCTGAGCTGCATTGTGGGTAATGTAGGCACCATGATTCGAAACACAGTTTATAAACTGTTCTCTACGAGTGCAACAGTTGTAATAGTGTAATGCTAGAGCAGTGGACTGCTTTTCAAAACCTTCTGCCTACATTACCCATGATGCAACTTAGCCACTGAGTGACATCACTGGAGGCAATTTATCAGATTACATACAGCTTCCTTCCTACTTATTTTAGTAGTTCTCCCCAAGACCCGTTAACACGCTTGAACGGTAAAATTGGTGGAGTTACCCTTTAAATTCAGCACTAGAGTAAATGTACTTAGTTACTTTCCACTACTCAAATCCAAATGAAGTCTCAAGTCGCCTTTCTTCTGACAGTAGGAGACAATTTCTGCTCAGATTTGACTAATTAATGTGTTTTCTGCATCAGTACAATAACAAACACATCAATATGTGTTGTGGTTTTATAAGATGAGCCTTGTTTGACCATTTAATTATATTTTAACACATTTATGCTGTTTTCATTGATACGTAATGTTTTTAACGATACGATTATCAGTGAATTTTACTGTTTGGGATGTAATTTCAAGGTCATCAAGGTTATTTTCATCTCTTAAGGTAACATATATAAAACAGTTTTTTCTGTATTATCGTGTTTTTGTGCAGAAAAGGAAACACTGGCTGATAAATTGTCTGTTTTTACGGAGAGAAAGGAAAGTGTGAGGTAATAAGAAGGAATGAAAAACGCATTCAAAAGCCCGTTGAAAATGCTGAAAATGTAAAGTATTCATGCAGATGCAGAGTTCATTAATACTCTTAATGCGTTTGCATGAAAAAAATAAAGGTGTTAAAGAGATATTTCTGTCAGAAATATAAATTACATCATCTTTAATATGCATTAACGTGACTTTTCCTTTAGTGAACAACATTTCTGTCGAAGACAAATATCTCCTGGCAGGCAAATAAAGTTTATCCTTCTTCTAAAAAGTCCCATTAAGCTCATAATGACCTCATGTCGCCTTATAATGTCATAGCAGCATAACTAATGGCTACAGGTACCAAAACCATTAGCATGAAAAAAGGAGCATAAAGAGAGAAAAATAGATGCTAATGGGGGAAGAAAGACGTCTCGAACAAAAACGAGAAACAGTCGAAGAGAAAAGAGACGAGAGAGGCGGGAGCAACAATTAAATTCACCGAGAACAAGAGAAAGAGAAGAAATTAATTTGTTTTCCGTCCACACGTTTCTCTCTTCCTCCTCCTCCTCCTCCTCCTCCTCCTCCATCCAAATTCAGAGGAAACAAAAAGCGCAAGAATCCTCTTTACTTTTTTTCTTGTTGTGACACATAATAACACTTCTTTCTCTTTCCCTGCATGAAGAGGGAAACGAATGGTGGGAGAGCTGCTCATTCACACCGTTTTCTTATTCTGTTTCACAGGTTTTGTGAGCTTTTTTTTTTTCTCTCTCTCTTTCTACAACACAATAGACCCCCTTCCAGCCAGGAAAAGCTGCAACACACAACTCACTGCTTTAGTTTTTCTTTTTTTTTTTTTGGCGGGGGGAGAAGGAGGACTTAACAAGCCGAGGGCTATTGTGCAGGTTCTGATAAACCTTAAAATGGACGGTATTAAAAAAAAAAAAATCTCCTTATTTGAGCTTTCTCTCTTTCTCTCACTCTCCCTTGAAGGAGACGGTGGAGGCTTGAAAAAAAAAAAAAAAAGGAGGAACGGTATAAAAACCCGGCCTCATTTTGAACTTCCCTCCTCAGCAAGACCCTCGCTTTGGGGTGGAGGTCGGGGAGTAGGACTAAGGAGTGTGCGAAGGGGGGAGTATAGAAGAGGAGAAGGAGGAGAGGGGAGGAAAAAAAAGAAAGACAGGACCCTTGAGGAGGCCGCAAAAGACCCCAGAAAGCCGGAGCCGAGGGCCGGGCTCACCAGCTGGACCTGGGAAAATTAAAAAAAAAAAAAAAAGCGAAAAGAAAACGGAGCGATGCTGAAAAGCTCTCCGGCTCTCGATGGGTTTCATTCGATTCTTAAGATGAAGAGAAGGGTGGCGGGTGGTTGGAGGAGGTGGTGGTGGAGGGAAATGAGGGAGCCTTTTGGAAAAGAAAGAGGGGAAAACAAAAACGTGAGAACCACAGCAATACCTCCTCAACCCTGCAACACCGCCATAATACTCGCACGAATTTACAATTCATTCCTTGGGAGAAAAGGAGTGGGAATGGAGAGAGACGGGGGAGGGAGGGAGGGAGGGAGGGTGAGGGAAACTGGAGTGATTTTGTGTCTGAGAGGGAGGAAGAAGAGGAGGAGGAGGAGGAGGGAAGAAGTGTCTTTGATCGTGATGGGGGGAGCCTGCAAACCTGGGGGCCTCCAGCTTCTCAGGACAGACAAAAAACCTCCAACATAAGGGGGGTGGAGAGCTGAGAGCAGCGACGTAGTGGAGGGAAAACCAGACTGGTTTTCTGAGGGAGAGATTTTATCCACCGAAATTAGATTCATCAGATGCAGGGCCGAGATTATAACGCACATTTGGGGGCGACACATCCGCTTCAATATTCAACCAAACCCTGTATGGAGGACTGAAACTGCCAAAATTAAAAATAAAGTTCTTGATAACCTGACTCACTTCGTCTGAAATAATAATTTGCAAGTGTAATCGGTTAGCATACATTAGCTAGCCAATAAATAAAAAGTTCAGCCCCTGTGGAAAATTTTCAGATTCGAGTTACATGTTGACTCCACGGCTACGACCTTGATCAGATGTTAGCCAACCTGCACTTTTAACAGCGGATCGGCAGAAGTATTCAGGGTATTAGGGGGAAATGAAAATGTCTTGAGGAGCTTTGACATGTAGGCGACGAGGAAAAATAACCCTGATGATGTCATGAGAGTTATTTCTGGGCTTGGAGACAAATTTAAACAAAAAAATCAGGGTTGTGGAGTTTTAGAGACATTTTTTGGGGGCGATCTAATGAAGTTGCATTATGAGCAGTGTTTTTAGCAACAGTAAAGAAGTACTATCAGCATGATGTATGTAAGTAGAGTGTTATAGTATTAAATACGGGCTGTTAGAAACTACCTGATACTGGATTTAAAACATACAAGCTATATAATGGAAGCACTGATTCAAATTTGTCACAAATCTCTGATATTTCTGTCTTTATACAGCGCTGGATTATCATTATGGAAGTAATCAGCCTTATAACTGTATCAGGTTAAGCTGGAGCTAATTTTTACTCCTCTACTAGCAGGTATTTTTTGACAAATATTCATCCTTTTTGGAGACGATCGTATGGTTTTGCAGGTAAAATGAGTTATAAAAGTGCAAATCTAAAAAAATAATATTACAGCAAAGAGACAGAAAGCAGCTAAATCCAACACACGAGACAGATCTCGTGTCATCACTTGTCAGGTGAGCTTATCCACTTTCGGGGGATTGTTCGGGCGTTAACTTGAAGGATTACACGTTCCTGTTTTCCTGTTTACGAGTTTCCACGAGGCCTCGGGGTTTATGAAGCCTCTTCAGAGGCGGCTAGATAAACTAAAACACTGAAAACAAAGCTGCGTTTCCTCCACACTGAGATTGCACATTGTGTTCTAGGTGGTGAAATCCACTTTGATCCCATCGCAGTAAAACCTCTCTAACACCTCAGACACGTCCTGTTCTGATCCCATCATGTGTTTTCCACCTCAAACAAATGGCCTGCTCTCTCGTAGCCAAAGAGATATTTCATCTAATATTCTGTTTATTTCCATCTCAGAGCACATCATGAAGGTCTGGCATCGGTTTTTTCGACGATGCTTTATTCATCCCTTTTGGTTTTATCAGCTTGAACTCCTCAGACAGAGAGTGAAGTAATTAAACTTTAAAAATTAGGAATAATTTACAGACCTTCTGTTAATGATGCCGGGTGATGAAATCATATCATCCTGCCTTTTTTTTCTTTCTTTTTTTGGGGGCTGCCATCTTGTGAAGCTGGCTCGTATAAAAAACTACGAAGAGGCAATAAAATCAAATCAGAGTTTAGGGTTCATCATGAATTTCAATATGCTTTGTTTTAGCATCGCCAAAGACACAATGAAGTTGTTGTCAGTGACACATTTTAATGTGTTAATGAGCCATTATTTTTCCAGCTGCTTCATAGTGGAGCTGGGCCTGGATGGCAAAATGGATGTTGAGAACTTTTACTTCTACAGGACAGAGATAAAAGGGTACCGAGGACACCGACCCGTCTCATCCACCCAACCCCGCCTTTTCCTCGGCCCGGCCCCTGGGTGCTGAGGAGGGGCCCCGAGGCCTCCCGATCACAGTGTGACAGCCTGGGGAAAAGGGCCCCGACGCCCGACTGACCCTTTGATCTGGAATTAAAGACCCAGGAGCTCGTTCTGCTACAGCAGCAGCACCACCGTGGGACACTTCACACACACACTTCACACACACACACACACACACACACTTACAAAGAAACAAAAAGACACACAGACACACACATTCACACATGTAAAATCTGACACTGCTGTGAGAGTCGACATCAGCATCTGACGGTGAAATCCTCATCGGGAACATTTTATTTCACTCTTTTTATTGACAAAAGCTAAATAAAAGCCTTTTCCACAGTGTTACACTTTAGTCTCCTATCAGCTACTGTTTCAAACAACTTATACACTTTGAATCTGCAGACGCAGCCCTCTGTGTGGTGGTGGGAAAGATTTTTCTTCAGGCGATGAGACTTGAAGAATTTTGATATTTACCAGTAGCACAAAGGGACAAAGGGTTAGTCAAAGGACACATATTTTCCTCATTCTCAGGTTCATAATTGTATTTTGGGTTACTACTAGAATAGCTTTACCTGTTTTAATGCTCAAAAACACATCAGTTTTCTGTATTCCCCCTCTGTCTGAAAATTTAAGCTCCTGTCTCTTTAAGACCCCCCCCCCTCCTCCTGAATACCCAGCCTTCCTCTGATTGGTCAGCTCACACATGCCTGAGCCAGCACTGCTCACAACAGCAGAGCAACTGTGCTTATGTGCAAATGTGTGACACGGTGACGTAGTGTGATGTCACAAAGTCACGCAATTAAAGGCGGGACTACTGACGAGGCGTTTCAGGAGCAGTGTTTTCTGTGGGAAAGAGGAGCTTCTGTTGATGTGGACTTTTTACCTTTCAAGATATTTTACATACAAAAGCACCTTTAAGGAAAGGAAAATAATGAAAAAGCATAATAATGCTCCTTTAATTAAATAAATTATAATTACAAAAGGAGTCTTAAATACTGGATACTGCTTTAAAATTAAATATATCGTCACAACTCGATGGAATGACATTTAATTTACCGTCATGTCATCAACTTAATTACTGCACTGTGTTTATTATATCACGCTCTAATGATCGTAATTATCACACACTCATAACGCGCTTCAAACTCACTGACCACGAGTCCTGATGGCGCTTCAAATAAAGCCTTCAGGGTGATTTTAAACAGTTAGACTTTAAAAGTAAGACGATACTCCATCTCTTTTTACTTTCCTGTCATTTCCTCTCTTTCTCTCATCATACCGTGGATGCCACATGTTTTCTTTTTTATCCCAGAGTTGAAACGTGTTTAATCGGCATGACAGGAGAGCTAAAAACCTGCAGTATGGTGCCAAAACAGGATGGCGTCAACTGTGATAATGAAACAGATATTAATTAGGAGTAATTAAGCAAAAAACTAATAGATATAAGTGCTAAAAAAAAAGCCCAGCTTGTTTTCTCTGGATCACCCATCATGTAATTATCTAATTAAATATCATTATTTTTCAAGGCAATCATCCCATTTTATTCAAATAAAGGTTGATAATAGTGACAATATTTTGACAGCAGTGTTTTTCATCCCCGTGCAGCTTATAAACTGTGAAGTAAAAGGGAGGGAGGAGGGTGTTGCCATGGTAACGCAAGTCCACATAGTCAGCAAGGATGGACAGAAGCGGCGGGAAAGAAAAAAAAGACCAACACCCACCTTTAGCCATCTTGTTGAGGACCATGTCCACCAGGACGTAGGTCCCACTTCTTCCTGCTCCATCGCTGCAGCGGCGGGCGAGAGAGCACGACACAGAGTGAGGGTGAGGGGAGAGAGAGAGAGAGGCAATAATTAATTTAATAAAACATCGTATCATTCTGATTTCATATCCATTGTTTCATTATATTGCTATTATAGGGGAAATTACTGACATGAAAGAAATGTAATTGTCAAGATGAACTGACGTAAGTATGTTCTCTCCTTCGTCTCCAAAGTTTTTATTGCATAAAATATTTACCTGTTAATAACACGAGGCTGTAAAACCTGAAGCAGCTAAATGAATCTGCTGCAGCTGCTTTTCACTGAAGACTGTTGTAGTCTCACAGTGGACTTTGCTTTTAAACTGTCATATATAATCTGCAGGAAAGTCTGTCCTTTGTAAAAACCTGTAAAATACGACTTTGGAAGTTCATTTTCACTTTTTTTTAAGTTCTCTCATTTCTCATAAAGCATTCAGGGGGAATTTGGCAGCTCAGGCACTTTAGTACGTGACGTATCAGGCTCACACTACCTGTTTGTGACCTAACTGTACTGTCTGGAGGTGGAGAGGAGGCTGCCGGACAGTGACGGCAGTTCGAGACTGCATTTCAACATTTGTAAGAGTCACGCCTCATTTGTGACGACAAATAAAATGACATTTTTGATGTCCAGACATGTTTGTTGCGAGCAAAACAGGTATTTTAAGCCAAAACATGATTTTTTTTCCTAACCAAGTGGTTTTTAAGCCTCGTCACAGGATAAAATTGAGAATTTCACCAAAAGAAATTTGCAGAAACGTGCACTGCCGACATTATTTTGTTTGCCGATTGGGTTGCATTTGAACGGCTCAGAAGTTTTAATTGTGATAATATATCGGATCCATCTGAAGGTCATTTCCGTCAAGTCGCAGTCCGGAGTTACACAAAACTGCATGATCCACAAAGTCATCCCCTCCAGCTTCACATGGAAACACCCTGCAGCGTCTCACGCCGTTACAGCTCGATGCGTCCGAGCGGAGACAGCTAAACCTGCTCAGCCTCGTTCCTGAGTCGATCCTGACACCATCAGCCGAACCGAACCTAACATTGTTCTCTTGCCCAGATCTTCCATCATGATGACTTTAACAAGTTTAGTCTGGCTGGCAGCTGCGTGCTTTTTTTCTCCAGACAAGGACGAATTAACGTTCTGTCTGATGCAAATTTATATAAGATTGTAAACGAGTAGAAATGATTAAATTTGAAACGTAAACGAGCGTTTAGAAACGCTTGGCAGCAGCATTGCTTGCTGGCAAGTCGGTACGTCTCACAGTGAAGTTATATCATCAGAACAACATACACCCACAGATTCACCCTGGAAACACAACTTATGTCCTATCCTCTATCATATCGGTGTTATTGTTTTTCCCGGAGTGAAGGCAGATGTAACAGCGCTGCGGCGTTAAGCAGGTGAGCAGTCAGAGAGATTTAATATGTCGAGGTTTATGAGTCCTCTAATGCTATTTCAAGGGGATAAACAACTTCAAAGGCGTATAATTATGGAACAGAAAGGCTGAAGAAGGCGTTTTATTTTTGGTCAGGAATTAAAAAGCGTCGAAATATAAACCTGTTTGTCTGACGCGGACGCGAACGCGTGTTCTTCTATTCGAGTGTGCATCAAAAAGGCGACGACGACGCAAACTGAACACGGCGCGCAGAAAGAAAGAATTAGACTCTGTAACGTATGTGGAGGGAATATTTTGTACCCTCGATTTATTTTCAAGTGTTGAAAATTGATGTCTGCACCCCTACCAGTCTATTTCATGGGCTGGTGTGTAATCCAGCAACTCAAGTGTGTGTGTGTGTGTGTGTGTGTGTGTGTGTGTGTGTGTGTGTGTGTGTGCTGGCATGCGTCCATACTCTCTGAATATTTCATTTTCACCAGGGCCTTGGTTATTTTCTGCAAGCACACACACACACACACACACATACGCCCGGTGACAGTAATTGAGCAGTACCACCACAGCATCAGTCTTTGTGTGTGTGTGTGTGTGTGTGTGTGTGTCGTCTTCACAGATACTACTATCACTCTGATCTCAGACAGTTTGTGTGTGTGTGTGTGTGTGTGTGTGTGTGTGTGAGCGTCTCGTACAGGTTATTACGGCGTGATTAGATCTGTCGTATCGCTGCACCTTGCCAGGATCATTACAAGGCGATCAAAGATATGTGATGTGTGTGCGTGTGTGTGTGTGTCAGCACAAGCCCGAGGGCTGTGAGTAAACACGTCAAGATGTCTGCTGCCTCCTCTCACTCTATTTAAAATGAGAGACGGGTGGAGAGAGAGAGAGAGAGAGAGAGAGGGGGGAAGGAAAAGAGAAGAGACGAGGCAGAAGGAGATGTAGAAGGTAGAGCGAGAGAAGAAATGGTAAAAAGAGGCAGAAATAAAGAGAGACAGAGGAGTCGAGTCGTCTGAATGCTGCGTGATTATTGAATTTCTGCATCTGCGCTCTCTGCTGTTCGCTCACTTCTCCCCGTGATTGCTTCACTCTGCTCTCTGTATACATTAGGGTGATAAATGGCGGCGCACAGGTGGGTTTGACAAACTCGTTTGAAAGTGAAAGTCTGCAGGATGAATGTGTCTCCATCCTTTCATTTACTACAGTTAGAAACATCAACGGCTGGTTAGCGTTTAGGAACGAGCTGCGCTTCGGTCCGAATCTGAGGTCACAAGCGAGGATATGGTTCTGGTGCCTCACAGTAACGCCTGCGGGTAAAAGAGCTGCAAAGGTCTCGAAGAACCCTCCGTTTGGAGGACTTGCACCTAGTGAAGTGACCCGGGGATATTCCCATCACAGCCTCGCCCAATTTCAGTCTATAAACCAGTCTAATGCTGCACTCAGGCCATGCCGGCACAATGGGAAATAGGGAAAACTTACTATATTTTCAGCTTGGGAGTGTTCATGCATTCATAGCCACTGGCATTTAAGATGTTTATCCCCTTTGCTGGGAATGAAATGAATCCTACAGTAATTCTCTCTGTTTGGAAATTGTAGTCACCAAACCAGAGAGAGTAAATTTAGACCCACAGTGACACGATACAACAGATATCCCAAAGTCTAAAAATCGTGAGCGAGCGCTAAAAGAAGAGGATCCGTCCAGGCAGCGCAAATTTAGGTGAAGAGTCACGGATGCAAGTTAGAAATATTTCACCTCGAGTGAAAGATTCATACTTTTCCTCGGGCTATATTTGTCGATTTTCAGAGACCATACCAAGATCTCTTCCTAAACTTAACTTAACTGTTGTTGCCTTAACCTAACCGACCTGTGACTGTATGACGAAGGTCGCTGGTACGCTGCGACGCTCATTATGTTTTGGTTATATATGTTATTATATATATTTTGGGAGACAGTGGCAATCAACCTCCTCAGTCATTTATGCACGAGAATGTGTTGACCTTACGTACGTTATTATAAGTTCCCGTCTGTGTTGGTCGTATTGAAGTAAAGCATGTAAACCAGGAGGTTTCACTGTGTTTCCAAACATTATATTTCACTCGTAGAGTCGTTAAAAGCTAACGGAGGAACTTGAGGATGATCCAGCTGCTGTTGCTGCTGCTCCATAAAGACAGGTTTCATACTGCAGTCGGGCAATTTAGTGGAGAAAATGTACAGTTTCATCACCCTGGAAGAGCCATTACACCATATTAAATAATAGATCACTTAGTGGTGGAGCGGGCAGACAGACATAATAGCTATCTGATATGAAAGCGTCTTCTCTAATCCAACACTGCAGCGTGTTTCCACAAAAAAAAAAAAAAAACTGTGGCAGATTTTTCTGTTAAATACAGATTTAATTATGTCTCACTGGTCGGACTTATATCCTCAGGTGGTGGTGGGGGGGGGGGGATGCAGATGTGATATCACACACACACACACACACACATACAAACACAACAGCTGCAACCCTGCCTACTCCTGTTTACCCCTCGTTCCCGCTCACCCACTGGCTCCGACCGACGCGCTGCAAACTTTGAAGCGCCTCCAATTAAAAGTTACCCTCCTCTGTGGACAGTTTGTCAAACTAAATTACAACTTTTTCGGCTAATTTCTTGTTTGAAATGCTCGTCTTCCTCCTCCGTGCCGAGAAATGACGAGGACTTGTCAAAAAATTAAACGGCAGCGTGGGCCGGATGAGAGAAAACCACAAGGACTACGGCCAAGTTCGGCTTCAGATCATCAGAGCCGACTACGTTTCAGTGAAAGGTCTGTTTATCTGCTCTTTTTTGCTCATTAACAAAACAAAAAAATCACATCTCAGTCAGAACCCTTTGAAAACAAATGAATACAGACTGCTTTAGTTATTAATATACTTGCCTGCAGTGGACTATGATAGGACACGAGCGTCCCCGGTAGCACTTGTTAACTTTCCTGCAAAAAAACAGAACAGAAAAACGATCTCAGTGTTAAACATCACAGGTACAGACACACACACAGGGTCAAGGCATCATATTTCTGGGCTTTTAAAGATAATAGCCACAAAGAACAGCATGCACAGGACTGTTAATTATCATTTCTATTGGGGAAGAATGGACAGAAATGCTCCTCAGGACTGCCAGGATTTCTTATTAAGTCGATTATAGATACACAACTTTGAAATTATCACAAAATGTCTTTTCTACACTTGAACTTCTGCCCTTAACACTTACCAGACACACACAAAATAAGCAAACTAAAGCATTATTCCTTTGTTTTAATGGTTTTAGGGTTACATTGAGACACTGGCAGCACTTGGTGAGAAAAAGATCGACGACTGTGTGATTTTGGGTTCAGGTGTTGTAAATGTCACCACAGTCAGGAGTCCGGACTGGAACCCTCTGACTCCGGCGTGACAGTCCACAGTTACATCGTTCAGCACCACATAATTACAAGATCAATTTAGCAATATGGGAACACAATGTCTAGGAGACAGGATTGATCCAATGAGTCTATTTCTGGATTCAAGAGGAGTCAAGAGTCTGAGACAACAAATCCCAGTTTCAGTCCCAATCATCATCATGTTCATTCCTCAGCGCCGTGGAGCTACAAATGTCTGAGTAGACTCGACAAGATGATGGGGACGCTCTGAAACTTTAAAAGTTATTCTCGACACTGTGGTACACAGCAGACAACATGTTAAAGGTGGGGAAACAGCTGTTACCTCAGTCCAGTCGCAGTTAAACGTGGGCATTTTTCACATTTGGTCAAGTTTTCATGTTGCGTGAGTATATTATCAACAACTCTTCAATACAAGACCACCGTTCGAGGTTGTGTTTTAACATTTCTGAGTGTGAAACTACTGGATATTTCTTTTAACGAGACATTGGGACATTTTTCAGCCATGTTTGTGGAAACAGAACCGGGTGTTTCAAACCGACACATCATCTTTTTGTAACACTAAACCAAGTGGTTTGTGCGCCTGAACCTAACCAGACTGCAACTCCAGTGCTGTCACAACATAACATTTAAAGAAATGTAAACATTTAAAGTCTTTGTGGTTTGCAGAAATGTACAACTACGTGCCAACGATTGTAATTATCTTGATGAGATAAAAACGGTTTTACGATCAAGAATCAGGAGTGCAGTTCCTACATCTACAGTCGTCTGAATTTCTGAAGATGTAGCCTCATTTTCTGCAGACGACGACCTCCTTCTCTTGTTTAACGCTGTAAAGAAACAGCAGAATCGCTCCCAGCGGCTCACAATTACTTATCAAGTTGCCAAAAGTAGCAATTTTTTAAGAACAGTTCCCGTTTGATGGAAACTTTCTTCCAAACAACCCTCAAAATGAAGAAAACCAGAGCATTTCTTTTGCGAGCGCTCATGGATTTTTTAAAAATCTATTTTTTTAGTTATTGACAGCTCTGGTGAGTTTCCATCCGTCCCATCTCTGCGTCATAAAGTTTCCACAACAGACGAGTTGTATATGCGTTCATGTTGGTTGCCGCTTTCATACGTGTGTAAAGAAAAAGTCGAGCGCTGCCTCGAAGCGTGTGCTGAAAACGGCACGTCCTCCTTTTTTAAAAAATTCACACCTCGTTCATCAAGATGCACGGCAGCCGCTGAATCACAAACATAAAGCTCCTATCTGAGCGAGAAGCAGAGAGCCGTGAGTTTGATCCCAGCTGGAGATCATCTCTGAGTCTATTTCATGGTGATAACTCTAAATAACAATATTCAGCAGGAACATCTTATATTAAGGTACGGTGTGTGTGTGTGTGTGTGTGTGTGTGTGTGTGTGTGTGTGTAATCCATAATGCATCACTCAGTCAAGGAAAGAAACTTCAGACCTGCTTCACTCTTTCCTTTCTTTGTTCTGGAAGTTTCCATGGTCGTTTCTGTTGACAGTGAATTTCATGACCTTTGGGCTGTTTGAAACCTCCTGACGTCCTCTTCGTAAACAGCTCTCACATGTTTTCTTCAAATATTTTGAAACTTTTCAAAAAACAGACGCTTATTTTATTGAAACTCTGCTCAGGTGGGTTTTTTCAACCTCTTGGACCTTCTTTTGTTGGTCTTCAGAATTTCTCAAAAAAGGCGAAGCAGCACGGAAAGATTCGGTCGTCTGTAGGTCACATGATGACGACTGAGCTACCTCCACGACAAGTAAGAGGACCTTGTCTTAGGAGTTGGTGTTTCTGTGATCGGTTCAAGTCTCAAGAAAGTCCAGAGAGTCGTTGCAACGACTGGTAGCTCCTTCACATTTCGCAAGTTTTGTTCTTTGACTGTAATTTGTAATTCTGGCTTTATTGTTTAAATCGCCTGTGGCAGAATACATTCATCCTCATTTGAGAAGAAAGCGAGGGTTTTGGATTTAGAGCAGCAGACTCTGAGACGATCACTGCCCACAGCATCTTTTCGACTCGTATAACCCGACCAGCATGGCCGCCCCGGGGAGGAGAAGGGAGACATCCAGGATGCTAATCCAACTTGGATTTAAGGGCTGCTCCTGGCTGATGTCCGGCTGCCAGAAACTGAAGTGGACAAATGTGGGCTCATGCTGGCCAAGAAACAGGACATCAGAGACTGTCGTGCCCCTCGTCTTTACAGAGAGCTGTCTCCATCACAGTGCAAGACTGCAGTGGGACGAGTGGAGGTGGACTCTGTGTTTACGTCCTTGATGCTTGGTGCTCAAACACAGTCAAGATGGATGGACAGTGTTTACCTGATGTCGAGGTTTAAATATAAAGATGCTGACCATATAATCATCACCGTCTTTTTGCTTTAATACTTGTCTATATGTTCTTTGTTTGTGCAGCATTGAAACAGTCTTTTTTTTTTTTTGGCAAGTCAATTCAAGTCACAGGTTGTGTCAAGGCGAGACGAGTCCTTAATCAAGTCACTGATTCCCCCCTAAGATACAGCTGTCTTATCACGCATGTATCCGGTCTTTATAAAGAGGAAAGACAAGGTATAAGTATCTGTCAACGCTGAATTGAACTGTATTGCAATTATTGATATATAGAGAAAGAAATAAAAGCAAACAAAAAACAATAACCTCATAAAAGCTTCTTTTTCTCTTATTTTCTTATCATTTTTAAACAATTGAATATTGACTGCCAGGCTCAAACAACAACAAACTAAACTGAAAACATAAAATAAACACACTGAAAACATAAAATAAACACACTGAAAACATAAAATAAACACAAACAAGTCATTCGAGTCATCAGGTCTCTGGTCAGGCCAAGTCTCGAGTCGTTTATCATCCGTCAAATTCAAGTTGCAAGTCATCAAAACGGTGACTCGAGTCGACTCGAGTCCACATCTCTGGGATTTATTAACACTTGAGATAAGACTACTTTTTTCTAATGAGCTGCTGCACTCGCAGTCATAAAATATAACCATAAAATATTCATATCCAGATGGAGATGAAACATTTTCTATTATCAAAATCACAAATTTAGAGAATCATGAAGCTGAGGGAGACTAAATTTAATTTAAAGAAAATGTTCTTGCAAAAACGGCTTTTCCTTCCACTACGTCTGAAATATAAACCGCATGAAACAGAGTTACAGTAACCGTCAGTCAGTGACTCGCTGAGAAGAAAACCTGCTTCAGGAAGTTTCAGGAACCTAAAGACCAAAACATGCATGTTTGGCAGCAGGTTTGAGGATGATTTCCTACTGCAGAGAGACGAACACACACAGCAGGAATCACAAAAACTGAAGAAAGGGACGTCTTTCCACCTCCCCCCCCCTCAAAAAAAGAAAAGACTCCACTCATTTTCATCCTCCACCCCACCGAAATTGAAAAGTCAGAGCTCACTGCAGACAATTAAAAGTGATGTTACCATGGAAACAGCCGGCAGAGAATCACCAACAGGCGGGGGTTGAGGGACGGAGGGAGGAGGAGGGGATGTGGGATTGAAGGGAAACGGCCCGTAAGAGAGATTCAAGCTTGACTGAGAGAGAGAGAGAGAGAGAGAGACGGAGAGAGAGTCAGACAGAGAGAGGATGAAAAGGAGGTAATAGATGGAGGACAGACAGAGACGGAGAGACACGCCGATGGAGAGAAGAGATGAGAGGCTCAGACTTCATCCACACTGAGCCAGCTCACTGCCAAAAAGCCTGTTTACAGTAGAAACACTGTGGCTTCACACTTCACACTGCGTCGACAGGTGAGGAGCCTGAATGAGTTATTAGTGACACTGCCGCCGTCACTTTGGGTCATAAATGATCTCTGTTTGACTTTCGAACAGTTCACTGGGAGCCGAATCAGTCGACAGACACAAGATGTGGTCAAACATTTACTCAAGTACTGTACTTTCAAGGGTACTTATACTTTACATGAGTATTTCCATTTTCGAGTACTTTATACGTCCACTCCACTCGATTTTGGAGGTAAATATCGCACTTTCTAGCCCGGCACATTTATTCAACATGCTCCATCAGAGCCAAAGTAGTGGATTTTTAGATGAATATATAAATATATTTAAATCCATTTTATCAGCAGTCAGATATACAGTATATGTATAAAAAAAACTACTGATAATTGGTGGACTCGGAGTATACAGTATATACATAGTACTTTTTAATTTTACTGACTTTATTATCAGACACTTTAAGACTTTCGCTCAAGTACTATTTGCATGAGCGAACACGTTATCTTCTACTCAAGCGTGACTTCAGGGACCTTATACAACACTGGGCGGAGGTGTGGTAGATTAGGTGCTTTTCATTACGCTAACTTATGCTTCCTTGCGTCCTCTCTCCTCCCATGACCCGGAAATCTTTGAGTTCCTTAAATGCACCTCGAGGGGACGAGGTGAGAGAGGAGAGGAGGAAACGCAGGTGTCTCCTCGCTTGCATCTGTTCGTCACGTCTCTCTCTGCTGTAATCACTGATATGACAGGAATCACTGATGACGTGTGATTGCACTGAGACACCGACCAAATCCTGATTCTGTGACTGTGAAGTATTCGAAACGATTCATCTCAACCTCACCGCCACAAAAACCTGTTTCTGTTTCTCCTGCGCGCTACAGGACGAGACGACCATCTCCAGATTTATCCGTACTGGAAAACCTTTTAGGAAATCAGTGTAGTGTGGACGGATGTATTGAAAGAGCAGAAGTCAACAATCATCGAGGGACAGAAAGAAAAGAGAAAGACAAAAGCGACCGAGAGAGCAAAGGGAGGCGTGGTGAGAGAAGGGCGGAGGAGGTGGGAGGAGACCGGAGGCAGTCAAGCAAACCATGAGCAAGCAAAAAAAGGCGAGAGGTCATCTCAGGTCACCGGGCACAGCGAGAGAGAGGAAGAGGAGAGAGAGGAAGGGGAGGTAAGGATGGGTAGAAGGGGAAGGGAGGGAAGGGGTCCGTGAGGCCCCTTTGGTTGCAGAGTCACAGTCTCCAATGATCACTTTTGTGACTATGCAACTGGGCTTATATTACTAGCTGCAACATCACAAAAATGACACTGGCAACCGCTAGTTAGCTGGTAAAACAGGGGGAAGAAGGACAGAGAGGACTCGTAAGCAATGCTTCGGCTCAGTCAGTCAGTCAGTTGTGAGTGAGGTTAAAAATAAAAAACATGCCGATATGAGCATAAACGAAGGAGAGGCGAGCCGACATCCTCCGACCATCGAGGCGAGAAAAAAAAAGGAAACACGGAAAAGGCAAAAAGACGGGGCAGGTTGTTATTGTGAAAGCACATCCCCGCTAATAAAAGTGAAAAATATCTCCTCTGCGCTTTCTTCATTGTGTTCTGACCCCGCCGCCCTGTGAGTAAAGGCAATATTTCCTAACTGATGGTGGGTGGTGACGCCCACCAGACCTCTTTTATAATAGCTGTGACCACAAACTCTCACTCTTGATATCTCACCTAATTGATGTGCGCCAGCAGCGCGGCGACACCGGGCCTATATATAAAACCGAGTCGGGGTCTATCGCTGGAGAAAATCCACAGTGAATCAGAGGAAGAGGGGGGGCCGGGGCGGCTCCCACCTAATAGGCAATACAGTATATCAGTTTAAAAGAGGTCGAAGGAGGGGAGCGGCTATAAAGGCGCAGGAGATAAAGGATCACTCCGGCAGAGTTCCCTCAATGCATCCTGAATTACACCGTTATCGACTGGAAAAAATACCCAGGATGTTTGAGGATATATAGATATTTTCTCTGCCCGCATCGCAGGGTCACGAGTCAAAACTCCTGGAGGAGTGAAAGGTTTGGAGTTATTATGCTGCGAGCGAGACGCCAAAGCATTCAAAGCCGCTGTGGTTTTAGAGGAGGAGGGGACGAAACGACTCCGGGACCTTCACTTTGTTTGTGTTTTTAAAGAAAAACTAAGATGTCCACAAAAGTCCACACAAACACCGTCCCTCGCACACTCCTCTCTGCAGCCTCGCAGGTCTTTAGAAACGCAAGAGAAGCTAAAGAAACGGCACCCTTGAAAACTTCTTCGGTGCATTTAAGGACATGTTTTTTAGGTTGGACTTTCTACTATCTGATGCCCACTTTTCTGCTTTTTGTCCTTCTGTTTCAGTTTGCGCTCTCCTGCCAGAATGTCTTTTGGACAGTCCTTACAGAGAAATTGTAAGGACGTTCTTGCTACAAGAGGAGTGAATACACAGAAGAAAATGCACGGAGGCTACCGGTACCTACAAAAAAAATGGCTGTTGGGTTCATGAACGAGTTCAGCAAGAACTTTAGCTTGTAGATGGAAAGATGAAGCTACTATCACACAGTTCTGAGGTCTTTCTCATGTCTCTCTATGAGTGGACGTCTTTGGACCAAAGCAAAGACAGTGAGGTAACCAGCTCCTTTGAGAAACCGACTGTAGTGACTTTTTTTTTTTTTTTAACACATCCTACAAAGTGCTCTTTTTAAGTTCTGCTTTTGGAAATGAATCCTGTTATCAAAGGCCTCTTTCAACAAGACTTTCAAAAGTTTCTTTAAGGCCTTTCTGAAACCTCAATGCCTTCACTATCAACATTAAAAGCAGGCTTTAGTGCTTTATGTATTTGAAAAAAGGAGTTCCAGTGAGGTCTTTAAGTGCAACACTAAAAAAGTCTTTATTACCTGGATGCTACAGAAAAATCTGTTAAAAACTCTGCGTGGGTGAAAGAGCGGTCTCGGTTAAATAGCTGCTGATGTGAACTCAGAATACGGTTGGCTGTGTTTGCAGTGAAGGAGGTCGCAGTCTTGTTGCAGGTTGTCTTTTCTCTGAAGACACATATCTCCTACCTTACCATGCCAACAGCACTGACAAGAACTACAGCACAGAGCCGCTAGACTAAAACAGCTCACTGATTTTTAAAGCAACTGCAAGAAAAACAAGAAGTCTTCGTTTAGTTTGAAATGTTTTTTGCACAGGTTTTTATTTTAAAGCGGCTCCCCTACCTGCGGAAGTCGAGCAGCGTCCGGCTGGTCTCCGGGACGTTCTGGTTGAGCCAGGTGAGGAAGTGGAACTGAGTGACGGTTCGCGTCTCGTTGGTCTGCATGTTCTTCAGGTAGAAGCTGCGAACCAGGAAGTCGTCACACCAGATGTGCTCGGACACCAGGTTCACCTGCGAGGACGCGCAAACGTACGATGAGCACACGTTGTACACAAAGAGTACAAGACTCATTGAACATGTGAGTCTCACACCAAAATCATAAATACTTGTTGTGCTACACTGCATATCTATCTAGATTGTTTAAGTGTGAGTTTTGGAGATATCAGCCGTAGAGATGTCTGCCTTCTCTCAAATATAATGCCACTTCGCTGGTGGTGCTTGATGTGGCAAAGAAATATACATTTGAGAAACTTAACTGCAATGTCTCTTTCCAGAAATCATCACTCAGTTACTCAAGATAATCCACGGACAGTGTTTCATAGGAATAATTTCCTATCATCGCGCTGAAGGACACTCGTGACAGTGTACGATGTAAACCGTGTCATCTCCTGCTAGCTTAGTTAGCTCAGTTAGCTAGCCTCTCGTCCATGAGTAGATGCAAGCTTCCTTCGGCCACGGTGATACGAAAAAGAAAAAACAGTCCATACATAAAAACTGCTCACAACAATGTCTGTGGATTATCTTGAGTAACCGGGTCATGATCCATTGGTCCATGGTCCATCATATTGAGAGAAGGCAGACATCTCTGTTAGCTGTTATTTTGGGGTGAACTGTCCCTTTAAAATTAACTTGTCACTATCGACAAGTGCGTATAGATGCATGTGTTGCATGTGTCACAACAAAACTGATGTTTTCAGACGCACAGATGAGATTGAAGATGATTTATTACACAATTATAACCTTTTGGGATAAATAATGTGGCTCTAAAAACTTTAACTTCAACATAGTAATGACGTTTGAATGATGATTATACTTCACAATAAGAGAAAAAAAGTTAATGTCAGTTATTTTATTTTCCATAGTCAAAGGCCAGTGACATAAAGTTACAGCTCAACACTTCCTGAACAGCTGAGTCAGTTTACCTCGTAGATGTGATACAGGTTGGACCCCTCGTCGGGCCAGTAGTGGTAGCACTGCTTCACCCCGCTCTCCACGAGAGGCGTCAGCATGACGATAACCACGCAGCCGTTCTCCCAAACCATCTGCAACCAGAACCAGCACGCTCAGTAAGACCGTGGCAGGAAAACAGGAGCGTCATCACCAACTTGTACCTCGGAAATCTACTGACTTCAATCAAGGACGGAGTGATTGAAAGTATACTTGTAGGCACGCAGTTTCTGAGAAGAAGTATAGATCTTTTTTTTTTTTGTAACCGGAGCCTTATGTTACTTAATGTCCTTCAAAAAAGTTTGTTTAAAAATGTCAAACACTTTTCCATTTCCAGAGAGCCGGAGTCGTGTTCTTAAAGTTGCGGGGAGCTTAATTTGGAACGAGATCTTATACGAAGCTGTCAACACCTCACAAAATCTGCTAACAGGAACACTGACATGTGTCCTCACTCGCCCACTCACTTTTGGATTTTGGTCCATAATCAGTTTAAAAATCTATGGTGTTGGAAGGGTCTGTTTTTGGGGGTGGGGTGAAAATGAAATCTCAGCTAGAGACCGAAACACTTCTCGACATGTTTGCTGCGTTTCAAACTTTGGGATGGAAAAACTACAAGGAAGTCGTGGCAGGAGAAGTAATTGCTGTCGAGGCGGTTCCCTCCCCCAGCTGGGTCGTTCCACACTGAGACCCGGCACGCGGTCGTATTTTCTCCTCGCTGGCAGTCATATTCTCACAGCCGGAGGGTGGGCCGGCTCTGGAGATCCATTTTCGACTCTGATCAGAGGTAACAGTCAGCCGTTAATGGAAGCCATAAAACAATACCGCTCCCACATCATCGCCTTAGATAATCAAGATGGCCGCACCTGCCGCTCGGTCTGGAGCGCAGCCACACCTTGCCGGAGATTTAACCGAAGTTAATTGCGGCGGGTTTTGAGTTACGGCGCCTCCCTCCCAGCCCCCACTGCTTCCCTTGATTAGTCTCGCGGATCTAAAGAAGTGACGGTGCACTTCTTTGAGAAATGGTGTTAATTTGCTCCAGCTGACAGGGTGAGAACTCGGCTGGCGCTGGGAGGACGAGTTCCCTCTTTTAAACCTGTTTGGTTTGTTAAAATGCTAATTTAATTGAAACTCTTATTTACCCTGGAAAAAAGTTAACTGCACACCGTTGCTCTTCTACTAGAGCTGTGCGTTAACTGTGAGGCATGTCCTGTTGGGGAAGATGTTCTGTAGTGTGATGAATGTGGTTTAATAACTCTGGCAGCTGTTGATAGTTAACCGGGCCACAACACAACAAGGAAGCCCGGATAAAACCTGAGTACAGGAGCCCGTAAAGCACAGAGAGGTCACTTAATGAACCCGAGATGAATCCACAAGGAGCAGTTGTTCCATACATGTTCCTGACTGTCTCCTCCCTGGTTGATAATTGCCTGTATATCTCCTGATTTACAGCTAATTTTCACTCCTTTTTTTTCCATTTTAGGCATCAGACATGGCACTGCACAGTCGACTGCGCCATCACCGACCCTCCTCCACAACCCACAGCTCTGTTTCCTTCAGTTCCTCGGTTTGAAGACGCAAATTCACTTTCTGTAATCACCACAATTAAAGCGATTTGTTTACTCTGCTTATTCGATTAGTGTTCACTAACTGTACCAGAGAGTTTTACTAAAACAAATACAGTCGCATCTTTCAGTCATCTCGGAGGTTTTGAAACTTCTACTTCTTCTTTAGCCTTTGTTTATACAGGACAGGTCGGCTGAGCGTCGAAGAAAGAAAAGTGATGAGGTGGTAACAGGTGCTAAAACTAAAATTACAGAATAACTTTGAGTTTCTGAATGAATCACAACCCCTTTCCTTCGGCTCTCTGTGACACTGGATCGTATCGTAACTGGCACATTTGTGGAACAATTAGCTGTGAACGATCAGCCGACAGAGAAAACAACAATTTAACAATATCAATATAACGAAATGTGAGAAGAAAACTGAATAACTTGCAATATGACGTTCATTTAATGCAGAATAAATGTTATTTATGGATTTTGTGGCTTTGAATTTTTCGATATTGCTCTGGCATGTTTGTCGTTGGCTCAATGACAATAAAAAATCAGAAAAATGTATATTTTAGATGAGATGTTTCTATTCTGCTCAGGTTGATGAGCAGTAACAGCAGCTGAGCATTGAATCTACAAGAGCCTGAGATTTCTATCTTTCCAGCCTGAAGGTAACGAGCCACCACTGGGAGTGCAGCAGGGACACAACTTGTTTGACAAGGGGACGACCTTCCAACACACCCCTACAACACACACACACACACACACACACACACATCATCGACACACACATATATACGCTCCGACTGGCCAGAATAACTTATCGATCCCGCGGTCTCAGATTCAAACCCAATCCAACATTTGGGACAGTGGGGAAAAGTGTTTGCCGTCCCCTGCATTAACAATGTGTGTGTGTGCGTGTGTGTGTGTGTGTGTGTGTGTGTGGTGTGCGGTGGCAGAGGTGTTGCTGGGCAGCGAGCGTGATGGTGAAGGAGAGATTAATAAGGACATCCACAGAACAAGCTGGTCTCCCGCGCGGCTCGCTGCGCTAATAAAAATCAGCTAACTCTTGTTTAAGGGAGGGGAACGTATTGATTTTTGTAGTGTGTGTGCATGTACTGTGTGTGTGTGTGTGTGTGTGTGTGTGTGTGTGTGTGTGTGTGTGTGGTCTCACCTGCCAGAAGTCTGCCACGGTGGAGGGCAGGGGGCCTTGAGTGGCGATGTAGGCGGGGTTCCTGGGATCGTGATCCATCTGAGGGGAGAGGAAGAAGAGTGGATGTCAGGTTGATACTGAAGTTAAACTCATGTTTGTTTTGTCTCAATTATTCAACTTGTGCTAATTCTGTCTCACGTTTAATTTACAAGGCAAATAGGATCTTTGTGTCTTTTTTTTTGGAGGATCTCGGCCCAAACAACAGCAGCACACTTAGAAAACACGATTAACAGCAGACGGAGAAAAGAAAAGAAGATGGTGCTGCAAGTTATTAGCTCGAAAAACTAACTGTACCCAGCGTATTAAAGGAGCAGTTCACTCAAATATTAAATTTCAGTCATTACCTACTCACCGGGGGTGAGTAGGTAATGACTGAATTTTAATATTTGTGGATAGAAGTTGTCAGGTGAAGTTTCCTGCTCCGTGAAACATTTCTGACGGGATCAAACTGTCCTGGTGCCCTGAGATCCCAAACTTATTTCAAAAGACGTAACTTACACCCCTTTTAAGAGCCGACGTCTTCACTGTCGCTGTTAAGCTAAAAGCGTTAGCATGCACTCTGTCTGAAGGGTTTGCACATGTGCACCAAATCAATCTGGGATCTCAGGTGCTTCTGGAAACTTGGATTCCCCCTGACGAGATGTATGAAGCCATTTTAATGTTTTTTTCCGTCTTCAGGCTTTAGGAGAAAACTCTGCTGTGAAGCTCCGCTGGCGCGTGGATGAGACGACTGCGTTTTCATTTTTGGGCGAGCTTATTCCTTAAATAAAAAGCTTTAATAACCTGCAGTCCTGGGTTCCCACGTTCATCCCAAGGAGGAAGAAAAACTTTTCAAATATTACCATCAAACTTTTCACTGCTCCGTTTTAATTTATTTCAACCTTGTTAAGCAAATTAATTCAAGTGGAAATCCCAACATAGTTAGTTTAACGACTTCCAGAGAGTCAGGAGAAGTAAAAGTGTAAGTTGGACGACCTCAAAGGCAAAACTTTAAAATCAGGTTAAGTCCTCGTCCTTAAATTTTTAATCAAAACTGTTTGCTCAGTCGTAATAGTTGTCTCAACTCTTTAACTTTCCAACTAAAGCCTTCTTTCTTAAAGTCTGTGCTACTTATGAGGGCATTAATCAACCATCTGTCCTGGGAAAGTAGGTTGCACAATGAGTTTTTTATGAAAACTTATAATACAATGAGAATAAATGAGAGGGGGCAAAAAAACTAAACAAAAAATTGCCTCATAAATAAAAATATACCAATGAAACAATCTGCGAGTGGTCAAGGAGGGCCACTTCACCTCAGCGTACAGCGGTGCAGATGATTTAGTGCTCTGCAGCCTGTAATAAACCTCAGCGCGTCATGATATACAACACCCAACAAGTGCAACATGCATCACTACAGCACCCCGCTGCATTTGTTGCTGTCAGTTTTTGCAAAAATCCTTTCTATTTCCCAAACGACCCCCCAGAAAGTTCCAGTTTGCTCAAATTTTTTTTCCATCTTTCACCGTTTTTCATCGTCACAGCTGGAAGCTTCTGTGTGAGGGAGGTGAGAGTTTCTCAGCAACTTCCTTCCCCACATCCTCCTCAACTTAATGGAAATTACAGAGGGATGGCGTAGGCGTCGGGAGCAGGAGGAGACAGGAGACGGAACGTGAGGTGAATTTGCGGGGAAAGTGAGTGACACCCCTGCCTATTACCATGCAAATTGTACGGTAAATGTAATAATTGGCAAGACCAATTTAGCTGGAAGCAATTACAGAGGGAAGACAGATAATTTCTGGGGCTTTTCTGCACACAAAATCGTCTTTAATGTTCCTCTGTTCCCTTTATGAATGCCAAACAATAATGCACTTCTAATGAACTTAAAGTGTAGGAACTCGGAGGGAGAGGAGGGGACGTGGTGGCGGGGAGGCCGGGCTCATTAAAACATCCACAGCCGGAGCTGCGTCATGGAGAACAAAATAGCTGGAGGCAGGAGAGTGCACTTAAGACTTTTAAGGTGTTTTTGCAGAGGGTTGGACCAGCTTACAGCGTAGTGCCTGGCCGGAAGTATGTGGACACCTCTGTCTGTTCCTGCTTTTCATGTTTTCCAATGAAAAATCTTATTGAAAATTATATTTTAGAGAATAGGATAAACTTGAACGCCGTCTGAGAGCCACACCTTTCACCCAACATCTGCTTTGGACCTCAGCAGGAGGAAATCACAGCAGACAGGTTTCAAAATCTGTCGGGAATCGACCACATTTGGTGTGAAATCCAGCTGTCCATGTATTCCCTTTGGCTGTCCACATACTTTTGGCCGTGTACTGCATATATTACAGGAAATCCAGGCCTTTTCACACCTTTTTCCATCCTGCCACCTTGCACTTCTTTTTTTTTTTTTTCATTTTTGCAAAGGTCACATGTGGAGATAGTACTGAATGTTACAAAATATCATCAGCTCTCCGGAGCTTCAACAGCCCAAAAATTGGTCTAAATCCAAAAGGTCATATCGGGATTTATCAAAATTTAACTTGCAAATGACAGCGTCATGTTTGAAAAATGACAGACTGTCCCCGTGTCCAACCCCAGAGTGTGAAGGCAAAGGAAAATGTTCATCTGGAAGGAAGCTGAGAGAAATAACACAATGTCCCATCTGATCCACGGTGCTGGTGTCCAGGAAATTAAAAGAGAAGGACCAGAAAGGACGGAGACGGAGAAACAAATTGGCTCTGAGAAATTAAGACAGACATGAACGAGAGAGGGAAAAATAAAGGATGGTGGAGTTAAAAGTGAAGAAAGAAAGAAAGAAAGAAAGAAAGAAAGAAAGAAAGAAAGACTCGACATCTCTTTCTTTTTTATCTCCTTCGCTCTCCGTCTCCTTTCAAACTCTGTGGACACAAAATGCTTCCTGACGTCTCAAAGTGTCTAAACCCCGCCATTAACGACACCACGAGTGTGTGTGTGTGTGTGTGTGTGAGAGAGACAGTTGTCCTCTGTGACACACACACACACACACACACACACACACACTAATGGGGAACAAAAGTGGAGGATGTGACAAGTGTAATTATCCACGTTATTGTTTTTTTGTCTTTTCTTTGAGAAGGAGTCAAATTGTCTGTGTGTGTGTGTGTGTGTGTGTGTGTGTGTGTGTGTGTGTGTGTGTGCGTGTGTGTGTGATCACCATGACTCTGTCTGATGAAGTTTCATGATGGAGCCGACTGTTACTACCGTCTGACACCTCAGTGGGGGTGGACGGTGACAGTGTGTGTGTGTGTGTGTGTGTGTGACTGGTGACAGACTGCTCGCTGCCAAACAGGAATTTGCTGTAATTTTTACATATTTATTAAAATAACGATCTTGTTTCAGATGTTGAGGTTTGACTTTTCTCTCCTCTCGCCTTTGTCTCAATATGTCAACATTATTTATATTTATATGATGTCAACAATATTAATGCTATGCTATTTTTTTGCTACAGAAAGAAAAAATACCCAAACACAAACAAGTGTTCAACAAATTTTGCGTACTTGTTAACTTTTAGTTACTTTATACTGTGACGCCAACGACAGTTTAATGGGAAACTGCCATCATCATTGGATGGAAGAAAACGGGTGTTTTGGATCAAGAGCAGCAGATTTTGAGACCATCCACCCTGACGGGCTGGACCGAAGAGAGTCGGACTAAGAGCCGTGCTAATCCAGCTCCTGGCTAATGTCACAGGGAAAAGGGTCCACAGAGACCCGTCTCCACCACAACATCTCAGATCCAGCTGTTGAACTTGACGGGCTGACAGAGCGCAGGACTACAGCCGGACCAGGAGAGGTGGACTCTGTGTTTATAACATCGATGCCTCATATCTATTGGCCTTGGTTGCCCTGGAGACAAGGGCAGCGTTATCAGGACAGCTGCTCTAACCAATCGTCCTCAAGAGACACCGAGGTGAACTAGCTCTAAAAGAGACGGGGACATTTTACCTTTCGCCTCAAGAAGGAAAATAATCCTTCACACTTTTAATCCGAACCCTCTGCAGCATTAACTGAGTCAATTGTCGGTTGCTGTGCAGAAACAGATCATAAAAGTCTTAAATTATAATATTATCAACGAATTAAATATGATACTATTGTGTTATTAACAGAGATTAAGATTCACCTATACCAGCCTCAAAATTTAAGTGATGCTCGTATGTTTTTACGTCTGATCTGCTGGTCAAACGTCTGGTAAGGTTTAAGCCTAAAGTGTCAGAAACATGGATGCTGTCCAAGTTATGTGTCATCTTCGACGCTGCTCAGGCACAAGAAGACAATCAGCGCAAGACTGATTCAACAGGTGCACCACAGGAAGTCATTCCTGCAAGATTTTCCGACTGCCTCCCTCGACGTGTCAGACACTCTGAGTGGAAACACTGGCCCTTGGACTTATTTCACTCCTGTCAGCAGCCATAACCTGCATAATTTATGTATAACTATATTTCAGCGGTGTGATACTGGAAGGAACACCTGCTAAAAGTCCTTTAAAGGCATTTGTTTTACAGTTGAATCTCTTGTTCTCCGGCTTATTTCATAACTGAAGTCATCCGGCCGTGAAAACCGTAATTTTTGCAACATTATCTACCACTGAAGTTTCATTAACAAGTCCTAATAACTCCTTTTTTTTTTTTCTGTAATATGGTGCTCATCAGTGAAGAGAGGGGACAATATGACTTGCAGCCTTTTCCATTTTTCTTCAGTGTGGCTCTTTTTAAATTCTCAATCAAAAAAAGTCAATTTAAGCGTCAATAAAAGGTGCGAGGCTGATTTAAAAGTCAGCGCTATCAGCACACCACATGCATCTGAATGAGTGTGTGTGTGTGTGTGTCTGTGTATACGCATGATTGAGTGGTACCTGAGTGATTGATTACGTCTCAGGAAGTGTGTGTGTGAGGAAACTATTGAGTCTGTTTCAGACTAACTGTGTGTGTTAAAGGAGAAAGAGTGAGTGATTGATCGTGTTTGTGAGTAAGTTTGTGCAACTGTGGTGTTATGTGTGTACGTCGGACACTTAACGCAGGTTGTGTTTTTAAGCAAACAAGAAAAAAAGCACCAGACCTGCAGCCAAAAGGGTGAATATATTACTTGCTTGGATGTTTCTTTGGGGTTTCAAACTTGCAAAAAGATTATAGTTGGTCTGAAAATATTGGATTTTGCCCAACTACCTGGTTGATTCTAGTCTCTAGTCTCTAGTCTCGCATACCTGAGTCAGTGCTGGAGAAAGGTCTGTCTGCACCAATTATCATTCTGGTATAGGGGGAAAAAAACCCTCTGACTTGTATGTATATCTTTAATCCAATCACAGTCATCTCGGGCTTCACTAAACCCTGAAGGTAGCGATGGTGCCCCTGCAAAATAGCATTGGGGGAAACTTGTTTTTGCACATTGGGGAAGCGAGCTAAAAAAAATGGCTGAAACCAGGAAAAGGAGACAGCAGCTCGCTGGTTTTGATGCGTATCGTTCTTTGCGTTCTTGTTTTTTTACAGGCGACCAAAAAACATGTATTAATAGGTTTTACAGTTATTGACGGTCCTGCTGGAGAAAAGATCCCGAACATCTCGTGTTTTGCTCGTCGTCTTTCCTTCAAGGCTCGGCTGAGAAAACGAACTGTTCCTGACTGAATAATCTCAACGTGTCGCCGCACATTCGTATACATTCATGTGAGTGTGTGTGGGAGGAGAGGGGGTAATGTATGCACGACAGGATCTATGTTTTCTGTGTGTGCTCCTGCATGTCTGTGTGGGCGTCTGAACGATGTCATCTGAGTGTGTGTGTGTGTGGGTGAGCGTGCATGCTTTTGCATCATAGTGTGTTTCCCAGTGTGTGTGATCGTGCGCATGTTGCAGCTGTTTTTGCATTTTTGCGTGTTCGTGGCGTTTGAGGTTTCTCCTTTGTTCATGTATAGTTTTGATTCCTTCTCACACACTCACACACACACACACACACACACACACACACACACACGAACGCACACACTCGGCTACATCTTGGTGTGACGCCCAGATTTGAAATGCATAGCGTTTCTGTTGCTTTTAATGGGATACCACTGTATCTGCCTTGGGGGAAACATAAACCTACTATTCCAACACTGGTTTCCAAATTGATACACTCACTTACTGAATGCACCGGCTCTGTTCTTCCTCCCCTCTCCTTCCTACGGGCTGTTTTTTTGCTGCTTAGAGCCGTACTGCGCCGAGGAAAGGCCTCGGCGAGTCGGGGCGCACCGCAACAGTAAACACAAACTAGCGTCAAATTAGCATAACTCAAGGTCAGAAACAATCATTTCCCAAGACCCCACAGATCAATTTTGTTTTCGCAAACGAGAAGCGAGGCGAGATGGCGTGCGCACGCACGTCCTTTCCCACGCTTTCCCCCCCGAGCGAATACTCGCCTGGGGTGTTTGCTGTAAAACAATCATTAATATTCATGGCGCAGAACATACACACTAGCGTGCGGCTGCCGCTGAAGCTAAGCAAGCGTTGCATCAAAATGTATATTGTGCGACGGTAGGCTGCCTTTGTTCCTGCGTCGCCCCGTGGGGACCGCGGGAGCCCAGAGTATCGGCGGCGTGGAGCACAGAGTTAGGATGCAGAGGATGTACTCACGATCGGGCTGGCGTTGATGTAATCAGAGTTGCCTTGGCTGTTCTCCACCTTCAAGGTGATTCGGGAGTGATCATCTGGAACACAAATGGAGGAATTCAGCACGTTTTGTCTCAGGAATGCAGGAGCTCAGTCGGTACGTCACATGCATTGTAATTAGGTATTTCTCTGCATATCTGTCGAGTATACAAGACCTCGCTCAGTGTAGCCTTGACGTACATTTCCGCAAGTACGTTTCCATGACCGAAAGAGTTAATTAACCTTCGGTGTGTCAAGATTTTCAGCTCAGAATAGATCTAGGTTCATTTTTAAGTCTATCTGCGGACTCACAGTAGCTGCAAAACACGCCTACTACATGACACACCCTCGACAAGGTTAGGTTCAGGCACCGGCACTACTTGGTCGGGGTTAGGGTGTGTCATGTAGTCGAGTGTCGTCTACGAGACTCCAGCTGGAATATATATTACTCCCTGACTTTTGCTGTCTAGAAGGCACCTCTTACTATTCAGCACCACTCCAGAAAGGCAGTCATCCAGGAGTAAGCAGTTCACCAAAGGGCAAAAACTAGATAATCTTGCAGCCAAAGGTTAAGATCTGAAACTGGACTGAATTTAAAGCTTACAGGAGATCCACAAGTTTTCAACTTTCAGGTTGAAACTGAGAAATTTGTATACAAAAGGATGCACGAACCATCTGTCACTCAGTTTAAACATTAATAAGGTTGATAGAAGAGTTGGAGCCAATGCAGTCCATTCACCAGAACACAATGTTGACAGTTTACATTTCTACATTCACATTACATACTGTATATATGAGCTGTTGGGGGGTGGAGGAGACGGTGGCGGCATCAGACCGAGGCTGCCAAGCAAGCGACACTCGTTCAACATTTGTAAATGTGAAACTTGATACTTTTAATGAGATGTCGGGACATTTTCTGGACATGTTTGTGGTGACAAACATGGATATTTTCGACAAGACATCAGGACATTTCCAGCCGTGTTCGTGGTGACAAAACTAGAGGTTTTTTAACAAGACGTCCGGACATTTTCAGCTCAGTAACTTCAAGCCAAAACATCTTTTCCTAACCCTAATCAACGGTTTATTTATCCTCAACCTAACCAGACCACAAGCACAAGTAACAGAAAGTTCAACACATCTGTGGTTTGCAGAAACATGAATATAGGTACATTTAAAATAAATTCAAGAGTTGAGGAGTTTAAATTGATGTGCAAGTTGCGTGTTCACTGTTGTCGTATGCATCAAGTATATTTTGCAATCGGATTAAAACACTGAACGTTTGAGGAGGACAAATTTTGTTAGGCTTCAGGAGAATCAGCCGTCCGTCGTCGCTGGTCCTCAGCCATCGAGAGGGACAAAATTTTCAGTTTGTTCATTTCACTCTGGCCAGCAGAAGTCTCGAGTGATAGTGGCACACCAGTTTTGAAATTTTTTCTCGCAGAAAGCCAGTGGTGCTTCAAATAGGAAGCACAATTTATTCCTGACAAACTGCTTTCCCTGCTGACAACCTGGATTTCATTAAGCCCGGTGCCTGGTGGAGAGAGAATGGGACAGCACTTTTTTAGATGGGCTATTTCCACAGAAGCTTAGAAATTTTAATCATTGATGAGGTCGGTGCAGGAGAGCTTTAATAGAAAACTAATTTACAACCCTTCTGCTCACTGCATCTGCTCCTGGTTCCTGATAATAGGAGACCCGGGCTCAGAGTATAACGGGGAGTGTAGTCGAGAGGTGGTGAGGTGTAATGTCGCTGCGTTTGGAGGACTGACATCAGGGGGTGCAACGGATGAATTTTGGTTTCCACTCAGAAATGAAAGTTTTTCTGTGCTCCATTAACCAGGAGGAGATAATGCTGTCCGTCTGTTATCCTGCTAAAAGCGGTCAGTTTATCAGCTTTGATCATGCAAACGGTTTTAACGACGGAGAAAATGATAGATCACAGAGTTGGTGGTTAAATAAAGTCCTGTATATTACACACTGAGCCTCACAGCCACAGTCTGTAAACAAGGACATTATTTTGGTGCTCGTAACACCATTAAAGGCACATTACGCAATGGGAGCTTTTACAAGATATGTAACTTGGGCAACAACTGAAAGGCAGATCATTAAGTTATCTATCTTTGAATTCAAAGATAAAATGATGATGGAGGCTTTTAAAGGCCATATGTTTAAATAGGGGGGAGACTTTTTTGTTGTTCTTTATCAAGACACAAACTTCTTCCACTCCAGCCAAGTGTAAACATGTTGTAATCAATATATTTACTCATATAGCAAATCTGACTTATAGCTTCAGCACAGAATTACAGAAGGATCATATACGTCTTGGATGTTGTCACATCATATAGCCAAAAGTATATATGGCCACGCATGATATGCAAATCACAGTAGCTGCATTTTTTTTTTCAGTGAGGTAAAATGTGTCAGAAGATACCATCATAACTGAAGCACAGTGGTGCTACACTGATCCCCCGGCATCTCCACATAGAAGGGATCATGCTTATTGGTACAAAATTCACATTATCATAACTCTTATATTTTTTTAAGTGATAATCGAATGCGAAAATGACAATTTTCACAAAACTCACATTGCAAACGCAATATCTGTCAAAATAATTGCAGTACGTTTATTTTTTTGCTCAACGTTCAGCTCTATTTTTGATTTGGAGCTGCACGTACTGAGGCCACGTGCTGATTTTTCATGATGAGAATTACTGAATATCAAGGCTCATTGTAAAGCTCGCCCACTGATCACTATCAAGGCTGATACAGTCCAACCAAGAAACACAGCGTGCTAAGAAAAGACAAAACAATGTATGGCTTACATGCTACAACAGCAGGGGAGCGGTTCTTCTTGGCGTTGCCGTCCTTCATGCCGACGGTGCAGGCGTTGGGTTCTGCCTGATAGGCGCACAGCGCCTCCCACTCCTTCTCCAGGCGGTCCTTGTTCTTCAGGTGATCCTCCATGTAAGACTGAAGGAGAAGAGAGAGAAGAGGAGGTGAGAACAGAGCTGGAGATACAACAAAGGGTTAGATAGATTTCTACAACAGTTTTCATAACCAACATCTACTGGTGCATGTTGATTTTTTTAGGATTATTAATGTTTGGTGAGGGTCGTCGTCATCCTCCTGATGAACGAGGAAGAAAAGCCTGTCATCTTAACTTTAAAATAACAAGCCTTCCTAAAGTGGCAGGCCGGCTGTTTGAGTCTGAGCGGAGCAGCAGATGGAAGAGCAGGTAACACTTATTTTGTCAATCACAGAAAAGTCAACCAAAAATATCCTAAAGCTCTCTCGTGTGATTGCCACTCACTGTGTTGTCCTACTTGGCAAATCCACCCATCTGGCGCTCCATGGATGTGAAAAATGAAACAATGATAGTGCTGTTTTAACCTGCTGGAGTTTACGAGTCGGATATCTTTCTAAACTTTATCGCACATAAAGGTTTTCCTCGCTTTATTAGTTGTACCAAAGCCAATCTTAATCAGAGCCTAATCTACTCCAGCTCTGTTTAAATGACAACCAGTATCAGGCGGCCATTACCTGCCGTCCGATATTCATAATTAAGGAAGACAATGTGACTTTGGCAAATGATGTTGGCACGTCAGACCACAGCAGGAACCGTGTGTGTGTTCACATGTTAGCCACAATCTGATGGTGGTCAGCGCTGCTTTGTTTTTTTTTTGTTTTTTTAGCAGCCTTTTAGGATCAGCGACCCCGAGCACACAAAATATGGCCGGTACGATCGTTCGTAATGGATGAGGGAACGAAATGAGCCGGCGTGGTTCTTTAAATGGCTCCAGCGATGATTTATGGTGGCAGTTACAAATGGGGCTCTGATCTTAATCAGAATTAGCTTCCAAAAAAGGGCCCTAATGGCTTTTCTGCTAAAAATGAGAGGAGTTCGTAAAAAATGGAAAAAGGCGGCGTGGCCAGACGTCCAGCTGCTGGAGGATGATGGGAAAAAAGGGTCGGGATCGAATGCAGATGTGTGTTTTTTTATCATACGTGTGTCTCGAAACATGCAGGTGTTCAGGTTTGTTATCTGTCAGCGAGCTTAACGGGCTCAGCGATGACGTCACCGGCTCACAGCTGCGTTGTGTATCGCTGAAAGCACACACACACACACACCCATATACACAACACTTACACAGTGCAACACTAGCCTTTCCTCGTTGCATCAGCTCTCTCTGTTATATCGTTATATAATGATGCAACAAGAAGCCGCGAGCTGAGACCCTCCACCTGCACACAGCAGCAGGGGTCCGTATCCTTCAGAAGACACACACACACACACACACAAAGATAAAGAAAAATGCACACACACACACACACTTCTGAAGCACAATCCGCACATAAAGGCTTTTATAAGGTCACATACACAAAAACACAGTCCACCCACACACGCTCACACATATACGCTGCAGACACACACACACACACAAAGCAAACGCTCACACAGCTCTGTATAAGTTGCACAAAATACACACGGGGAAACACAAGAAACGCAACGAAAAGGACACACACACACACAAAATCCACGTACATTCAGAGTACAGACACCTACTGACAAACACACAAGTATGAACATTTACATGCACACACACGAAACACGTGACCTGCAAATATTCAACATCGATTCAAAAAATGCAAACAGAAACTCACACAACACACACACACACACACACACACACACACACCAAGTCCTACATCAGATGCCCCCCCCACCACCAGCACCACCAGCACCACCCTCCACCCCCTACCCTCTCCCTGCCTCTCTAATGCCAGAGTAATAGGGTTTTGTGGCTGTGTAAAGGGATTACTGCAATCCAATCAGGAGGTGCTGAGATCACCATGTGTCGGCCAAACACTGAATAATCCCCTTACTGCGGGGGGGCTTACAGCTGCCAAAGGTGCTCAATAAAAACCGCCACGCAATAAGACTCCGGCCCGATGCCGCCATTGTGGCTCTGACGCACCATCTGAGCACCTGTAGGAAAACGGCAGCGTGAAAGCCGCATTACATCACCTCCCAAATGCGGCGGCCATTTTGGAATCGGCAGCGACTGAAGGGGAAAGGAAGTGAGCGAGAGGCGTCGCTCTGAGATGCTGCTGCTCAGCAGGGAGAGGTGGACGCAGGCGTTTTTTATCAAGTACTCTGAGGGACTCGTACTTGTAATACTGGAGTATTTGCTCAACTACATGTCATTTATTACACAGCTAATGACATTAAGAGTAAGGATTAGTCCTTTTTTTGTGATTAATATGAGCAGTTATTATAGATTAAAGTCCCGGCCAGCTTCAAACCTGCTTCGAAATCGCATAACTGAACACATGATGCTCTGAATTTTTACTTAAAGTGGAAACAGACAGCTTCTCGCCCTCCTAGCATTTCCAGTCCGTATTATTATTGGCTTTGCTTTTCATTTCCCTCAGAGTAGCAACTACTGAAAGGACAAAATACGAGTTCATTCATTCATTCAGTTGATAATGGAGACATGAAAGCAAATAAAAAATGGTGCAAGGCTGCCAGACAGACCGCCAGACGGGAGGTCATAGTGAAAGCGAAGGTTCATGGGGAGGGTTATTCGGCAATTCAACATTTATTTTATAACAATACACTAAAGCAAAACACTCGTCTACTGCCTTTTAATTACAACCATGAATGAGAAAGTTATAATGGAGTACTTCTACACTGTGACACTGAAACTTTTACTTCAGTATCTGAATGTTTCTTTCACCACTGAGGAGGTCACGATGGCTTACAGATGATACAAAAGGTTTGAACTGTGTTTTCATAGCCGAGCCGAATATCTGAAACGCTAATCTGTGTTTTAATAACTTTTGGTTGATCTTTGGTGTTCACACCTCGTCACAGTCGAGTCTGAAGGTTGTGTTCGTTTCTCGTCGACGGTCGCGTGCTTTCTTTTATTCGCTGCGAAGTCAAAGTAAGAGTAGAGCACCATTGTGTGATAGCGACTAAAAAAAATAAAGTTTTAAGCCACCTTTCAATAAAAACTTAATAATAAGTTACAAAGTGCTTTACAGAACCGAACAAAACGAGCTCAAAGTTAATAAAACGCAGTGAAAGTAAATCAGAATGTCGTGACGCAAATAAAAACACCAAGAAGATAATTGAGCGTTTTCAAAAGATGATAATTTGCAGCCGTGATCTCATCAGGCAGGTCGCGTCTCGCAGTCCCGACTGCAAAGGCTCCAACAAATTACCTTTTTGTATCTAGATCCACCGTTTTAAATGAAAACAGCTCAATTTTCTTTCTATTATACATTTTCTGAGAGACAGGAGAAACATTTTTCAAATTGAAATCCACGGCGTTTGGACAACATTTATTTTTGATGACAAATAACTGAATTCATTTAAATTCAAGCCTCCAATCACCAACACTCTGCTGATATTTAACACAATAACTACACTTTGAGCTAATATCCCTAAAAGTATCACGTATTTCTAGAATAATCTCACTTCCCATTTATGAATGTCTTCAACAAACATGCGATCGATCACTCTGCATCCATCCATCTTATCAGCTGCTGTCTCATTTCTTTAGCTAAACGCTGACATCATCCTGATACATGAGTCCTCTGCAGCTGAACGCTCCCTCCCCCTCAGCTGACCAACATTAGAGTGATTTAACATCCATTTCCTGAGGGTCCGTCGTTGCCCCGCGACCTCCCCGACTCTGCAGATCACCTCCCAGCTGGCCTCGCTGGTTGAGCTACGAAAAAAACCACGACCACAATAAATTCCCAGCACGGTTAATCTAGGGTGGAGGCGCTCACTGCTGTATAATCTATAACACTTACTTGGCCAGCAACAAAAGACAAGATAATGTGCTTTATATATAGAGTCGACTAATCCTCTTAAGACACAAGCAAAGAGGATGTAGGGGGGAGGCGGCGGTGGTGGCGGTGGTGTAGCGGGTCCCAGTCACATGGGACCGAGTAATACATTAACTTAGATAAGATGGTGAAAGCTGTTTCTCCTCAAATTAAAACCAGTGGGTGGATGATGACATGGAATTTGCTCGGGGTTTACGGGAGGCAATTAATTTTTTGGGGGAGGTGGGAGGGTCGGTGGGAGAGGTAGGGCAGCGCGGCTCATCAGCTAACACGTTATGCCTTTTTCTTCGACGCCCGTGAGTTTTATTAATCGTTCAACAGTTGCCTCACTCGAGCGCACGACAGGGCGTCAGATGAAATATTTGCTTTACGGCGGCGGGGCTGCGCTCGTCTCGCGTTGTGATGGATTCGGTCTCTCGCTGCGATGCCTCCACCGAAAGAAAAAAAACACAAGAAAAATCCCTCGGCTCTAAGTTTCCCCCCTCCTTTAAAAAAAATGTGGCGACTGGGTCGTGGTTCTGTTGGAAAGGAAACCCTGCTACCGCTCTCCAGTTGACATTATGATGTGAATCTGAAATGAGCTCTTTTGTAAGTGTGAATATTTTTTGTAAAGCTGACAGCTAGAGTTATATATAAAAAAAAAAAGGAAAGATATGAGCAGCAACAAGAGGCATTGTTGCAAATTATGGGAAGAGAAATGACAGACGGGAGGAAAAAGAGAAGTTGAAAGAAAAATGGCGAGACTTCAAAGAAAAAAAACAGAAAAATGAAAGGACAGAAGAAGAGAAACATTCGTGGCTCCAAAAGCAATAGAGTGAAAAATAACGCACTGAAGAAAAAAGAAGATCAAAACAGAAAACAGATTTAAAAAACATAAAATTAGCATCAAAATGCAGGAGAGCTAATGAATGGAAGATGGAGGGTGGATGAAAAGAGGGAAAGTGGCTGCAGATCCATAAAATCTTTACTGAAGACGAAGGCTGGTGGGCGGCGAAACACATCAAATAGCGATTTCCCCAGATTGTCACCATTATGTGAAAAAACCTCACAACTCCCGAGTTTTTTACTTCGGTAAAAGGTTTACGTGTCGTTTCCGCAGGCGGAGAAAACAATGTGACCTTTGTGGCTGACGAGAGTGGAAACACATGGAAGTGCAGTGAGGATGAAGAGGATGAAGGCCGACACTTTTTAAAAGGAGATACATGGTTTTCATATGACAATGGTATTATGTAACTTTTCCCCCCGCTGTCTAATGTTTCTGCTGTGGGAGGACGGAGACGGTCTGGACCAATCAGAGCTGCCGTTTGGCTCCAGAGTGTGTGTGTGTGTGTGTGTGTGTGTGTGGAGCTGTCCAAGGTGCTGAAACACACTCGCAGCTCGGTGTGTTTTCTCCCTCTCTTCCCTTCACAGCGAGATTACAGTAAAAAAAAAAAAAGGCGGCTAAAAGTTCGCAGCTCTCTCTCGTTTGAGTAAGTAGTCGCACATTATCACTTTCCGTGATGATGAGCATCCCGTGAAAGTCCTCCTCGAGCGTCCTCGCCGCTCGCTCCTCTTTTTATTTACTCGCTGGAGTAAAAAAAGTTAAATGTGCACATCAACTTCTCATCAGCGCGGTCGGCGGCTCACGACCACCCCGTGCACTTGGACTCGGAGGTATTAAGCCCATTTGTGTTCACGTATATGATCCACACATTAGATGGAAGCTGTGGCGGCTGGAACAGAAACTCACTGCTGAGTCACGCAGAAGACGACGCAGGCAGATGTCCAACTGCCCTTTAATGTAACTAATGCTGAACGTGTATCTCTCACTTTCTCGTATTGATCTTAATCACTGGTGTAGCTAATGTATCACTGCTCCCACTCGGGCTCTAATGCCTCCCGCTTCCTGTCTCCCGCTCTCATACGCTTACATCAATCTAGACCGTAGATCTATACACTGATACTCTGTGAAAATACAGCATATCAGGTCCTGACTCGGATCAGTCCAGCAAGTCTTGAGACCAGTACAACTCAACAGGTTCGGCCATAATCTCCCCGTGAATTTACAGTATTGCCACACGCAGATACGGTAGAAAGAGATGATTTAAAAACTGTTTAATCGTCCAATATCAACAGTTTTGTTTGATAATGAGGTTGGGTTTCAGGAAACAAACGCTGACAGTGCATAGGAGAGAGGAATCTGAACAGTGGTCCTCGGTGTTCAAGTCATTTTAAGGGGGTTTAGATTATATTGTAGGGTCTAGTATTTCATGTAACCTCTGCACAAGCACAGTAGTTTAATGGCCGAAGACGGGCTTGAAACGTCACACATGGAGGAAATAAATATTCATAGGAGCACTATCTAATGTATGAACTCTATTATTTCCATTATTCACCTCTACTTCTCTCCAGCACGCTCTGTTTAACATGCTTGGATGTGCTTTTATAAATGTTCTTGCTTTGCAGGACTGTAACAACATCATGCTACTCCTGTGAGAGGAGGGAGGCGTTGTTTTGTACACTGATTAAAGATTTTGAACATCTGAATGGCTGAAAACACCATTTTTATGACGAGGAGTCGAATAAAGGCCACAGATTCATTCTTACACGGCATGTTCGAGTGATTTAAGAGTTCGTTTGGTATCTGTAAATGACGACTCGTGTGCAGACGAGTCCTTTTTTTCCACAGAAGAGAAAAACTCGTTGGACTAAAGGATTACAATGCCTTTATCTGAATTAAACTGGAATTTAATTAGGGTTGTGCAATCTGACGATTTTAAATCTAGATTAATTCCAAAGCCGTCAACAATCTACTCTTCAAATTAACTGTAGAGATTGTGGCGCTTAACGTCCTCTTACTAACTTCACGTAAGCTCATTGAGAAGCACATCGGCGCTACATGAATGAGCCAACAGAGTGATGGAGCCAACGAGATGGGACCCATCGCTTCACGAGGCATCGTTCATGCTAGTGATGAAACCGAGGAGGTTACATTAAAATCTGGACACAGCGTTGGAGGCAGAGCTGCTCCGTGGCGCTCTGAACCCAGAAAACCTCAACTTCCACGATCTTCCGCGTGGCGTCTCTCGCTCTTCTAGACTTTCCAAATGTTATCTGACCGAATGGCTCAAGTTTTGATAGTGAAACGAGTCATTTCATGGAGGTTGTGACGCTCAAAAAAGTCTTTTTGAGCCGCAGTGTGTCACATGAAGATGCAATTACACGGTCTGGCCACTCTTTCTCAAAGCCCGGCGCTCTGTCTCTGGACCTGGAGGCATTTATGAAGCTGAAACAGTCAAATTTACAACAGGTTTGTGCCGTTACGAGGCTCTGGAACAGTTAAGTTTCCTGCATGAGGCCTTTTTTTGGTCTCTTAAACTTCGAAGAGGCTTTAAAAGGAATATTAACACTGAAGAGGACATTCATCTCCATCACCTACACAGAGCGTTATTAATCATCACGGCCGGATCAGACGCACTTCTCCGTCCCTCACACCATTTACATATGAGTGTCTATATCAGAACAAATTCAGTAATCTCCGGACCAGACTGTGGCCCACACACCGAACAAACACGTAACAGAAAATGAGCAACACTTCATTTCATCCCTCTCGTCTCTGGAGTGATGCCGCCTCTGCTGAGATGTGTTTTTGTCTGGCAAAGACAAAGCAAAATGCACCTGAAGAAGTTCAGACCTCGCTGTCTCAAATCTATTTTCATCCGCGTGTGACCGAGGCGCATCAAACGCTCGCATCCCGTCGTGTCGCGGGGTGCCAAAGAAACACTTTAGCGGGGATTTGCGCGTTTGTGTCGAGCAACAGAGCCGCTTCTCTCTGCAGCAGGCGCAGGGATGCAAAGGGAGTCGCTTCTCCTGAACACAACGCTGGTGCAAATCTCTGGGGTAATTAGTATCTTTGTGCCTATTGAACACATCAAAAAGGCCGCTCTGTCACATCTCGCCGGCAGCTTCATAATGCATGGGAAGAGCGAGAGAGAGAGAGAGAGGGAGATAGCTAGGCGGGGGCGTGGGGGCGAGGGGGTTGGGATGAGTCGGCGGTGCCGAGGGTGGTGGGTGGTTGAAGTGAATATCGCAATTACGACGCCCGCTCGACAGAACGCGACCGAGGTTCAATAGAGATTTTCATCTGCAGGATAGAAGAGGGTAAGAAGCCTGCTTATAGAAACTGTGGGTGTAATGAGATGTACAGAAACAGAAAACAAAAAGAAAGACAAAAAGATGAGAGAGGGAGAGAGATGAGGAGGAAAAAGAGAAATGTGTGCATGAGAGAGAGAAAAGAGTGATACATGTAGAAATGCAGACGAGACAGAGGAAGAAAAAAACATCTCCGCTGGTTTTGAAAGAGATAAATGGTTTTAAGGGGTGAGAGAAGGAGGTGATGGGATGTTTTGGATAAAAGGGGAAATGAAGGAAGCGTCGAGAAATCTGTGGAAGCTGGTTTTAAAGACAGACCAGCGACCACAAAGGTGGAAAATACTGAGATTGTTTATCTTAACTTTAACTTGTAGACATGCTCCTGTTTGCCTTCCTGTTGTTATGTTTTCTTATGCTGCTTTCGTTTTGTCTGTCAAAGCGCTTTGTAAACTCTGCAGGATTAACCCTGATAACCAGACCGGATCACCATTTTGATTAACTTAATTATTCATCTGACCTCATGTGAGACACTTGTGTTTTCTCTTTGCCCCGACTGTTTAGTAGTGAGAGACGTATTCATCCTGCGAATGTAATTTAAAATCAGCACTGAAGGTCATGGTTCCTGGGAGCAGTTATCTTAATGTTTTTCATGAAAAGTCAAGTCAAGTAAATTTTGACCAATAAATCGCAATTAAGAACTGTGCAACATACGACATCCTTTCCTCCTTTCCCAGGATGACAGATGTTGGTGCACAGGAAAATCCCAAATCCCCGAAAACACAGTACATGACAACATTTCTGATGCATGCATGTAAAGCATAAAAAATATATGACGACTGTGTTGATTTAAGAGCTGCTGCATCCATCTCATGCATGCTAATCACCATGTTGTGTCCATTTATGTGTAGTGATGTCTGTGCCTCGACCACGCAGCCATCACAGTTTGTATCCTGCCCACACGGCTCCGGTTGGCTCAGTCGTTTTTGAACTTCGGGCCTCTAAAAAAGGTTCAGGATATATGGGCTCTCCCAAAGCTGCATGACTCATATTATTACATGCTCGCGCTCTCTGTCCTGCACACAACACATGCAGAACGTCATTATCGATGGTGGCGGCGGCTCCTTTGCTGGTGCTAGCTCTCTCTTGGTTAGTAATATTAGCTCTAACGCTGGCGGTTGCCTCCTCAGCCTGGCAGGGAGCAGCTCTCTGAGCTCGCCAGCTCGCTTTTTCCTTCTCTTTTCCTTTATGGCGCTCAGATTTACGTGCAGGACCGGGGAATTTACGCCAACATGAGCTAGTTGTCAGTTTTAATCGGTACATTTCTCGGGTCGTGTGGCCGACCACAGTTGCACTTCTGACGTACGACACACAATGACTCATACCATTTTCTGTAGCGCCGGCGTAAACAAATATATTTACATTGAACATGATTATGGGCCCACTGAAAGTTTTCCCCTTGTTCCCCCCTTATGTGCGGCCCTGGATGTGGACAGCAGTTCAGAGGTGTGTGAGGATGTGTGAACAGTTTGTTCCCACAGGCGTTCACCGATGAATCCTTTCCTTCCTCTCAAAACATCCTTTTCCTTATCTTGTATTCAGTAAAGTTTGGATGTGAATTTTAGTCTGCTCCTTTTACCAGCTCTGGATGTACAATATGAGAAGTGGGTGGATTAGATTAACATGCTAACATCAGTCTGAATGATTCAGTCAGAGCGACAAATGAAGTCATTAGTCATCCAAGGATTCTGTGCAACACTGAAAGACAGGCCTCAATCCTCCTCCGAGTCTTTGAATGCATCATTCAAATCAGTTTCATCAGCTAATGTCGCCAACAGAAACAGCATGCACATTTAAACTGATGTCCTTGGTGATTTAGCACTGATTGTATGATATTTTGATTCAGTTCACAGGAGTAGGACTCACTCTGACAGACTCACCAGGATCATGTGGCCGGTGGAGATGTCCATGTTGGAGTGGGCGGGCTCTTCGCTCCAGGACGAGATGCTGCTCCGTGCCGACGGGCTGACGGCTTGACCGCCGTCGCTGAACTGAGACGACACGCTGTTGATCCTGGAGGAGATCGGCTCCGTCCGCTCGGTCGGGGGTTTGACCGCCATGCGCTGCCGACAGAGCTCCTGCGGGAGGGAAGAGGGGGACACGTCAGTCACTGTCGTCAGGCTGGTGGGAACTACCAGCGTCATAAGTCAAGATATTTAGTGGACAGTTTCAACATAATGGGTTAACCAACCAAATACTTCATTTAAGACTCTTTTGCATGGCTCATTGTGCATCATTCAAAGGGGATGAAACACTGAAACTTGTGACTATTGATAGATTTGACTTTCTCACTTTTTATGCCGTATGTTACTAAAATTCACCTTGCAAGGCAGCTGGATTACTGAGATCACGCGATCATGTGATCTCGGAGATCCATCTTGCCAGGCTTTGAGTTGTGCGCTTGATTTGATTTGATTTCACTCCCGGTAAACGCTCTCCTACTGCTGATCAGATTGGTTGAACAAAGCACGAGATAGACGATGAATGTCAGATGGTTCATCCAATCACCTGTCAAGTTTTGTTTTTTAAAGTGTCCGCCCTTTTCCAAACAGTTTTTAGCCACTAGCAGTGAGTAGTGTTGACGATGAATAACTTCTCATGCAACAAGTTTCATTAGTTCGACCGACTGATAGGAAGTCTCAGGGTTTTAAACCTCAGAGCGACTTTCACAGATGCACAGACGTAGTCGGGGTTGGATTGTTCAGACGTTCAGACTTGCTTTGTTAAAAGTGTGATTTGTTTTGAAACCACCTGTGATTGGACAGCAGGAAGGCGCCGTCCGAACTTTGTCAAGAGAACCGATAAATCTTCTTCGATAAGTGGATAAACGTCTGCAACTGCAGATTAGTTTAACCGTTTCTGAGTCAGTGCAGAGCCACAATAATCAAGTTTGTCATCAAAGGCTGGTGAATCGTGTCTCGCCAAGAAATTGTCCTCTTTATTAAGCTTACTCGTGATTATCCTCATTATTTCGGCCTCTCTTTCTGCGCTTGAAAGTTCAAAAGCTGAAAAACACAAAAGTAAAAAATGGCCACTGTTTGCTTAATGAGCAAATGTGAGCACAATGGGTGGATCCAGGCAACAGGAAATGGGATTAATGTGTTCTGACCTTCATGGGAGAAACTTTCAGTAAAGACTTTCTGTGTTGTGCTCAAAAGCAAAACCACCAGAGTAAAGGTGGGAGAGAAATCCTGCAGACTGTTTGCAAAACATCTGTGCAAGAATGCCAAATGAGAAAAACTTTTCTACCACACGGCAGTTAACCTCCAACTGCTGCTGTGCTGGCCGGCTTCCAGGATGTCGGTGAAAAACAGCGGTGCATGCTCAGCAAGCCTTCCCTGGACAAATAACAACTTTACAAGAAAGTTTTGGGCCGAGGATGCCAGTCAGTGTCTCAGCAGAAAAAAAACACAACTTCTCCATTCATAACTTCTGTCGGGATTACGTGACCACAATGAAATGTTGACAGTCATTGTTTCCTCCACGCCTTCTTCTCCAACACAACTCCCTGCAGGAACTTCAATGAGCCGCGAGTGAACGACTGTCGCACTTCAGAGAGGAGACGAGCACAAAGACACTGTTGTTCCACGTATAGATTTTACTTGTTTTATGTTACAGAGAGACGACAAAGGTGAGACTGCGCTACCCATAAACCTCTGATGAGAGTCTGAATCTCTGATGTCTGCGCAATGATGCAGCAAATGAAAATGCAAATGAAAAAAAACACATTATGCTGTTGCTGATGGATCAATCTGAACTTCTGAAGGAACAGAGTGACATCGTTTTACAGGTCTGCAGATGTCACAGTGAGCAGGTGGTAATTACCAAGTCACATATTTGAAATTTGTAAGAAATTACGCCCCCAAAAATAACCCCAACATTATTTAATAAAATTAGTCAATTTTCCAATCCAGTTAGTCAGAAAATACTTGGAAATTAAACTGCAACAACACAAACTTGAAAGTATCATGGAAATGTATTTAATTACCAGGTATTTATGTAACGCTTATTGGAACATAACAGGATGTTATTATCAAACAATGTCGAGGTCATTTTTCAATACATTTTGAGGTACATATTGTTGTAATGTGAGGGGAAGTTTGAAGAAATCACCACCTACTTACCATGAAACTTCATGGAAAGATTAAATGCTAAGCAAAAGTGACACACCAAGTACAAAACAACTAATGCACGACTCAAAAGCATCGGCAGCAAAGCTAAAACACACTCCTGAAACTTAAAACTGAAAACATAACCTGTCGAGTGTTTTCTCTCAGAGATGAACTCGACCAACAAACTAATTCATCCACAAATCAAGGAAATGTTATGTTCGAAAAGAAAAGAAAGTCTACTAAATTAGACATTACTACATTTGTTTCATTGACTACTTGTCAATAAAAAAGCTTGCAGCGCTTTAATATAATAAAGACTTTGTTAACAAGACTACAGCCATGCTAGCAGCTCTGTGAGGCACAGAGGGGCTTTGAGCTAAATCATAATGTTTGCATGCTAACATACTCACAATGATCGAGCAGGTATAATGTTTACCATGTTCACCATCCTAATATAGGGTTTTAGCGAGCTAACGTTTGGTAAGGGGTTAGACGATGAGGCTGAGGGAGCCTCACTTCTTAGTCAGTTAGTTTTACAGGTATTTAGTCAAAAAGTAGTTGGAAAGTTTGATGTGATAATGGCGCTGGATAAAAATAAGATTATTAAAGTGATAACAATCCATCATTAGGGCGACGTTAACGAGTGTACCAAATTTAACGGCAATCCATCCAGTAGTTGTGGAGACATTTCACCGACTGACCGACGCCGTCTCATCTCGATAAAGGGCCGAGTGTAAAAGCTTTGCGAGGGTCGAAAACCAGTGAAATACACGTTCAGTCGCGATGTGACAATCAATACATCAGTAATCAATGTGTCAGATCGATGTGTGAGACAATAAACTCCAACCGCTCAGTTCATCACACATCCCTGCATGTAATGCAACAGTGAAGTTAAAATCAGCCACCTGTCACATCCTCTATATGTGCAACCATAAATCACAGACATCAGCCTTACGAGGGGCACCGACTGCAGCAGAAGACCCCCCCCCCCCACCGGCTTAATCTCTCTGGGTATCTGTGTTTCTTAATGAGAGCGATGCTGGTGATTAACTAACGGGCGTGTTTGATTGACGGTGGAGGTAATGCGAGCAGGCCTTCATTAGTCTGTATCTGATCCGGGCTGATATTCTCGTAGGTCGGCGCGCTGACACTGATCTATGAGCTCGGACACGGACTCATAAATGTGTGCAGGTTATTAAAGTGCTTCGATACCTTTGGGCCTGGGAGAGATACTGACAGCAGCACCGCTGGTGGGAGGCAAACACGCAAACACGCCGGCATGAGGACGCAGACAGACACTATACAGGAGGAAGAACCGAGCCTGAGTTATATATATATATTCTGTATTTATAGACGTAGTTTTAATGGATGTTTTAGTACTTGTACTTCTAAAATCAGTTTATTCTGATCATTGTTTATGTCATTTATGAAGTCACTACATGGCTTTGTTAGACTCACTCTGATTGGCCAATAAGGTGGATCCAGAATCAATTATCAAGTTACGTAAACGTGAAACCACTGGATGCTTTTAATGAAATGTTGGGACGTTTTCCAGACATCTTTGTGCCGACAAAACCAGGAATTTTAAGCCACAGCATGATTTGGTTCCTGATCCTAACCGAGTGGTTTTTGTGCCCTTAACCTAACCAAACCACAAACACACCGTGGTCACAACACAACATTCAAAATTTTAACAAAAAGAAATGTAAAGTTTGTACGTGTCCACGCTTCACTGCAGAGAAACACCTGATGTTGGACATTTTTCTACAACATCACTTTAATTTATTCAGATGTTTGATTGATAGTTGGAGGGTTAACATGATTTATCATTTTTAATTGTGCGTCTGTGGTTACAGATCTGCAGAGCTGCTGTAAATCATCTTATATCTCACGATACAACCATTTTTAATCAATATTCTGCATCGAATGATTAATTTCTTTAATGGTTACATGCATAATAACTGGATGAATGTATAATGAGGCTTTGCATCAGGACTTTGATGGACCGAGTTCATCGCCGTGCTGTTTTTTAGTGTAATGAAACTTGAAATATGTCGAGTAATATGAAATATCCAGTTGTTTTTAGTGGATATCAGGCGTCTGTCTATTAAATAAACTACAGTTAACTCAGAAATCTGCTGCCAGGCTTTTAACCAGAACAAGAAATAGACTATCCAGAATCTTTTAGGATTGATTTTAAAGTGTCTTTCAAGGCTTTTAACGGCTTGGCACCGGCCTACATTAACAACTATTTGTCCTTTGATAATCCTTCACAGCCTCGTCGATCCTCTGCTGCTATTTTTTTGAAAAATACAAACTGTCGCCAAAATAACTCATAACGCCATTTTTACCCACCTGTGCGTACCAAAACTGTGAACCTTTCTACTGAAGGCTACAAGAGATGCAACTAACAAACGCACAACAAAATTGAAAACTGGCTTTCTTCTGCTTTAATTTCTATCTTTTACGTATCTGTTTGTTCTCAGCAGATCTGTTCTTGCCTGCTGCCTCTCTGGCCTGTTACTCATTTGATCGTTTGGTTTCATAGTGCAGTTTTTGCAAACGTTCTTCCTTTCTTGCTTCCTCACTTTTAGTGTAAAGCACTTTGAGCTACAGCTCCTGTATGAAAGCCTCTTTATAAGTAGAGTTCATCACCTCGGCCGAGGAGGTTATGCTCTGACCCGTGTCCGTTGGTTTGTTGGTTGGATTGTCAGCAGGATTACACAAAAACCACTGGAGGGATTTGCACAAAACTTATAGGATGAGGATGTGGATGAAGGGGACGAAGTTTATTTTAAATATCATTATTGTCATTACTATTATTGTTTTCAAATGTCCAGTTTGGAAAACCCTCCTCTGTAGCTGTACCTGATATCTCCCTCCCATCGTTCTCCTTTGTGTTTGATCATTTTCGTGCCAAAACTTTCCAGGTGTTTTACTCTTTTGAAATCTCATCAGATCTGGAGAGAAAAGCATCATCTGGAGCATCGCTGAACGTGCGAACTTCGCCTTTTTTCCTGGTGAAGATGAATAAATGTCGCTGCATGTTTCACAGACAGTAGTTTTCTAAGGACGCACTAACTGGCCAATTTCGTCGTGTCTAATAAAAGCCAAATATTGGCCCCGTAAACTGCTCCAACCCCTCTGGCTGTTAAATACCCCAGTCTGTCTGGTTTCCTGTCTGCGCCTCAAGTGTTTTTTATCCTCAGCAACACGACCCGGCGCCCAATCAGCACAAGAACGCTGCATTGTGGGTGTTTTTTTTGTCGGTGGGGGAGGGGAGGGGGGGGACACATGATCAACAGCATTCATATTTCAACGAGCCCACACGGTGAACTTTGCCGCAGCAGCAAATTCTTTTATGATGTAATTAAAACTGATTCAAAATGGCTTCCCCTCGAGAGCCAATTAGAGGACAAAAAGGCAAAAAAAATTTAAAAAATTGGAGGAACAATATAACGTCGGACAGGTTTAGAGTATAAACAGCGCGAATTTACTGTCTCCTGCTGGAGCCGCGTCCGTACAAACACAAGTGTCTTTATTTACAGTGTATTGATTTCCAGACGAGACGCACTTCATCAGGTGGCGAGAGGCGTCGCGTTAATCACTCCGGTTTATAATCAGGACGAGAGCCTGGTGTGCATCCTCCAGCTCTGCCTGTTATTTGTGGACTTATGGAGTTAATGACAGAGTAGGTGAGACTAACAACGAGCACAGTCAGTCTCTGTGGTAGCAGGGGACCTCTTACCGATACCCAACCACTGATCTTAGTTTATTATGCCACAGATTTTTATAAACTGCCTCTACTTTATTTTGGTTTCCATGCTTATTAAAGTGATTTCCTTCCTTCCTGTAAATTGTTGGTTTTCAGTTCATGTCAGTGTGCAGCCCCAGTATGTTATTAAAACCTACTTGCAGAGTCTTGGACCTTGTCTTAAAGGAACAATTCACCCCCCAAAAAATGGCAAATTCAGTCAGATTGAACATTTCTGGAGCTTCACAACAAAAACAGCGTTGCAGGATATTCTCCTAAACAACTGAAGTAGATGGAGACGTGTTTTAAATGTCAAAGAAGACAATCGGAAACACCTCGTCTGGTGGTAATCCAAGTCTCCAGAAGCAACGAGATCCCAGATTGATTAGATATTTACACCCTGAAATCTTCACTGAAGCTGCTAAGCTAAAAACGTTAGTGTCCACTCCATCTGGGTGCATGAGCTTGACCACGCATCAAGGCTGTAAGTAACCTCTTCTCAAATAAATCTTGGGGTTTAGGGCTTCCAGAGACTTGGTTTATGCTGGATGAGCTTTTCTGGTTGTCCTTCTTATGTTTTAAAAAGTCCCCAGTGGCTTAAGTTGAGATTGCTGCAACACAGTTCAGCACAAAAGCTTCAAAAGATGTTTTGTAGACAAGGAAACTTTAGAGACGTTTAATATAACGACTAAACTTTTAAATTTCTCCAATGTTACATTATTATTGCAGGAGACACAGCAGCGTGCAGAGACTGTTCAGAGACATCCAACAGCTCAGTCCTGCAGCCGACGTCTGAATGCAACAAATGAGAAAACGATCCTGCGCTGGACGTCCACATTAGCTTATATTTCTGTCTCCTGGATTCATCTTTTTCTGACAGCTCGTGAATGAAATGCGTTCTGTCAGGTCTTAAATCCAACATGTTCGCCCCATCCGTTCTCCGCAACTGCATTAACTTTGAATAATCATAAATAAAGGTGGATAAATGTTCTCCGTGATGGATCGCCGGGCTTTAAGTCCTGTCAAATTGATTTTTAAAAAAAGAACCGAAATTAATGAAAACAAATGTCCGTCTGGACGGGAGAAAATCAATCTTCAAACTGATGGCAGCGTTTGTAAGAAAAAAAGAGAAAACTTGGCAGAAATGATGTGACATTTTAAAGCGATTCTCAGGAAAGTGACCCACTGGTGTGTTCAGACGAGGTTGTCATCTGAATAACTGAAACGTACAACTAACAATTAAGTATCTTGTATGAGGCTCCGTCGCTGCTAAATGATGAGACGGTTGATTCAAAGAGACAGAGACGTGTCATTGAAGGAAAACTCTAAAAAATACTAAAGTTTCCAACCGACAAGATAATTTGGTTTCGCGCTCTGAAACAAAAAAAACACATCCTTGACACAAACACTTTTTTTTAAGAAATCAAATGTCATCTAAAGTACCAGAAAATGGAGCGCTCACCTTGAGAGCACTAACAAATGTCAACATTTGCTGGTGTGAAGTCGGAGATGTTGAGTTTGTGAGGGCTCGTGTGCCTCATCAGCCCTCCCTGCATGAATAACTGTTAAAAAAGAAAAACCCCCCAACAACCCCCTCTCGTGGGCGCCATGCCAGGGAATCCACTTGGCGCCACATGACCGTCTCGAATCATGCATCAACCCCGGGGGCGACGGCGGGCGTGTCGGTGACGGGAGGCGTGTGCCGCCCCAAAGCAAACCCCCTCTTTATTAAAGCCCCGCTAATGGGGAAGAAGACTGGGCGTTTGGGGGGTCGGGGTGTGTCAGCAGGGCCCACAGGGGCGCCTCTGTTTACATGCCCCCCTGACCAAAACAAATGTAGGGGCCTTCAGCCGAGCGCCTGAACAAACAAACAAATAAAAGGGGGAAACTCGATACAATATGGTGGAGTCGAGGGAGGGAGGACGGGGCGACGAGGGGACTGAAGGACTGAAGAGAAACCAGAGGAGAAGGAACGTAGGAGAGTGTTTGAGAATGATCCAGCTCTGATACCAATAATGTCTGGACTGCAGCTGCCAAAAGCTTTCCGACCGGTGATAAACATATTGTAATGTGGACGTTCTCATGCCAGGAAATAAATCCACAAAAAGTACAAGACCGAGGCTTCTGTTTATAAAGAATAAAAAGGGATTAAAGTCGACATATTTTGTCCTACTGGCACTTAAAACGGTTTATTATCACCACCAAACAGTGAGTGCTTCATTACTTATTTTTCCCTTCATTGCTGTTTGTTAATGAAAACAGTTACTAGAGTAAATTAATGTCAAAGCTTCACAGCTAGATTTGAAAACTCAGTATGTATACTTGTATACTAAAGCCAATAAACCAAAGCTAACATGCTAATCCTCACAGCGTAAGGTTTGCTCATTTCAAACTCACACTGCCTGAGTACCACCGAGTTGTGTGTAAGTGCAGGTGAAGAGTCCTGGACTGGGTTAAAGGTCTTTGAGGAGCTATTTGACGGACATGTTTAATGCCAAAGTATCTATGGTGCATGGTATCTATGCTCTCAAGTTATGATTGGAGTCTAAGACTTGATTAAAGGTCCAATATACAGGATAAGAAAGTCGATTGTTGAGTCTCATTCCCAAGTCGTCAAACGCTGACGCTTTGGGATCGTAGGTCGACCCAAGACTTGGGATGCGACAACCGAATGCAACACTCGAGTTTCTTCCATATTGGACCTTTTAAAGACAGTGGAAGACAGCTGTCCTCTTTGTGAAGAGTTAATGAAAATCATTGGTTGTGGTGTAGAAAAAGAAATCTAATTTATTCCAACGGTAATAACTTCAACAAGCTGTGGTCGCCATGCGAATCTGGGGAAACACATTTGCTCACTGTGCCTTAATTTTCATGATAACTGTAGGTACATTTAGTGGCTTGTACTTTAAAAGCCTGTCTGGACTGCTTTAGATGATCTGTTGTTGTTTCTGTTCATCTCATGTGCTTTTTATGTGTCTTTACGTTCTATGTTGCCTCTCGGAGGACGATAAAGTTTGTTATCTAAGTATCTTTATATCGTCCAGCACAGTTTGTTCACTCCAACACTTGGTGTTGCAGCAGATAGACGGGGAAGGAGTTTGAAAACGATGGAGGTTTGTGCAAAACAATCCAGTGAAAGAGTTTTAAAATGAGCTGAATACATTTAAATAAGTCACCTGTGAGTCTGTGTTACATGGAAGCGCTTTCAGATTAACCTCCGGCTGCACAGGACACCAGAACTTTACACTGAGATCCAGTTTAAAGCTACAAATTCAATAGTCCTGGTACTAAATAATAATATCAAGACGAGCAGCACACTATTGATCAACGACATGATGTGTAATAAATCAAATAACATTCAATCCATCATATCAATGGTCTGATTTTTAATGAAAGGCTGTTATCAGCAAACTGATGTTTTAACCCGGAGCAGGAGGAAGGAAGGAAGTCTGAAGGAGACCGGAAATAAGAGAAAGGAGGTGTAGGACGGTCAGCATGAACACGAGCTACGTTTGCTTGTTTAATCTAAATTGGGATGTACTGGAAAATGTGTCTTGCACTTATTCTTTGACAGCTTAACGATGATGTTATCGTGCCCGTTGAAGGTCCTTGAAATTGAACTGAGACAGAAAACGAGACGAGGCGCAGAAATATCGTACTTTAAAATATATTTTAGCGAGTCATTAAATCTCAAGACTTGAGAAAATATGCAAATATATTCTCGTCTATAGCTTCCAAAGCATTTCTCACGTTTTTAAGAAATTTCACGGTGCGGGCGATGATATCTCTGAATGAGATAATGTCGCTTCAAGATAATATCTGTTGATTTGGGGAAAAAAAAAAAAAAGTTCCACTGCAATCAAGAGCAGAGATCTCAGCCTGCTGCCGGATAGTTTCTTCTACTTCGAGAGGGGAAAAAAAGAGACTTTTTAGGAGGAGATAAAAGTTTGAATCAGATGTGAAGATAAACCGAATGCGACGCAGTAAACTCCCCGTCGGCTGCAGAGTAATCCAGGGACCGACCGACTGGCTGACTGACTGACGAGCATCATCCGCCATCTCGCCGCCCAGCGCTCAGACACGGTCCACGCGCTCCTCCGTCGACGCCTGTCAATCAATGCCTCCTTTTGTCGGTGCCGGCCAATCCCATGTCGCCGTTTCACCGGGAGCGTTTGATTGACAAGCCCGGGGAGAGCCGGAGGTGGAGGCGATTCAGAGGGAGGCGGTGGAAGACTCAAAAATAGCGCGAGTGTGTAAGCGAGGCCTCAGACGAACGCCGCCAAGGGGCGAGAATCATTAACATGCAGGAGCTGGTGAGCGTGTGTGCATGCATGCATGTATGTGTGTGTGTGTGTTTGTGCATGTTTATGTGTGTACGCCCGTGTGAGTGTGAGTGTGTGTTTGACAGCCCAGTATGAAGAAGCTGCAGTAGTAAGGCCGTCAGGCAGCCTGCCGCTTCCTGTCTGCTTTAATTGCATGTAGCCCTAGAGACTGCAGACACACACACACACACACACACACACACACACACACACACAATCCAGCCCAGGGAACCCCTCTTACACAGCAGCGCTGACAAAGAGACGAGGCTTACACGGCTAAGATGGGAGCTGAACACTGAGGTCTTTCACTGAGGATGACGGCGGCTCGCTTGTCGAGACTCGATAAAGACGACAGAGGGAAGAGAATCCACCGGAGCAGCTCCTGGGAGTCTGCTGAGCAGCGCGGGAGCTGAGCAAACCTCCCAAGAATGAGCAACACCAGTGGTTTTTTTTTTGCGTTAGCTATTAATCAGATAAATAATGCGTAAACACAGTTCTACGTGTGAATTTTTAATTAGCATTTTTCCAATTAGAGGCTTAATGTGGAATCTCGGAGGCAAGTGAGCGTGAAGATAAAAGTTTCTCTCTCACCGAAGAAAAGCAGATATTTTATGTAGACGGAGGAAGGCGTGCAGCCGAAGTGTCATTGGACACGTCAGACGTTCAGAAACAGTCTCGTCCTTTAGTCGTCACACGCAGGTGGTTTCAGTTGTTACCCGTTGGTCAGTAACATGCATGCAACTCCAATATTACCACATATATTTTCAGCATCTGGCAACAACATCTAAAAACTACCAACAGCAGAGGGTGTTACATAAATGATCCACTTTTATCTTTGAAATTTGAATGATTTTCCATATTAGTATTTCATTAAATGAGATTAACAACTTCGATCGACTGTATTAAAGTAAATGTAACAAGAATGAATCAGAAATGCAGCAAATTTTCTTCAACGCTTAAAAAATGTGGTAAAATAATAAAAACTGGATGTTTTTTGCCAAATGGACTAGTAGAAATCTGATGTGTCTCACTGAAATGTTACTTTCTAGGTGATTGTGTCTTAAATTAAGGTGTCTTAAATACTAGAAACTAGTAAAATATATGTTGAGATGTTTCGATCTCTTTTAATTTAGTAATTTACTTGTAAAAAGTAAAAAGTTGAAATTAAAAATGATAATTCTTGGAAATCCAGGCCTGCATAAACCCATCAACGACATGTACTGATTAATAAATCAAACTACATGTAGCCTCCTGTGAGGGTTTTTAATTCTCCCTCTCTAAACACCTGGGGAGGCTTCAGGTGAAATAAATGTAAATGTATTGTAAATATTCTGCCAAGACTTCAGACTTTTCAATATATGTCCTGTAAAAAAGCATGAAAATGAGACATCTTGCTGTTTTGCTTATGTTTTTGAACTTTTATATAGTATAAATATAACATGTGAATAAATATAGCATAGCATAAATCACATAAAAAGGTTCAAGAATACACAGATTACACACAATCAGAACAGGTCTAGTTGATTATCATGAAACAATACTTTTATATCAGAGGTCACGAGACAATATCCTGCTAAGATTGTATGTATTTCAATATATTTACAGCAGAAATGTATGAAATGTTGCAGTACGAAGAAGCAGAAGTCTGAACGATAAAAGATGTAATGGTTTGATCCACTCAGACTTCTGTTTCACTGACTCTGTGAAGAGTTTTTTCACCAGTGCAACTGGAAAAAACCTGTAAATCCTATGAAGTGATGCTCATATATTATTTCCTATCTTCTTCCCCCACAATAAGTCTTTATGCAGAAATGTACATTATGACTCTTTACAGGTCCCAGGTGATGAGGTAAACCTCTAACAGCAGCAGCAGCAGCAGCAGCACAGTCTATTTCAAGAGTTAAAAAAATCCTCCGGAGAAGAGCATAAAATGTAAGCACTTAGGGGACGGGCTGGGCTCATTATAAAATCAATGCTCACAGGACCACTCTCATTTAAAAACATGGTGGGGAAAAGGTCAGGGAGAGAGAGAGAGAAAATCTCAATCTAATTCTTTGCTCAAAAAGCCACTTAATATTGGATTCTGTAAATTAAATTTCACACCCCGCTATTCTGGCCAAAGGATAATTACAGCGAGCAGAAGGGGGGAATGGAAATGACTCGAGGTGGAAAAACCTGTTGGATTGGTGATATTGCTTCATGTGTCAAACAACAAATTATAGCAGGGGGAGTCAGTAGAGTCAGCAGTCAGCACGCAGCATCAATCTGCTCACAAGATAACAGAAAGAAAAAAAACTGCAGCTGAGGTCGACTGCGTGGAGCTCAGTGTGCACGGTTTGTCTCCAGAGCCCGGTCCAAAATAAAAAGTTTCACCACCAGCATGAGAAATGCTACGCTTCAGGTAAAAAGCGAGACCACTTTATCTAAAAACATTCATATAAAGCTGTTAAATCTTAGACTCAATGTGTTTAATAATGTTGGAATGATTTTATTTTTATGATCAGAGGTCGCGAGGAAAATCTGCTACATGACAAACAGGATGGTGTGTCAGGAAAACATGTTCTGCTAGAACAAATTATGTTTAATTATTAGTCTTTGCCTTCTTTTCCTCTCTTGTGTATTCATATAAATTGTTTTACCTCTAAAAATGGGCTGCAAACGATCTTTTGTTACAGTAGAGATACGATACTTCTTCTACCTGCTGTTTATTAGTAATCAAGGAGGCCAACATCGTCTTTATACTTCCACTTCATTTATTTGAAAACTTTCCAGTTGTTTCGCTGATTGAGACGAGTCAGTGCTGATAGGCTTTCACTCATGACGTGTAGCCAATCAGAGAGTGTTGTGGGCGGGACTGAGTGGTGACGACACACAGATGGAGACGCTGCATCACAGCTGAGGTAGAGCGTCTTTAAGTTAGTTCATTTTGTCAGTCGGACACAAAAAACACAGATGAATGCTGAATATCTGCCCCAGTGATCAAAGCAAGGCACTGGTTCCTGATTGGTCAGCACCGATTTATTGATTAGCTTCTGGACAAACGTTGCTGCTATATGTGAAATGGTAGTTGCGTGTGAACGGGCGTAACACCAACCTCATCAAACGGCTAAATGTATTTCTATGGTATCTAATTATTAAAAGAGAGGAAACCAAAGCACTTTTAACTTCTGTAAAAAAACAACTATTGGTTTTAGGGCTCCACAATATGGTAAAATAAATTATATTGCAACTATTGCAATATGATTCATGATTACTGGACACATCCCGACGTCAATTTCACATTAAAATCATGATGACGTAATGGCGCAGCAGCACCTCCTACCTGATAGGTGGCGGTAGCATCGCTGGTAGTATCTGTTCCCAGATTGGTGAGCTTCTCCTTGAGCTTGTGGTGGGAGCGGTGGCGGAGGCAGTAGACCACGGTGGAGGCCAGCAGCACGCCGACGATGCACAGGATGGAGACCACGGTGAGGATGAGGAACTTGGTCGACTCGGCCTGGCTGTACTTGGTGGGGATCTGGTTGATTTGGCTTCCCTGTGGGCCGCAGAAGAGCAGATAATAAAGGGTTAATGATATGTTTCTATTATTATTTTTTCTATGTGAGGCGAGTGGTTTCCTGTGCAGCTCAGTAGGTAGAGCGTGGTGCTCTCACAGGGAACATAAGAGTTTTGATTCATCCACTAAGCTAAAAATGTCCGAGCTCGTGATGGTTAGCTTTGGAATAAGGGGTGTAAGACTATGCACCAAAAAGTGATCAAGAGGTGGTTTTCACTGATCAATCAGACAAGAGGATCTAATCCGCAACATCGTCTGGTGTTTGATTGGACCGAACCGGCAGCGCATCCTGGCACACGGTTTGATACCTCCGGATTAAAAGCTTCCGCCAAATGGTCGACAAAACAAATCGCACTGAAATCATTTGTAATCTATTTGAACCCCCTTTTTAAAAAGCATTGATTATTTTTTTTTGCTTCCAATGATTTCAACCCAAAAAAACTGTTTGATTGTACATCAGTGCAGATGAAAGCGTACATCACATGGGTCCCTTTCTTTCCTTTTTTTTTTTTTTTGGAAAGACATAAATATGCATATCACTGTGCTCGATGAAAAGTATAATCACAAGCGTTTGTTCCACCATCTGTGCCCAGGAGTGCACAGAATGCATAAAACTCCTGTTTAGCAAAGCATCCTGCATGTGCCTCGACAGCCGACACACCGTTTCCCTGCACTGGAGGAAATATTCTACCTCTGTGAACGGAGGCGACAGACGTTCCTGCCGTCTCGAGGAAAAAAAGAAAGCGCCTCGCCGATTTCGACCCCGGCAGCACTTTAATCCGGCACGTGAGAACCAGATCCTTCAGCAAACAACTGGAGATGAAAGATTTCTTTTCACACAGTCTGCTGCTTGAGATAACACAATGGACACATACTGTACAGCGCAAAAGTCTCTGTTTGAACTGCTCCTTGAGTGTGTTAAAAAAAAAAAACCACCGCGGCAATAATTTGAGCGAGTGGAAGTAAGTCTTATTGAACGCTACGAGCTGCAGCTCCCACCGCTGCTTGCTGTTCATTTTCAGACGCTAAGCGAGCTCAAGATAATGGGGCCTGTTGCATTTTTTTTTTTTTTACCTGACGACTACGAGTTCACAATAGGCGACATAATTCCCCATTATTACACACGGCGTAATGATCTTGACAACAAAGAGCCGAGGCTGAAGAGAAGCAGCTACAAATTGCGCTGCCGATGACGAGGCCTCCGATTCCTCCTGACAGGGAATTATCAAAAGAAATCAATCGCGAAAAAATAAGTGTTTTTCACATCTCTGCAGCACAGTTGAAGATAAACTTCCCTCCTTTTACTGGCACAGAAATTTTAAAAAGCTCGCTGTAGCTCACCATCAGCTTGCCCTCAGTAATTCTGTGCTACATATTCAGCTTGTTTAGTCTCATTTTCTCGAGGAAGAAGGTGATCTCAGCTCACAGAGAGGCAGCGGGCTTGTCTCGAGGGGTAAAAAAAAAAGGAGGACGGAGGAGGGGGGGGGGGTGAAAGAAAAAAAATAAATAAAACCCTGTCCCTCGGTGGTAGAGGTCACAGAGATTAGGCGAGGTGCGGCGTGGTGAGTTAATGGAAAGGAGGCTTTGAAAGCGGTCGGGAGAAAAGGGGGCAGCCTTGTCGAATCCCTCCTGCCTGCCTGTCAGCGCAGAGAAACCCTGAAACCCTGGGAGGTGGGAAAAGGAGCGCTCTCGCCTGCACACGGATTGTTCAGGAATTCTTGTGAGGTTTCAGGGAGTGACCCCCGCCCACCGCCGCCACCATCGCCACTCGATGATGCCCCCCCCTCCCCTCCACTCTTTGCCACCCCACCCCCTATGATTTCATTCATTGCTGCTTCTGCATTCAGCACCTGATAAAGAGTGCCTGCAGAAAAGACCCACAATGGGGGACAACAGTTGTCCGATGCTTTGTGGGGTGTCCAATTTGCTTGGGGAGCTCTAAGCCGTACTGTAAAAGCTGGTTGCATAGTAATGTGACGGCCTTGAAAGGAAACAGTGGGCGTCTCTGACTGGGGGCGCTGCACTAAAGAACTCAACGCTCAGAGAAAAAAGAAAAAATATAATAAAATGGAGTGAAAAAATGTGAGAAAGTACAGCACATAGAGAAGATCTGCCTACTAGGAACAGCAAACCACTACTGAGGCTGATCATGAATCAGTAACAAACGTGGATTCTGTTTACGTTGAGGTTCGTATGGCTGCGGATGTTAATATTGCACGAGACGTCTGTGAAAAGCAGCTACGATTGATTGGACCTTGTATTTTTAATGCTTCTTCTATTAACGCGACCTTAATGTGAAAGATCGCAGCAGAAAGGAGGAAGAAAAATCAGCCGTTGAGGAAGCGTTATAAACAAGAAGTAGCTGAGCGGTAGCCTGTACGCGTTGGTGGGGCTTGGCGAGGCCATTAATAATGCATTACTGCTGATTCCACATGCTTCCCCTGCAATCATCTTTCGCAAAATGTGTTTTTTTTTCTTCTTTTCTTTTCTTTTTTTTTTTTTTTCCACCACGGATCAAATAACTTCATTTGTCATTTTAGTCCCCGAGTCATCTCATTGTTTTGTCAAATTAAGTTTCATGGAGAGGGATTGCATCTTGCTCGGCTAGTAATGGCCCATAATTCAAGGCTCTAACTGTAACAGCTCAGTCATCTTTCACGGGACAGATGCCGGCGTTTCCAAAGCACACCCCCCCCGCACACACACACACACCCACCCACCCGCCGCCGCCGCCACCGCCTCCTCACACACACCCACACACACTGATTCCACCTCCCCCCGCCCTCCTCACCGGGTCGCTTCATCATGGCTGCCTAGCATGTCTGTCTATTGATTCAAACAAATGTAGCCTGACCCCACCTGCTTAATCAAGTTTGGTTGCAGTTGTTAGTAACAGTAAAAAAGGGGTGGAGGAGTGTGTGTCTGAGTGTGTGTGTGTGTGTGTGTGTGTGAGACTTGGAGGGGGGAGGGCGTACGACTTTTTAGTTCGCGGCTATGAAAAACGAGCAGCCGCTCTGGCCGCGCTGCAGAGGCAGATGTGGCAGAAATTTGCAATGATTGAAAATCAAATGTTTGCTCAGGATGGGAGGTGGAACGTTCACACGTGAGCACGCAGTCGTTGCTGTGCAGAGGGGCCGTGTAACCTTTTCCGGCAAACGCAGCACGAAACGCCGTCTAGAAAAGTGTCCAACGCCTACATCTGCACGGACATGTTTGTATTCTCGTCATAAGTGTGTCACCTACACTCTCGTTTCCGATAATAAGAGGGTCGCATGCTCCGCTCTGCAGCTCGGAGGCCTTTCTCGACTCTCCCTCCTGTGGCTTTACACTTTCAATCATATTACATGTTGAGGGCTCGATGTAGAGACGAGTGAACGGCAGCAGAAAATAAGGGAAATTCAACATTTGCGTCGCCGGTGCGATTGTAGAGAAGATAAAGGAATAATGTGACAATAACCAGTGTGACTCTGGTGTTAATTCGATAGTTAAAAAGGATCACAGCCAGAAAGAAATGTCAGTCCAGGCTTTAATCTGGACCACTCCTGGCTCATATGTCAGGTTTTTTTTAAATCATACAAGGCAGGAGGGGAAAAAGACAGAAAATCCTGTTTGTTTCTGGAGGAAAATCAAACGTTTCGATCAAGTCTGCTTCGGCGAGCGGCAGAAAATGAAAGGGAAAAATATTGTCTCCCCAAAGGCAGAAGGGGAGAAGGGAGTTCCTTTCATGCCTCCACCTCTATTGTCCATCTGCCCCGGCAAAAAATGAAAAAAAAAAAGGCGATTGTACTTGCAAATTTTTCATTTCACATAAGCAAACGTGATTTGACATACAGTGTGCAGCTCCTCCTCGCTGAGTATTTCTGAAAGGCATTAACATAGCCCCGTCAAGGATGCTGGCTGGCTGGCTGGCTGGCTGACTGACTGGCTGGCTGTATACGCTGCTGGGTTCAGCCCTTTTCAGCAAATATCAGACACACTCCCTACAGACAGGCAGGCGTCTTGGAACAGGAGGGGAAGAGGATAAAAAAAATGGCCAAAAAGAGAGGGAAAGGAAAAATTTGGAGGTTTTTTTTAATTTCTCTTCTGGTGAATTTTTGATTCAGTTTTGCATGAAAACCGTCTCCCCTCTCCATCGACGCCTAGTGTGACGTGCAGGAAGCGTTCAAATTCAGCTTCTCGTGATAATCTGCTGTCGAAATCAATTAAGAAATCATAATCAAAGCAGTTTCAGAAAGTGTGGTGAGTAAATGTGTGTGAGGCTTTTGGTTATCAGGATTTGAGATGAGGGGTTTGGTGGTGGAGGGGTTAGGTCTCCTGGTTGGTGTGTGCGTGTGCATGTGTGTGTGTGTGTGTGTGTGTGTGTGAAGGGGGGGTGTGGATTAGCCAGGCTCCCATAGACAAAAGGCAGATGGATTTGCACGGCTCCGGCTTATTCAGGATGGGTGAAAAAAGGTCAGAGGGAGAGCGGCGGCCGGCTATTGTTTTCCCCCACGACGACTGCTGTAGGAAACAAAGATCCGTCCCTCACCTCCGATTCATCCCGGGCCTTTGAAAAAAGTTCAGCCGGGGGTTTTTTTTAGCCAAAAGCTTTCAGCGCACCGCCGACACACATGCGTGCGCATAAAACGCGCGCACACAAGCTGCACATGTAGGTAGGTAGATCTTATCGATCGTAGTCGTGCAGGCCGATCTGCAAAGTGATTTTAAAATTCATCCACTCACACCTGCAGGTGCACACTTGCATGTGATTTTGCACACACCCACGCACGCTCAAACACTGTACATGCTCTCACACTCGCACTGAACCCAAAGAGTCCACGCACAATTTGTGAAAATGAAATACCAGAATTCACCTCGTCAACATGGACGCAGAGTATCGCTTTAAATCTTTCCCCCTTCCCTTCATATCTTTGCCAGACAAACAGTGCGAATCAATTTCTCAGTGATATCACACATTGCATACAAATGAGGAGACTCCTCCAACTTGAAAAATCACTTGCAACATTTAAAAAAAAAAAAAATGCACAGCAATGTTTAAAGTTTGCACTCCAGCAGTGTGAAGCATTAAAACAGCAGCAAATCCCATTAAATTAAATGTTGTTACGGTGTGACGGTGAGATGCAGCTGCATGAAGCCCCCTCAACCAGGGCGCGCCGTCAATCAGTGTCTAAACTCCACGGATACTCCCATCGCATGTTCACCTCAGAAATCTTACTTGTGGCTGAGACTAATCAATTTCCTAAAAATGTGCTGAAGCATTTCTGTGACCGAGAATCCCTCCAACTGAATAACGGCGGCAGCAAGTTACGATGTGCACAATTTGAAAAAATGCAAATAAAATAAGGGACAGAGTGTGAAATATGCAGAACGCAACTCCCCAATCCAACAGAGGACTGAAGAGGAGAGCAACAGCAGGACGGACTCATCATCGTTCACATTTCGTAAAAGGTTTTTTTTAGGAATAAAAATCGGCAGCAACAGCAGATCACATTAACATGCAGAACAACAATTATATCCTACCAAAAATCCATGGTGAGGTAATGCAACAGACACCTCCTTCTCCTCCCGCGTCTATTTCCCATTTCCAGTCCGGCTGCACCGACACCACCGACTCAGAGACAGCACCACACCAGCGGCGGCAGAGGAAGAGGAGGAGGAGGAGGAGGAGGAGGAGGAGAGAGTGAGTGGGAAAGAGAGGGAGTTTCATCACCTCCCATCATCCCCTTTCTCTCCTTTGAAAAAAAAATAAAAAAAGAAAGTTCCCGGCTTCCTCTCCACCTCCTCCTCCTCCTCCTTCTTTTTTTTTTTCCGCCATTCGCTCTCATCCGTTGCAAAAAAAAAAGAAAGGAAAAATGCACCAACAGATTTTTCTGTTCTCTGACGCAATTTCGGAGACGAGAGTATAGAGGAGAGGAGAGGAGAGGAGTAAGGAGAGGAGTCGGAGGACCGGCAGCTTCCACCACTTCCACAGAGAGGAATGAGATGCTATTTCTTTTTTTTTCTATGTTTTATCCCAGAGAGCGAGAGAGAGAGGGAGAGAGAGAGAGAGAGACTACAAAGTGCGCTGTGGGGCTCCTCCTTATATTCCTCCCATCCCTCCCTCCGTTTTCCCTGCCTGTCTACAGCACATGTCACCTCCCCTCGTTGCCATGGCGACGGCTCCACATGTTGCCGACAGGAGGAGGAAGAGGAGAGGAAGAGGAGGTGCGGAGCAAGGAGAGAGGAAAGAGGGTGGGGTGGGGACGGAGGGCGGGTGAGGCAAAGGGAAGAGGAGGAGGGGGAGAAATGAGGAAACGGGAAAAAGAATGAGGAGGAGAAGAAGAAGCGGGAAGAGGAGGAGGAGGAGGAGGAGGAGGAAGGAGAGGAGAGAAATGAGAGCGTTCCTCTTTACAACTCATTGACAGTCACGCTTAAGCCCCTTAAATCTTATTTTCACTTGGAAACAAATTTAAATTCATTCGGTCGGTGTGGCGACGTTCACTTGTTTTCTGGAGACAAGTGGAAATATCTGGAGGCAGCTCAGCCGTCCGCTGCCAAGAAAACTGCAGCTCGATTCAGGGAAACTCCTGCGACCAAACATTTATCTTAACAGCAGCAGAATCATCTCCACTGGCATCTCAGTGTTTTCCTTCGCCAACTTCCTTAATAAGATTTTAAGACTTTATTAGCGAACGCGACGTGTTAAGATGATGTTTTGCATCGTTATAGTAAAAACTCAAGCTGATACGTCGTGACTTGTTACATTATGCTGAAAGTGCTCCCCAAAAAAAATCCTTGTTGACTCATTCAGATGTGAAATGACACGATCAACAGCTACTAACAGATTTTAATGTCCAATCAGGGAAACATCCAGTCATCATGGGATAATCAACATTAAAAAAGCTCAATCATCTACTCAGAAAATGCACACAAGAGTGTAGTATAAGCATTTTTCTCCTGCCCGAGCCTCTTCAGTCGCTTGTTTTACTACATTATACTTCATTGTATTATATGTGAATATATGAATAAAATACCACTACTGCATATTCTCTAAGAGCTGTCAGAGAGCTCTGTCTTCACGTGATGGATTCCACTCAGGATGATTACAAATGCAGCCCCCACTGATTCGCCTGGATTTTTAGCTTATCACAAAAACAGCACGTCGGCCCACGAGTAAGAAGAGACCGCAGGACAGAAATGACAAAAAAATAAATGTTTGAGTTGATTTAGAAACTGCATATTTTGTCCATCGGAGGGAACACAAATATCCGTTTAGTTTCGTAACTAGGTCACCAAAGGTCACAACAACCTGATTTAAAGGATCCTCTTCAAAAACAAGTGTTTCCAAATTGAAACATTCTTCCTCGATAGTGAGCAAACTCTTGATTGTGTAGTTTCATCCCCAGGTCGTCAAATACTGACGTTTTGGGACGTCAGACCCCCAACTGACCCAACAATCAATGACCTTCTCCAGGAAGTTACATTTTGTTGCTTTCAGTTGTTTAATATCGCTGCTGGACTTTGGATTTCTATCTATTTTCCACGACAGTCCATGGATGTGACTTTATGCACGTTTCTCGAGTGCCTCTCTCTGCTCCGCTAACAGATAGCAACAGTCGCTAACGTTAAAATCGGAGTCCTGTAACATAAACTAACAACCAGCTCCCGAACACAACACAAGTTAAAGTCTACCGGCACCTGTGTCGAACAACAATCGCACCAAATAAAATTAATTCAGTCTTACTTCAGTCTAATTGGACGACAATCGCACAGTTTTCAGAGGGTTTAGACTTCCTGAAATATTGAGTGTAACCCTGCTGATTCCAAGCAAAACAGAAAGGAGTCCAAATTAAGCCAAAAAACAAAAAACACCGTCAATTTACAAGAGTCCTTCAGTTTCCAGGGAGCAAATTTCCTCCCTTAAATCAATGCTAGAAGCAAAAATGATTCCAATTTCCCTTTTTGTGAAACGTTAACAAACATGGACGGATCTATAGCTTCGCCGAGGTATCTGTCGTAATCTTCTCAGCAAACAGAAGGTGCGGTTGACAGTAACAGTTTGTGCTCTTACTTGACCCACCCTTACACACACACACACATGCACACACACACAAACACACAAACACACACACAAACACACACCATGGCTACGCTCAGGTCTAATCAACAAATAGGGCTAATGGGTTATTAGCTGTGGAGAGTGGAGAAGGAGACGCTGCGACCAATGGAGGGCCAACAGCTGCAGCAAACATGGGAGGAGGGAATTAAGACAGGAAGGTGTGTGCGCGTGTGTGTGTGTGTATGTGTGTACTTGTGTGTGTGTGTGTGTGTGTGCATGTGTGTGTGCATGTGCATTCATTTTTGTGTTAATTTGAGCAAAGCTACGAGACAAAGGTGTTAAAACCTTTGACTTTCATGCTTGGATATACATTTTTGTAAGAATGAGTCGAAGATGTAGTACGTGCGTGTGTGTGTGTGTGTGTGTGTCTGTGTGTGTGTGTGTGTGTGTGTGCCATCCAACCACTGTGTGCTGTTCGGCTTAGAAAAGAAAGTGAGGGGGCAAAGAGAGGAGATGCTGCCTAATGCAGATGACAAGGCCCTTCCTGGTTAGTGTGTGTGTGTGTGTTTGTGTGTGTGTGCATGTGTCTGTGTGTATGGGGTGGGGTGGGGGGGGCTCTTCAGTTTATCTTTCTATTCAACACCCCCCCCCACTCCCTCCAACTCCTTCACAGACACCCCCACACCTCCTTTTGTCCCCGTTGGCGACAGCTGGAGGTGGCAGGCAGTGAGGACCCTGCTCTGCTCTGTATGTGTGTGTGGGGGGTGGTGGTTGGTGGTTGGAGGAGATTTGGGAGGGGGGTGACCAGTGCTTTTCAGTTTGCAGCCCCCCCCCCTCCACCTTATCCACACTTAATACTTCTCTCGACCCCCACCTTCCCGACTCTCACAGCTCTGAACGCAAGCTAACCGAACTGGGCGAGTCAGAGAGAGTTAAGGGAGCTTTGGGCGCCGATATTTCATTTCCTTTTTCCCTTTTAGCAGCAAGAAAATCGCTTCCCGTTAGGCTTCTATTCTCTACAGCTACGCCCCCCGAAACACATACACAGACCGTCGCCACCTCTACCTGCTCTCGCTCTTTGTGTCTCTGTCTGCATCACAGTTGTAACAGCAGCTTACAAGCAGCAGGTTTAACCGCCTTATTCACTGGTTTCTGTCACTGCCTCGGTGGAAACGCCTCGACTCCGGTGCATCTCTGAATCCATTAATGTCAATGTACCGAACTTCAGGCGACTCTTCTATACGTTATACCAGTCACGGTGTCATTTTCATTTCCCGTCGCTTTATAAAATGGCCTAACCTGTGGCCTTTTGCTAAGAATCAGTCATGATTGGTTGAACCTGATCACAAAACCCTTGTGAACTCAACGTTCTTCTGCATTTTGTGCTGGTAGTTTTGTAATTTCAACTCCTAGGCTCTGCACTATTGATGCACCATTACACAAGATATATCCTGCTGTAATTATCCTCTCTGACCTCAACCGATCCCCCCCATTACATTGCGTAAATCACATATGTTGAAGACTTCTTAAAACATCACCTGAGCCCTCATGTTCCCACCAGTTTTTAATTCAGAGCAATGCCCTTGACGCCAGTGATTCCCAACTAGGGGTACTTCTGCACTCGCCAGAGGGTGAAGGGAAGCACAACAAATTTGTTTATATATATAAAACCGCTTACTGAGTCAGTCACTGTGTCACACCTGAACACTACATAGCTTGCAAGCATGCAGAGGAGTCTAGATAACGATTAACGGGACAATGGCTGAAAAAGTTATCACTAAACAGAAGCTAATCGTCTGCATACTGTATGTTTTCACTGTATAACTTTTAAAAGCCATGCTTAAAAGTCCAATTTGTCAAACACTGATGCTCTGGGATGGAGGCCAACCCGACCTTCAATCCCACAGCACGTTTAAAATGAGACTTTCTTACAAATTGTAGTTGAAGTTGATATCTCAAAGCAACGGGTCAACATAATCAAAATATAGAAGTAGTAAGCCAAAAGTTTTAAAGGGTGAAAAAGCTAGAGGTACTAGATAAACTGTTCAAGCAGTTAAAGAAATGGATGAAGGACCATGTTCTGGGGTTTCATTCATTCTGACATCAATGTGTAACATCTGTAAAGAGACCTGAAGGATACAACCAGGATACAACATGTACATGTGCTCATGAAGAATCTCTGACGGCATCATGTGCGTACATCTCGACAGATCGCTATCCATCATAAGTGAAGCTAAATGACCTCACAGTCTGTTTGCAGGGAGACAGCTTGGTATTTGTTTTACATCCAATAGTCGTGATGTTAGTAGATGTTAGTATATCAAACTAACATCAGACAAGTTGTCAAATCATCGACCTGATACCAATCAATGAAACATGTGCACCATAGCACATAAAACACATTTATTCTGCTTGGAAAAATGTTGTCCGTCTTTTGAGAAAACATCAAAATTCATCCAAAACTGCTACCTGCAGACCAACATGGGTTTTAAATGGTGCTGCGGGCCATCGCACAAAAAAACTTGTCAGAGCAACACACTAACACTGTCAAGGTTTGGTTTTATAGTCCTGCTGAAAAAGCTATTTTATCTTCACCTCTCCAAACATCACTGCCTTAGGTCCTAAATGGTCATTCTGTTTGCCTTTAGGGCTGCAACTAAGAACTATTTTAATTATTTTCTAGATTAAAAGATGAGCTGCTTGGTCTATAAAATGTCAGAAAAAGGTTAAAAATGTCGATCCTTGTTTCCCAAAACCCAAGATGACGTCTTGAAATGTCTTGCTTTGTCCACAACCCAAAAATACTCATTATACTGTTATAGAGGAGTAAAGAAACCAGAAGATATTAAGAAGCTCAAAATAGTTGGTGATTATTTAATAGTTGTTAAATATATTAAGTTAAAAATATAAACTATTAAGTTAAAAATATAAACTATAATTAAATCTTAATTGAGAGTTTCACATTTGTTGAATCTCATTACATTTAATTGTTTAATTAAAAGGCCTCTTGTAAAACCTTTAAGTTGATCATAAGTAACATTTAGATAACTTTTTGTTGTCATCATCAACGTAAGTTTCCACGCTCTACTGATCAACTACCCTGTTAATCAGCGTGGTTGTGTAATAGGTTGAGATTGATAGTGACCATAAAGCTCTCATCACTCCACTTCATCCTCTGCTATCACTCGAAGAGGACACCCAGGGTGACAAAGTCTCTGCTGTCATTAACTTTGGACGAACAGGGGGATTTTTGAGACCAACAGTCTCCTCATAATGAGCTCGGGAAACATCACTCATCTCAAAACCTTAAAAACAGACGCGTCGGCCTCTTTGTCTGACGGCTTCAGCGCGACACGCACATCAACTCCGCCGTCAGCTCTGTCAGATGGAAACGACATCAGAGGCCATCATTGGCCATCGCCTGGATACCCGGCAAACGGTCTTGTGTGATATTCAAACGGTCACCGATGGAAACAAAATGAAAGGCTCTCTCTCTTGTTTTTCACCAAAACGACAGCTCATTCAGCCCCGGACCACCAAACTGATGTCCTTTGTGCGGTGCAACATATTTTGGATTCCTGTGACCCACCGTCCTGCCCCCGCTCGCCTTGTCTTCTGGGATGGCACCCAAGACAAAAGAGCCATCATTCGCATGATATGGTAGCCCCTCGGCCCCGACGCCCCCTGGGACATAAATCTTCAACATACAGTAAGCAAGCATAACATCTGGGCTGACTGACAAACTGACTGTGACAAGGTTTGATACACTCTGCAACGGAAAGTCTGCACAGCTAATTGGACTATAAGGCAAGATAACGATGGTGCCTTTTTTAAATTCTGGGCAGAAGTGAAAAGTAACCAACTGCATTTATTCAAGAGGTACTACACAGTCTGCTTCGACCACAGTACACAGCAGGTTTCACAAAGAAGTAAGAAGCTTTCTGCTTCATGTTGTTGCTGGTAACTGCAAGATGAACAATACAGAACTAACTCAATCACTAGAATAAATGTTGGCATTGTACATTTTTGCAAACTATAGATATGTTCTTTAATTTTAAGTTTTCAATTTAATGTTGTGACGATGCTGTGATTAAGGTTAAAAAAACCACTATGTTAGAGTTGGGAAAGATCATGTTTTACCCTAAAACACCTGGTTCTGTTGACTTAATGACTGTCAGTTCATCTTGTTAAAAAATATCCAGTTTCACTGAGCCAGAGATGGTTGCAAATCCTCCAGAACACAAAAAAACCCTGTTTTGTTGACCCAGTAACAGCTGAAAGAAGTGACAACGTCTCCTTAAAATGATCTGTTTTGTCAACTCAAAGATTTCTGCATAATGTCACAATGTCTTCTTCAAATATCCAGTTTTGTTGCACCGGAGACGGCTGTGAAGAGTCCTGATCAGTCACTAAAACTACATTGTTTTCTGAGCGACTGGGCAGCAAGGGTCGGAAAAAATTTGCAATTATTTATTTCTGTTGAATTGATGGTGATTGATTTGAACTAAAATTAATAAAATCATGTGCTTCTCTGAGCTCACTGGGAAGTTACCACCACCACCATATGTGATGTACCCTTTTCTGACTGGTGTAGTTTGTGTTCACTGGCTACTTCTAACATTTTAACATCTGAAATATGAGACAATGTCACTACTTTGACTTTTTTCTTGTATTACTTCTTCTGTCCTTTCCTTTCCTTCAATATGGAGTCTGGGTACCATCACCACATGTGTATGTATATATGTTTATGTCCTGTGTTTCCATCTATTAGTGAGATCATTTGAGGTGCCCAGACTACTGACACATATTTCCTCAGTTATTCTCAGTCTCTGCTATTATTTGTCCTCCACAGACTGTATTTATGAGTATACACACATAAAGTCTATATTTTCGCTACGTTTTTGCTCTCATACTCGAAAAAGAGGCCTCTCCGTTACATAAACACAAATATTTTGCATGCACACACAGGTTGATGCCTCTACCTTTCAACTTCATTTTCTATCTATCTTTTTACTGCACAGCTTCACACACACACTGTCTTGTACCTAAAGCTAAGCTCACTCCGCGAGCTGGAAAATGGCTTGACAGTGGAGGCCGATGTAACTGTCTTCCCCCTGCAGTCGCACAGACGAGCATGAAACAATTCTCCTGACAGCCTCGACCAGAGCTGCATCACCGCCAGCCGATCTTAGTCTGTGAGCTCCATTTCACCAGTCCAATCACACCCTGAGAGCTTAAAGGCACCGCGCGCCGACTGTTGTTACCTGCCATCGAGTAATGGGAGACTGTCCTCACCAGAAAACACGACAGCCGGTCGTTTGTTCAAGCATGTAAATGTTTTCCTGCTGATGTTGGCCTGACAACTGACCTCTCACAATCAGGCAAATAATCATGAACGTCCTCTTCGGAAAACAACAGCACTGGTCATTTACTGGAACATCATTCGTTTATGTTCAGTAGACGAGGGGGAAGGTTGGGAGACCGTGTTATACTGCAGCATTTAACCCCAGGAGCACCAGTTGCTATTGCAGCTCTCTTTTTATTTGATGACTTGATCGATAGTCCACTATTTTCCATTTCCATCATATAAATGGAAAATGGCGTTGTGCTAACACCAGGATTGCTACAGTAATGCAAGTATGAGGGTCTTGAAGAGTCGTCCCATTTCATCGGGGGAGATTTCAACCACCATCTTGTAACACTGTTCTGAGGGGCGAGGGGGCAATTGATAGTGAGAGTAGGGGTAAAAATTGGAAATGGGATTGAGCCCAAATTATCCTCCAGTGTCCTTATTTGGTGTTGAGGACGAGTAACGCTCAGCAAAAGTGGTGAGGGTTTCCAACAAATAATCATTTAATGAGATGGGGTTGCTGGTTGGTTGGTTCGAGGCCATGATTTGTTTCCCCTTTCCTGTCAACAGTCGACTTTCTCTAACCTGAACCACGACCAACATTTCCCAAAACCTTTAACCACTAGGTTTGACTTTCCTGAACTTAACCGTACCTTAAACGTAGAGGTGGCAGATCAGACAATAGGAGTCGTTTTTGGAGTGGTCACTGGCAGAATACCTATTTTGAGGACTTGTGTGAAGGGGAAAAGGTGGCGACAGGCGAGTTGTTATATATGATGCAACTCTGCACTACACTGAGTTCATTTTAAACCACTGTTTGCTTGTTTGCCTGTCCTGACATGAACTGCTGCTACTGCAGTTCAGCTCCTGACAACACTGGTGGGGGGAGTGATGCATTAAACCTCCACATCCAGTATTTGTCTATTTACAATTCTGCAAAAACAAACATTTCATATTTTCACATAATTTATTCTGCATGCATTATACTGTATATTGTATATATTTCATCATTTTTTTGCAGGCATCACAAATGATATCGCTGCTACAGCCAAGCCTTCTCACAGACACAATTTATTTTTCAGTCGTGAAAGCATCAAGGCTCCAGACTTACTTCAACACTCGATCTGACCAGTTCGGGTCAGAGTGTGTCCTCCACCTGGCTGAGAAAGCAATGACATTTCGAAAAAGAGCCGGCTTTTGTCTGGAAGCACGGAGGAGCGTTTTTCTGTCTCTCTGCCTCCTCGCACATCAAATGGAGTCTTTTCTGTAGCACAGGCAGGTTGCTGCAATGGAGGGAGGGAAGGATGGATGGATCCCCCTCAACCATCACCTTTATCAGCCATCTTCTGCGCTGTGAGGAGGATGCCTCAGAGCAGTGCAAAATAAATTGAGGGTTATTTTCTTATGAGCTGCAGACCGAGGGAGAAGGTGATAACAATGACTTTTCTCACGTCATTAAAGACGTTTTTACATCTGCTTGTGGGTCCCAGTAGATTGTTTTCCTCCCTCCGTGTGACAAATAAATATTCAATAGATGTGCGGTGTCGACGGCAGCAGGCCTGCAGCCAACATGGAGGGTTTAAAAAAAGAAAGCACTGAGGGCATTAGGGGCGTAAGGGGTTAGGGTTTAAGGATCTTCTCAAGCCAACATTGATATATTTTAACAATGACTTACATGTGTTTCCATCATCCTGCTCACAAATCTGATTGAAACCATCGTGGTTTTACTGGACTACGGTCGACTTTCCTCCGGTTCGGAGGGTGTTGTTAAAACACCTCAATGTGTGTGTTTTCAGCTGTCTATAGACTAAAACTAACTGAACACAATCACATGCTGATTTTAATGGATGGTCTACAACTGAGACAATCATGTTGCTTGTCTTCACTGGCTGTCGCTCACACACAGATCACTCAATGGTTGCAGTGATCAGATAAATGCTACAGAGCTTGGTACAGCTTACATTTAGCTGTACCGTGTGCAGTTGAATCACCGGAGCACCTTTGTACCTGCTGCTTTATGTGTGACTGTGACAACGGGCTAACTTTTGGCCTGCTTGTGGCTCAGATCTGGCAAACGAGAGTGGACCGCCCAAGTGCCATCATTCCACGCGGTATGTGGGCCAGATGAACGTTTCTGGTGTGGACCAATCTGGAGCCACAACTATTTTGCTATCAGGGAGTTAACTGATCGCTCCAAGAGGCATGAAGACTACATGTAAGGAGGATTTTAGCTTCCTAAACTTGACTATAACTACACATAATGCACAAATGAACAACACAAAATAAAACTCCAGATTTGATTTGACAAGAGAAAGAAACATGACCACTTCTAAACCAGATTACTGATCATGAAGGTCTCTTAGTCTTAGATTCAGTAGAATTTATATAAACCAGAAGAAATGTTGAAATTATGATCCGATGTACATCTGATTAGCTCTCTTATACATCCAACCACAAACCAAACGTGTCAGCGTGACCCTCCCCCACAAACCAGACAAACCTACACATACATACATGCACAGGGCCTCCAAACACAGCAACACTACGTGTGTGTGTGTGTGTGTGTGTGTGTGTGTAGTTACAGTGTGTTGCCGTTGACTCTCTGCCCAGATTAGCTTGTTAAAATAGAGCAGCAGCGTTAGCATGCACTGCGCTTCAAAGGCGAGAAAAGGCTGTTGATCAAGGTGAATGCTACGCTTGTCGTCTCGCCTCTCCCTCACATTCAATCACCCACACGTCCGCCTGCTGGCTGCCAGTGTGTGTGTGTGTGTGTGTGTGTGTGTGTGTGTGTGTGTGTGATGGCATGTATGAGGCAGTATGTCTTGAACAAGTGCAAGTTATGTGCAAGGGTTAGGAGTTGATTAGGAGGCGTGTGTCAGAAGTGAATACATATGTGCATGGCTGTGTGCTTGAGTGTGTGTTTTCTATGTTCGTAGAGATGTCTTGTGTGCATGTGTGTGTGTGTGTGTGTGTGTATCACTGCAGTGCATGTTTTCCTGCACGTTTTCCTTTTCAACATTCAGCTCAGCAGCACTGAAATATTTTTCAAAAAAAACGCAAGGCTGATAGTCAAAGGGGAGCAGACGGAAGTTCTTTCAGGGAGCGTTTTCAGGGATTCGGGTTCATAAGAAGTGAAAGGAAGCAAAACCTTCAGGTTAAATGAGCAGCGACCAAATGAGGCGGCTGCTCGCGGCTTCACTCCAGCATTAGGTTGGAGAGAGACGGAGAGAGTGGAAGATGGAGTGATAGAGGGAGGGAGCTGGATGTGCAAAGCTTTGCTGTCACACATAACTAGGTCTCATTATTTTTATTTTTCATTTTAAAAGAAAGAATTTTTTGTTCAATGACTATCACTACGATCACTCTGGAGCAGAATGTTGGACAAGGAGACCAAATAAAACACACTGCAAACAGTTTAGTGCAGATATAAAGCAGTGATTGTGGTCTTGATTACAGTTGTTAGGTGCTGAGCACCAACGGCTGCAGCAGAAGTGCCCCTGAGAAATACAGTTTCTATTGGAGCTGGGCAATACATCAATATGAAATTGTTAATTGTGGTATGAGACTATAGATTGTCTGAGATTTGGACCTTCAGCACGGCTGTGAAATGTCCCAATGTCTCCTTAAAAATGTCCAGTGGTCTCAGGCTTACAGATGTTGAAATACCTGAACATATCGGTGCTGCAGACACGCAAAACAACAATATTTTATTCTGGAGACTGGGCCGTTAAAAATGCATCAATAAACCACGGTGCTGAGTCGTTGACTCAAGCCCCACATACAACATCCTGCTGCCCCATATGCTCACTAGATCACCAAGTTTGTTGCTGAAAATTTCAGTTGTTTTAGGAAATTAAAGAGGCGTATGTGAGCTGTGTGTGAAGGACAACTGGGCTCGTGGTGAGTGCCACAGACAGGGAAGGTAAGTCAGAGACGCTTTGTTAACAAGAAACAAGAAATACAGAAAACCACCAGCCTTCACCATAAAAGGATTGGTTCACTCAAATTTAAAAATAAAAGGATGAGTTCTTCAGTAGAAAGTACTTAATGTACCAAAAAGTGTTCACAGTGTGAGATGAGGAAATTGCTTTGGAAAAAGACTTTTTCATTTTGTTCACCACTGTGTGTTTCCAGCACTCAGAAATCTCTGGAACGCGTCTTTAAACCTGGGCAAACTCAACGAGAGTATCTGCAAAGGAAAGACGACACAAAAGGGAAAATAATTGTGATTTTCGGTGAAGTCGTCCACGTCCCAACCATTCGAAGAAGCCATCAGGAAGTTATTGGCATCAAAAAGCTCCAGTTTTAATCTTGTGAGGACACTGGGTGCTCGAGTGAAGAAACACAACATCACACACACAAACCAACAAACATACATGGACATCAGATGCTTTAAAGATGGAAGAAGATGGACACAACAGGTGCATTGTTTTATTTCTGACACTCCTGCAGTCACACTTATGTTCTCACACTTAAATTCGAACACACAACAAACAGTTGATCCTTCAGGTTTTAGATCACCTCCATGACTGAATGTCGGCTCCCCTTCTCCCTTAATATTTGTTAACTACACCCGCCCTGCTACAGCGTGTGCTAAAATTCATTAATGCACCGTGCACAAGCTAGCACGGTGCCATTAGCTGCACTTGGCAAGGCTGCAAACAGCCAGCCGTGGAATATTAAATACACATGACCCGGGGAGCACATATTACAAAATGGCAGCGACCCTGCCTGAGGGGAGTGTTGTTTCCGCAGCGAACAGGATTCACTGCAACACCATTTAGTCTCCATTCATCAAAGTCATTTCTTGTTTTTCCAAACACCAGGAAATCAGGGGCGAGGTCACAATTTTCACAACAGGAGGAGGGAGAAGAAGAACAACGATATTAAAAAAAAAAAAACCTTGCATAATTATTCATCATTAGCTGCACCCCATCGGTCCAGACCCATGTCATCGTCATGACAACGACCCCCTGGGCCCGAATCCCCTTATTCCCCCCCCCCCCCCCCCCCCATCACCTCCCACAGCATCCCGCCCGCCCCTCAAATGCACAACTCCAGCGGGACGGCCTCCTCACTAAACATGGCCGCCAGGCATTTCTCTGGCGCGCAGGAGCGCTGCTTGATGCTCACTCGTCCTCCTCGCCTGGCACAGCAACACTCGGAAATCTGGCCTCACCGCTGTCGGCCATGTTCCTTACACACTCACAAAGACCCAACAAGTCAACCTGAATAAACTAAATGGAACTGATCTCAATCCAACATTTTATCATGGTAATAACAAACATATACTGCGAAACACAAACCGTTTGTGTATTCAGACACTCTGCCATCAGCAGGTCAGCCTGGGTCCTTATGTGGAAACGAAGCGATCACCTCACAGGTCAAACAGGCTCCTATTTGCATGCCGAGGCGGACACACTTGGCACAAAGTACGTAAGTAAGTTAATGTCAAAAACGATCAGACGCTCATTTCTTCTCTTTCACTAATACCTCTGTAATGAGCCCTGTGGAAGCTCAAGGATGATAAATAACGGCTACATGTCTGATGAACACCAGCTGCAGGTATGTCTGCATTTTGACCAACAACACACTAATAACCTGGTTGGATAAAAGCAGCAGAGTTCAGAGACATATCAATAAAAAACATCAGAGTTAAATCCACATTAGGCTTCAGCCTTTTACATAAAAAAATACCCAGACCAAAAAGGCTGACCTAACCCTGTCGAATCACACCAGTGGATATATTTTAAGGACGTTACCAGTTGTTTTTGTTACCAACGAAAAGCTCCATCCGTGATTGTGGTGACCAAAACCAATATTTCAAGCCAAACCATGATGTTTTCCGAACCCTAACCAAGTGTTTTTTGTGCCTAAACCTGACGAGAGCATAATCACAGCGATGTGTTACAACATAAAGGAACATTTAACTTTATCTGTGGTTCTGCAGAAACGTACTTAGCGAACATTTATTTTGCCGATTGGGTTTGATTTGGACAAAACGAGCCACTTGGGATTTAGGAAACACTGACCAACAATTTTTAAGCAACTTCTGATATTCTATAGTCCAAATAACTCATGGATTAATCAAGAAAATAACTGACATATTGACAGGTTAATCGACAATGAAGATAATCAACTAACTAATCAACTAGAAGTTACAAGTCGGAGCCCCGGTATTGGTCACACTTGGTCGTAAAGAGGTCAGTTAGTAACACTTCTGATAACAAATAATTGAGAGACACTGATAAAGTTGAAGTTGAAGTAAATAATTCGAATAACTGCTTCATTTGTTCAAGAATGTGCAACATGTACTCGCTTTTAATGCACATAACTGCCTCAGTGAAGCTGCTCAACAGCCGTCAGCAGAAGCAACGGTATCACAAAAATGTGAAGCAGAATGTTTAATATGCTGAAGGTTAAAAAACAGTCTACATACTATTGATAAAGCAGCTGTGAGGATTTTTAATAATCCAGTTAATTGGTGAATATCATAGGTTAAGTGTTTATTGAAAGGATTTGCTGCTTATCAAAGAAGTTACTTGTTACCTTGTCACCTCACATGTCACCTTTCAAGCTAATGGACACATTAATCAAGGTTGTTTTCAGAGCTTGGTGCTCAGGTTGAATAAAGGGTAATAACACGTTAAAAGTTTTTAGACCTTAATTATGTCTTGCATAACTCAGCCGTCCTGGATTTGAAAATACAAATACCAGACCTCTGCAGCTTGTATTTAAATACTCCTGGTATTTACAGTCGAAGACATCCAATCACACATCCTCTGTGTACTCTTAAGTACGTGGACAATCTTACTTAAACTTCCTTCATTTTCACAAAACTCTAAGAAGAAAGAGAAAGAGGGAAAAAAAAACCTGTATACGTGAGACAAACGAAATCCAGAGAGAGGGGAGAGAGAAACACAAAGAATGACAAACAGTGACACAACAGGACATCAAACCTCAGCCAGGAGGAGAGCGGTGCACAAACAACACAATACATCAAAAACCAAGTAAGGGACATGAACTCAGAAGTTTACAGTATGTTTGTTCAAAGCCAATGCACAGGGGAAGATTACGAACAACTTCATATTGGAGGCGAGGTAGTTTCTGTAACACAGAAATGTACTGGATGTTGAAAACCCACAGAAGCTGCACCGTGAAGCAGGATGTGACTCGTATGCCCGTGTGTGCCGAAGGACTCTGAAGCATGACAATGAAATAAGATTTTAAAAAACAACAACAGCCAATCAATTGATTTAATGCAACATTAATGCCACTGAATCTCTCTTTAAAGCAGCAGTCTATTGTCTGATAAGAAAAGAGCATTGATTCGGAGAAGCCGGAGAAAATTGGCTGCACTTCAGCGGCACTGCTTGATGCATGAAAGCTTAATTTGTTTCGGATGTCTTCAGGTGTTTTAGCCGACAGGTTTGAGGATGAATCTCGTGCTCCTGAGCAACGTGACTGCATCAAATAAAATCGATCGTGATGAACAGAAATCACAATAAGCCGGTTTGATTCTCGAACAGAACTCAATATTTACACTGAATTTAGCTACGTCAAATACTGACGCTTTGGGATGGGTTGGTCGCCAGCACGACCTACAGTACCAACGCATCAGTATTTAACGAACTGGGAATGAGACTCAACCATCAACTATTCTATGAATTAGATCCTTAAATAGGTCTTGACTTGTGAAATGTAATTGAGAAGCTTGTAAGCAAGGCCTCTGCACCTTGGTCAGTCAGTTGGTAAACTTTATATTACAGCATGTTTTTTAAAGAAAGCATTACAAGTGTCTAAGAAAGGATAGTTTTCAGATTATATAACAAAGCTACCGTATCTGGAAACTGCCAATGATTGCAACTGAGTTTTCAGACGATTTTAAAAGATGTGGCTCCTCGGACACCTTCCAAAATTGAAGAGGAACACCAGACAAAAAAACTCAGTGGCTGCCAGCAACAGACAGTGTTTGTAGTGGTCAGCGTGACTGTGTATGAACTGCATGACTGACAGGTTAAAGTGATTTCCCCTGGCTGCAGTAAAAGGATTGAAAACAGGCACACTAGCAGCAAACAATGCTGAAACTTCATCTTGACCAGGCCACTCACTGGGAATCCCTATTTCATGAACTGGCCGTCTGTTTCTGAAAGCAGAGGGGAGGACTGGTGGCAGAGAGCCAGGATGCCCCCCACACATCCCCCCAACACCCCTCCACCCTCAGCATCCCGCCCGGCGCTGTCACCGAGCTCATGGTGTCCTCGCCGTGTCCTGACTTAAGGTAACGGCTCCAATTTCACAGTTTAATTATGGCTAATCTGAGGAAACCGAGCCAATGCTAATGAGACGGCGCGTGCTGGCGGCCAGCGCTCTCCGGGAGAAAAGTGTCTGGACAAGGTGCCGAGGATTTACAACCTGAGGATGTGGTGTGATCCCGCCTGGGAAGGGCAGATGACGGAGGGAGGAGCTGCAAATTAGTTGTGAATTTACAACAAAAATTGAATGATCTTCAGAGATGTTTACTGTCCAGGTGTTAATGCAGATAAACTGGTAATTCAGCATGGCATGAACATCACGTCCAGACGATTTAAGTGATGAAATATCGGACTGGACCCTAAAATGTACCTTTCAGTTTTGTCTAATAACTATCAGTGTGAAAGTGGAAACGCCTCTCGTTGTGATATAACTTGCAGCTCTGGCAATTTGAAGAAAGGACCTGACTGAAAACGCATTTGCTAAATAAGATTGAATTGTTTTTATTATAATTTTGTATTGCCTTTCTATCATTCATCATCTTCCCTCTGAAAAAGAGAATCACAATTTCTGATTTTCCAGCCCGTTCTCACTCCTTATACATCAAATACAGCAGCTTGGTCGGTGGCCAAAAACTTTGACTTTAACCTTAACCGTATATTCAGCTGCTACGACACTGTAGATACCCCTCGACCACCATTTTACCCATCTAGCATAGTAGCTTAAAGAAACAAATCTAAATCAGTCGGGGTGGTAGGGAGGGTCAAACACAGGACGTTGACTCAGGAGAACAGAGTTTAAGTCTCTTGTGTAAGTAAAAGTCAAGGTTGACTTGTTTGTAAGGTATTTTAACCAAAACCAAGATCTTTTCCTAGACCTAACCAACCCGTGACCAGTTCACAACGTTAACTGTCCAAAACTCATAGCGTGTGAAACGTCTGTCAGCAAGCTTTATTTTAAAAGTCTAAACGAAGCCTCGCATGCACAAAACTGATGCTCGAGGGATACCTAGCGTCATTGTTTGAAGCTTAGAGCCATCGATCATAGTTGCCCTACTTGATGAGTTGGGAATAAGTTTGTTTTTCTGCTCCTTTATGGTAGAAGCTGTATGTGTAGATTTCAGCTTCAGTTTACTGTAAGCCACACTGCTGTGCAACATGAATCTAATAACCTTGAGCATGCTGTCAAGTCTGATGTGTGGAGATTGTATGGTGATTTGTAGGCTACAACAAAAATGAAGACCAAATAGTCATCAGCGTAAAGGCGTCATCCGTCTGTGCTGCTATAGAGGTAAAAAGCTTTTGATTGGTTAGTAGATGCAGGTTGTAGCAATAGTCACATTGTGAGACAGCATTTTGTCTCAGGTTATCTTTGGTCACAAGACCGTGATGGCCATCTTTGAAACTCTCTCACAGTGCGACATAGGACCGAGGTTGTTGAAGCAGGACCAGATATCATCACGTTTACCAACTTTTACTCAGATGCATCTTTTTGTGTTTTGAACTCTTATGCTTAGTGTAAAAGTAGGCATCCACTAGATTGTTTAAACATTTCGTATCTATGGAGGATAAGGCCTGAACAGCCAAGGTAGCAGCTACACAGAGGTTAGCTGTGAGCTAGCCAGCAATATACACAGCAAATGTGTGTTTGCCTACGCCGAGAGCCCCCGTCTCTGACTGATCTCAAAACTTATTAACCTTAGTTCAGTTATTTCCCTCCAGACAACAATCCTATTTCTTTACTTAACTCTGTGTGTTTATGATTACGTTATATCTATGAATAATAGAGCCCTCAGAAAGAAAAGTTCTTCCCTCAAGTTTTAAACTTTAACTCAACTTTACAATCAGTCTGAACACAACTTCAAAATCATGTCAGGTTTATTAATATAGCTCAAAATCACAATTCCTCATGGGGCTTTACAGTCGTAGACAGTACAACACCCTCTATCCTTAGACCCTGAATGTGGACTAACTGATGCTGGAGGCTTTCCTTGGTTATGAATGACTTGTCTTTGGACTCATGCTGATAGTTCTTTATCCTCGAAGCTATACTGCGATTCAGTCAGACGATTACTGACTTTCATCCTGCAGAAGACACTCAATGTGCAGAAGCATTAATAGAATGTAAAATGAAAAGATTACATCATTATGAATATGCAGATTTCCTCCACTTTCTTTGACATCAGTGAGTCAGCACTTCATTTAAAAGTAGCAGAGACTAGCTGCGCACTCAGTAAAAAAATCAGCCAGTTGATTTTTTACGGTATCTTGGTTTCAGATAAACAAGAAGAATCTCCACAACACTCTATTCTCAATGCAGCGAACGCTCTAATCAACTTTCCATCGCGGCGTTTTCTAATTGATTGGCAATCAGTCGCTCGTGACAGACACCTAGAAGACAGGTATTCATCCATTACAGTCAGCGTCGCTCTCATTTCATGGTGGGTGCGTGTTAGACACTGGCTGTTTATAAGTATTATCAAAACACAGACATTTTAATTAGTCACCCTCAGAAACATCTCAGCATCTACAGAGTGAGGGTGAACTCTGTCAGGACCTGTGATTTCAAGGGGGGGCCTGTGTCAGATGTCCTTTCAGAGATAACAGATAACAATTTCATCAACATTCATATCTTTTTTTTTTTTTTTCCCCCAAACCGAGACGGAATGATCAATTTGTTGAAATCTACAATCGAGGATTATCTCTTTATTTTTTTGCTTTAAGGCAGAGAGGATTGCAGTTGTGTGGTGGGCAGCTAAAAAGCAGCGGCATTGCTCTGGAAAACAATGCAATCTTTTCAAAGTATTCATCACCTGATAAAAGCTGCCAAGGTCAGACCTATGGGAGATTGCTCGATCGAAAACATTATTTGTGCACAGGGTTGTTTGCCTGGAGAGCACTTTTAAAGGAGCAAAACTGCTCGGGGACAGCGGTAGAGGCGGTTGAAGTGCAATAATGTGTGATACATTAAACTTTCTTTAAAAATTTGCACCATTATGGGGTGTTTTGATGGTGTAGTGGGCTGAAAAAACATGAAAACAGATTTCTTTTTGCTTTCTTTCTCCTGGTCTTTTGTGTGTCATTAGACCGTTGTACATCATCTTGTTTGTACCATTTATGCTTTCATTAGTTTTGTTAACTAGAAAGCAAAACAGGATTAGATAAATAGCTTTACTTTAACCCAATTCAGACCAAAGATTAAAAGGTGTGTTCAGATAAAGTGAAAGAAAATATTTACCTCACTTTCCTTGCACTAATTTACCCGCTGGAGTGGTTTTTCCTACAATCACCCAATGTACTGACTGTGCAGGTGTCAGCTGGAGCTAATGGGTGCACAGAGCGTGTGTGTGTGTGTGTGTGTGCAGAGTGTGTCGGCGTGACATCTACGACTGATCTCAAAACCCTCTTGTCTCTGTATGTTTGCGAGTTTACAAATGGAGTAGAAAAGCCTTGGCGTAAGTGCCAAGTTTTCGTTTAAGCTGCAACATTTTCGACTCGCAGAGAAACATTACTGCCTCAATTTTCACAGCTGAGAGCGAAGTCACATCTGCTCCACACACACTCATGTCTTTCCACAGTTGTTTGCGATGGTGCCTCTGAAAGTTGCTTCAGCTTTAGTCTGAAAAAAACTTGTTGAGAGTTATGTAACAAAATAGTGATTATCTAATTCTACAAAATGTAAAATCATTAGTGTGATACCACCTTATTACATGGAAGTCAAGTGAAATGGATGGGACACCTGATCTATAAAATTGGCAAACAACCTTAAAAAACAACCTCGATGACTGATATTAGCTAGCTTACAAGCTACTTAGCTTCTAGCACGGCTTGATTTGATATGATTTATACCCCCTACTTTTAAAACAATGATGACAATGCTAAAAAAAAAACAACAACATTAAAGTATCTCTTATCCTGAATCATTTTGTGTGTGTATGTAAATCTATTTATATATAGTATGTTAGATATTAATTATAGTCAGGTGGGAGCGTACGAAGAACACAGGTTCAGGAATGGAAGTAAATTGATTATGATTAATAACTGAGTTGTGGAGAAGAGGAAGGATTAAATAAGTGTATCCTTCTTCCTTCTCCTTTTCGGGCTTGTCAGCGCTTGTTAATGAAATATGCTTTGTGACATGCTTTTCATTTTTATTACTGCTTATTTGTCGAACCAATTTAACTTTTTGTAGTCGGGTCCAAAGTGATTGTTTTGTTTATCTCTGTGTAAGAATTCTGACGGTTGGTTCCAGCTTGTAAAAAGGTTTGTGAGCCACTAGTATAACACATTTGGTATCATGCGGTATCTGTGTTTTGTCAGCGATCAATAGTCTTGGTAGTTGCCAGAGTGTGGGGAGAAAGAAAATGTAAAAATGTCTGAGTTCTACCTGAGAAAACTGTTCCTACATGAAACTGCTCACAATAAGGTCTGGGGATTATCTTGAGTATTCGGGTCAGGACTTCTGGAAAGAGACATTAATGTATCCATTATATTGGAGAGCAGGCAGACATCTCTACGGCTGATATCTCCAACAATCGACAACTCACACCAACACCATCTGGATGGTTTAGTAGCAGGTAAGAGGTCAAATATGTGTTTTTGTTGTGGGGGTGAACTGTCCCTTTAAGGTCAGTCCACGTGTTTTCTTTCATATTTTAATGCTCTGATTTAAAAAAGCACCTCCAGTGAACAGTTAGAGGTAGCGTTGCCTTCCCCCTCTGCCCTCGTTTAACCCGGTTCATTGTATAACGCCTCTAATGTTGGATCAAATTAGACCCACCCTGGTGAGCGACTCCGTCATCATCAGCATAGAAATGCGTTCCCTACTGTTTGTGATCAGCAAAGAAACACAGGAGCTAACAGTGATATGATAAAGGGGGGATTAATTTGTGCTAATTGCTCACCACACGGCTCGTGCTGTGATTGAGAACAGCTACATTAGCCAACAGGAAGAAGACAAACAGCAGTAATGTGCAGTAAGTAGCCCATTATATGCACACGGAGCGACCGAATGGTGAGTAGCAACTGAACAAACGAGAAGTCAGGTTTGCTGCTGCGACTGTAAATGTTAGGCAACAAAAAAGGGGAACGGAGGGAAGTTAATTTCTAAATCATCACAATTATCTCAGCAACCAATGAGATCATGTTGATCACTAATCAAAGATGAGAGATGTAATTTCTAATAATGAAGTTTGGTCCTGTATCAGCTGATGTGTTAATAATAGAACAAGGAATATGTTAGAAATATGATGTATCTATATAATGTATGTATATATTCAGTTAAAAAATGATCTCAAGGTCAGGAAACTACTTTCATGGCTGAAGGTCCAGCCTGTAGGATTTAGTCGCATCTAGCGGTTAGGTTGGAGATTGCAACCAACTGATCACCCCTCGTCTTGCCCTCCGTTAACAAGTCAAAGGGCCGTTTTAAGAGCCGGTGTATAGTTGTCCGTTCTGGGCCACTGTAGAAACAAGGCGGACTCTGTGGAAGAGGTCCTGCTCCCTGTGTAGATATAAAAGGCGTTTTTTTTTCCCAGGTAATTATTCACCAATGAAAACATAATTTTAAATATTTTATTACATTTCTGCGACTAATCCCCACCAATCCACCCCCTGACAAAGACTGTGTGATATGATCAATAGCCCTTGTGAAAGCATAAATGACAAAGATCTAGCAGTTCATTGTAAAATGTGACATAATATATCTTTAAAGTATCAGAAATTGAAACCGTTCCCCATTCCTGACTCACTCTGACTCGTAACTTTCCAATAAAGACAGTAAAGTTGCTGTGGCAGAAGTTTTGAAGAGTTAAAGTGCTTGTTTACCTGCTGCAGACAACCAGAGCCTCAGCACACACGCGGTGACGTACGGCAAAGGAGACAAGCCAAACAGTATGATATCGCCGTGACCTTTGAGTCCCGGTGCTTCCCAGCAGGATTTTTTAGAGCTGTGCTAAAGTTTAAATCGCTTCAAATACTGCAGGCATGTAATGCTTGGCCATATGGGACCTGACAGTTTTTCCACTGCTGCATTCAGTTTAGACCGGAGCATCAGCTGAATGATTAAAATGTAAATGTTGGAGTGAATCATATCGCTACATCCCACTCTGCTGCGTCCTCTGCACAAACAGTTGCGTTCGAGGAATAAAGTGCTGTTTTTTAATTCATTCCACTCCATGAGCTTTACCTGCCGTACAGCAGTCTAGCAAAGGAGATACTTCATGTCCTTCATCATCAGTTTGATGCTTCATTTTGCCACTGTGGTCAGCGGCAGTCTCTCTCCAGATAAACAGCATCTGCTAAATGCCTCGAATGTACATTTAAATATTTGTAATCGCTCGCCCTGCTGTCTGCTCTGCAACCGCAACAGAAATCGAAATGTCGGCTGACAGCGGTGAATCACCAGGAGTGTCTGGGAGAAGAAGAACAATCCACAGGCTGCTGTGAGAAACGCTATTTTGTGACAGAAATATTCCAGTGCTCTGAAATGCAGAAAATTCATTCTGCAGTGTGTTTTTTAGTTGTGTTTGTTAGTGTGTGCTTTGCCTTTGTGTACAAAGAATGGTCATCTTTTTGTAAAGTGGGGGATATCTTGTTCCTTTCAGAGCTGCACTGAGGCCTACCGCCGGAGATTTCACCGATACATGCTAGAAAACTGAAGAGACACAATAGTCGTGGTTTTGTGAGGGCTACACGAACGCAAACAGACCCAGTGTAATGTCAGGGTTGTGTTATTTTCCATAGAAAGTGGATTTTCGATTCGGCAGCGAGTACGGTTTGTAGCTCAGCTGTGGTGTTTGTTGGCAGAGTGTCGTAAGTACAATGCAACTCAAGGCCATCAGCGAGGAGAGGGAGGAACACTCACACTGTGTGACATTCACCTTCACCTGTTATCACTGCACAAAGAGCGTACCGCTCTGCGAGAACACGTTGTCTCTGTGTGTGTTTCAATGAGTTTGTCAGTTTCTGAGATCCTACTTCTGACAGCTGCTGTTTCAATACCAACGTGAGTGCCCCGTCCCTTAAGGTTCAGCGGTGGCAGGAGTTGAAATAAGTTACCGTTGCACAGTAAAAATAACGAGTTAACACCACTTACAAGGTTTTTAGGTCTTTAGGCTGTTGGATATTTTGAAGTCAGCCAATTGTAACACATGTAAATCTCCATGAACACTAACAGCTATCACCACATTAAATGTGCTGCATTAAACAAACTAGATCTTAAATGAGTTAGCACCAAATATCTACACCGTCTACCTGCCAGGTGTAGCTGTGTTACATGACATAACTGAGCTTGTGCAAGAGGTCAGTAGTGAGGTTCCAGAAGTGAAAATCCCATTCATTATTCTGTAAATGTGGTTCATTACGTATTGATTATTTAATAACTGAATAATGCCGTGATTACTTTTTTAGAATTATCACTAAATTTAAGGTATTAAAAATGTCAGTAATAAGCTCCCAAAGCAGACTGATGTCTTCAAACTGCAGCTTCACAGAGACGGTGGTGTTTATGGAGTGTGTGTGTTTCTCTTTAGGTTTGTGTGTCTTTCTGTAAACGCTCATGAAGGCGGTGTTATTGAAGAGTATGCAATTATGTACATGCATGCATTTTGCATTCCCATAGGCACGCCGCCTGCACACCCACCCACACCACAGCTGTATAAACAGATCAGCCCACCATCACACATTAGCTCCATCAGCTGCAGGACTGCAGCGTACATCAGCCAGGCCCCTGATGCATTCTGCTAACCCCATGGAGGGAGGGAGACATTCTGGGTAGCTTGTAATGGTTGCTGTGGTGGGAGGGGGTAATTACGGCGGAGCCTCCGGGCCCTGACAGTCCTCTCTGTGCCCACCTGGGGAGTGCCGTGCCTGGGTAACGGTGTCTCCGAGCCTGCCTGTCAGCGTCTGGTAGGCTCGGCAGACGGGCAGCCAGCCTCCCAGCTAACACAAACCTTTAGCTGCAGATGCCACGCAGTGTGTGGTGCTACTGTGCTGATCACCGGGAGGAGAAGGGATTTGGGGGAGGCAGATGTGCAGAGAATGAAGAACATAGCAACAACACAGAAATAACAAGCAACCGGTTTGTACAAACATGAACATTATGAATGTTTTCTCTTGTTCTCTGTTTCTGTCTTTCGAACACATGAATAAAAGGGTTCATGAAAAGGTTTTCTGTCTAACCCTCTTGAATCCTCCGTTAAGTAGCTTTAAGGCTCGAGTAACAGTTTTTTCCACCCTATCTTCATGTCCATGTCCTCCAAAAACAAGCCTCAGGTTGAGAAATGTCTCTCGTCAAACTACAGTTTACAAAGTCGAGCATTACTCGACATCATGGTTATTATTAGCCATTGTAATAATACTCTAGAGTTGTTGGAGGACATTGATACTTTAACATCTTTCTATATGATTGTTATTGATGTTTGTTCGTGCTTTTGTCTCTCAGTAAACATGCACGCACGTCCTGATCTTTCTCTTCATTTGCCAATATTGTTTATGTTAACGCGTGATCGGACAACATAGCCGCCTACCATCATACCAAGATGCCACTGGCTAATCAGGCGTGAGACGTAGTTAATAAGACAGGCCATTTCAGAGTATCAGGCCATTTGCTCAGTGATGTGTGCAGACAACAGTGCTGCCGTGTGTCGTCCGGTCTTGATTACAGCTCAGTATTCAGGACGTGAGACTGAGCCTACAGGTGCATAATATCGGGCTGGATGCTGTCGTCATTACACACCGCGGCACCTTGTTTGCCACAGCGGAGCCTCTCGGGAGCGTTTTCTGTCTGAGAACAAGAGATCCAGACTGTCGAGGTGTATTCAAATTCTGGGCTTTCATTTTCCTATGCTTCTTTTTCTTTTTTCTGGATGACCTCAACTGTACCTAACAACCCATTTAGCGCCTGGGGAAAATAGGAGAGAGGGTGTGAGCCTTGTATGCCAGCTGTCTGTAGTGTCATGCTGTTTGCCAGAAAGCCCAGCGGGTGTCCAGAGCCTCTGTAAGCAGCAGCAGCAGCCTGCGAGGTCTGCTGAAGTGTAGCTCAGAGAACAATGTGTGCTGTAAGTACAGCAGAGAGGAGGATGCACACCAGGTACGACACGAACACAGATATGCTGAGATAAAGTGACAAACTTTGATAACGAGGAAAACACATTGTCCTTTTTTTTCCCCGGCTGTGCTTAAAGGGAGTATGTGCAGCATTTCAAATAAGTTACATCAACATTTATTTTGCTATTGATTTCTAATAAACCGAACGGGGCCGTTGTTGAGCAGACCATCAGCCTCTAACAGCCTCCTCGCTGCAGTTTAAAATCTTAACTACCCAGATGGATTTAGGAGGGGAAATCAAATGCTGTGGGAAAAACACCATGACGTCACTCCTCTGCTGAAGCAACAAGTGTTCATGCCTCAACAATAAAATAGGTCATTTATCATTTCAGTCCAAAGATGGCCATTCAAGAAAAACAAATGTTTTATGTTCTGCACCCTCCAGGTTTAAGGTTTGGTTTAGTTTCATTGTAAAAAAGTATTTGAACTGTTTTTACACCAAACTTAGTACGAAAAAGTGGGGAAACAGACCGAAAATAGGCGATTGACTCCTTTTCCAATTACCAGTGGATGAGTTTGCCTTTCTGCTTCGACGTCATGAATGCTCCAGAAAATATGAAACAGTAGAAAGCAGCAGATCATACATCTCATCAGACTTCATCCAGAGGACATTAAAACCTTTTTTAAAACGTCTTGACATTGTGAGTGAGACATCTCGCTTCTTTCTCATCTCCGTTGAGAGTTGCACATGCACAGTACTGAAGGATGGAGGCCAGTGACAGTGTTACCATGGTTACTTTATAATATCTTTTACTTCAGTCTCTCTTTAAAACTCTGAAAGCTCTGATTTCACAATGTCCAAGCGATGTTTGAACAGAGATCGCAGGAAAAATATTCATGTCCTTCATTTCAACGCTCATCACAGCAAACACAGGGGCAAACAACAGCGTGTCCACCCAGATTTGATGTTTCTATCACAGTCGATTAGAGCTGGAGCAGGTAAGCATCCAAGACTACTGCAGAGTCGCTTGATGCGGGAATGAAGGCCTGTTGTACCTTTTTCCCATTGAGGACAAAAGCCAGTTGTAAGTGAGCGTTACTGGGGGCACGGGTTACAGTTATGGAAAGGTCGATTTTATTGTTTAAAGTAACATTTCTGGATGGTGGGAGAAAGGATGCAAACCACATTCTTAGAAATCACGTGCTTTGTATGCAAAAACATCCACCACAACCTCTCTGTAGGATTTTACATGCTATAACAAAGTCACGCCTCTTCTGCCTGCTATGGGAGACACTCAACAGACTGCTACCACCTCCAAAGACCAACGGTGTTATCTCAGCTAGCAATACTACTAGCACATTTGCACTGGTGCTTATGTGAGCTATTGATGATATCAATAAATTTCAATAAACTGGTACACCATTCTAGTCCTCTGAGATTCTCCAGTGAAGCTAATAATCGATGAAGGAAGGTCCGTTGCATAAACATTTGGCTTCTTCACCTCTGTCACACCTTGAATTTCTGTTATTTGCTGTTGTATTTATGCACAAATATAACTAAACTAAACTCATTTTAACTAAACATAAAAAAAACACAATTAATCAACTAAATATAAATATTAATTAATTCTGATTTATGTTCAATATTTTCTGATGAAAGGTCAATACTGACTCAGCAAACCTGTTATAAAGCTCTGACTACAGATAATTTAATAGATTATAAAACCACTAATGCTGTTCAATCCTCTACATGTGCATATTTAACAATAGAAGTAGAAGAAATACAGGAAAATGCTTAAAAATGTAAAAATGAAAAAGTAGGTTTACTGTCTTCTACAACCAGGTAGACCACACACACTATGACTGACACCTGGGACATATCCCAGCATGCATCTGGCCCTCAGGGCCCCCGCAGTGAGCTGGTATTACCATATCAAAGGCCATTCGGGCTCCGTGTCTCGGCCAGAGAGAAAAAGAAGAGCCAGCACTTCAACAGCCTCTCGATTCAATTTTTCACATGGAGCCATTTGAATATCTATCGCAGGAGATGCAGATGGATGCATGTGTGCGCACACACACACACGCACACACACACACACGAAGACAGATGCAGGTGAGCACTGTATGCACGTATGTACACAAGCTCACACACGTGCCTTTGTTCTGATCTTCTCTGATTTATTTTCCTCTTTGTGATGAAAATTGAAGGTAGAACAGGGCACGGTGGTGAAAAGACAACCTTGATCCCGTGTGTGTGTGTGTGTGTGTGTGTGTGTGTGTGTCTGCCTCATGAATATTCTCTTTCAAATCCAGCTCTGTTTTCAGGCACCTGGGCAGGCAGCAAACAATAATACTGTGTCATTACGGGCGATGCTATCACTCTGCTCCCCCTCCAACCACAGTTGCCACAGACAGGAATATATTCTCAGTGAAATCATCATGAAAGCCGCTCATTGTGGCTCAGTGGGTAGAGAGCAGGACAACAAACAATGCCTCCACGCTGGGAGGCTCCATTCAACAACGTCTCCTGCAATATTGTGAAATGAGGATGAACTCTGAAAATCCAGATTATCTGTTGTGGATGCGGATTATGTGGAGATTACATTCCTCCGCAGCGCACTGGAGAATGTGACAAAAGCACAAATTGGACGGACTGTTTCTATCTGTTTGCTGCATTAAAAGATTAGCGCACAGTTATGTTTAAACAAGTGAGACAGTTTAAGTTAGGGATGAGATTACAGGCAACTAGAGCAGCTACTGAAGCTGCGGTAAAGATAGAGGCGGTAGCGTAGATTTTAATTAGAACTAGGAACTGAATGCAAAGATGGCGCCAGTTCAGTCCAGTGAGAATTGTTCGCCTGGTGCCAGAAGAGCGTCTAGTGTCCAGGTTTTCTTCTTGGTTTTGTGTTTTCATTGAATATGCACAGTAAAGTTTCTCCTGCTGGCGAAACCGCCATGGATCAAAACATTCATAATAGAAAGAGCCATAACTGACCATGTTTGCAGTTCCAGGTGTCCTGTCAGCAGTTTTACAGACCTCTGTTTTATAATGGTGGTTTATTGAGGAAAATGATTTGTTCTGCAATACCGCAAGTGGCCACTGGGCAAGAATTGTAAGCAAGGCTGAGTAGCACGGCCATATCCAGGTCTTCGTAATATAATCTTGGACAGCAGTGATAGATAAAATGAGAAAAAAAACAACAAGATTTTGTTTTTGTACTTGTGTGTGTATTTATTTGAGAACAAAACTTTGGATTTTAGACATTATTCTTATTTGACACCGACGGTTATAAGTAAGAACTTAGGTTTGTTGGTATAAAGCAAAGATAAGTGACTTGAAGGCAAATATTCATATAATATTTAGAATATCGTCATATTCAGATACAAGCGCTGCCATCCGGGGGTTTATGACCTATACTGCAGCCAGCCACCAGGGGGCGATCGACCACAGAGAAGGTAACGTGTCATCATGAAGAAGGAAGTATGCAACTACTCACGAACGACTGACTGCGACATGAACATTATGTTCTCAGCTGAGCTGTAAGGTTAATTAGCTTAATACCCTTTAGTTAGCTAGCCTCTCGTCCATGAGTAGATGCTTGTGGACACAGTTGGCGGGTGGAGCTCGGCTGAAGGAAAATACTTCCTACATGAAACTGTTCACAATAAGCTCTGTGGCTCATCTTGAGTAACCGGGTCATGAATTTTTGGAAGGGGACGCTGCTCTTGAGTTTTTCAAATTTGGCACCCAAAGCCGAGTGCCATTTAGTTGCATTATTTATTCGAGGGGAGGAAGATATCTCCAAAATTCACGACTGACACCAAAAGCAATCTAGATGGATGAATAGCACTACAGATAGGAGGAAAACATTTTCAAACTGGCTAAATTCATGATGCATTCAGGGCCACATCTGAATCTTGACTCAATCTGAAGCAACAAACCAGTCTGTGTTTAAGTGTATGTGTTTGTGCCTGTATTCTGGGACAGTGAGTGTGTTAAGTAGTGATGGAAAGGACCATCTACTGTTGTTTTTTTCAGTTTGTTTGTTTCATTAGCTCACCCCCTCCTCCTCCCGGCCTCCCTCTATTTGTGAAATCGCTCTTTCAGACAGATTGGAAGCGCCTTGATTTGCGGTGAACAAAACGAGCTGGCCGGGGTGGAGGGGGATTAGTGCCACTCCAGGACAATTATAATCTGGTTGCTGCCACGGCAACCTTATCTCCCACCTCCCTCCCAACACACACACACACACACACTTTCTCTTAATTGGACGCAAGTCTCAGTGTGGAAACAACAGTGCGGCGTTCTTCGTGGCCTCGGTGAGGCCGCGTTCAATCGCGAAGCCACGTGAGGTGACGGCGTTCAGACCGGAGGAAAATATAGACAGCCTAAAGTCATTTAACAAGCAGCAGCGGGTCGTATGAAGCCTTATAAAGAACTTAAATGAAGATGTTTGAGATTTTAATGAAGGCTTGTAATCTATCAAAGCCACGAGGAGTCACTGTGTGAGCAATGAAACTAAAAAAAAACAAGTTTATCTCCTGATTCAACAGGAAAAGCACCGCTGGGCTAGAAACGGACTGTGTATCAGTTAATGCTTTTGGGATACACACTTAGTGGTCACTTTATTAGGTACAGTACAATCTAATGCGATAAACATTAATTAATTTAGCGTATTTTCAGTTTTTGTTGAGTCTGTCAGAAAGGTCTACAGCCCATCCTCGACAGAAAAACAACTACACTGGTCGATTGTTTAATGGTGTTAAGACGAGCGATGTTTACGTTGGTGGTGACCTCTTGTGGGTGTAGTGATTATGATGGAAGCAAAACATGAAAACAGGTGTAGTAGTATAAATCATGAGAAAGATGAAAAGTCCATGCGGGGAGGAGATCGGACGGGATGGATGGATGGGCCGAACCCAGAAGACTGTTGTTTGAGTCGTGTTCATGTACCGTGTGAACCAATATTGATGTAACATAACATAAGGTAACGTAAGGTAGTCTGACACAACATAATATACGCTTTGTATAGGAAAGACGTTGTGTCAAGCTGCTCATAATTGGTGAAAACCATTAAACACAGCGCAGCACAGCTAATACGTTCACAGCGTTACCAACATATCAGAAGGGGATCAGGGTCCCGGTGGGTGTGAGAGAGAGTATTTGATAAATTGCTCCCTCAGATTAGGTGCTCATTCCCTCAACTTACTTAATTAATTTCCTGAAATTAACAGCGTCCTCACCCCATCCACACTTCCAACGGTCGGTTGTATAATATGAGAATGTCCTTGCCTTTGCTGCTTGTGACTGACTTTGGCCGTAACACGTCGGCAGCAGCGTGACACTGTTAAAGCACAACGAAACGGCCTTATCAAGGAGGTCAGGATGGACAAAACGCCCCTTACAAGCATGTGGCGAGCATGCTTTGACACCAGAGACTACAGTTCATGTCTCCTCTCCTTCAACAGGAGGAAACATGTATTAATTTCTTCTAGGGTCAAGGCAGAGAAGGAGGAATGATGATCTTTCACCTGTTTCCTGTTGTCAAATCAACTGCTTTGCTACACTTCAAAAGCATAATTGAATTAATGGATTCTCAAACTAATAAGTGTCTCTCCGACATGTTCTGGTTAACAAACTCACATCTCCCGCTCTGTGAGTATTTAGTATTTCCCCCAGATTTATTCAAGTGTTTCCTTTATTTTGTTAATTGCCTGCACTCAGAGTGAGAAAAGCAGATATTTCCACGGAGCACGTCTTATCAATATGCTAACTGACGCTTCGATGCATTTGCCTCCATGCCACTCTGAAGACCAGAGAAGCAGCGGGGAGAAAAAAAGGTGAATTACTGCCTCAGTTTCTCAGAAACACCATACGTGAGGAATTTGGGAGTGCGGTCACGAATCATGACTGACCCACGAAGAATGAACAGCGGGAGATGTGCTGATTCACTCAGAGACAATCGGGCAGGACATGACGGCTGCTGAAGGACGACACTCGGGCTCCTGCACTGACTGAACCTGTGAGACTTTTTGGTTTCTCAACCTTATCCAGATCATACGTAAGGATGAAATATGCCTGTCGACGGCATTTACTTTCATATCTTCACGCTCAAAGGTGAAAAACAAAAGTCTACAGCTTAATCTAAATTTAGTTGAGACGACATGCACGGACACTTCTCAGTACAGCTTCTGTTATTGTTGACCGATGGGAATCAAAAGCTGGAAGCGTTTGAACTGGTTCCAACTGTCCGATCAAATAAAATCAATTTTATTTATATAGCCCCAAAATCACAATCACGCTGCCTCAGTGGGCTTTTCATCCTCTGTCCTGAGACCCTCGATTCAAGTGAGGAAAAACTTGCCATATTGAGAAAAAAAAAAAGCCATCCGGTCCATCAGAACCGTATGCCTCCGAGCCTCTCTGAGCAATTGCCACATCAGTGTCGGCATATTTTTGTTGCGCATTGCAAAACGATGACGTTCAACTCCTGAAAGCTTGCAACGAGAAGGAGTCATGGGCCGGTCCAGGGCGTGGCTTCATTTCCCAAAGGACGATGAGGACCGTGCGAGTTGTAACGTCTGTAAAAATGATCATTTTAAGTCAGGGTGGAAACACCAGGAACATGCTGAGACATCTTTCTACGCAACATGAGTTTAAATCCGAGGAATGCCTTGTACTGTATCTGACAGCAGCAGATCTTAAATGTACTTTATTTGTGACAAACGATTAGATTATCGACATAATTGTGTCTCAACAGTTGTGGCCATCTAAGGCTGCCATGATGTCCGTTTTTATGTCTCTCATTATTCTACAATGTACTCTCAGGCAGGTAAATCAACATAAGTGCAAATGTCAGATTAATAAAGAGACTGAAATAAAGTCAATAGACGAAGACAATTACTGCCCACTTGTTTAAATCAAGACAAATACAATGAAATGTGGTTTGTGGGCACTTAAAACCTGTTTGAATGGACCTCTCATATATTCAAAAACACATTAGACAAATTATTCTCCTTATTAAACCTTTCCATAGTTGCAGAAAGGATCATTTTAAACTACTCTTATCTGTGTTTAAGTTGACACTGCACTTCACATGCGGGACTGTCAGGTGCATAAACTCCTACAGACTCACAATAATTTATGTTGTGTTTTACTGTTTTGTCTTTATTGGTTTTATTGCACGCAATCTTTCCCCATTACCTTTGCCGCTGCAGCAACTTAATTTCCCCACGGGGATCAATAAGCTTTCATGTTATCTTCGTTTCAAATACACGCAGGCATCAATGAGAAAATGAGAATTCACAGCTCCGCCTGCAGAATGAAAACCCCGCGCTCCGACCTGCAGGCCACTTCAACATTTCCTCGCAGACTCGGCGAGGAAACAAATCGTCTCCTCTGCACTCTTGAGAAACTAACTTTTCTGTTTTTGCATTTTTAACCTGTCAGCTGTGATGTAGTATGCTAATATTCTTATTTCACAGTGTATGATAAAACTATAATAAACACCGCATGGGCTGATGATGAATGTTTTGTTGCAGGTTGTGAGTCGCCGACTTGTTTTTGCTATCCCTCTCTCTGGCAGCCTGTGATGGAGGGATTTTCTCTGCCTCTCTCCCTCTCTCGTTCTTACAACAGAGCTTCGATTGGCCATAATTGGCTCCTGTTTGCAGCGAGGTATTGATCACCTCGATAGACCCTCCATTCCACCCTTCCTCCTCCAGACTCACAACTTCTCTCTCTCTCTCTCTCTCTCTCTCTCCTTACTTCCCTCCTCCCCCTTTCCTCCAGCCGATTCTCTCTCAGGCCTCGCTGCTGCCACTTTGATAAGCATGGTGAATGGCGTGCCGTCATCGGTGCAGACTAACTCTTGAATCAATAGGCGAGTGCAGACGCTCAGCAGTCTATTTCCCGCAGAGATGGTGGAGAATAGCAATGCTACCAGATGAAAACCAAGAGGGAGAGAGGCTGAGAGAGGTGGCAGGGATGGAGTGGACACCAAACGTCAGAAATGTTTTTCAGATGTTTTTCTTGAGATCCTGCTTACGTTTTCTGTTTCGTTACCTTGTTAGTCATTGATTTGAAGTACAATTATAAAGGATGTGCTCCGCACAGTGAGTGACAGACGTGAAGACAGGCGGAGAGGAACGGTACTTCAGGATGAGCTGAAACACCGCGTGAGCCAGACCTCATCACCCAACATAAATGTTGGACCTATGCGATGATACAGTGGCAGTAGATGCCCATGGTTGAGGTAGTCCACATACTTTTGGCCCTTTAGTGTCGGATGTTTTGATCCTACTTGATTGAACTCTCATATCATGATTTGTTTCTAATCATCCAACCTTTTGATTTAAAGTTAAAGTGAAAAGTGAACTGATGTACTCACATCAGCGACTCCGGCCTCCAGGATGCTGACCTTGGCTTCCTTCTCCAGAGCTGCTTTCTGCTTAACTACAGTAAGAAAATGACACAGACAAAAAAAAAAGCAATCATTAGTGAACTGAAAAGCACCAAGAGGTTTTCACAGGACTTATAATATAGAATATTTTCCCAGTAGAAACACCCCCAACATGAAAAACACCCCATTAGTTAGTATTGAAACTAATCAATAAGGCTGAAAATAATCTTCTCAAACCAAATAGACAAACAAATAAGTAGTAGATAATAAAAACAACAGAAAATCTACATTACAGTACTCTCCAGTACTCCAAACAGTTTAAACCGGTTAAAGCTTAAAATCTGATTAATCTCTAGTGTCCTCAATAATGTGCAGTATGCATCCATGTGTGTACAGACGCTACCATTAATCAATAGCACGAATTCCACCAAACCAGCTTTTAAACTCTGCACTCGACTGATTCACAGAAAATCGATGCTTCCTCCTTCCCCCTGAGCTTTAAACACACACAACGTATATACAGCAGAACCAGAACACCATCGATCGAACGCCTCAGAAATGCAGTTTGGTTCAACCAGAGAAACTTACAGACGACTGTAGACATCCTGAATCTGAATTGTTCTGCCATCATTGTATTGAGACACATATCACATTTCATTACATCTTTTGATTGGAGAGCTGCAGAGCACAAACAGAAAATAAAAAAAATGTATCCGACAGTGCTTTACTGCCTTCACTGAGCACAACCAACTTAATACTCTAAAGGCCGCAAGACAAAACAGTTTAAAGTTATGAAAGTCTGATGCGACTACTGCCGGTGTGTCTAGATCCTACTGACAACAGATGAACACAACACTCAGTGGGTATAATCACTCAGGGCGTGTAGGTATGAGAGTTGGTTACATTAATATCTGACATGGCAGATGATCGGAAGATTAACTCCCCCAGCTCATCATAGTTTTTAATTATCAATGGAAATGTCTTGACAACTGCTGGACTGACTGCTATGAAATCCGGTACAAACTTATGTTCTCCACATGAATTATTATAACTTTGACTGTGCAAGCAGCTTATTACTACCCATATTAATGCTTTTGAATTACCATGGCTACCTCGAGTAGCCATGGTAGATATTACAGCAGCAAAGGAGGAAGTAAAGGCTGATTTATAGTTGCACATAGGCTCTACACAGAGTCTGTGCAAGTGGTCAACGCTGTTGTGTGCACTTATACATGTGAGCTGTTGTTTGAGCTGCATTGCTGGCAGTGGTGAGCAGACTGCCAGCTGTACTTTCCCCAGTAAACACACTGACCTCTTCAGTTCACAGCTGTGTCTCTGAGCTGACTACACTCAACGATGAGTTGTTTTAACTGAGTCAGGTAGTTAACTGACTGTCATATACAAAACACAAGTTAAGTGACGTAAGTAATGTACTGCTTGTAATCCAAACTACAATGTTTTCTTAAACCTAACCATGTATATAACCTATATATACATATATATATATATATATATATATATATATATACAGTTGTTTGTGTGTCAGTCGTCAGTATGAAGATGTGTGGTGATGAACACGTGTCTGAGCAAACACCTGTGAAAACATTTTCATCCGCCTCAGCTTTGTGTTTAGTTCTAATTGCTAATTGTTAGCATGTTGACACGCTAGGTGACCATGGAAAACATTACCTGCTAAAGCAAGCTACCAGCATGTTAGCATCGTCACTGTGGCGTGTTTCCACTAACAATCAGTAAGAAGAATAATACTATTTAAGAGTCTACAGCCTCAGCAGCAGCTCAGCCTGAGAGCTGCTTGTGTGGCTGTAAACTCTTAAGTCTTGTTGATTTATGACTTTATGTGTAGAAAGGATTTTTGCTCTAGTAACTGCAATAACGGCTCCATAATGGTGTTTGAATTACTCTTTCTTCTTTGTCCCTGTTCACTACAATATTAGTCTGCTCTCCATCCACTAAACTGCCACTGTTCTTCTAGCAGCTGAGGTCATCATGTGAGCCAAGTTATCAATCACATGTCATATCTTCGGTCACGACGCTGTGAGCGGGTTAAAATCATACTGTAACATTCATGAATGGTCATATTGGCACTTGAGTGAGACATTCATGAGGCTCTGGTGAAAGTTCAACAAAGAATATCTTCTCTCTCACGTTGTCCTGTATTTCTGCTCCTCTTTCCCTCTCTCATTTTTCTAAATTCACCACACTCCAACTATCCTTTAACCTGAGGTCGGTGCCAAAACTCACAATGAATTTTAGATTGAAGCAAACAGGTGGTGAAGGTGGTGATGCCACCGGGGTTATCATGTGAGCACTTCCCAGACATGAAAGCTCGCTGAATTAGGCCAACAACACCTCCGCAGGGCTCCGCGATAAATTCTGCCGTTCCAGAAGCAAATGAGCTATTACTGTAGCATATCTTCACTTTATGAAATATGAATTTTAAACCTGACCTGCCGCCAGGCAAATATTACAGCAAATTTCCACACAAATAGAATTAAACGCTGCACAGAGCTCTCTTTTATCATCACCTTAAACGGAAACAAATGGAGGGCTGCAATTGAAATACACAGCGGAGCGCATATTAAAGCAAGAACAAAATGTTCTGGAAAAAAAAACAGAAAGGATACATAATTACATTCACTTTACTTTGCATCTGAATACACCTGTGTGGAGAATGAGAGCGAGTCTCCTTTTGTTGACACACCAGGCAGATGAAGGATATGCAAATTGCGAGCCTTGACTCGTCCAAATTCACCCACAGCTTTTATAATCAGTCTTTCAATCTGTCAGAACATAATTCACACGTGTTGCCAAGCGTTATGTAACCACAGACTTACTTGACCTCAAACACCTGTGTCTAAATGAGTAGCTCTTTACAACGCACAAGTCCAGCCGTCGGAGTAAAATGTTGGGAGCTTACGTTTCACGTTATCACTTTCATATCAGGAGATGGAGGGGATGGTGGCGGTGCTACAGAGATGGCTGCCAAAGCCAGAGGCAACTGTTCCTGACAACATTTTTAAGTTTGAAATCTCTGAATCTTTCAAATCAGGAGGGACTTTATTCTGAGTGAACGATAATGAGAGCATCTAAAAGTCATCGGCGGTTCGACTCCATCATGATGGCGTCGTATTTGAAGAGTTAAGCTGTGTATAGCTGTAGTAAAGGAAACACCCAGATTGAGTGTTGACACCGGTGGTGCCGGTGATGGATGAAGAAAATGGCCGATAATCTGATGAGATGGGAACTCGATTCTGGCGAGCCAACCTGGGCACTGGATATGAAGTACTGGAGGCGAACAGGGTGGAGGAGGGTTGCACGATTTGCACCGAGATGACAGCTGACGGCAGCAGAGAGGAGAACAAACTGGCTGATAGAAATTGTGGCAAAAATCTAGTTAGTTAAATGAAGAAGGAAAAAGAGAAACAACACCCGTAGTCAGCTGATTAGAAGGTAGCAGAGGGAGAAAGAGGTAAATAAAAAGAAAGATAGTCCTCCTGATGAACAAACCCTTCAAGCTTCATTTTGATACGAGATGTGGGACATTTCCAGCCGTATTTTAAGCCTAAACATCATCTCTTCCTAACCCTAACCAACTGGTTTCCGTGCCTAAACCTAACTAGACCATCATAATTGAAAATTGCATATCTGCGGTTTGCAGAAACAAACATGGTCAACATTCACTCTTGCAGGTGGACTGACAGACATTAAGTTTGTGCATGTTTTGGTTACTGTGTGGTAACTTAAAGTATGTTCCATGACGGCAGGTGAAAAATAGACTCATCTATACTGTATTAAAGCCACAGCGAACTGTTACTGTTTCTTATAGAGACTTGGCTGACTGGTCGGCGTCCAGGCCCCAGACGGAGACGTATGAACGCCGTGTCTGCGATAGCCAAGTGGGCCGACATGTCTTAATAATGCTGTCAGCAGGTAGCGACTGCAGCCTCAGCTCCCTTCAGCGAGAGCGAGAAGCTGAAGTGGCTGAATTGGTTTGTCAGCGTCGCCTCTTCTTCTGTTCACTGAGGAGCATCTGAAGAGGCTTCTGGTTCAGCAGAACATGTTTCTGATGGAGACGTCGGTTGTTTCTTCGGATGTGGACAAAAGTACAACTGCTGATTTGCTTTTGGAGGATGTATTAATGAATTCACTTTAACTCACAGTAACAAGACTTCACTTGTTTTTAAAAGCTGCAGACTGCTGTTAGCTGAACCTTGTCCGGGTCTAAAAAGAAGACATGGGGGTACTTTTGTTTGAATAAGAAGATAAAAGTGCTGATTTTCAGACATTCATAGAGCTGCACTGGGTTGTTCACGTGAAATAGTTTTGCCAAGAATTAAGAAAATGAGCTTGTAGGAGAAGTTCAACACCCCTCGGGCTCCTTTCTCACCTCTGCACAGCTAGCCAATCATGTCGTGAAGTGAGTGTGAATCTCGGATCTCACAGTAAACGGTCAGACACAGACCCTCCTAATCTGATGTCGTAAAAGGTGTTGAAGGGGGTTTCCCAAGCTATTTTTTTTGCAGTATGTCAGCCTGGACTCTAGACTGCAGTCAGTCAGCTGCTAAGACTTTCAGATTTTCTAGCAAGGCGGCAAATAATGTAATGGAGAAAAAAACACACGACTGGATTAAACTTCATCCGGCATTATATCTGATCCACCAGGCAAACGACCGCAACCACCATTTCTTAAAGAACTGATGAAGACAGTTTTTAGATGATGTCATGCTGCTGGTTAAAAAGTGTAGACTTGTCTGTTTTTTTCCCCGAGATACGACATCTCGATCTGATAAGTTTCATTTTGGGAGCGATAGGGAAGAAAGGGTTGAGGAGTGGTTTGTTTTGCAGCCTCTGGAGCCCCAAGCTGTGGCCTGTGGCAGTAAATAATATATTATTGCAGCTTTAGCTTGCTTTCATTTTACAGATTGAATCTGTTTTATTTGTTCCTGTCCGTCTTTTTGTTAGTTCCACTTCTTTTTCAAACTGCAGATATTGTCACTTACTCTAAAGTAAAGTTGTAGTTTTGCCAATGCATTGAATCTCCCGAAAACGTTTTAAAGGATTAATTAAGTTCAAATGAAACGAGCAGAGATGGTGAACAGCCGGCAACTTCGGGACTAAACTCAGTGGAACAAGGAAAGACTCTGTTGCCTAAAGTGCCTTTGGTAATTGGTGAGGCAAAACCTATTTGACTTGCATCTGCAGGAAAGCCTAATTGACAGGCTCACACACACACACAGGAGCACCTACACACACACACACACACACACACACACACACAGACACACACATTTAATTCCTGATACAGAATCAGAGTAAAAAGCCTGATATACACAAACACAAACAAACATGAAAGCTCTCGACATGATTTTCGTTGGGTGGGAATCAGAAAACTCCGCAGCCACACAGGCGTCCGTCTGCTTCCCCCAGAGTGAATTGCCACGCGGCCAGCGAGCGTGACTACATCACAGACGCCGAGCTCCCTCTAATTAGCGAACACGTCTTTGGACCTCCCAACACCGCGGTGCTGCGGCCTCTTCAAAATGTAGCCAAGAGCCGTCTGGACCATCCATTGCTCTCCTCTCCTGCAGACTACAAATGAGTCCAAGTCGGATGAGAGCACTGCTCGTGAACAGGCGAGCCGAGGTGCCTCATTTGTACCCCAGCGAGCCTTCTCTCCAAAACCCAAATTGGATCCATTTTTAAGACGCTGCAATGGGCTCGGTGTCGTGATCAGACCGACTGGCGACTTTTCTTTTAGCCTGGCTGACGGCGCGGTGTGAAAATAAGCTGTAATGTGACAAAATGGGAATAAAGCAGCGATGGACTACAGACTGAGATCGAGCTGAAGGAAAATGATCTATACTCAGATTATTCCATTTCCAGAATATTCCATCTTCCGCTGTAGCTCTCACATACATTTGGACTGCGGGGGAAAAAATTGGGCCTGAAGGAAGTAACGAGAGCCAAATCTCATTTCTACAAAAGGGGCCCCTTTATTTTCCCTCCAAAACACACGGAGGCGCTTCATTTGTCACCCGGGCCGCCCCTGTCCTGAATTTTGCTTTATGTTAACTCAATGTATCTGAGGCGCCTAGAGGGGAAACACAGCGAGTGCCGGGGATTCAGAAATGCTTCATTTTTCACTGTTGACAAAAGAGAAAAGGCCCAGGCCGGCTCCACGAGGCCTGGACCAACAGAATAGATGCTTTCGCAGCACCGAGGGGTCGTTATTTCAACCACTAACCAAACCCCCCACCCACCCCACCTCCATACCTCTCACTCACCCTCCTGGGTACATTTCAGGAGCCGTATAATGAGAAGAAAACAACAGCCATCCTTCAAAACCAAAGGCAGGCAGAGCGGCGCGGCAGCGTCACTGCAGTGACACAGTACAGGGATGTAATCACATTAGTTGATCATAAGAGCGACGATCCCTGGGCAAATTAAAATATATCGCCGGCTGTTTGTATCCGTGCCCCAGCAAGATCTGGTCCGACGCTCCCAACCATCAGTGAATGTCTTGCAGATAATAAAAAAGCCAGCAGGAAAAAATTTTGCAATTCTTAAAGGCGGGACAATTTATGGGAAGTGAGGTTCGGCCTTTTGTTTCAGAGGGTAACCTTAATCCAAATAGAAAACCTGAAGAGTTTTGTCCTTACTGTAAAAAGGAAGTGAAACGCAGAACACTTACAATATTCAACAGTAGAGCCCGATCGATATATCGGTCGGCTGATATCAAACCCACAATGCAGGAAACAGATGCTCTGGGTTTTTATAATTATTAGATTTTGAGTGAAGTTTTTTTTGTCATTTCTGACAATAAAAGTTACATACGGTTACATTTCCTGCCTCTGATGATCATATTTGAGGGATCATTGCAAAAACATCTGTGTATATTATATGTATACATAGCTGACTCCCTAATATGGGTATTGGCGTCGGTTGGGCTCTATTCAACAGGATATCAGGCTAAAATATCCTTTAAGAAAAAGTCTAGTGATACAGTCATTACCATTATTTTCTCTTAAGAAGTGGGTAACGCTGCCAGAGTTTTTAACTTACTGGGATGAAAAACAATATTCGACTCCTCTTTCAATACCATGGAAAGTAGAAAAATGTCCTTGGCCCACAAACAGATCTTTTTGTATGTTTGTTTTCTAATTAAAAATCTACACACAGCTGCTTATACAGTGAACATCACTGAGCACAGACCAAAACATTTGTAAAATGTTAATACCTGGACAGCCTTGGCTTGAAAATCTGAATTTTGGATCAGTTTTTGTTTTTTGTTTTAGTTTGTTTTGTTTGGTACTTTTGAGAATATCAAATGCGAATATTGAAGTTTTTTTTTATTGGAAAAAGTAATGAAGTATTGATACTTCTGACAACCTTCTTGTACACTTCTTTTTCAATGCATGTGGATTGGTCTCTGCTATTTGTCTTATTTGAGATACTAAAAAATAAGTTTGTACAGCCGATAAAACAGCGAGTCAAACTAATCTTTATGCAAACAAACAACATAAATTCACAGGAAAATTCAAGTATTGAATGTTCACACCATTAGATCATAAAGGATGCTACTTTTAAAGGGAGGGACTGAAGAAAATGATACTGTACCAGACAAAAGTGCATTAAAGTTTACTGTGGCCAAAATAATGTGAACACAACTGTGAACAGATTAAAAAAACACTATAGATGTTATGATGTCTCTGTCAAACAGCATAGCATATTAATGTACGGGCAAAAAGATGAAATGATGTGACCAAATCTGCATCCACACTGTAAAACAGGGGTATGATGAACACAAAGGGGTTAACAAATAATCAAATATCCCTGGTGATTAACTTAAAAGTGAAGTTTTCATTCACAAAGTGTGTGACGCACATGGAGCAGATTTACCCCGTTAAAAAAACGGACACTTCCAACATTTTTGTAAATGAACTCTTCATCTCATAATCGACACCACAGAGTCATGAGTATTTCTGTCAAAACAGATTTGGCTTTCGTTTTTTCAACGGCGTCTTAATTAGATATGCTTTCGCTCTCACTTGCATTAATTTGATTTCCGATATCAACTTTTCAGCCTTCAATCTGTTCCTTGTTGATCCCCCCCCCCCCCCCCCAACACCCTGGGTGTTATTGCCTGCAGTAATCTAGGATGCAGTCTGAACCAGCAGCAGTGGCTTCGGTTGTGTGTGTGTGTGTGTGTGTGTGTGTGTGTGTGTGTGTGTGTGTGTGTGTGTGTGTGTGTGTGTCGGTGGTGGAGGGGGGGGGTATGTGAAGACAATGCCATGTGTAATTAAATTCAAAAGCAGGGGGCCGAAATGGCATCCAGGGCCACCTGGGGGACGAGAGACCATTAAAGGAGGAGAGAAAGCGACAGAGAGAGAGAGAGAGAGATGTGAGGACTGAGAGAAAAGAGGAGGAGAGAGGGTGATAGACAGATGGGGGAGACAAATTGAGAGGTGGGAGAAAGTGTGAAGGAGACAGATAAAGAAGGGGGTGAGGGAGGAGGCGGTGGAGGAGGAGGAGGAGGAGGAAAGAAAGCTGATTCAGAGAGAGAGAAGGAAGAGAGAAACTAAATGGGGAATGGGGAGATAGAAAGACAGGAAAGAAACGAAGGGGAACTGGGCAAAAAGAAAGAAGACAAAGGAAGGAAAGGAAAAGGAAAAGATAGAAAGGATAAGAAACACAAAACAAAATTCTGACAAGAAGTAAAGAAGCTGCAGCTTTGATCCACTAGCAACATGTTAAATGACGAAGCTAAAGGAAGTTAGCTTGGTTCATTTTTCAGTCTGGACTGTAGCACTGGTCCTGAGATCAGGGGACACTTTTGCTTTGCCAGTTCAATAAAAGTTCAGGTTTTCTTTGCAAGGAATTTAGTTTTCCCTGATTTGGGCTAAAATATAATGTCAGCATCTGCTTTTGGTTTCACAGGGGACAAAACCACTGCTCTCTGTTTGAAGTTACAATAGGCACGAGGTCTTCTATAGGTTTATTCTTGGAATTATGTTAATAAATATCTTTTTCTGTTAGTTTTAGGATGCTACTTTATGTTTATTTCTTCCAAAGAAGACACTTTTTAGTTAATGTGAAATTAAGTTCATTTCTATTTTCTTTAATTAAAACTTTTCTTTATACATAATGATGCAGCTTTTTCAAATAACATTCACTTAGAGGTCAAATGTGTCGCCAAATAATTGCTTACCCTTTTCTGCAGATCAACATTAACGTCCCTTTGCAGTTATGTTTGTGTCCACCTGATGAATGCAACTAAAATATTTCTGATTTGATTTGATCTCCGCCAACTCCTGAGAAAAACATCCGTCCCTTTAGCTGCTATGTTTCTGCTTTTTTCACCAGCTAGTCTCTAACTTTGTCTGCTGTTAGTTGCTGGGCAGGTATTGAGCAGTGGGTTTATTTGAGCTTTTCAAGGCAGCTTTAAAAATAAAAAAACAGCTGCCTGCCGCTGTTAGTCACATTGTCGGTGAAAGCGTTGAGACAAAATCATCGGTGAATGTGAGCAAAAAGACGCCAAGAAACTCTGGAATTGCAGAGTACGTACCTGGATCTAGTACCAGTTGATCCATTGTTAATGTCGAAAAATACTTGATTTGATTGATTAGTTTGAAATAAACTGTCAGTATCAGATTGTAACTGCCAGATTTCTTAACAATCTGCTCCAGTGATTGACTTTCTCTGTGAGATTTTGCTTTTAATCATCAGAGTAAGACTGTGGAAATATTACTGATATGTTTTGAGGAGATTTAACCGACATTTATCCATAAAATGAGATGTGAATCGTCCTCCTACGGCATCACGTAACCTCCTGCTATAAACTTAACATCACGGTCATCAAGTCCAAACCTCCCATATGTGATGTTTGGTTGAACTCGGACATTTTTCAGCTTCAATTACACAACAGCCATAATGTGTTTGTTTACCTTGTTGTGTCGAACACCGTTCAGCGCTTTAACTGATGACATTTAGCTCTCCGCTTCTGCTCCGTTTGATTCGTTCACATTTTAAAAGGCAGGTATTAAAACACCTCTATTAGTTTATATAAACAATTCATTAAGCTGATATGACACCGGGGACCCCGGCAGGAAAACACATCCCGACCACCCACAACAATTAATGACCCTGCATCAGCCGACGCCTCGCTGCACGGAGACAGGAAGCCTTACTCCAATAACAAGCGTTCATTAGCACATCGCCGCGCACACTATGATGTATACAACCACATAAAACAACAGATTTTCTAATCTTTGTTTTTTTACAAGATTTTTTTTTGGTACCCCGTCGTTTTGCCACTCCCACAGGAGCAGTTTGGAAGTGTGTAAAAGAGGTTTTTCTTTTCCGAGAGGGAATTGTCATAAAAAACTAATATTCCCCAAGTGGAGGTGACCTTTGAGAAATTGAGTCTTGAGTCATAAAACCCAATACTCCACAAATGGAAGTGACCTCCAGTATATGTGGAGGGGGAAAAAATCAAATAAAACTCTGTTCCCGCTCCAAAAATGTGACGACAAACTGGATCTGTGCAAATGTTGCCTTCGGTCTCGGCTGATTCCTGCAGCACCACCTCCGCTCTTCTTCCAGTCGCTTCACCGTACCTCCTCTCCACTCCACCTTTCCCTCCTTACCTTCCTTCCTAGTCACTATACTCTTCTCTCCTTATGGTCTCCTCTCTCACTCGCCTCAACAATCCATCTCCCCCCTCCCCGTTCTTGTCTCCTCTCCATCATCCAACTCGTCCCTGTCTTCTCTCAGTAGTATCAGTGTTCCTTGTTACACGGCTTTGACTTTTGCAAAATATTAAAGTCACTAATAACATTCAGATATCCCAGGACAATTGTTTTGTTAAGGTTTGTTCCATCCCTCCTCTCAGTGGAGTATCCCACACTTTAGTCCCAACAACAAACCCTGAGATTTTGACTGCTGTTCATATCCCGCCTTCTACCAACTGTCAACACCACGATCACAATCTGTCCTTAAAACAGCACTCCATTGTTTGACTGTCTCAATTGTTACTTACTACTTACTGTATTGCAAAGAAATAAAGTAATATGGTTATAATGAAGTAAGGAAAGGAGGAAGTCAGGTGAACTTGTATCAAGGGTGACAAAGTTCACCTATAGAGGAGGCCCGGGTGGACACACGGCCAAAACAAACACAGGTGACTTAGTTTAACTTACATGATGTTAACGCAACTAACGCATTTATTTTGACCCAAGTCATGATCTTTTTCCTGAACCTAACGAAGTAGATTTGCTGCCTGATCCCTAAACAAACTGCGACCATTTCACAACGTCAACAATGTGACGAGACAGGTCCGGTACAGTGACCGTCACTGCTCCTCTCTGACCGGCAGCCGTTTTGAAAACCAGAGATGTCAATCTAACAAACTTGTCGAACTTGAACTTGTCTTCACACCCAGCTGACACTGACTCATGTGACATCACCTGAGGTACTTTATCAGAATTTGTGCAGCTCCGTCTGGAGCCACAAAAGACTTTATACAACTTGTACCTGTAAACAGACCTGATGTGACCTGAACCTTCACCGAGTTAAGTGGCATACTGTATGAGGAAACGTAATAATGACCGTTGTCACATCTTTTGATGTGACACTATCAAACCATGTCGTCCTGACGATGGGAGCACCAAATCAGAAATAGGTTACAGATTACCTACTTTATTGTTTTGTTTGGCGGACTCGTTGGTCCGAGTGATTCAAAGCCAGCTTTTGGGTTGTCGATACTCTGTTCGACAACCAAAGAGCTGGCACTGAATGTCTGATCAGGTTGGCAATCTTTGTGCTTGTTTTTTGGGCAGAGAGTTCCTGATTTAGATAAAAAGTTTTGCCAATTTCAGTGAAGGTACATTTTTGCATTTTGTTAAGGTAAAGTTCTTGTTCGAGTTCAAGCACAAAAGCTTGTTTTGTGTGTAGGCAGAGTTATCAAAGTAAGTTTTCTGGTATTGATGCCAAAATTCAGGTACTGAATTGGCATAATAAAATTCAAATGATACCTTCTTCTGCTCTGTGCTCTATTCTGCACTCCTCTCCCTCATTTCTTCCCTCCGCTCTCACCTTCCTCTCCTCCTCTCCACTCTCGTCTACCCTCTTCCCCTCCATTTCTTATCCTCTTCCCTCCTTCCCTCCCCTTCCACCTACTCCCCGCTGTCCCTCCGAAGCAGAGTGTTTGTGGGGGGTGTTTATGGGGCTGATAAGTGGCAGATGACGATCGCTTGGCGGGGCCGGAGATAAGGCTGCCAAAGACGGGGACGCCATCTATCAAACCTCCCACAGCCGAGCCAAGCATCACCCAGGCGAGGAGCGAGGGAGGCAGGACGTGGAAAAAGGTAACGACTCTCCATCTCCATGCAGACATAAGGGGAACTCAGTGACAGACCGGCTGACATGCACTGGATAGTTTCTGTAAATAATGCTCAGTGTTTGTTTTAGCGCCAGACAGGCGGGTATTTACTGCATCCGGGCGATTCAGGTCAGATAAGACAACGACTGCAGAGGGGAATATACAGAATTATGTGTTTTTATTTGACTGAAAAAAAGACAAAATGATGTGCGACTTCATCTTCATATAATCTGAATTAATACCTGACGTGTGTCACTTTTTCATTATCGATTAACCTGCTGATTATTTTCACTGATGCATTATGAGTAGGTGGACTGCAGCAACCGTTATCTCTGGATCTGTTAGATGTACGGTCCAGTTCAACCCTATTGTAGTACCTTGAGCGCATACTGGACATCTGGCTGACTTTCGTGGAAGTCAAACCCGTAAGTATTAAAGTTTTTAATGTAAAATTCTCAGTATCGAATACTTGGTGGTTTCAGCCTGCAAACAAGGAACAGCTCCAGATGACAACCAGCTTCAATTCTGTGTCAGCACTGGATCAATCATGTTCAGTCAACGTTTTTCACTCCCTGATAAAGGCTCGATGCTGAGACGCGTCAGAGTTTGTTTTCAGCATCTAACAGCACGTCCAACAAAGTTAATTTGAGTTCAGGAGGCACCCTTACCACTTTTATTCAATCATATTCAGAATGCGAAAAAAGCCTTTTTCCATGAGGATGTGGGGCGATTGTTGCTGTATTCAAAAATCTGGTTGCAGAAAGCGCTTTATGAGCTGGAAACGGAAGCAGGATCTGGCCATTTTTTTAAAACTTTGGTTTAAAAAGGGTCCACTGGCAAAGACGCATCCAACTGAACAGAATGAAAAGGTGACAATAAAAACTACCAGAAGTTCTCGAATGCACCCTGGAGTTTCTTCACTGTCAGCCCATCATTTAATCTTCTTACTTTTTCCCCTAGAGTCGTGTTGTTTTTGTCAAATTATGGCCGAATCCCCGCACCTAAAGTGACTGAAAGCCATGTGAAAGGTTTCGGGAACATGCTAACCATGCAGATAGACAGTGCAAAAAAAAAAAAAAAAGGATAATGGTGGCGGTGTGAAGGGTTTCTGCGTGTTTCATACTCTTACAAGTGACCTTTGGAGTCCATCAACGTGAATTCAAACTGACTGCGGCTGCTGTTCCCTCTGAAGGACGAGACTACAAACTTTTAACAGCCAGCCTTTCGGTCCACAGGGGACGAGCAATCCCTTCGGCTTCGCCCATGAAGCTGCAGACTAAGTAGCAGGTTTGAGAAGTAATCACCGTATAGCATGTTCCTATGTAAAATGTCAGTGGGAAATGTGTGAAGTGACCGCCACGGGGACTGGCGAGACAGCTCTTCATCACACAGACAGTCTTCAGACACCATTAACACTCCTCTTTGACATGACCAGCTCTCATGTGCACGCACTGAGTGGGAAGAAACATGTGATGTGCGTGTGTGTGTGTGTGTGTGTGTGTGTGTGTGTGACTCTCCATCAAAGTGTGTGACAGCTGAATTGTGCCTGCATATAATTACAGGTCCTTATATACATGTGACATACTCATAAATATCAGGCTGAATAATGGCTAATATATATGCTGGGTATTGTATTCTCAGTGCTTTAGCTCCTTTCAGATTACTTTTATCAAATATAACAGTGGGCAGTGGCTCTCCACAGCTCCACTGAAGGTTTAAGTGTCTTTCACTTCATTGTTTAGCTGTCTGGCTGTAAGTTTCCTGCATTGTTTCACTCTCACTGCTCTCATAGCATTGTTTCTGGCTGCAACAGGCAGACATTTTCAGAGGAAAAAGCTCTGTGGAAATCAGCAGACAGACACAGTTAGAGACTAGCTGGTGAACTCAGTGGAGCGTTTAGCAGCTAAAGAGTTCAGTGTTTCCTTCTGGAGGTGGTGGAGACCAAAATCTGAGCTGAAAGAGAGTAAATTCATTCATCAGGTGGCCAAAAGCAAAACTAAATGAATGTTGAATGAATATTTTTAAGACCGGATGCAACATTAGCGTGTATATACCTTCAAACCAGGATGCAACGTTTGCACGTATAGTGATGATAAGTGGAAAAACTGATTTGGAATAATATGTTAAAATAAAAATCATTTAGTCGCAGGTTCAATAAAAAGTCACCGTATGTAATTACCTCTAAAACCAAAAATGTGTCCTTTCATTTCATTATTGTTGTGCACTGATTAAAGGTCGAATATATTGAGATTGTTCACATTAATAAAGCTGTGAAACAATAATCTGTGTTGGCAAAAACAAAGCACCTTTAGAGAAAAGGCCTCCCTGCTGTCTGTCACCTTTAATTAAAGAGTGTTTTTTTAGTTTCCAGTATTTTAATCAGAACAAGATGTTTGTTGCTGTAACATACTGTAATTACACACAGTCTTTTATTTCTTAATGTATGAAGCTTAAATTATTTCTTACCAGTGAATCAGCAATCATAATTTTTCCAAGTCATACTCTGCTGTTGAGCACATTACAAGTAAATACATCACAGCCTGTTGAAAATGTGGCTGCCTAACTTGTAAAAATGTCAAGAGAATTATTCTGCATATTGCATTAAAAACTAAATGCTAATACCTTTGCAGAGAAATGATTTTGCGTCGGCTCGGCGGCCGTCCTGCTGTCAGAGGTGATATCGCCGAGCGAGAGCGAGAAGAAAAAGCACCGGGAGTAGAAGAAGAGAGGCCCCACTTACTGCTCCTGACAGAAAAATTGACATGGAAAGCCAACACTTAACGCCTCCCTCCTCCATCACTCTCCCTCCATCCCTCTCCCCCTCTATCTCCCTCTCTCCCTCTCCCTCTGATGGATGACCTTTACAGTACATATGACTCATCTTCTCGGCTGACTGGGTGAGAGAGCATGTTGGAGAGTGAGAGAGAGAGAGAGACAGCCACTTGCTTTACTTCTCTGTCTGAGTACCAGGTACTGCAGCAGGGGTCGGCTCAGACGGTACAGCGGCGTATTACAAAGCAGGAACGGGACACGTTGACACGGTAAAGAATAAAAATGATAGAATTAGTGACTTCACAGGCGAGAATAAATATTTGCCTTGTGTGTTTCTGCAAACCACAGATACGTAGAGACTACATTTCTTAAGGTTGCGATGTTGACATTGTTTTGGGTTCAATTTTCAATTTCATGGTGTCGTCTGGAAAACGTCTTCTTAAAAATATCCAGTGGTTTCACGCCTGATGCTGAAACATCATCTCAAGTGGTCTCGCATCACCACAGTCAACATGAAAGTCAGTTACAAGTCACGTGAACCATCATATGATGTGAATTGTTGAAATTTGAACATATCGTGTACGATCAAGTCGTGCGAAGTTTTTCTGAAGCATATGAAGGTTGTTACAGAGATTAAAATGTGTCAGTCCTTTACAGCAGCAGCTTCAGCCTGTCCACAGCAGAAAAACAGCCTGTGAAAGCAATTTATCAACTTTTTTTATGTAGGCTGCATCCTCTGGTGGCCATAGTGATTATAACAGCAGCAAAGGAGGGAGTCAGGTGAAGTAGAATAAAGAGCCATAAAGTCTGCACAGGGAGGAGGACGAGGTGGACAGTCGGGTTTAACGAGCACAGGACTTTCAGCCAGGCGAACACTGTCCGTGTCCCGTATGAAACCCTTGTTTTCTTTAGTAACAGATGCGAGCTGGGTTGTGAGCGATGTGACGGTCTGTTGGAGAGACTTGTTCCCTGTGGTGAGCTGTTCCTGACTGAATCTGAGGCTTACGCAGAGCTGTTGCTCCTTCGACAAGAGATGTGCTGCCATCGAGAGTAGAGAGGTTGTTGTTGATGGAAATTAAAATGTCATTGACCTCAGTACAGCAGGATTTTTCCGGGGAGGTGTGAGGTTGTTGGCTGCTCTGGAAGTTGATCTGTCCTTGTCTCTGCCTTTTTGAGTCACTCATGGTACAGAGTCGGCTGAACCATTGGTTGACTTTTGGCAATCGACCTGTTCGGTTTAGGCGTGAGGGGGCGTTGAACAGCTGAAAAGCAGCGGTGAACTCTACCTTTCCATCTGCCAATGCCCTAACGTGATCAGAGAAACCTCCTGAGAAGTTTGACAGCAGAAGTTTCTTAGTGTCTGTGTGAATGATCATAAATCTGTGTCGTCTTCGTTGGTCTTAAAATGTGATTTTACCACATGTGCTGTATGTGGTGAGATTTGTTTGTGAATTTAAGTCATAGATTCATCATCAAAATCATAAAAACACTAACAAGATTTTAAAATCATGTTAGTGACAGCAGATTAAGAAAATGTGTCACCACACCTGACTGTGATCAAAGCGCCGAACAACATTATTGTCCTCTAATTGATGCTCCGACTGGCTTTTTCTCTTCCGATCCTACCTTTTAAATGCTCACATACATGAAAGTGTGTGTGTGTGTGTGTGTGTGTGTGTGTGTGTGTGTGTTTTCCTCCCCATGCAGCCCGCTGGCTTCTGCACTGCAGCCAAGGCCAGGCGGCTCGGCGGTCGGGCAGCGGGGGCTCTCACGGGGGAATCGCGCGAGCTTCTCCTCCGCTGAAATTCCACTTAGAGGAAATATCCTCCATTATCACTGGAGGGAGGACAAACAGTCCAAACGCTGGAGGAGAAAACCTTGAGCTTTCAATCGTTTCTCCCCGCCTCCTCACTTCGCCTGTACAACAATCTATCTGCGAGACGCTCGAGGTTGTTCGTCTTGTTCACATCGTGGCTGCTTCTCCGAAGATCCGTATCGACTGGAAGCCATGACAAAAAAGCACCGCTGTTGTGTTGGAAACGTTAGTAAAAACATGCAGCAAAAGTGACCCTGGCACAAGACAGTCAATACCAAAAAAAATAAAAAAAATAGAGGAGTACTTACGAGTTGTACTACTTTTTTTATATCCAGTAAAGTTACTGAAAAGAATGAATTCAACTCCAGGATGAATACAACTGTGTGGAAGTATCAGACAATATCAGAGAAAGCAAAGAACTCGTTCAGGTATTTCTGAATCGTACTTTATACTGTATTTCAAGATGTCATCACAAGCTGTATTGTAAACCAAAAGCATTCAGATTCCCCCGCCAAGGCTGCACAATCCAAAGTTACGAGACTATTTCAATGGACAAAGATCTGTTTTAGTCTGCGTCTGGATCCATGTTGAACTACCAACACATCCTCTTACCTAAACGCCCGAATAAGTCGACTGCCAGTTTAAAAATGCCGACAAGATGCAGCCACTCAAAAAGATATGTCAATGTGGCTCACGATAAGCAGCTTTAACTGTTAACTTATATGATTGTTTTTCTGATGAGGAAAGGGCAAATTCAACGAACAGCTTCTGCAAATGAACGCAGACAAGATTTTGGGATCGGGAGTGTCCTGATTTCCTGTTTGTAGTCCAAGTATGACAGATCGATCGTGTTTAAGCGGGCTTTGGTTGCAATAACCGAAATGCAATCTCTGAAACCAACAATGAATTAGCTTTTTTTTGATTTTTGAAAAACGTACTTGTGCAACAATCTGGTCACAGACGTCGCCTTTCAACTCCAACGGTGACCGGCACACAAGAGGAAGTCTTGTTGTGGATGTCGGCTGAATCGGCCCTGAAACGTTGTGAAACGAACGCCATGGGTTCTGAGGTGACCACTGAGCAACAAACGTTTGAATATATCATGTGAAGCGCTGTCAAATCTGTATTGATTGATGATCTAATTCAAAATCAGCTACTTGTTTGAGCCCGTATTTCAAGACGTCATCACCGACAGAATTTTTAAACAAAACATTCAGATTCCTGCACCGAGGACGCACAACCCTCTGAAGTTTGCATGTGGATCCATAGCTGCACCAAACTACGCATGAATTTGAATCATTTATATTTGAATTTGAATTGCTCGCTCCTTTTTTTTTTATGTTTTTAAAACAGCTTTGTAAATGTTTAATGAGGAAGGAAATTAATTCAGCTTGTTTGCCACAGCTCAAGGATACGCACAATGCATTTTGGTGAGTAAGACTGAAAGATGCCACAACTTTTGTTTATTCAAAAGAAAGCTCCACGGGGCACCTTTAACTTCCTTGATGGAGGTCATAAATATCTCACAACATTGACAGATTTCCTTTCACTTGCTTTAACATGCATCCGTCTTCAAGCCCCGAACACAAGAATGAATAATTCACACTGAATTGACAAAAACTCGTGCTAAGTTACATCCTGAAAAGCAAAACAAAACAGACGCAGATCAACAGTCTGCTGTGTTCACATCGGCTGGGAAGCTCTTTCATTTAAAGTGACGCCCGCCAGGTCGAGCGTGTCGGCATCTTCACAGCAGCGAGGGAAAGAAGCCTGACCTCACAGACACCGAACACCAGGCGTCACAAAATGTACGTTCAACATGTACGCTCACTTCAAAACCAGATTAAAATAATTATAAAGGATAATATGATCCATCCATCCATTGTTGCCTCACAAACATTACTAATCAAAGTTTATCCATATGTTTACCAGCACATCAGCCTGACAACATGCGTCAGATATTTCTTTGACCTTCTGAGTAAATATGTGCAAAAGCAAGAAAAAGAAAAAGAAAGAAGTTGGAAGAAAAGAAAAAGACTTCGGTCACTTTTCACGTCTACAAACACCGTCTCCTGCCTGCGGCCTGCCTCCCACAGTGATGGCCGCATCAGACAAACCACGGAGCAGGACGGCAGCAGAGCACACATCCTGGTATCAACACAGCCTGGGGGCACAGCGGCCTGATGGGTAAATCCACGATAAGAGAGCCTTTCACATCAAGACGTTATCCCTGCCGAACAAGCCATCTTGTCCCACGGCTCCTCATTACAATCCAGGCGGGAAAAAATATCTGGTAAAGTGATAAATTCGAAGAAGTGACACCTGAAATTTGACAAGCGACTGCGGCTCTGTCGCAGGGACATCTGGGTTGGCTGGGTGCAGGATGGAAACAAGGCTTAGTACTTCTACTTATAATAATGATAATATTAACAACCATAACATAATAATAATAAACTCTTTCAGGAGCTTTGGAGAAATGCCAGATGACTTTGAGCAGAAAGCGGCGGCGCAGGGAGGGAGGTGTTTGGAGGGGAACTGAACACCGGCGCTCCCCCTCAGGAGCCCGAGCGATAGGATCTAGATTGTAAATAAAGGGCAGCCTCAGGCATTAAAAAAAGATGCCAAAGCCTGGGCTCTCTGCCACGCTAGCAGACTTTAAAAAAAAAAAAAAAAGGAAAAAGCCAGGGAAGTGACCGGTGGGTAAACTGGCATTAAGCTGCCAGCGCCCACTCAGAAGCTACATCTGCGGGACAGATTCAGAGGATAAGAGGGAGATATCCCTCCTTCCCCGGAGCCTACAGTATATCCAAGGCCCGGTTTTTACCTGCAGGGCCAAGCAATTTCTGAGGTATCGACTGTCAACAACAGGTACGGGGATGAAGGAGTTCACCATCATTAATACCTTTTTCTGTGTTGAAAGAAGACAGAGAGGCAGGTAGAAGCAGAGCACAGGTGGATTTTAAAGGGAGGAGACAACCTTTAAACGGCCTCAGACACAGATATCAGTGATGCTGCTGCTGGAGTTCGTTCAGCTGCGTTTTGTTTTTACCAACTTTGTTATATCTCCTAAATATGTGTAATATCAGAAGTCTAACGGTGCTTTCAGAGTGATTTCTTGAGGCGGTGTGATCGAAACAAAGTCGTTCAAAGATGCTGATAGACAAACAAACAGATTCAGGTTCAGACATCTGCATATAAATGAAGAGACAAGACTTTAGCATCAAAGTGTTCTGGTTTCTGTTTGTAGTTTTGGTTGCATGTAGATACCGTGTGGACAGCAACCACACAGGTTTTTCAAAACCTTTTTCAAATGTACCCGCATTCATCTGCAGTCATCTGTTCGAAGCAATTACCCGAAATGTTGTCTCCTCGTCTCAAGTTGCTGATTAACTGTAAAGAAAGCCCTGCGCAGACAAGAGGAACTCTGGGAAAGGATATCCATTACCCACTGATACCCAGATAGCCACTGGCTTTGCCGGAAGCCCCGTTCATCGGCCGTCGCCCCAGAGGCTCAATCATCATCAGGCGATAGCGGATGGGTTCGGAGACCGAGGCGGCACTAGTCTGATTCATCGGATGTGGACTGTTGGTATCAGCCTGCCATTAGTCGACTGTTTCAGTCAGCATCCTCAGTCCAGTCAGTTCTAAAGGATCTACAACTTATGTTAAGAAATCGTGCCTTGAATATGTGTGTGTGTTGTTTTTTTTAGAGGGAACAAAAATTGTAGCGGTCGTTTCTCTGGCTCTTGTTTTTTTTTCAGAACCGACTGTTGTTTGATTCCCCGAGAAGCTTCTGGTTTTAATCTGCCCTTCGGCGAGCAAGTCCTCTTATGTGATCTGACACTGAGCTGTGTGCATGAGGTCTGCTCTGTCACACACACACACACACACACACACACACACACACAAGCATATCACAGCTAAACACACAGTCATGCACACTTACATACAGTGTTTTAGCTGACTTAGAAGACGAACACTCAGATGCTGGAACAAACATTTGCACAGATCTGTCCATGAACCGACGTACGCACTAGAAAAATAACACTTAGGATTTTATATCAAGATTTTATTGACGGCTATAACGTCCTTTGTGGTAACTATTACAGCGTTATAATGATATGATGTTTCGATGTTGTGAGTTAAACACTGTATCTTCTTTTTCAATACGTGAGCTCTTAAAATCTGAGTTCATCTTCGTCCAGTCTCGTCTGCTCTGTTCCATCAGGTGAACACATTATGTTTATAATGTTTTGAAGGTTGCAGTTTGATGGAAACTGTTTGTGAACATGAGCGAAGGATGAAACACAGAAGAACCACAATGTGATCGCACTGCCTGAGGCTGCGTAGAAATCCTACCGTACCTTCTTTAATTGTGCCCACACACAGTTTTCTTGGACGATGAGACATTTTCTCTCACTTTCGTACACTTTTCATGTAAATGTTTACCTCTAAATACAGATGTTAGATAATCTGGTTGCACTGTAGATTTGTTAATAAGCTGTCTGACTGTCTAAAGGTGCCTCATGCTGACTGGATTTCTTTGTAGTGACGTCACCTTGCGACTTTGGTTTGACAACGATGTTTTGGTACTAGACCAGATAAACCTGATGAAGGTCTGAGTACCGAAACGTTGTTGTCATTAAACTTAATTGCAAGTGAAGTGTGCAGGAGTCTTTTTCCTAAAGAGAGTCCAGCTTCATTAATCTAAATATTTTCAGATTTCTTTCCTCCTCTATGACCGTTAACTGAATATCTTTGGGTTGTGGACAAAACAAGACATTTAAGATCGACGTTTTTCACCATTTTCTGTCACTTTATAAAACAAATATCTGATCGATCAATCCAGAAAGTAACTGACAGAAAACAGTCGTTAGTTGCAGCTCGACATCGTGCATTTGGATTTCTGTACTTGTTTTTATTTTTAAAAACATTAATTGTATGAGCTTTTTGTATTTGACCTTGTTTCTATATGAAGACAAAATGATTTCTTTAAACAGAAAAAGAAAGCCTATAAAAGGAAAACACCCACAGGTAGACAGATGTGTTTGACTTTGACTCTCACTCGTCGTTTTTCCTGCATCTCAACCGCCTCATTTTCATTCAGATTGGTCTGAATGCCTGGTGATTTTCCTCTGGAGTGGTGGCATGCGTGTGTGTGTGTGCGTGTGTGTGTGCGTGTGTGTGTGTGTGTGTGTGTGTGTGTGTGTGTAGGAGATAGAGAGAGAGAGATCAGGCTTGAAAGTCGGATGCAGACCTGGAGCCCAAGGTGACCTCATTACCAACATTTGTTCCGCTTGTCGCTGCAAATCACACACTGTGTCCGTCAAGATCCGGCAAACACCAGGCAGCCGCCGCAGCCGGTAACCCACCCATCCCCGCGGTGGTGGTGGTGGTGGAGGTGGTGGCGGGGGGAGCAGAGCTGATGCTTCCTGATCCGTGGCCCCGGAGATAATCGCCAATATCGCATTCACATTCGGACAGACTTTAGGAAAATCTGAGGCTCTCCGTCGTGGACGGACGACGGCGGGAATGCAAACGTGACCCGGCGGCTGAACTCATTTAACAGGTTTGATCTCAGGGTATTAGAGGGAAGTTTATGTAGCATGTAGGCAGTTCCTCCCTGATCTCCTGACCTCTGAAACGTCTGCTGGACATGATATCGATGTGACCTCTGCAGCAACTTGCAAACAATGCAAGTTTACATTTATATCAGGGTGCTATGGAGGTGTCTGCAGTGTCAGAGGTGTCAGCAGCACACCGTCTGCAATGTGGAAGATAACCTGATAACTGCAACTGTAAATGTATTCTTTACATTCAGGTCAGTGAGCGGACACAACTCACAGCTTTAGAAAACTTTAAAAGTGTGTGTTGCCAGGGGGGTTTGCTCTTAGTTGAGCTTCTCAGGCTGCACAGAAATCACACTCTGCTACAAGATCTTATGGCTACATGGCTGTCTGACAAAACGACCACGATGACGGGTCCAAAACTTCTCATCTGCCATCTCAATGACAGTCTGGTTAACTTTAGGCAATTAAACTTCTTAGTTAAGAGTAAAAAGTTATTGTCTGAACACGTAAAAGAAAATAAATGACAGATACAGTGTTGTTGGTGAGAAGATACAGCTCAGTGAAGGATCGCTCTCTTTCTTTATACATGACAACAGGATGTGAGATTGAAACTACATCCAGTTCTGCTACAGCGGAGGCAATCTCTCTACGTGTGTGTGTGTGTGTGTGTGTGTGTGTGTGTGTGTGTGTGTGTGTGTGCGTGTGTGTGTTGCAGTTGGAGGCGGCTGGTAATGGCAGCAGCCAGTTAACTGGTGAACATATCTGCCTTGGCAGAGCCATTATGCAGGACTTGGTCCCATGCCAGCAGTCAGTGGAGAGAGAGAGAGAGAGTGTGTGTGTGTGTGTGTGTGTATGTGTGTGTGTGTGTGTGTGTGTGTGTGTGTGTGTGTGTGTGTGTGTGTGTGTGTGTGTGTGTGTGTGTGTGCGCGCACTGGGCTGATGAAAACACAGGAAGCCATAATAAGAGTGGTTAAAATGTGTGTGCCTGTGTGTGTTTATGTGCTTTTCTCTCTCTCTCTATGCATGTATGTATGTGCGTGTGTGTGTGTGTGTGTGTGTGTGTGTGTGTGTGTGTGTGTGTGTGTGTGTGTGTGTGTGCGTGTGTGTGCGTCAGGCAGCTCTCTCTTTCTCAGCAGCTGGTAGTCAGGGATGCGATGGCCCGGCCACGCGTCTGGAGGAATGTGGCTTCGGTGGTGGATCCAAATTTCTGTCACACACACACACACACACACACACACACACACACACACACACACACACACACACTCCTCCAGCTGATGCTGATGCTTTGCGGAGGCTGAGGCTCAGGATGAGTACTGTGCCATCAGCTCACTGTGAGAGTGCGTGTGAAGGAGAAGTTAAACCATCGAGGCTGCTGGTTCAAATCCCTCTGTGCAGAAACTACAACGTCTCCTGACTGACTTCCTGCCTCACCTTCCCTCCGTCCTCCTCCACCGCTGCCCCACCCCGACTCACTCTGAGCTCTAAAAAGACTCGTTACTTTGTGTTTTCGGTGTCGTCGGGTCGTTTAGTCACAGACTTTAACGCCACATCTAACATTTCATCAAGGTCGACGAAGCGAACGCGGATTTTTTTCAGATTCTTTTTGCCAGTTTTACTATTTAATTAACTCCCTTTGCTCGTTGGAGGCCACATGTAGAAACAGTCCTGGAAAATGTTGGATAACGCTCGAGGTAGTCCGGGTATCTTACTCCCAACACTAACGTCAAGGCCGGTGTTTCTATGATAGTTTTCTCTTTCATCAAACCAGAGTGATTGAACCGGCTGACACACTGAGTCACCCACCTACACATCCACCTATTCAAATCCTTCAGTCCATCACGCTGTTAATGGATTTTATTAGAATAAAAATCCTGGAAACGGTTTGTCATTAAACAAGTAATGCTGCCTTATATAATGACTGCAGTGTAAAAAAAGTAAATTTCTCGCCCACAAATTATACTTTCTTTTTGTTTTTTTTAGTTTTGTGTGGCCTTTGTTGTAGGTCTGCTTCGTCGGTCTCAGGTGTAGTGATGCTCGACTGTGCTAACATTAGCATTAGCTATATGAGAATATTAGAGATCCGAGATGAAACTGGCAGGAGGACGGGATTCAGGTGAAATAATTATAATTCAAAGACGTCCAGTCCAAGTGGTGCGTCACATTCTCACATTTAACTAGTTAGACGCTAGAAAAGCTGCGCCAAAATGTAATTCTCAATCATTTATTGGTCGTAGATCCAGGTCCAGATAGGATGGCGTCTGGTTCTGAACCCAGATGGCAGTCCACTTATTATTGACTTCGAGTGAGACAGGAGAGGGACGGCAGGTTAACAAGAGGAGGGGTGGCGTCCCTGTCACTTCAACTAACTCTGCCTGACGACAGGAAATAACTGCAAGAAACAATATCATTGTCATTTTCAGCCACTGATATAATGATGATGAAATAGCGTAATAAAGCAAGTTTTCACAGAGCAATGAACTTTAATATTTTAAGAAGATTTGGACATTGGAACTGCAATGTGGAGCAAAACATCTGAGCCTGGACGGATCGTTAAAGATGAATTTTAAAGGATCAAACATATCGATGCTGTAGCCGCGTTTGCTGTCGTTAAGTCTCCGTCCTATTCTTTTTATTCTTTCTGCCTCCAGTTACTCCAGAGGCTGACACTGCTAACCGAGTGTGGCACACACACAAGTGCTAACCCACATTTAGCACGTAGCATTTAGCATCTTTATGTTTCTTTTCGAGGTACCTTGTTCGGACAAGTGGAACATTTCACCTGTGTGTGGCTCTACATCTCATCGATCAAGTCAGTGTTGACTTATTAAATATTCAAACCCGTGGTCTTTCCATAATGCTATCTCTGTGACATTTCCTGCAAAACCTTTTACCTGTAATTATATTACCTCCAAAGGCTACTTTGTGTAATTTTCTAAATGGTGGCGCATGTTTTCTTGCAGTCAACAGTGGAGTCTGAGACGTTACAGGAATCTTGTACTCGTCCTGCTTTTGCGTCACATATCAGGCGACCTGCGGTGGAGCAACATGAAACCAACCGGAGTGGCTGACCACGTGGACCTGAACTGACAGCGTCCAGAAACTCAACCCCTCCATCGCGTCAGAGTAATCTATACAAAACGAACTGAATCTCCAGCAAAGTCATGATTCTGTTCAATATTCACGCCTGGAAACAAGGCAGCGGCCTATTAAAGCGAGCTTCAAACGAAGCCGCTTATCTTTTTAATTAGGCTGCAGGTTGAGAGCGAGAGATATTGCACTCCGAGCTGATGTATATGTAATGTGGAACGGTATTGATTGTGGGGAGAAGACGACGAGGAGGGCCCATTCAAGATGCTAGCTCCGTGAACTGTTCAATACCGGCGCTAATAAATAATATCAAAGGCAAAACCTGGCTAAAGGTGGATGAGATGAAATCTCTTTATAATGCAAAAACCCAGAGGAGAAGAGAGGAGAGGAGAGGTGAGGTGAGGAGGGGAGAGGAGGGGAGGGATGGCAGATATTTCTTTTAGCAGGCAGCCAGGGCGACAGGATATTGCACGGAGTGTGCAGCTGAAGAAACAAATAACCCGTCTTTCATCAATCGTAGATTAAAACAGAAACACAGAGAGGGATTGAAAAAAGATCCCTAATTATATTCCCTGGAGTTGGTGTTTTTTTCTTTTTGACTGTTTTGACACAGCTAATATGCTTTTCTGTGAAGCCCCCACCACCGCCCACACACACACAAACAACAGCACCGTCGCCCTCCACCCCGCCAGGTTATCTGGGTCTAATAGGCAATATAAGAAGCTATTTACACTTCAAGGTGCTAATGCAACACTTTCCTCAATCTTATTACCGCCGCGCTGATTTTCTCACCTGCGTGTCAACAAGTAGAATTAGACAAAGTGTTTGGACAGCAATATTCACGACATCAAACCCTCCCCCAGCTCCCCACCACCCTGCTCCTCCACCCTCCACTTTCTAGGCAAGTTAGCACCCTGACCTTTGCCGGTCTATTACATTGTTGACTTTACTGCAGGAAGCTGCTTGTCAGAAAATGTAATTTAAGAGATGCAAATCAGTCTGCTGTGTTCAGTGGAGCGCTGGTTTTTCTAACAATAAGCAGCTTTTTTTTTTTACATCTGAAATAAGAATCAGTTTTAAAATGATAGATGATACCGTGCATTCGTACTGTGAATAGTGGCGGTGAGCACAAGATTGAAATATGCGTAAGGAAGTATAATACATAAAACAACCAACTTCCAACAATATATTCATTTAATCTCGACTTTATCCTGGAAATGTATGTAAAGTTATCCTACACGTCTGTCCCAGTCCAGCCCACAGTAAATGTTGAACCATTTCCAGTACAGGCATTGTTTTGGGCTCTGTTGAAATGTTATAAGCTTTTTATTATTTATCTATTTTTTCGCTTACATATTTTTAAGTCTGCAGATGACCTGTAACTTCCCCTATTAGCCGGAAAACACAATGGGTCCACATCATATAGTCTGACATGGTCAAAGTTCGAATAAGACAGCAAAAGCACTGAAAATTAACACTTGACATGTTTTTCTAATGAAATATTTAGACGCCTGGCAAAAAAAATGCAATTTTGTGACCTCAAAATACCCCCGCCTGAGATTAACAGGGTCAAAAATCATTTTCGGTTTTTAAAGACGATCACTCGTTGGCTGTTGTAGGCTCTAGGGCGGGCATAGACGCTCATATTTTAAATCAGCTGTCAATCAAACAGCTACCATCTCAGGATCTCTGGTTCAGAGGTATAATGGCGTCTGCTGTGAAATGAGGAGACTTTTTACAGATAAAAGCATGAAAAACCATCCGTGATCGCAGTATTTATCTGACATATTGTCACCATTTAATACAAATATAAAGAAATACTTCCTGAAATGGGTCTAGTGGATATTTGAGAATAAGACGAGACATTTTTTGTTGGAGTTTGATGCACTACTTAAACACCCCGAGGCTTTATTGATGAGCTGTTAAAACGTTGCACGTGCTAGTTTGTTAGCTCATTTGATCGCACCTCGCTGATGTGGTTTTGTCTTGAGATGCACGAACAGAACCACGAGAATCTAAGCTAACTACGTAACTTAAAGCGACATGACTACATGTCAGGGAGTGAGAAAGGAAGTCCAACGTGTCCAAAATCATTACCTAGTCGATGAACATTTCTGTCTGAGTCACAACAGAGGGATTCTGGATGATTTCAGGTGTAGTGTCCTTTCAACTTCCTGGTTATAAAACCATTAACATTTTGCAAATGGAAAAGGCTTGAAAGATGGGAACCATTACCCTTTCAAACAGCGCCAATATTTGGTTTCATTTTGTTCCAACAGTGATTCTGTTGGGTCGTCATTTCTTTCAAATGATGGACGTCTCATTGGAGAACAAATATCATTTCAGCTTCAGGTGTTTTATCGGTTTCTGGCCAAGAATTACAACACTGTGACAAATTTAACAGTATGATGCATAATTCATTCCTCCCCATCACTCTGACAGCCAAACGCAACCCTCTCAATTTCACAGACAGATCCGTGCTTGCCCTTTCCAGCAGGGAAATACTCGGCACATTAACATGAAATGAGCACGGTAATGTACACCGCGGTTCATTCTGCAGCTCTGTGGCGAAAAAAAAAAAAACAGCCACGTCCACAACAGATAGACGCTCCAAAAAATACTGAGAGGGCAATCTGGCTGATTCTGTGTTTGATTAATATTCATAGTTTATCATGAAGAGGAGAGGAGGTCACTTTACATTTCAGACATTCAACTGATGCATTTATCCAGAGTTCATTTGGATAAAGCAAAAGCTCTTACTCAGCGTGACTCAGCTGAAATACAGGGCGTCAGCTAAGCGCCGAACTAAAGCGGCAGAAAACCCAAGTTTCAAACCATAATTCCCAGAATTCAGAGTGTATTTGTGAACATATTTGTTTATGTACTTCAGACAAATCAGACAAGGTTACGTTTCGCCAGGAGCGGCTATATTAGCGAGAGTGGTGTCACAAAACGCTGCTTTATCAAAAAAACGGTTTCTATATCTACAGTCTGAGTCTTCTCTTTCCATTTTTGAAAGACAAACACGGACTACGGATACCTAACATCTTTGTGGTGCGTTCAAGTGCCGAGACACAAGCCATGTTTCCATAAAGTGTCAAGCGGATTTTAAGCGACCTTTTGAAAGTTTGCAAAATGAACTCGGCTACGTCAAGTGTAATTTGGTCAGAGGATGACGTGGTGTAGGCTACGTGGCTACGTCACGCGTGGATGTGGAAGTAAGCGGAGGCTAGAGGTAAACAAACCAGGAGACACAATGGAGAGAGGTCTTCAGGAATTACTTTCCATAGGGCAAGTTGTGATTGTTCTTGCACGTCAGCTAGCGTCGGCCATGTTACCTGCCACTTTAGGAGTGTAGGTCGGGTTGGTCAGCATCCAGAAGCGTCAGTGTTTGACGAGTTGAGAATGAGAATTTATTACGAAGTGGACCTTTAAGCTAAACAATTCACTGTTGTTAGGTTGTTGTAATCTGAGAACAGAAATCCAAGTTATATAATAACTGACAAGATGCGTAATAAATCTTACAAACTGCACCTGAGACGTCCTCTTTCATGTACTCTTATGAGGAGCTCTTTGGTGCTCAAATAAGAAGTTCATTGTTCTCCTGAGAAAGCACACAGCTTCTTCTCGCATTAAACCTTCAAGACTTTCAAGTTCCCAAACAATCTTTGATCATATGGCCACACCGACTGCACACTCCAACCCGCTCTCACCTCTCCGCCCCGACGCGACACGACACACTCAGCTGGAGGAAAATCTCGTCAGCGGAGCTTTCGGTTTGAAGTTCTTCGAATGCAAATTGAAAAATTAAGGTGCTCTTCCTTAATCTGCTGTTCTAATCCAGCTCCAGAAAGGAGGTAAAAGAGAAAAGAAAAATCCGTAGGAAGGCTACATTAATTATACACAAAAAGAAGAACTACAAAAGAGGGCCTGGTCTTTGAAGATACTGAGCGCTAAATGTCACCCGCAGCCTTTGAAGCTCTCGACTGCCTTTGTCTCTCACTTCTCCTCGACATGAAACACGGCGCAGTAGACGGAGACAGCAGCGGCGGTGAGGGACATTTCAACTTGGGGGTACACACCCTTAAAAAGAAGACAGATACAATACTAAAGCAAGGTGTGCTGCACTCGCACAAGGTACCAACTCCAGCTGTACATCGACACGAGTCCATCAGGGTGACAAACCCAGGAAAAATAACTCATTTTCGTTCATCTCTGATCTAAAACGTGAAATCTACAGAAGCAGACGCGCTGTCCAAACACAAACTATTTACCTCGGTCACGCTCCTGCAGGAATATATTGATAATTCAATTGATAATTTGCTATCTGAGGACGTCCAGAGGTTTAAATATTTACAGATATTATTGAAGATTTTAATCCCATTCAAATCAAATCAAATATTTTCATTTTACCCCCCCAAAATTGATGGTGAGCGTGAAGGTCCCCTGACAGAAGTTACTGAATGCAAATGTGATTCTTACAGAGCTGTGATTTCAGTATTCCTCCTATAAATATAGATGCATCAGTGGTGTTCAGAGAGGAGCTTTTGCATTCAATCATTAGTTTAAGAAGAGTTCGGTCATCAGCTGAAGTGTACAAAAATCATGAGATTCATCTTGTGGTGACCATGAATATCTGAATTTTAACAGCAAACCGTCCGATACTAAGATATGTGAGATGTCATGCTTGGACCAAATTGGCCCAAAGTAAAATGATCCGTGCAGTCAATCTGGGATAAGTTACCATTTGTCTTCAGACATGAGAATGACTTAAGGTTGGTTGATTGGATTTAATTGCATGTATTCCAGATGCAGTGCAGCTCACATGTCTGTGATATCTTCAGTGAACTATCAATAGTCTGCAAGACTCTTATTTTGTAATCGTCAACACATCCTACAAAATATCAAAACAAACTGTGTGTTGGTGCGTCTGTCAATAGTTTCTGACTCTGCGAGACCACCGGATCCAAATGAAGTGGTGCCTTTTTAAAATGGCTCACAAATATAATATTTTGAAGGGTGAGTAACTTTTTAAAATGAGCCGGCCACTGTAGTTTTTAAGGAGGAGCAGTGTATTTGTTGGGGACTATTTCCAGCTGTGGCTTGATACAGATGTTGTGCTCTGGTATTGTATGTGGGGCAGAGTCACACACGTCACCCGGTGTAACAGGTGTGTTTTTAATACATATATCAGGCTTTTGATACAGAGAAGTGCAGTGGGATCAGATCATTGTTGGTTCTGGTTTTCATGCGAGTCATGTTTCACGTTTCTGCAAAACACAGTCTGAATTTGTACATTTCATACATGTCCTATCAACGTCTGAGACGGCTGCCAAGCAAGAGACCTCAGGAGACTTAGAGCAGAACCAGGCAAGTTATAACTTCATCTTTTCCTGATCCTAACCAAGTGAAGTTTGAACATGTCTGTGATTTGCAGTAACGTGCATTATCAACATTCATTCTGGAGATTGAGAGAGAGACAATATAGAAATCTTTTTGCATAATCCTTTAAGAAAGTGACGGTATCCGCTCACTGTATTTGCTCTTTATCCATCTAAAGACATCACACAAGACAGGTATTCCCTTTAAATGATAAATAGGATACTGAGCATGGGTCATCTTCAAACCCTGATGTAATGATGATGAAACTGTGGCGTCATGGCCGTACATCTTTCAATGTATCCTGTAAGTTATCCTCATGGCTACAAAGAACTCAAGGGAGAGCAAGACACTGTGGTTATGATTTGGTTGACCTGACCCTCTTATGATTTCTATTTAAAGGAAAGGATTAGATTTCTGCCAAAACATTAAAATACTTCCACCCACCAGAAACAATTTTTGCAGTGGAGCAACGTGCAGAGGCTGAGTTAATCAGTTCAACAGTCTCCCTGTGCTGACAACAGTGCACGCGGCTGCTGAGAGAGGGAGCGGTTTCTAATTTACAGGACAGGCAGGTTGCAAATGCTCGAATTCAAACTTAAAAGCAGCCTGTCACAGATTCTGTAAACTACCAGCCCTATCCCGGCCCAATTCTTAAAATATTGATCTAATTCTCTCACATCAAAGCGTGATTTCAAATTCATCTCAAACCAGTCCTTAATAGGCGGCTCCGTCCTCGCCTCGTTCTACTTTCCGCTGCAGACGGAGAGAACCGCGCAAAGACGAATCTTCGTTAGTCATTCTGCTCTTTTCTACCCTCTCCTCAGCAGCCTCTCCTTATCCACCCTCTTTCTTTGCAGGGAAAAAAAAAAAGAAATCATGAGAAAGGAGGCTGAGAGGAGACTACGAGAACAAGACTGGGGGAGAGAAATCAGGGGAGGGGGTGCACTTGAGTGCAGTTGTAATCAAGGCCTGTGCGCTCAAGAGGGGCCAATCAATCCAGCTGTCTGCCTCTACATCTCATCAGGCATCTTGAAGACGGCTAAAAATGAGTCGCCGGGTCCAGGCGGCCTCCTCGGGGCTGCTGAGAGAGGGTGAGAGAGAGCGAGCAACAGGCGGCTTCGGTCAGGAGTCGGTAATAACTGCAGCAGAGGACGCGAGTCACGACCGTCCTGAAAGTCTGAGCTGCAGTCGACCTGGAAAAATGAGTCGCCTCCCGCCGAGAGGGAAGTGTTAACCGCTGCAGAGGGAGGGAGTGTTGTTCAGTGGTAGTGATGTCAAGGTAAACACTCAGGTGGACAAACAGCAGCTCCAAACACCTACAGAAAGCGATTTATTTTAATAAACCAACCTTGTTGAACCAACGTTCATCTGTGCCATCGACTGATTGCTGACCCTCCATAGAGCTTTTTCCTCTTTGTATAAATACTGACACCAACATGAGCCATGACCAACTGAAGCCACTGCACGATCCACAAGATGGACGCCAGAAAGGAGCCCGTCCTCACCAGAAAAACGACCAAACACGTCGATTGTGAAAGCAGCTTATTACGACCCATATTTGTTAAGCAGCGACCTCTACTGGCTGTAGTATTTATTACAGCAGCAAAGGAGGAGGTCAAGTGAAGTAGAATAAAGAGCTATTAAATCCAGTTAAAGCCACACACAGCCAGCACTTCTTCCTGTCTAATGTTCTCAAGCAGACAACGGGTGCGTGGTTGACAGTCAGATGTAATCTATTACCCATCACAACCTGCCGTTTTAGCAAGATCAACTTCATCAGCATGTGCAGCAATAGCATGGATATTAGCATGGACAGTGAGAAAAAAAAAGTCTGTGGTGAGTCGTTTTAACTGTTTTCCTAAACCTAACCGAGCAGTGTTGGTATACATAATATTCGTTATCTTTACAGTTACATTTTACGCAGGCTGATTACTTTATTGTTACAACTCCAAACTGTTTCTCACACCAGCGTTCCCGGGACAAATCCCTGCAATTTTAATGAACTTGGCAGTAGAAGGACTGGGACGGCACTGCTTACAAATCAGTCTGCAGAGATACGTTTATGGATATTTAGTGTTAAAATCACAGTATTAAGTGCAGGATTACTGCTAGAGTGAAGCTGGACTTTCAAAAGTTTCTCATTTTTACATAATATAACAGCAGAGTCTAGTATGACAAGGTGAAGGTACATTTTGGGAATGCTCTCACTGCTACAATAGTGATGTAAGAAGATAAGAATGGAGGGAGATAAGAGTGTAGGACAGCTACCCTCCCTGTCAACACCAAAAGAAAACCTCCCCCATCGTCTCCGATGCCGTGAAAATGTCTTCGTATATTTCAATAACTGTACTTTCATGATCTTACAGGTATCATGTGTCAAATTGTTCTGCCATCGAGGATCTTTAGAAGAAAAACAGTGGGGTGAGAATGTGATAATTAGGGGCGGTCATCAGACAGACGTGGTCATTAAATGTGAGGATATTAAGAAAATTCTGTGAGATGATTTTACTGTCATCCGCTGCAGTTTAAAAAATGTATATTAAATTATTCAATCTGAGTGCTAACAAGTTTTGGGGAGGTCAAAGTCTGTTCTTCCGTTCAGCTGGGATTACAAAGTTAGTGGGACATAAATTATAGGTAATGCAGTCGGATTTAAATTAGATTATAAATAAAATATGAAGCCAAGAGGCACCTTGACACTGTCCCGTCATTCTGAATGTAAAAGATAGTACTATTATGGGCCCATTCACATATAAATTAAAAGGAGTGTTGGTTCTAATGTATGTGTGTGAGTTCAGCACGGTGAGACCAGATCCTTATTTCATTTTATCTGCATCTGTTTCCAGTGCGAGAGCTGTCGCCGGTTCCTGAAAAGCAGCTTCACAAACAGCATAACTGACAAATCGTGGCTGGAAAGTGTGAGAGCTGCAGCAGAGTTTAGCACCCCCGCCTCTCACGTACAGTACTCCCACAGCAGAAATGTCGCAGCACAACCGTCGGAAGCCTTCTCCACTACAGCTCTGTAGCTGGGGGAATGATGCAAAAGTGATGCAAGCGCGAAGCCAGCTTCGCTACAAGGTGGCCATCTGGGAGGGGTCTGCCAACCCCGCAGCAAACGTCAGGAGCTCAGGCCAACACGCAGAGATCCTGCCAGCTGCGGGAGTGGGAGAGAGGGGTTGGCAGTGCCAGCAGGCCGCTGCCAGCGCCGGGGAAATCAGGCCGGCTGCTTGGCTGCTTGGCTGAGTGGCTGGCAGGGTGGCTGCGCGGTTGGCTCGGAGATCACGTTGCACCGCTGTGCAAACTCGAGCTCAGCACAACACCTGTGCCCCCACCCCCTCTCTTCCATCCCTCCCCTACGCTCGGCGGCAGGACTCACAGATGCTTGCAAAGCTCCAGAGGACAGCGTGCAGCTCCCCGCTCTCTGAAGTCAGACCAAAATAACCACAGGTGACTCCGGATCGGCGGGGGGGGGGGGGTTGTGCAGGCTTTTTAAAGCTCGGATGAGGCATCTTGCAATTCACAAAACGCCTCCAGCTCCCGTTTGACGACAGGCGAAGACATGAAAACGCGGCGCGGCACCACAGCAAATTGCATCACTAAACACCAGCACACCTCATCTTTGCCTCACTCTCGTTGTTTTGACTCTTTTTCTTTAGCAACAGGTGAGAGAAACTTCTCGAATCGATTAGCCTTCGGCGCGCGATGAAAACTGATTAGCAGGTGAGTTGAAATGAAGTTAACTCGAATGGATTTGCCTGCTCCTGAAGGGCACGGAGAGACTTGCTGGACGGATCCCAATGCCCGAGCTGTTTCCAATGCAATCACTCCGGCAATCAATGGGAACAATTAAAGGAGTTCCACGTAGCGACGGCGATGACAAAAAATCAGTCAGCGGTGTTACTAATGACAGCCTGTATGGAGAGGTTGTCAAATATGACCGTAAAACATTTCTCTCTCTTTGCAACCGCACATTTCGCCGGAGGATATGATAGAGTGGGGACGTAAAATTCAAAGGTTTGAGAGTCATTTCCTTCACTCGACGCCGACACAGGAGTTCAGATTCAAAAACAGGTATTGCTGTTTTTTTATACAGTCAACAGTCGATGTAAATACAAGTCAAGTAAAAGGGCTCAGCTGATGTCAAGAAAGCATAACGGAGTTGGCAATTTCCAGGCATGCAATTTACAGAGGAACCGTAATGGCGATGATGAAGACGATCGTGGCGGCCTTTGAAAGGCAGCGTTAGGGAAGCACTCTGCAGCCCAGCGAGATAACTTCAAATTGTCCATAATCACAGGATCTGAGAGCGTATAGGCCGACAAAGTCACGCAAAGACATCTCGCGCTGCAGCGACGTGCAAACTCGTCCGCACAGATAACAATTTGACCGCATTACTTAGGCGTAATTACGCATACATTTCCTGGCCTTGTTATGACACACAAGCACACGCAGGGAGCCGGAGCCCGCGAGGGGGGAAGACGAGGGACTCGACTGCAGTCTGAGGTCCGAGGGCCTGCACATCAATAACTGGGCGAAGTGAGGTAGATGAAACACATTACTTTGACCTAAAGAGCTCAGTAATTACATTTGGCATTTTGACAAGTGTTTAGCTGCAGTGAAGGTCAGTCCTGTCAGCATACGAGATCTATGCTAATCCACTCAGACGGAAGAAAACGAGGAGACGAGAAGTCGAGGGAAGGAAGGAAAGAAAAGGCCCAGACGCAACCGATGCCTTTGTGAAAGTAACATAAACCCCTTCCTCCGTCCCCCGGTCGTCAGGATCTGGTTTGAAGCTCGGTGACAGAAAGATGTCAGCTGTCAGGAATAAGTCTGACGTTACCTCCTCCTCCGCAAATGCAATCGTGGATAATTGAAACTTCTTACTGAATCAATGCAAGGCTGTCCACAGGTATCAGACACACTGAGAGCCAGACCGATATGAAGTTTTGGGGGCCGATGTTACAATCTGCAATGTGTCTTCAAAACCAAAGAGTTTTGGGTGATAGCAACAATCCTGATACATCTCTGATGGGCCAGTATCGCAGGATAATATCAAACAGATGAGTGCGAAGTAAAAAGACAGTTCGTTAAAAGAAAATTCAAAAGATTGATGAATGAAATCATATAAAATGTTTGTGGTGATTAAGCCCTCATAAATTCAAACCTAAGACTATTAAATGACTTATATCATTTGAATTTAAGACATTTTAACTCTTTCTTAAGGACCTACAGAGACCCTGTCAACTCAAAAATGTAAAAAAGGCGCTTTAATTTAATTTTGATCGAGAACATATTACCCTCCATGAAATGAAATAAGCACAGCACACCTCAAGTGTCCAAAGAGCACCTCTATAAGATCACCACAAAGACCCAGCAGCACTTCGACCTCATTGCCTTCACTCGGGTCTCATACATTTTGAATAGAAGATAACTTAAAACAACTCGTGGAGACTTAAAAACATCAATCCGGGATCTCCTCGGCTGCTTCTTCACAAACCCGGGAATCACTAACAAGAACCCACCGGAGGATTTTAGTTTCAAACGTGGTAAAGGGTTTCCAGGAGCTCGCACCACATGAGGCTGCAAGAAGTTCATTAAAAATCTTAAAGTCAGCTCTAAAAAGGCAAAAGAAGCCGAAGACCTTGTAAGACGTCAGGCTGCGGCAGTCGTCTGAATAGGTTAAAGGCTGAATAGGGTTTTTTTTTTGGCTTTAGAGAGTTTCATACAGAGAAAACTGAAACTGCAGGAGTAAAGGCGAAATGTAGCCGATGTACAGTTTCCATGTTCTGTAGAGATAAAAAGAAACAGAAAAAATCTTCCACCTCCGTCTCTGACTTCGTGGGCTAAAGTCAGGACACTTTGACATGTTCAACATTTTTTTTGATTGTCAGTGTGTTTTTTTTACTAATTTCTTCAAAGATGAGAGGAGGTAGAAGAATCCAGCACTGTTGAGAGAGTTATCTTCTTGTATTCATACTAATGTTTAAGTCAGCATCAGTTATCCTGCGGCTGCTCCCAGAGGACACTGGTGAAGTCAAAACAAACTTCAGAGACCCCGTTAATGCAAAAGACTGTTTTTTTAGGCAGTATGTCTCAGTTAAATGACGTGTTTTTAGTTGTGAACGTGACCTCCTGTAAATGTAGATGGCTTTTGATTGGCTCGTCGTGTTTCTATCATTCATCAAATCGCTCTGAAAGAGCTTGTTCTCGGTGTGGACATCCTTAAGATAAAGCATCGTATATTCAACAGTTATGCCATCTCAATATTTATGCTTTCACACTGGTCTGCACTTTGACTTAAAGGATGCATCAAGTGGGGAAAAAGGAAAGGGCAAGAAATTACATTGGAGAAAAAAAAAGGCCAAAACGAGTCGTGTAGTTTAAACACAAAGTAAACTCTAAGAAGCTCTTTTTGATTGATATGTGAACTGGACTAAATGATAAACACATCCCGCCACTTTTTTCAGAGATTATTCCATTAATTAGCATGTAAATTAGGCATTCACTGGTGTCCCCTCTCCAGGGGGGGACAATGTCTTTTTAACTTATTAAACTGATAGTGACCTCTCCGCCAGGAAATTATTTACATGTCAACACACAAATCAAACTTCAGATGCAACATTGACTCACTGAGCAACCAGCTATTGTCTGCCTCGAACAAAGCCGGCTTGGTTAGTTTAACTCGAGAACAGAGTGCGATGGAAGGAAAAGGCCGACCAACTGTCCTAACCGTCCAACGGTCCCAGGAGTGGACAGCTTTTGGGCATGTGTGAGTAACTATGTTCACACTGAGAGGCGTGATTAGCATGTATGCAAAAACAAGTGCTGGTGGGATAAAAAAAGTAGAAGTCAGACGAACAGACGGCGCAGGGATCAGGACATCTCAGCTGCTCTCCTCCTGCTTTAAGTGCTAATTGAGCTGCCCGCTGTCCTGACCCTGACCCCCCGGCCTATTCACGGGGTCCCGTTCTCACGGCCGTGACGCACCGCTGGAAGTAGCCTCTGGGTCCCCCGCCCACCCTCGGCCCGGACAATGAGGGTCACCACCTCGCTGCCCACCATCTTGACATCCACCCCCACGTTTGACAATGGCCCCCGGTGGCCCCGGAGCTCCTCACAATGGGCGGACGCGCGTGACAGAAGTGGTTACGTGGCTTCTTAAAATGCAACACCAGGTCTGGTCGGCCTGGCTGCATTAATTGGACCTTTTGGCGCTCGGAGTCCGGGGGTCAGAATCGATCCGGTGTGAGAAGGAGAGCAGTGATGAGGCTTAAACTGGACTCCTGTGAGACGGCTTTCACAACTCGCTTCAATTTTTTGGACCAAATAAGATAATTAGAGAATGTAGTCGCACTAATAAGTACGGTCGGCCTATTTACTCCAGTACAGCACTTCACTTAGTATTTCAGTTGTATACTTCTCTATACTTTTACATTTCATAAGGAGATATTGCACCTTCACTCTCTGACAACTAAACACTTTCATATAAATGACTCCTCCTTATTATAAAATCTGATCCACTGGTGCAGATAAAACTATGCAATAACTGATAAATGGGTTAAATGAGCTCCACCTGACCCCCTACAACATCAAAATGTTACTTACGTGTTAATGCATCACTAAGAAGACTTAATTATTTAATGATATGATGCTTTAAAAGGGAAAATGTGTCTACGGGTGCAATTATTCTGTCCATTTGTCCTTCTTGCTCATATCTGTATGTGAAAGGTGAATAGACGAGTGTCGTTTTTATATGATTATTTTGCTTTGACTTCATTTTTAATCATTCAATCACTGTTATTTCCTCTGACTCTGATGCCGATGAGGGATCAATAACTTAACGATAACAATATCTTATCTCATTTTTCTGTAATACAAGCTGAAAAAAGAAATCATAACAATAATAATAATAATAATAATAATAATAATAATAATTGTGGTACAACACAAAATAAACATAAAAAACATATACATATAATAATTAATGGATTGTTTTATGTTGTGCATACCCTTGAAATGTATAAGAACATAGGAATATTTGTATTTTAATGGCATTAAGCATTCATGTAAAAATAAAGTAAAAATATATGAATACTAAATATGTATTTAATACTAAATAAAATAGCATCTGCACTCTGTCTTGAGTGATTTTATTTGCTTTAATATGCAAAAAGAAATTCTCTTCCACCACTTTCCATTTTGTCATCTAAGCACTGCCTAACATACAAGTCTGTTGAGTTTGGTCTATAACTCTGAGCTAAAAGTACTTTATAAAATAATTATTTCATTAGATTGAGGCCATCAGACGCACTTAGTCAACCTAAAGAAACAACCCTGAGAGAAAGAGACGGTGTCATTACATTACATAATATCCTCAGATTTCCATTTAATATTTTCAACTTTCATCCGATATTCTGATACTTTTCTTTGCGTATCCTTGGTTGTCAATTTCTATTTCCTCACCATTCATTCCCTGGTTATTGGACACCCCTCTCAGTGTAACGCAATTCAAATCAGCAGCATCACAAAAACTGCAGCCCGTGAAACGACGACAGTAAAAAGGATCTAAACTGTTCCTCCGCCGCTGTACATAGCTCAGTGTTTAAACATTTCACTGATGTCTTACTGATGTATTCGCAGAGATTAAATCAAATAAAACTGAATTATTTTTTAACACAGCTGCCAAGAGCGTTCCACCAAAACACACAAGTTTGTGACAGAGGAGATGGACGTCCGGTCTCTGCCATCCGCTGCGGAGCGGCTATAAACGATGATAAAACGACGTCATTACGACGGCCGTGTAAAGCTTAATGTTTCAGAAAAGCACTATAAACCCTGGCCGGGGGGCGGGGGGGGATAATGCACGCTTTGGGATGGATTGATATTCTAGTTGAATATGACAAACGACACTTTAAAGACGGCCCGCCCACACTATTGCACTTTAGCGGAGAGGACGCCATATTTCATTTCGAGCACGTTCTGTCAAATGTTTGCATTAATAACAATCGAGGCTCATCCGTGACCCCGCGGAGCCGGGCGGGAGCGCCGGGCGAGAAAATGAGAACGCCAACAATGGCACTTAAAAAAAAAAACAGGAGAGAAGCCGTTGCATAATCAGCACAGAGTGTGTGTGTGTGTGTGTGTGTGTGTGCATGTGTGAGGAGGTGGGGTTGCAATTATCAAGCACGGTTGAGATGTCGGGGGGGAAATAGACAGTGAGCTACTCGTGTAAGTGTGTGTGTGTGTGTGTGTGTGTGTGTGTGTGTGTGCGTGGATCTGGAATTGGGCCCGGGGAATATCAGGAAACTTCCCTCTCTCTCTCTCCGGACTGACAGCTTGGCTAATGGCAAACATTCCTCCTCTCTTTATTCCCCACTTCATCAACACCCTCGCCTCATTATCGTGAGTCACACTGTAGCCCGGTGCACACACACGCACACACACACACACACACACACACACACTCCCACACACCTTCACAATGTCTCCGCTGCTGGATTGCACTCTGAGACGTATTATTACAGGGACCCTCTCCGAGTGACAGAAGAGGCTGAACTGAGTCATTTTGATTTGGAGGATCTTGAGACAGAATCACTGAAGAGCGAAGAGCTTCACTTTCTTCAGACGAGGAAAAGAAGAAAAGGTGGCGGACAAAATTGCACAACACCTGACAAAAAGAGCGAGGTTTATACATTTACAACAAACATCAATTCACCGTTCTGCTGGTTTTTAGCCTCCAAGAGGCCACCAAAGATTTGTAAAATAAGAGCAACACAACAACTTTTCCGTCACAGTGTGCCGGGCTCACTTTGCGTTTATCATCATATTTCTTGTTTAAGGGCCCGATATGGTGATAAGACCACTGACTGTATAAAATAAGGACCTACAAGTCTGAAAAGTGAAGCCAATGCTGAAGTGACCTAAACCTGCATTCTTTCTAATGACCAGCAGGGGAAAATCAGCCCACTTCTCACTTGATTTATTACCTCAGTCAACAGTTTCCTAATGAGTTTATGTTCTCAATCATTTGTTTCAGGTCTTCTTCAAGACAGCACGATGCTCACTTTGTAAATTATGGACCCATTTAGAGCAGAATGGACGATAAAGCAGGGTACGCTTTAAGGCGTGGCTACCCTGTGACTGACAACCACAACAACCACCAATCAGGATAGAGGTGTAGCAATGCGCATGCTGCTCGGCTCCACCCGCTCATCCAAAAACAAGATGGTGACGGACACAATCCCAAAATCAAGTTTGTTTTTTTAATGGCAGTCCGCAGAGAGTTTGATGTGTCTTGGATTGTTCAGGTCTCCTTCTCCAGATTTTAAAGTTTCCTGAAAACTTTCTCCTCTTCTTGTTCTTTCGTGTTCAACTGAAATCGATTGGCGATACGAGACTGAAGGCCACCTCGTGTGTCTCAGACGTTTAATATTTGCAAAAGGAATTATTGAACTGACTCATTACCCGAACAAAACACATTTCTGGTGTCTCTCTGTCTCTTTTTTTTTTTTTCCTACAATGTTTTTTTAGGCACACGTCCAACTCTCCAATGGATTGCCACCATGGAGCCAAACATGGCTGCTTAGAGATTTGTGACACAACAGAAAATCCTGCTGGCTTCCTTTCAAAATGGGCCAATACCAAAAAACTTAGCCAAACTAAACCAAACTGAACACAAAGGAATAGAAAAACTCGCCATGACGTGCCAGTGTGAGTATGGCAGAATTCACACTGGGAGACAAAAAATAAATAAATAAATAACATTTTACTGAGGAGTCAGAAGTTTTTGAAAAATGTCCATCTGGGGCCTCAGGTGCAGCAGCGCGCCAATGATAATGGCCTGTCTTTTTTCTCTGTCAGTATAAAGACGACATTACTCAGCCGAGGAACACCTACCAGCCACGTTGGCCACATCTGCGGTGCTGACGTTCTGAGCGTTCGGGCTCACTTTGAAGGTCACAGCGGGGCCCTCCACCCTGGAAAACACACACAAACACACACACACACACACACGGTGAGACAAAAGACATCCTCAGAATCTATTTCCCATTGGTGAATGGCGAGATGTTGTTTTTCAGACGGAGAGGGAGAAAACGAGTTGTGCTCATTAAAGCTCAGCCATACGTGGCGCTGGAGAAAAAAAAAAAAAGCTTTAACCTGTGGCGATCCCTTAGGCTGTTGCAATCCCCATCACCACTGTGAGATAACCTCTTGAATCTCAATGTAATGCGCCCGGCGGCATTTAAGCACGCTGGGAAATGAAGAGAAGGGGGTCGGGGATGAGAGGATTTTTGGTCATCAACAAGAGGACGCTCCGATACGTGATGCTCAGACGAGCGAATGCATTTTCTAGCAGCCCATCTCACGATGCATTTACATTTTGATTCGACGTATAGTGATTGCGACGCATATTGTCGTGATGGATTTAAAGTGAGGGTGACGGAAACTGGGGCGGCGAGAGAAGACGGGAAGAGGGACAACGTGGACAGAAAAGGGGGACAGAAAGACATCTGTATTGTTTTTTCTAGCTGCTTTAGAAGGAGATTTCCCCCCCCCCCCCCCCCCACGTTCATCCAACATTCATGCCAATAAAGCAGCTTGAATTGAAACACCGAGGGAGCGATGGAGAGAAGCTGGGTGGTCGGAGGCAGAGCGGAGTCTCCCAATGTGATTAACCTTTTGTTTTTCCTGCTGTAATTCAGACTAAAGGCCCAGCAGGAAGATATATTACCAGATTCCCCTCCAGGAAGTATTGTGCACCGCTATAGGAAGTGACTGCTACTGTAGCACTATTATAACATATGGTGACATCATCATTGGAGCAGGTCCTATCCTGAAGGAGCTGATGGAAAATGTTTTCAGGGATTCAGAAAAGTGGTTTTCGTTTCAGGTTGATGGATTTAAATTGTTGCACTCTCAATGAGGAGGTTGTCGAGTGTGTTTGTGCAGGCTGTGCGGTCCGCCTCTTCTGTTTCAGTGAAAAGGTGAAAAAAAATAAAGTAACTGTCCGATTTTTTACAATTTGAAACACATAGATAAAAAAAAGGATAGAGGGATACAGAAGATGTAGACAGTTCTGTCTTGTGAACTAAATATCTTCTTTCTGAATGTCTCCAGTTGGCACAAAATGTCTGACAGGAAGTGAAACAAACACAACAAAACCTTTTAAAGAAAAGTTCACCCAGAAATAAAAATTCAGTCAATATCTCCTCACTGATGGAAAGACAGCTTTCATAGTCCACAACACATTTCCGGAGCTTCACAGCAAGAAAGCATTGCAGCATTCTCCTAAAGGACTGAAGTAGCTGGGGACTCGATTTAAACCTAAACTAAAAAACAACTCGTCTGGCATAATCCAAGTCCGGAGAAGCCCCTGGGATCCCAAATTGATTTGAAAAGACGTTTTTAAGCCAAATTCTTCACAGTAGCGGCTAAGCTAAAAGCATTAACTCACACCCGTCTGAAATGAGTGCATGAGCCTGACTGCACGGCGAGTGTGTAAATAAACTCTCAATTAATTTAGGATCTCTGGGTTTCTGGAGACTTGCGTTACACCGGACGAGTTGTATGGAGCCATTTTATGCATTTCTTTGGCCGTTCCTTTAAAACAAGTCTCCAGCTACTTCAGCTGTTTAGGAGAATGATGCAACACTGTTTTTCTGTGAAGCTTCAGAAGTGCTCACCTGACCTGAGGAGATGATGATGGCTGCATTTACATTTCAGGGTGAACTTTTCCTTTAAAAGATCTTTTCTCTTCTGAACCTTCAAACTAAATTCATTAATTGTATCCAATGTGCGCTTCTCTAATCCATCCGACCAGTTACCTATGGAGGCTGAATTTCAGTGATGGATTGTAACTAAATACAATTACCCAAGTACTCTGCACAATACAAATTCAAGGTACTTAGTAAGGTACAATGTTTGTAACGAACCAAAGGATGAATTAATCTTTTGTGTGTTGAGAAATTCTCCTACATCCACAACTAAATCAAGTATTTAAAAGCCCTCTTGGATAAGCCTGATGATGCATCGTCACAAAGCTAAAAACACATGAAAAGTTGACTTTTTAGAGGCACAGGGGTCTCACAGGACAGCCACACTACAACCACATCATGATCTTATAGGATATGATGCACTGCTGCAGATTAAACGAGCCAACAGTATATAAAGTAGATCAAATGAGCTCAATCTTTAATGTCTACAGCAGTAAAATGCAACATACACATTAATGCAGCGCTAATATTAAATAAAAAAACAAAAACAGGACAACTATGACAGGGACCACGAGTACTTTTACTTTTCATACCTTAAGTTAATCTTGCTGTTGATACTTTTACATGTAGTGGTGCCATTGTACTTAAAGTGACTATGAGGAACTTTCAGTTTTTGCTCTAGCGCCCCCTTTTGACAAAAGTGGTACGATCCGTTGTAAAGATCTTTGCTTGAGACCGCAGGAAAGATCGCGATAAGGTTACGCGTTTAAATGTGATTTTATATGTGATATATGTGACCGGACCCGAGCACAGGCATTAATAATAACTACATAAAATATCAGTCTTTTCGCTGATGATGATCACGTTTATAATCATCAGAGGAATCACGAGACGGTTTCATAAACACTTACAAGTTCCTCGCAGTCACTTTAAGTAAAAGGATTTGAATGTTTCTTCCACCTCTGACTTACTTTGCAACAAGTTTTCTCCTATTTCACCAAACATCAGGTGAAAAACTCCAAAGTCTCCTCTCTCAAACGTTTGTATTAACGGCCTCCGCTTGACATTCCCAGCCATGCAGTCATTATTGTGGCTTTTAATTGGGTTCCTCGGTCCCCGAGGTCAGTGCATCAAAGACAAACACAACAGTGCCCGACTCACAGTAGTGGTGTTATACTATTCTAACATTTATGGTGCAATTAGACCGGGTCAAATTAATAATCCCCCGGGGGAAACTTGATGAAGCCAAGTGCTCGAATTGAACAGAAAAATAAGAAAACAACTCTACTTCCTGTCTCCTTTGTAATGACTTCCACGATGTGCTGTCCTGCTGTAAACTACACTTTGCTATATGAGGAGCCAAAGAGGCAAAAATTACACAAGAGAAAAAAAAAAAAGCCTGTCTCAGCCGTCGTCTGAGGAGCGCCACACAACGCTCCGGCTCATTTTTCTGACCATTATTTCTCCTCCGAGCAATGAGGCCGATGTATTTGTCACATCTGTGAAGTGATTCATCAGCGGGTGCGAGGCGAACGTGTACGTGTGTGATGAAGAGGGGAAAATCACTCATGTTGAGTTGATCACACATCCATCTGTCGGCCTCTGCCACCCAGAGCACCTCCCGCACAAAGACACCACATCGACTCCGAAACCTTGTAAATAACCTCGTCACTCACCGGTCGCAGACGCTCAGGCGAGGTGATTACAACATCGTCTATTACGCGTATTTATCTTCAGAGGATGCTGCTATGTAAACAGAATCATCATAATAATATGATAAAAAATGACTTTTTTATCTTTTATGAGCGATCGATGCATCAAGATTGAGATTTTCAGGAGATTTTTCAACATCACCGTCTGACAAAACAGCCTCTAAAACCCATTAATGCGGTTAAGAAATATTTTCATTGAGCTGCAAAAAAAAAAAAAAATCTGATGTCTTTGTCACTCAGATGTTTTAATCTCACAGCAGCATTATGATGATTGATGTGTGTAAAAGATCTGCAGATGATGATAATGTCGATGATGACTGAAACGATAAATCCTTTCCATCTGACAGAAACAGTGACGGCTAATCTGACGGGTTGATTGACGACAGAAACAAATCCTCTCATGTTAAAGAGATAAATCATCGGTATTTTATTGAAAGAATGAAAAACACTGGTGCTCCTTTTTTTTTTATGGATATTGAATAATGAATCTCAAAAAACTATTTATTTACTTGGTAAATAGTTGTGGAAGACAATTTTTCAAAACAAAGTGGAATAAATAGCCTGAAACAGTATTTGTTGTTATTATTTTTAAATAAGTCAGCGGTGGAAGACGTCATTAAACCCTTTAGTTAGGAAACAATAGTGATACCACAAAGGTAAAAATATTACAGTGACAGCACTGATGATGAAACATTAAACATTAAAATGTCTAAAAACGACTGCACCTATGTTATATATGTTGATTAAACGTCAGAGAGCGAGGAAGGAAGGATACAACCCTGAATATTTCTGTTGGAGTCATTTTTTTATCAGTTAAGTTATTTGTGGATGAAGACAGCAACTCCCATGATCCCACACTACTTCATGATGTCATCAAACTACGTCTTCAGTCACTGTTTTTCGATCGAGAGATCCCTAGCGCCAGAAACTAAGATCTGTGCGTTTGTGTGTAACACATACTGTACAGCAGTGCTTCACAAATGGTGCCCTGTGGCGAGTCCAGGTGTGTCGTGGGAAAACTCATTATTATTGCAACATACAGCCGTACAACAACCAATAAATGAGTTTTTAATTTACGTCATCAGGCACGTTTTTTACTGCTGTTATGATTCAGCAGCCATCGGATATTGAAGGATTTTTTAACCCATCAGCCTCAGACTTCTTCAACAAGTCTGACTTCATCAGTGCTCTGTATGTATTCATTCAAGTAAATCATTTACCTGGAAATATAATCCCTTAAAAACCTTCTAAGAACACAAGTGTTTCACCATTCATGCATTTATCAGGCGGCAGAAAGGCCCTGATGACACCCAGTGTGAAGGGGGATAACAGGGGCGGATACAGATCACTTTCTAGTGCGAAGAAGTTCACCTTATTTTGTTTAAATTTGGTATTAGTAGATAAAAACAACCGTGTACAGAGTGATTAGACAGCACGAGGCTTCAGATTTTGTTGCGTGTGGACACAAAAAGTTTGACAATCCGCTTAAGATGAGGTCATGATACATAAAAAACAAAAGAAAAGTTGAGTAGAATAATCCTCTAGACCGAGTTACCGGAAAGTTATAACACCAAAACAGTAATTTTAATGGTCTTATCCCATGCTGACTGTAAAAAACTGAATATAGAAAGTAACCGCTAAGTTCAGTCATAAGATACTGTAAGTGTGCTGGAATAGAAATGTAATATTTCTAGGGGGGGAAGGAGGAAGTTCTCCCAAAGCGAAAATGAAGCTTTATAATAACAGAACCTCAAAAATACAGTAAATTGTTTCTTCACTTCAAAAACCTCCATTTTAATCGAGTCATTTTGTTATTATAGAGTCCTTAAATTCAAAGTTTCTATAAATGAGTTGAAAAACATCAGTTGTTTCTACTTGAAAACCCACTCGAGTGATTTTATTTTTCTTCTGCCGATACCAGCTGTTGTTTCAAGATACTGACACTTCACTTTAATCCAAAAAACTGTTGCAACCAATTGATTTGTACTATAAAAAAAAAAAAACAGACTAAAGCGATCTCCATAAGCTTGGAGATTTGTTTTATAATTAAGCTGAAGCTTTTAACTGACATCAGCTGAGTGCAGAACAATACAGACACACTCAAGTCTCAAAATCTGGGAAAAAAAAATGGCTGATAAAGATGCAGATTTCTCGCAGCGTTCACACCTCTGCCCCTCAACGGTCTACATCCAGTCCATCACCCTCACCACGCAGGCCCACTCTCTCCTCCTAGTGGCGGCTCTTTGATATGACCCCCTCAGCTCAGACACAGACATTACATCACCTCGACCCTCCTGTTTCCAATATAAAAAAAAAACAAAAAAAAACATCCAGTCTACTCTACGCTCAGTGACGGTTACGCAACAGCCATCATTATTCGGCGGGCCAGCTACAGTCAAAGGCTCAGCGAAGCCACCCACATCAACGCTTCCCCGCCGCCCTCTTCTCTCGCCCTCAACCACTACCAGGCCACCGCCGCAGCTAAAAACATTTCCAAGGCCGTTCTGCCTGAAAGCGCTCACCGTCAGGATTATCTAATCAGTATCGAATTGTTCCAAATGAAAACGTAAAGGGTGTGAGTCACTCTCCAGGTTTGTTGTGCGTCCTGGCACAGTGTGTAGGCTCACTTTTATGATTCAGATGTTGCCGGAGTGGAAGTTTTTGCTGCAGGCTCCGTGAACCGCTGCTGCTCTCTGGCTCCGGCCCCCCCCGAGAGGAAATTGTCAGAAAAAAAAAGGGAAGTTTTGTTGTCTTTTTCTCAGCGGCTGGGGGTTGCGCAGGTCGCTAACTACTTTGTTCACAGACATTTTTGTTGTTTTAATAATATGCTAATCTGGTGCTATTGTGCGAGGTGGAAGGTGGAGGTGCCTGCGGTGCTGCTGCTGCTGCCGCTGCTGCCGCTGCCGCCTGGTAAATGGATGAGATGCAGGATGAATGTATGGGAGGGGAAATATATATACTGCTATGACTTTATACAGTACTTTCAGTTCTGTTACAGTCAATATAACTTCTTACAGTTCACAGACCAGCTCACCCAAGTACAAAGGCAAACATTTTTCTATCCTGATAGAAGATATTTGTTTCATTTTTCCACTTTTTAGAGACATAAACCTGAGAGATATTGTCCTCTACCCAAATATAACGGAGGTGGATGGAGTTTATTTTGTGATTTTCATTAAAATAATATATTTACTGTCCTGTTTTACTTTGAATGATCCACAGATACATCCCTGTGAACAATCTAACAACTGGAAATATCCTCTTGTAATCTTTCAATCAATCAAAACCTTTCTGGTTTTTGGTGAAATGACCCTTTAAAATAAAGGAATTTAAGAAGGAGGCACAGATTAGTGATCCGGCTCAACAGGCTATAAAATCACATTTCTCCAATAATGGATAGTAACTAAGTACATTTACTCAAGTACATGTATTTTGCTATAGCATTGTTCATTTTCTACTTCTACTCAAACACAATCATTTGATAACTTTAGTGAGTTTCTAGTTACTCTGCGAGGCCAAAGCACCAAAACAGAGCAATTTAAGATTCATTTATTTTATCGGCAATCAGATAAAAGAGAAAATGCTGAATATCTGATCAGCCGGGTCGATTATGAACGCATACATAAATCTAAATACATGTAAGATTTTACTGTTTCTGTAACTTTTATAAAGCACATTTAATATCAGGTACTTTTACTCTCGTTCTGTTCGTACGGTGACTTTCACTTTTACAAAACTAATATTCTAACTTTTATTTCAACATCTTTCCTTTTTTCAAACAGGACATGTTGAACGTTTTTAAAATGCTGCTCTCTCAAACGTCTGAGACGCTTTTTGTTTTGTCTTTCAATGAATGTTTTCAGTGTGGGAGTTGTGAACAGACTGCTGACCTGATGGGAACAGGTTGATTCAGTGTTGTGACGGACTCGTCATCCGTCCCTGAAGCTGCTCGTGAAACTCTTCTGGAGGCGATCTGAAGGTTGGTTTGTTTGTTTTTTAAGTGCGGCTGTAAGAACCACACAGAGCTCGACTCTGTCCTTCACACTGATAAAGGCACATGAGCTAATCAATGAGGACGCTAACACAGAACATTACTCTCAGGAACAACACACTGAAGTTGTGGAGACTTATTTCAGTTGAAGGAAACATTTTATCTGTCGAGGAAAAAGAAAATACTGTCTGACACACGCTGATGATACTAAACCACTGCATGTTTGATGCAACACAGTTACTACAACTGACAAAAACACCTAAATGTAATTTAATTAACCCTCAAAACAGTTTCTGGGCGTTTTTATTTGCGTCAGTCACATTTTTACCTGATTGAAGCTGGAAGTAACTGAAACCTTTAAGGGGCAGTATGTAGTTTTGGAAAGTCAAACTCAAAATATTTTCTTTTTTTCCATAACTGAATAAACAAGTTGTTCTCAGGGTTTGAAGCTAGAAAGGTGGCAGGGTCCGCCACATACAAACAAAGTAAAACAGCATGAATTCGTGTTGGTTTACTCAGTTTATTCAGTCATGAAAACAAAGAGAGTTTAATCAGAAAAAATCATTCAACGAAGATCTTTCTCTTCTGATTAAAACGTCTTCCCCTAAACTACAGAGTGCACCTTTAAAACTGCCTTTTGTGCCGTATATAATGCCATAAATAATGATAAAGTGCCCACAAGTGTCAGCAGGGACAGAAACTCCTCGGTTCTTGCTGCTGATGATGTGAGAGTTGAAGCTATCTGTAAAAATCTGTCTCTGGAGTCAAAACAAGCTTTTCTCCTGAGAAGTTGTGTTGTTTATTATTCAGAAATGTGATCTTATAAAAAGAAGTGATGAAATAAGTTGTTTAGTTCTGTTTCGTCATTTTCTTTCTACAAACACAGAAACTTAAATCCAGTTTGAGCAGCTGAGCTTTGATCAAACACAAATCAATTTATAAATTCTAGTCGAGAGACTCAAAAGCTTCAAAAGCTGAACATAAACATAATAAACAAATACAGTATGTGTAACATTTCCATTTGTTGGAATGATAAAATCAACTCATGTTATGAATATTGTAAACGTGGTCGTAAATCTACATAACAGAGTTTATCATTTGGGGAAACTTTGATTTTCAGATGTTAATTGAGAGAAGAAGGAAAAAAAAAAAGCTCTGGAAACCAGTTGTTGCTGGTGTTGAGAAGCGGGGCCGGTAAAAGCCAGAGGCATGCTGGGTAAATCAGGAGTGTCAGCGGGCTCAGTGTCAGTGTAAAGCCTTTGTCTCTGGGCTTACTTGTTCTGCTGGAGGTGACTGCCGTTGCCACAGCGGTGAGGAGCCGGGCCGGCCCTGGAAAAATAAGCGTGGCGCCTCTGACAAATTGTCAAGGCGGCTCCCCCTGCTGGGCTTTCACTGCGCTCGCAACAAAAGAGACCCCCGGCTTTCTCTCTCTCTCTCCCCCTCTCCTCTCTCTTTCTGTGTATCTCTCTCTCACTCTGTCGCTCTGTCGCTTTCTCTGCCTCCAATCCATCACTCTCCCCAGTGTATAGCTCCCCTCCTTTCATTCCCAGAATAGGAGAACAAAGACAAAAGGTGCATTAGAACAGGAGAACAGTACGGGCCACCCAGGGACTCAATGCAGCAGCCGAGCGGCACGGCGAGGAGCCGCGGGAACAACGGGGGCCGGGTGGGAGTGTGTGTGAAGGTATGTGCATGTGTGTGTGTGTGAATCGCACGACCCCAAGCCGCCCAATCCCCACCTGTCCACACACACACACACACACACACACACACACACACACACACACACACTCACAAATACATGAACGTTCACATGATTTCTTCCTTCTCTGTCTTACTGCAATTCAAGTTCAAAGCTGCTTTATCGACGCTGCAGAGCGACTTCACTGCATGAAAACCTCAGTGCACACAGGTACACACACACACACACACACACACACCCTAACAGCGTTAGTGTTGAAGTATAGAGTCACCACGTCGCCGGTGTTAATAACACTATAAAAAGAAAAGTTTCAGGCCGCCGCTGCAGAGCCTCTTTGAGGACAAACACATTATCTAATCAACGCCGGCCGACGACCGAGCGACCGACATTGAAAAAATCAATACTTGATAATACCGTAAATACGCTGCTCTCGCAAGATAACAGAACAATAATCCAAAATGATTCTGCACAGATTGCAGTAATCACATTTTCATAATTGCTTGAAAAAATCACTCATCAAGTCCCAATTCCCCTCCGTCAAACACTAAAGAGCGGCGCAGACGCTGCGAGTCAAATTAAATAATGCACTTTATAATGTCAAGTTATAGGTCATGCCAGGTTTGTTTTATGATTTGTTGATTGTTTCTGAGTTCTCAGCTCTTCTGTTGAGGTTTCTCACATGAAGACTTTACTTCAGCATGCAACCCAGTTACACCAACAGCTGCCCGAGTGCATTTAGTGACGCACGAGAAAGCCATTTGCCATTATTCCTAAAATATGGTTATTAAACAACATAAATGTAATGGAGGCAAGATATGTTACAGTTTAGAAATAAACTTTATTGTCCAAACCCGGACGGCAAAATCGTGCCAGACACGTTCATCCGAACCAACCATATGGCCCAGATTTGGGTTCCTTTTCTCTTCTGCTGGGTTTGGATCTGTTCTGGTTTATCCGCTCCGCTCTTGGCTGACATGTGGCCAATGGTATGGCCCGCTTGTGGCTCAGATCTGGCAAACAGGAGCGGACCGCACCAAGTCCCATCGTTCCATCGGTACGTGGGTCGGATGAACGTGTCTGGTGCTAGCCAGGACGACTTTGCTTACCGGGAAATGACAATTGACAATTACACAACGCCCCGAGCATCTTTTCTCTGCATTATAATGTCAAAAACAAATCTTATTGTTGCATCAGAAAACCTGCAGCGAGATATCTGTGACAGGCAAATATCGTCCGACTGATATCTTACAACGGGCTCGTCTGTCTGATCACCTTTATGGCTCGTGACGCCTTAAAACGAAGCGAGACATGAGAAGCTATAACCTTATTGTGCAAACAAAATTGTTTTTCAATCTCAGGCTCTCAGCTGAAAAAAAGTGTTGGTCAAAACTTTGAAATAAAACCTGCAGTACACCTTTTATTCCCACATTTACACGTTTCTGTCCCTCGCTGCCTCAAGCGTTTCAACTGTGACCACAGAGGCCTGTTCACAAACACACAAACACACTTTTATGTCCACACGCAACACAGAACACACCGTCTGTATACCGACTGTAATCCCCAGCAGTCAGCTCAACTGCGAACCACTGCAGTGGCTGTTGTTTTGCTCTTGCAGCTCGCCGCATTAAAAATGTTCAAAAACCAACCGCAAAGTCACCTGTGGGGGCAAAATACAGAGACGACTGTGGAGAGGGAGGGATGGACGGACAGAGAGACGGAGAGAGATCGAAAGAGACGGAGAGATAAAAAAAGAGAGAGAAGACGGAAATAGATTGAGACAAACCGAGAAAGAAGCAGATTGAGAAGGAGAGACGAGGAAGAAACAGAGTGATGGAGGGAAAGACAGAGAAAATAGATAACGACAGAGTGAGTGAGAGACACAGAGACACAGAGAGAGAGAGAGAGAGAGAGGGTTCAGGCAGAGTTCAGTCTCATTAATAAATGATTGCAGTTAGCGGCGGCTCGACTCCAACACGTCAATAACGCCGACGAGCTTCTCTCATTGCCCCCCCACCCCCCCCCCACCCCGAGCAGAAACTGTTGACAGAATGAAAATCAGGCGACGTCCTTGGATTTCACTCAGCGAGGGCACTGTTTTCTTTACTTTCTTCACTTCTGATTTTAAAGCCCTGCGCCGCTGGAAACATATTTTTTTTTTATCCCACCAGTTTGCCCTCTCCGATCTGACGTGCTAGGTGGGGGGGGGCGCGATGCTGCTCATCATCATCATCACCATCATCATCATCATCATCCACGGAGGGAACATCTGAAGAGTTTCATAACGTGACGCTCGCCCCCTTTGAGAAAATTGCCGCCCACTTGAGCCCCACAGGTGCGAGATGGTTGATGTCGGGAACGTAAAGCAACACTATAGACGAGATGAGTCATCTGCAGACCTCTGCGCCCCTTCAGGAGCTCTCGTCTGAGCATAGAGTCCTCTGTGATTTTCAAACCTCATCGTGATGAATTTGAAGTTTTTTTTTCTAGAAGTAATTCTAAATTTAATTCAGCTGCTTGGCCGTCTGACAGCTGGCAGGGCTACATTTCCAGAGGCGCTGGTAAATCACAGGGCGTAGAGAGCTTCAGAAGGACGTTACACGCATTAAAATGCTTTTATTGTATTTCTGAACACGCTGCTGGAGCACTAACTTTGTATTTGTGTATGCTGTTTACTAAAAAGACCCAAAACCTGACCGCTCGCCCACAATAAGAGGACTCGGCTCCATTACAGGGACCTGAAAGGTGACCTCCACAATTTAACATTTTACGTTTAAACATAGTATATTTTTTTTCATGGTTGGTGGCGCACATTTAATGTTTAAGAAAAGAGTAATGTTTTAATAAGGCTTCAGTAAAGATCCACGCAGACCTCTGTAGAGAAAAGTGATGTAAAGTCCTCGTAGCCATCTTGGCAACAGCTCCGGGCAGTTATTTAGAGCTAACAAGACTGGGCCTCTATCTAAATGAAGGGGGAGAGAGCCAGAACGTATCTTTTAATGGTCTCCAGGACATAAAAATCTATAGAATCAGATCTGATTTTTTTAAAAATGTGTAAAATCTTTGGTGACTTTGCCCCAAAATAAAGATTTAAATGCCCTTTTCCCCACCGATTATATTTCTACTGCTCACGCGAATGGGTTTGTGACACTAACTCCTATTAATAATGAACAACATCACCTTTCTTGTTTATCGTGTGCATTAGCGTGATATCCTCCTCTACTGTGCTTATTACAATATGTGTCATACAACCACCATCTCCGGCGTTACGGTCTTTTTTATTCAAAAATGCCTTTTCCCGTCTCCTCTGAAATGTTTCTGATGATACAAGTGCTGCAATGACTCCCAAATATTAACAATGCTTTGTGTTCAAATGTTCATCTGGTTTTGCAAGAATCAAAGAAACAACCATGTGAACATCTTTGATCGACCCCAAAGCGTTTTTGTTTTTTCCTACGTGCAGCTCAGGGAAGTGAGTTCGAGCCTGAAGGGGCACGAAAGTGAAATCCAATCAATGGAAAGTCTGCCGCGGGACAGCAACTCTGTGTGACTGTAATGTTCTGACAGCAAAAACTAAATGACTGTACACCAGCAATAATCATCATTATAATCTCATTTCAAGCAACATTTTTCACCTTATAACGTAACGCACAGGGCAACGTCAGCATTAACATGAAGCTGAGTACAGTATTCGCTCCACTTCCAGCTGTTTTTGGTCTCCACCAACTCCAAACTATCCAGTTTCTTCACAAGCTAGTTGCTAACTCTGTCTGTCAGCTTTTTTTGGTGCTGAGCGGGAAAAGTACCGTGATTAAGTGTTCTCATCATCAGAGTATCTCCCCTTGATTGGACTGGATTGGATGGTTGATGAATACTTGGTGCTTATATCCTACCGCATCCTGTAACTCATTTAGGACGAGTGTGTATGAGCTACATACAGTATGTACCACTCATCATGATCAACACCTGATATACATCATTTTTTACTGACATCATTTATAATCCCAATTATTTTGCTGGATGTGTGATCAGAAACTTGAATAAACTGGCATCAAACTGATAAACTCTCTCTGGGTTTCAAAGCTGATCCCTGTAGGTCGCAGCGTTGATTGTTCGCGGATGATTGTGTTAAAAATGTGCCGTTTATGAGCCGCCGCAAAACTTGGAAAATTCTCAAGCCAGATGTATGAACCTGCTGGGTTTACGCTGGTGACAACAACTGGTGTGAAATGTGTCACATCCAGAGTGTTGGCGTTGTTCGAACACACTATTTATTGGCATTTTGTAACCAGAGCAGGTGCAAACCGATCGACCGTCTCAATAGCAATAGATTATTCAAAAATGGCAGCAAACACAGCAAAAGTACAGTTTTTTTTTGTTTTTTTTATAATACTCCAGCGCACAGTTGTGACAAATGAATGGTTTCAAACCTGGAGAAAATAACGGCAGCTTTAGGTTGGATGGTGATTTTCAGTCCGGAGAACAAACAGCATTAACACAGCGGGGAGGAGCGACAACCCTGTGGGGGTTTTTTTTTTTCCTGCTTGAGTTTGAATGAGAAGAAAACAAGGAGCGATATAAAGCAGCAAATACATACGAGAGCTCGGCGAAGTCCGTCATCTGGATTCTCGCCATACGAGCCAGGATCTCCATCAGGTGGAGGCCTTCGTCCGTCTGGAGCCCACTGATGATGAGGAGGAGGAAGAGAAAGTAAAACACACCTCGTCAGAAATGATACTGTATTTGTGTTTTAAAGCAACCAACTACCTGGAAAATGCCCCTGAACGCACCACCACCTCCCGTCATGAAGACCTTGATCTGGATAGCGTGTGTGTTTTGTTTTTTTTAACCACAGCTGATTGCAGGATGATTGAATGCATCTATTTTATGACATGTAAGATCAATAACTGCAATATGATGATGGTGAGACAGAGTAAACGGTGCCGTACCACCAGGCTACAGAGACTTCGGCCTTCTCGGTTCATCCTCAGCACTTTTTCTTTACCTCGCAGTCTGACCCGTAGAAAGGCATAAAGACTTCACTAGCTATAAAGACATAACCAGTCTTGTTGCTGGTCTTGTTTGCTTATGTAGGTCAAACAGAAACATCGGTGGTTTCATAACTAGTTAAAAGTTCCTCAGAGTACATTTAAATATCCATAAAAATATGTAAATGGAGGCCGACACTTCTCTGCTCGTTAATGTTGTGTAACTTTGAAGTACGAGCAGCGAACTGAACCGATTAGGCAAAATAGTTTTTCTCCACAGTGGTGCAACTTAAATCCAGAATCTGTGTGGATTAGACTCGTGGCAGGTAAACACTAATGAGGGCAAATCAAATTCTTTGAAATTCAAATGTGTGTTGAGGTGAACTCTCTTTATAATTTTGTCATTTTCTAATTAAGCAGAGTCAAAAGCTGAGAGCATTTCTCTCCAGGATCCACTCCTGCCAGGTGGATAACACACAACCAAGAAGAGAAAGAACATATTGAGAGTTTTACATGAGATCGTCCGTCGCTAACAGAAACCGAAGCACGTAGTGAACATCTCTCAACGTCTCTGGGTCACGTCAAACATGCAAACTGAACAACGACAGGAGAAAAAGAATGATAAATCAGTCCGAAAGAGAAAACAAGGGGAAAAAAAACACAGGTGAGGTCAGGTAGGAGCGAGGTCAAGAGGTGGGAAGTGGCGTTTGATGGCGAGGTGAATACTGAAGAGGGAAATATGCAGACGTAAAGCTCGTAATCATCGCTCCCCGCCGCCTCCCTCGCTTTAAGCGTTAAAGTTTGTGCCGACAGGAGAGAGACGAGGTCAGAGAACTCTGAACAGCCATTCAGCGAATGAAAATGACTTTGACAATGTTCGACAATGAGAGCGACCTCTGTTGTGTTGTGTGCAGCGCCTCGTACTAAAAGAAGAGAAAACTACTTCACCCTGAACCCTGATCGAGTGCAGCTATTGTAACGTGCATCGTTCGTACACAGGTGTCCACATATTCTTTACTCCAGTGGAAGTACAGATACTACTTACTCAAGTAAAAGTAATAGAGTACTGGCTCTGACATGTACTCAGAGTATCAGAGTGAAAAGTCTCCCTCTGAAGGACAAATAGCCACATGTTGGGTTGGTAAAGCGTCCCGAGCAGCAACAAAGAGAGAAAATAAGAAACTCTGCAGATACGAGACACTAACACGCCTTTTCTCCCCATTCCAGCCTCTCTCTGTTTACGTCTTCTGACGTTTTTGTTTCGTCTCGCCGTGCGTGATGTGCTCTGATAGGTCGACATCAGTCTTGTGATGTTGGGAAGGCGGTGTGCGATGAGGCAAAAATAAAAACGAGCCTGTTTTGAAAATGTGAGGAGGAGAAAGTTCAGATGTAGAGAGGAGAAGTCAAAAGTTGTCTGAAAAATACCTGAAAAGTCAAGTACACTACAGTATCGAAGTATCTGTACTTGATTACTTTCCTCCTCTGACTCATGCACTTTTCATAGGAATGTCTATAAACCTGTGCAAGTACAGTAATTACTGGTAGAGTGCAAAGAGTTTAAGACTGAGTCACAGGAAGGTAAGTGTGGATAAATGCTGTTTAGATGTAATGTTCAGTTATTATCATTGATCCCAGCAAGACCGGAAAATAAATTATTGTCTGCCAATTCCTCTGTACTGCTTCTTTATTAATCAAGTTAATTGGTGAGTGAAATCCATTAAAACCTAAAAGTCGTCGTAGATGAAACGTGCTGAAACACACGTGTTGTCTTCTGAAGCTTGTTAAGAAGGAATACTTAAGGAGGTTTTAAAGGCAGACTCCAAGTGTTTCCAGGGTTTTAAGATGCAAATCACAGCAGCGATGTGCATTATGATTCATACGGTGTGTGTGTGTGTGTGTGTGTGTGTGTGTGTGTGTGTGTGTGTGTGTGTGTGGGATAGCAGTCAAGGAAAAGCATTTATAGGTTGAAGGGTTAAAAGGTGGCCAAAGAGAAAGTGTCTCAATGCCCACGTGTGTGTGTGTGTGTGTGTGTGTGTGTGTGTGTGTGTGTGTGTGTGTGTGTTAGGAGCAGGTGTTTTCCTCCAGCTGTGATAAATCATCCTGTCTTCATTCTCCTCCTCTTCACCCACGGACACAGGAGGAGGTAATGTGCTAAAACGACCAGGAGGTTCCTGCCGTCACCACGACACGACGCCAGAGATCAGAAATCTGCATCTAATACCGTTCTGTTACAACTGTAGTCCTATTTTAAGTTCTGAGAGACAAGACAACCTAAAATCTAAGAAAAATCAAAAATTTGAACACGATCAGCCGCCTAGAAAATAAAATCTAATAATAATTAGGATCAAGGATGGGGGATGGATCATCTCTTCAGTCTCTACCAGACGTGAAAAATATTGTCATTACTGCCAAAAAGGCCGTCACACAGCTGACAGTAGCTCAAGTCACACCACTGGATATTTTAAAGGACACCTGGGGACGTTTCCAGATGTATTTATGGCGACACAATTTAAAAAACAGGTTTTTTTAATCCAAACCATCATGTTTCCCTGACCAAAAACAAGTGGTTTTTTGGGCTAAATCTAACCGTAATGTGAAAAATGTGAAGCTGCAACATAAAGAAACGTTCAGTTTTAAATTATCTGTGTTTTTTTTACATTTATTCTGATGATTGGGTCGTACAGCTTTTATGATGAGGACACTTTTGAAGAAGCTTGTCGACCCGCCTGTCTCATCACAGCCTGACGCTGAGGAGAGCAGGAAACAGAGAGGGACAGCAGTCCGTCTCAAATCAGACTCTCCTGGACTCAGGCTCTAACTGAAAGCTGCCGAAACTTTGGTTTTCAGAGCAGCGCAGTGTGACATTTTCACCTGGTCGACCAGGTAAACAAGCTCTACATCAGCTTCTGATCTGTCACGTGTCTTTCACGCAGTAAAGATCTCCAGACGACACCAAAATATTGACGGAAAGACATTCAGAGTAATCTGGAGGACGCTTTGTTTCATTTCTTCTGCGAGGTTATGAGCCTCCTGCTTTTTTGCCACATCACGAAGTCTCGAAGGCGTTTTTTTTTCCTCCATGTTGTGGCTGACGCCGTTGCTTCGCTGTCTCGAGGAGAGATTTACGAAGTGTCAAGGACGACTTCGGTTTTCTGTCTGAATTCCAGTGATCTCACGGAAATGTCAAGAGACGCTTTAAAGAGTCACGGTAAAGGGTTAGAGAGGAATCTGCTGAGCGACTGAGGACATCTTGAACTTTTCTATCTGTTCGCCGCTGATCAAAGCGACGCAGCCTCCGAGTCATGAAGTTACAGGAGCTGAACCTGAATGCACAGATGTCAGAAGTTACGCTCGTAAGTCGAACTTCTGCTGACTGACGCATTTCCAGGAAAACTTGTCTTTCTAACACACTCAACAAATCTCACAAAGGATTAGGTTGTTTTCGGTGCACATAAAAGGTTTATTACGCTCAAACCTTGAGCACAAATTTGTTAAAATCTGTGTTGGGTTTTTTTAACAAATGTACTTTCATACACACCTTTCACTGCTTTAAAAGTGACCAGACGGTACCAAAAAAACAAGTATTTTCAACTGGACCTTGGTGTGAACTAACATCCATTGACACATCAGAGTTTTGTCTCTCTTTTGTGTCTCCTGCCCACACACAGAGAGAGAGACGGCCACGAGTATCTTAAAAAGCCCTGAAATCTGCAGACAGACATTAAACTGTGATTCATCTGGAGTTTTCATTTAATTGCACCTTTTAAGCCGAGACTTTTCATCCTGACCCCTGACGCTCTGTGTAACGTGCCGAAGTGTTTGATGTAAAAGAAGTTAGAAAACGCCATCAGGGTGAGATCATTGAACGAGACGCTCGCACATGAGAGGAAAATGTCTAAATCATTAAATGTTGTTGTTGCACTTTTGAATGAAAGAATTTTTAACCCAGGCGTCCACGGATGTGTTTAAGCGTTACATTTCTTTTTGCTGCAACTTTATTTTTCAACTTTAGGATGTGACAACGCTGTGCTGATGGTCCGGTCAGGCTCAGGCACCCAAACGACTTGGTTAGGGTGAGGAACACATCACGTTCTGGCTTAAAATGCTCAGTTTGGTCGCCACAAACACGTCTAGATGGTTTCACACGTACAAATGTTGAAACGCTGTCTTGAACAGTGGTTGCTGGCTGCAACACCACCACTATACCAACATGAAAGCCATCTCATATACATATGTCAGACGTGCTTGGCGAGGCTGGGCGTGGCGTGGAGCCGTGCCGGTCCACACACCCGCAGCACACTGGTTGTAATCAGCACCTGCTCTCATACCCAGACCTTCCCTCTGCACGGTGCCAGATCATTGTCGCCAGCTCCAGTGGTACTTGGTTTCTCTCAGTGTCTTTAGAGTATATGTATTTAGAAAGCTTTCTTTATGTTCACGAGCCAGCGCTTTAATCCAGCTTCCCTCCTCCTCCAACTGTGCAAATGTAATTGCTGCTTTGGTGCCAAAGTAAAGAAAAGTCTCGGTTTAATACTCAGGGCTCTGTACTTCTGCTTTTGATTCAGACTTATCCTGGTTGGATCAGTCACATTTTTATTTGTTTTTTCTATGTTGTAGTTGAACTCTGAGGAAAGAAGCTTCTAAAACAAAGTTTACCTTATTATTAATCATCTAAAGCCACAATTAGATGTGTGACATCATTGCTACAACAGCTTCGCTTGTCACCCTAAATACACCTGACTTCTTCCATCATCAGGATCCATGCATTATTCCCTGAGAAATTAAATATACTACATATACCTTTTATCCAGACTGGCACCACAGAGTGCAGATGGTGCACACCTTAAGATCGACAGGTGCGTAGGAGAAGACCGAAGGCCGACATACTCCAGCACACTGTCCACTTCACTGGCAATTATGTTAAATGACAAAAAAACGTTTCGGTCCTTAGACCTTCATCAGGTTATACAGATTGGTACTGAAAGGGTTCTACTCAGGGTCGAGAACCATCCTTCATTCATCCGCTCGGTGGTTTTTGTGTAACCCCTCTTGACAGACAAAACGGGTAGAAACATTACACCCCCGTCGGAGGTGAAAATGTGTCGTATCTTTCTTCCCCAACAGATGCTCACGCTGAGCCAGAATGAGGTTTTTAAAAAAAATACTCTGGAGGAAAAACGCCGAGCGCGCCGAAGCCGTGAGCGTGACCTCGACAACCACATCACACAAAAATATTATCTGTAACATTTATGTTTTTCTTGTCTGAATGACAAGCGGCAGGATGGAAGGACGGAAAAGAAAGGGTCGTATCACAAAGGCCTTGAGTCAGAGTTACACCTGTCGCCGCAGAACAGACGAGCACAAAACCAAACGCGACAGCGACAATTTGTAAAAGGCCTTCAATCTCAAGCTGAGGAGCAGAGAAATCAGTGTGGAAATTACTCTGCCCTCAGTGTGAATGAGAACGAAGGAAAAAAAGACGGCGGGCAGTGTCCTCCTGTTGCATCCTGGGTAATATTGGACATCTACTTCGCCTCTTTTGTGATGCATGAGAAACTAGATATGTTTTTCTTGAGACGACAAAGACACAGATTTGTATTTTCAGGGGGAAAACACATTTCCTGCCTCCATCACTGAGGACAAATGTTACTGGATGGATTTGTTTGAAACAGAAGACAAAAGAAATGCTTTAAATAAAATGACCAACCGACACACAGATATACAGCTTGTCTGTTTGTTTTTGGTTAAAATATCTGTTAAAACATCATTTTTCTAACTCCTACTCACTCTGTGTCCGTGATGACGTAGCCGAAGACGTCGTCGTCGGCCTTCTTCCTGCCGGCTTTGACGTCCAGCTGAAGTTCGGGCACGTGCATCGTCTTCTTGTGCGGTTCCTCGTACACGAGCGAAGCCGGAGGCGGCGCCACCTCCTTGATCCAGCCCTGCACCTCCGACACCTCCTCCACGGACTGGGTGGCGTCCTTCTTCTGCACCTTCACCCCGGCCTCGCTGGTCCGACTCTGGACGTTCTCCAGCCCCACCTGGTGGCCTCTGGGCGACTCCAGGGAGGCGTCGTCCAGATTTCTTGCGGAAGGAGCGCCGTTGGAGGAGGTTTTGTCCAGGTAGGCGAGAAGTTTGGTGAAGAGGCTTCCGCTCTCAGGCTGAAAAAATAAATATGGGTGATTTTTATAAATGAACACGAGTTTCATTGTCTACGTTGGCAGCGGAAGTTAAGAGCTGACAAATTATTCAAATCTCGTGAACTTTGAAGACATCTATGAGACTAATTATTGACTGATAAACCTTTATAATGACATATAGATTACACTTGAGTAATGAGATATTGTTCAATCAGGATCTTTTGTCTCGCAGCTCAGACTGAACTGGTGGGAGTTTTTCCTGTCAGTGATGTCAGTGTGTTGGCAATCCACAGCTACAGGCATGAGGAAATAATTGCCTTGACTCAAAGACCAGCCAACCTGTCAGAGTTTACACTGAATAGCTTTATAATATGCTATTATCCCTTTTGCTGCTAGCTAGTAATTGCTCGTCTTGTCAAGATCCAAAAGCCTGCAAAGCTACGGCGCTGCTGGAGCCAAGAAAACCTACTCTGATTAAATCTGTTCCAGCTATGAGCACAAAAATCTTTAGAGTTTCAAATTGTTTTCAGGGACGAGCGAGATAGAAAATGGCTTTCAAGACCTTTAACTCTAAAATCCAGAAAGAAGGTCACACTCACAAGCAAATAGATCCAAAAAGCATCAATCAGAAACATCTCTATGAAGCTTAAAATCATTGAGTGGGATGAAATGTTCAAGATTTATGTTGTTTTTCCTGTTGAAACACAATCGTGAGAGCAATATTTATCTTTTTTATGTCACAAATGATACTAGAAAACATCCAGAACCACACGCCGTGACTACAGCTCCTCATTAATAACATTTCCTAAGAAGAAGCATCTCCCATTCAACAATATTCTGCCTGCGTCTGTTACTGTATGTTATCTGACGTTACAGATTCTTGGAAGGAACAAACAATCCACTGAAAATCAGTCGACAAAAAGACAAACCATGAAATGGTGCAGGCAGCACGCTGACATTTATTAAAAGCTAAGCTAACGTGCTGCTATCAGGTGGACAGAGTAAGTTAGAAGCGTAATGTTGGCAGTCAACCATCTAAATCTCTCTCTGGGTGAACACTGAAGTAATATCACTACATTATCTGATGTATGTTGCGTGAGTGACTGGGTTTTGCAGCCCTGCTGAGGAGAGAACGGGTGGCGATGCTAATGCTAGGTGAGCAGGAATGACTTAACGTATTGTGAGTCTGTTGTGTTGCTGCATTACTTCACTATGTGTGTGAACAAGTAAACCTTTACTTCACTAACCTCGCCACAGACAAGAAAGACAGCTGAGACTGTGCTAACTGTGCACAACAAGACGCTCACGATGCTTAAAAGACATGAAAATTAAAAATGCAAGAAATAAACAAGACTTAACTTTCACTGACAGAAAACAAACTAACATGTCTGAAGTTCTTTATTATCGGTTATCGGCCGTTGAAGTTAAACAGAGCTAATAGGTCATTGACTTAACGAGCACAGTATCTTAAACACTCAGTAGGTGGTGGTATGCACCTTTAACGTTGGTTTGCAATACGCAAATAAACACACAGAAGAAGAAGAACCAAACATCGTCACGTACAATATAACGCAGTTGCACAAATCTCCCTACAGCTGCAGAATACCTTCATGTTCGCTTAAAACATAGGAAAGGAGCAGAAATCGCAGGTTATCTTATCGCTATCGGACATGAGAAGCTGGTTATTATCAGTTATTGTGAAAAAAATCCACATCGTGTTCACAGATGAAGGTTTATTCAGTTTAAGTCCTGTTTGCCGACTTCCTTCCTCATTCTCCGACTCTTACAGCAACAGGTGATCACCTGAAATGCCACCTCTCCTTCAGTAAAATTGTGGATGTCTTTGATTTGAACATTGCTGTCAGGTTTTAGTGGCAGATGCATTCGTGTTATCGAAAAAGTACGACTTCGACATCGATGATATTTGTGAGAATAACCTGCAAAGTAATGATCTTAATGTGTGATTGAGTCTGGAAAGTAACTTCTGTAAAACTTGGTGAAAACTTGACTTCATGTTTTTATCTGTACAACCTTGTTGTTCAGCGTCTCTCACATGAATATCAAGTTCTTGCTAAAGTCACTTCATCTTCTGTACAGGACCTGATGTCAAATACAATTTCTTTAGAAAACTGCAGGCTGTGTGGGGTTCATTACCTTCTTCATGCAGACTATCATATAAGTGCTTATAATATCAGCCTTCACTCTGACATTCAAACCTTTCTTTTCTTTCTCACCACCGACTGAATGCTCACCTCGTCCTTCACATTTTGCTCCTCGGTGTCCGCGTGTCGCTCTGTCGGGAGAAAGAGAGTGAGAAGCATTCATACATGTGTCTGATCGTCAGAGAGGAGGACAGTCAGAGAGACAACTTTGGTCTTAATCAAACGGGCTGAAAGGCAGCTTCACACATTTCAAGGACGGTTTTGAATCGCAAATTCATCCTCGATTAATATTTAACAGAATTTGCTGCCGTGATAAATTAGTCGTAGACTGATTTTTCGTAACCAAACACTGAACAAAACACTCGTGGATCATGTTCGCAGCTTCCTGAACAAGCCAAGCCCGGGCTTTTCCATATGGTTAATTATTTTCAGCCGTATTTAAGCAACTTCTTGAACACTTTGGAGGGATTTGAGCCCGAGTAGTCTCAGTGCAGCCCATTAAAACTGACTGTGTTTATACTGAGCCGAACAGGATTTATGTTCATTGATTTCCATGTTGCACTCTTGTGGCGAGCAGCTTCAGAGCTCCTTCTTTTGTTTAATCCCTCCTACGCAGTTTTGAGTTTATCACACGCTTGTTTTTCCAGCTTTTTGCTCGATACTTTAATCGTGTAAAAACACAAAATGAATCACAGTAAAATTACCTTCAAGTGCTGCCGGCATTACAGGAGCGCTCTCCTGTGGCTTCAGTGTCGGAGCGTTCTCCAGCAACTTCTCCTCCTCTTCATCCCTGGCAGCCTCCTCCTCCTCCTCTTCGTCCTCCGTATCCCTCGGCTCTTCGCCGAGGTCTCTCGGTCCAGGTCTGACCCGGGTCGGGCCCCTGTTTGGTCCCTTGTCCTTGTCGACCACCTGCAGAGCATCGGCTATCAGGCGGGACAGTTGGTCCACGTCCTGAGGCGTCAGGGTGTCCACGTCCACGTGTTGCCTGCCGACGTTCTTCAAGACTTTCTCGATGAACCTCTCTGAAGGAGGCAAGAGAGCGAAGAGTCAGACGGAGAGAGTCCACACCAGAATATAGAAATGCTTAAAATGACCTACGTTAACTTGAAATCGAAAAGTCGACAGCGGCTGAGAAAACAATCTCACCACCAGGACCGTTTTTGAATCTCAACATGGCTCAGAGATCCATAAAATGACTATAAAACCATATTTTAACGAGCAGAAGCAGATAATGTTGCATATTTTTGCACAGTCATACCGGCTGTGTTGAAGGCGCCGGTTTCTGTTTTGTCATTTATGTATAATGACTCCTTGGGACATCGGAGCAATGCAGTGTTTGTCACCACGTGAAAATTCACAGCTTGCTCCTCTATTATACAACACAGCAGCGATTCAGCTCTCAATCAGCTGTACGCTAACCTTCAGAACCAATTAAAAACCGCTTCATGTTGTTCATGCTTACTGTTTTCATCCCGAATTAGAACTTTTGACAATACAGCCTGTAAAAACTGGTATTTTAGTGATCCAAACTCATGAATAATAACAAGTTCAATCATCCTCATGATGTTCTGACACGTACCATCCACAGACGACAGCGGGTCTTTGACTGAAGCCCCCTGAGCTCTTCCCGTGTTCAGAGGCCGGAGGTTCGCGGTCTCTTTCTTGAGTCCAGAGTTTTCTATCCCGTTGCCGTAGAAGGTTCTCAGACGGGACGAGGGGTCCTCCTCCTCCTCGGGGCTCACCCCCAGATGCCCGGAGAGATAGCGCCTCAGGGCGGCCAGGAGGAGGTCACCCTCGGCCTGTGTGGCGAGGAGCTGCTGCCCGGATGGAGGTCTCTGCTTCGGCAGAGCTAAGAAAGATGAAAGAGAGCTGGAGGAAGACATCCTCTGAGGCGAAGTCTGGGCCTTGGAGCGATAGACGTCCGCAGGGACGCCTGACTGGAAACGGTCAATCTGAAAAAAAAAAGTCCATTTCATTACGCTGCTTAGCATCGGCCAAATGAATGTGATGTGCAAACAAGAACGTTCAAAGCTTATTTCTAACCCTATCAATTAAATTGTAATGAGATTAATTAGTTTCCTGTCACCTCGCTACTGTCAGCTGCCTGAACAGGCCACAAACCTTAAAAAACAAAGAGAAGAAGCAGGTGTCGAGGTGAGTGTGTGCTAATATGCTAATTCTGGACAGACAAAAACATTTCACCTGCTCTTTGTCCGTCTGAAACTGAATCACACTGTCCTGAAATAATGAGCACGGATATGGTTGTGCATCTGAATACATAAGTGCACGTTGCAGAGGTAAAATGCCAAGTCATCCCGCCTGAGCACCTTCAAAGTACTGCTGTTTTTCTACACCACATTCACAGGACTCCCAGTCCAATGCAGCGTCCTACCCATCATGCAGTGTGTCAGACTACGGCGTCGTTTATACCCTGCAGGAGTGTTTGCATACACTTTCAAATAGTTTAAAAACTTGAATTACAGAATGTCAAAGTGCTTCACATGAAATAAATGACGTGAATGAATTCAAAGATCCACTCTGTTTTAAGATGTGTGTCAAATCCTGTTTCTGATGATGTTTTCCACAAAAAAAAGGTTATAATATCGTGTTTAAATCCTTGAAAGGGCTCCTTCTCCACTTTTTTTACTACTTATTATATACTCGTCACAAGACGTCTCCTACTTCACTGTAAGGTCCTTCAAAGCTATTTGTGATGTCACAAATCCTGCTCGTGGGCCCCGCCTCTTCAGATCAGATGTCAGTGAGCTCAGAAAAGTATTTACACTTTGAGCACTGAATGTGAAAACGGCCTTCTAGTGTCGAACTCTGCACGTACATCTTTCTACACAGTGAAGCTCAAATCTTCAGCTGCAGGAACATGAAGAAAAACACATTATTGGTTGGAGGGGGACTTTAAGAGAAAATGTAAACAGATGTTGTGCACGTATATGTAAGTACAAGCTAAAAATCAAAAGTAAGTAAGAGTCCGTGCTGTGATTCAGTGAGAGGAGGTGTTACAGTGCAGGAGACAAACTGTGCTTTATTATTCAAGACTCTCCTCATCTGAACAAAATAATTATTGACATGAAAATAGAGCCCTTTTTTTGAAAAACAAGTTATTCATCCATTTATATAATCATATTAACAGATCCATCAGCTCCAACAAAAGCTAAGAGTCACTCCCGGCTCCATTAACGCCCACCGAGGAGCACAGAAACGGTACAAGCCTGACTAACGGCAGAATTATCATAACAATGCACACGTAACAGTCATCATACTTCTTTATGATTTGTATGTGCGAGGGCCCCTTCTGAAATTTGTCACTGCCACAGTTGGACCCCATCGCTCCTCGTGCTCCTTTTCATTTCCACCAAACACGTGAACCCAAGTAGCAAAAGGCCAAGAGCCCCCGAGCGACGCCTGCAGGCCCCCGAGCCGTCCTGCTCCACAATCCCCCCAGCAGGAGAAAGGCCTCCGCTCATTCAGCCGCGCTGCGCTCCCCTCGGCCCGAGCAGCGGAGGGAACCGGTCACGTGGAGAGTTATTAATTAGAGCGGTGAACTCCTGAACTCTCTGCTGGTATTATTTCGCTCGTAACGGTCGTGCTGGGAGAAGCCATCAGTTAGGACGGAGAAGCGAGAGCGCGGTGACAGCGAAGGATGACACCGGACTCCCCGTGGTGAAGGTGTGTGTGTGTGTGCATGTGTGTGTCTTTGTGTGAGTTTTTATTCGAGTGTGTGCGAGTGTGCGCGCGTCTTTTTTTTTTTTTTTTGTCAAAAGAGGCAGGTGGCTGTGAACGGAGGACGAGCTTCACGCAGACGTTGGGGTAAAAACAAATGTCCCACCTGCTCCTCACTCTTTCAAAGCTGAAGCTCACAGAAGCTCAACGATATTTAATCGTACGTCTCTCATTCACTGTTTGGACTCTCTGAGACTTTGTATTACAAATGTATTACAGCAGAAGATGCAGGTACTAGAGAGTTTGAACATGCAGTGAGGAACATGATGTACTCCTCTGTAGGTTTCACCAGCACTGTGGAGCAAAATGAATAAAAACAAACAAGTAGTTTGGTCCCATGTAATTTTTGGAGGGCTGGTCCGGTTGTTAAGTAAATTTCCATTCCTGTAAAATGTCGATGATTGATTATGCTTTTATAATCCAGCAACACAGAGACCCACAGAGGCCCCAGACAAGGCCAAACGGAGCATCCAGGAAACCCCTCACCTTGCCCTGGGTGCTCAGACCGGAGGCAGGCGACGTCTTGGGAAGGAGGCCGAGACGTTGGAGGTACGCCTGCAGATTTCTGCTGAGCTCCACCTCCACCGGCTTCACCCTCTGGTCAGCCGGGTCCATCGCTTCAGCTGCCGGCCTGTGGGAGAGGAGGAACGAGCCAGGGATGAAGAGAGAGACGATGAACGCACATCACTGTGTTACTGCACGTGTCGCAACATAACTCCTCTTTCACGTTTTGATGTATTACGTGCGAAATAGGGTGTGATCCCTCAATTAATCCAATCATTAACATGCACTTTTGCATCTCTCGACTTTAACTTACATCGCACGTCACCGCCCCTGTTTGTCAATAACCCCCGTCTCATCACGGCTAATAATTCAGCATCAGTTACATCGTTTTGCTAATCGATTCAATCTTCATTTCTCACTCCTCCTTCGTCTTTACGGTTAGCTCAAACAAACAGATAAATGACTGAGCGCATAAAACATGAATAAACATGCTTAATTACAGAGTTGCAAAGAAAAAATATACATTAGTCATGTCTTGATTGGATTAAGAGACATGTTAGCATTATTTAAACATCCAGACATGATTCGAAACCACGACCTCCTCGTTAATAAAGCTGCTGTGAAAGCTTTCTGAGCTGCGTCATCTCTCACTCAGACGATGATGACACCTCGAGTTCGGAGGAAGAAGTGATTTGGTCAAAACCCACAAAAACTATTTTTTTGTCATTTGGTGACACTTGTCTGCAGGTGATCGTTGTTACCATGGAAACATGGCTCGTGTTAGCCTGAGGGTAGGGAGGTTGTTGTCAGGTAGTCTAACTTGCAGTGATCCAACACTTCAGACAAGTCTGAAATAACTTTGTGAGTCTGACCCAACGCAGGTGAAATCCCTTAAAATGTTTGGACCAAACAGCGGGACAGCGGGACAGTGGGACAGCGGGACGTCTCCAGGGATCACAGTGGTGCAGAGACACTGATGGGTAAACTGGGTAAACATCTGACCTGCTGTCTTCGGCGTAGACGGGTCCGTTCTGCTGCGGCCTGTAGGGAATCCTCCTCAGTTTGGATAACTCCTTGGACAGAACCTGCTGAGTGGTGTCATCCTCCCAGGTCCGACCTGCAGACAGAAACACGCAGAGAACATCAAGAACCACATTAAATTCATTTCTGAGTTAGGTCCACACGTTCGCGTCCCAGCAGAGAAGAACTGAAGTGACCTGTGAGTAACACTTCTCAAAAAGTGAGCTCTATGCATGAAAAAAAGTCGGGCCGAACCGCAGCGAGAGCGGTCCAGAAAGAAGGGCGAGAATTTGCTGAGCTCGCAGTAGTTTTCCTAAACTCATTAGGTCACTCATTAGCAGAGGAGACGAGGCAACAGCGCGGCGTCCTTGGAGACTCTGGTGAGCGGCTGGCTGTTGGCTCAGTGACTAAGCAGAAACCATTTCTCCTCTCCTCCTTCCTGCCACAGTTCAGTAGTACGAGCTTGATGAGCTAATTGTAAATTCAGTGTACTCACACATCTGAAACCGTTAACCAGCGCTGCTCACAGTGAGCGCGCTTCGATATCTGCATCACCAACGTGACAAAAAAGGGAGAGTAAGGGCGGCCACAGGAGGCGTTTAGCTTAAAACTGGATGTATTTGGTTAAAAAGTAAACGTTTGCATGCTAACGGGCGACATTTGACCACCAAAATCCTGTCCAGTAATGCTATCGTCGGTGTGGAGGCATAAAAATCTCTCTCAAGTGAATAATTTGTAATATATACAACTATTTAACAGATTTAATTCTGTGTTGCATCCATGTCTGTTCATGTAGCAACTTCTCCTCCACTTAACGTCACCTGATAAATCAGAGTCAATGTCCCAAACTTCATTGGTTGCATTTGTGCATCAATCGTCCTTATTTGATACCATTTATTATGCGACTGATATCTGGGACGAAGCAAAAACCTGTTGAAACAAGTGCACCAGAGGACAAAATGATGAGTAGTCTGATCATTTGTATCTCTTTCCTTCTGAGTAACACTTTTATTACCCTGCTGTTAAACTGTCTCCGCACCAATGTCAGCCAGACATTCCTGTGCATTCACTGGACTTGGCAAGTGAACAGTATCAGCGCCGGTGACAAGGCAGAAAAAGAAAAAAAAGAAAAAGAAAAATCTCTTCTGCATTTCAGCAAGAGTACAAAAGGACAAGTTTGATGAGCTGCTTGGGCATTCACGTCTGTTTCTTATGCTTAACATGCATCCAAACACAGCTTTTTGGCAACCGAACAGAGCAGCAGGCGCCAACACCAGATGGGGTGGCGGAACGAAATGTTACCGGAAATATGGCTGCGCGGCGCAAAGCACAACATGAACCGAGGCATTTGGCAGATGAACGATGACGTTCCTGAAAGATTGGAGTAATACAGACTGCAGCTCCAGATGTGATGCCACGAGATGTGGGTCCAGCACAGAGGACGCACACTTACAAACGAGAAGGAGAGCGCCACCGCCGTCAGCTGAGAACTCTGACTATCAAGTTTTCAGAAGGAAAGTCTGAGCTGAGGACGGAGACAAACCGAAAGGACAGTGAGGAGACGTGTTGGACTGATGGGTACAATGCCAACATCCCATTGAACAACAACAGGGTTAGGGTTAACACAACTAATTCTTCTCTTCTGCCTTGACGAGCATTGAATCTAATTAGGCGAGCCCGACTCGTTACAGAACATTTCAGCACCCGGACACCCTGTTTCGAACCCCCGCAAAAAGAATTACGACCCCAACTGCCGCGAATCAGGCACAAGCCTCTTTTTAACAGCTGCGCAGCGTGTCGGGCCAGCTTTCGCCATCAAAGAGCCATAAAACTGAGCTTTTAATGGCGGCCACGGTGGCTGAGAAAACGGGCGTTAGCGGCGGGTGAACAGACGGCATCTGACACGACAGGTTAATAAACGTCGGAGCCCCTGCCAGGATATTCAGAGCGGCTCTGCGCTTCTCACAGACTGAAGCCACCGCAGAAATGTGGGCGGGAGGCTGCAGGCCGGTCGAGGTAGGAGTGAGATGCTTCCACATCTGAATTGTTGACTAACGGAGACTCTGTGGTGCAAAAGGGACGAAGGTGCAGGAGGTTTTCAGGGCATCTTCATCCACAAGGACCAACGGCAAATGAGTTTTAGTTTCTAGATGTCCAAAAATACAAGCAGACAGCAGTGAGGAGGTCAGAGGTCAGATGATAAACAATAAAAAAGCTCATTTTGCATTTTTCATCAGATACAGTAGTTTTCTGTTCAACCTTTTCCACATTTTGACAAAATTAACCACCGACGGCCATTTTCAGAAGCGCAGTAATTACAACCATAGGCAAAAACACAACGGGCGCAGATTTCACCAGCTTAGTGCTTGTTTTTATCATTTATGCAAATCTAATTTCCAAATCCCGAAGCGAAACCACACTCGGTGTCAGAGCAGATTCAGGCTTCTAGCAGGAAAAAAAGTTGTGGCAAGTTTTGTCCGAATCCTGACACTTAAACGACAAAATGAGTTGAGTCCCGATGGTATGTCACGTCTTTTTGTGTTTTTGAGTCGCTTAAAGCAGCTTCAGAATCATTTTAATGGTACGCTGACCTGCAACATGAAGAGCTGCGCCTTACACATCCTCACCCCTCACTCGGGATGCCAGCTCTTGCATAAAGTAACTTGGGTACGACCTCCTGAGAGACGCACGAAACGCTTTTACGGCTCTTCGTCACACCGACACCACCGACTATCATATGTACATGAACTACTCTGCGTGGCTTTTGATGAACTGAGCCTAGTAAAGTTGTAGTAAAGCACTCATCGTAGCAGAGGAGCCAGACAGACACTTGATGAGATCAAAATAAAACATATCGCTGCTTTAAAGGTGGAACGGGGAGGTCAAGTAGTGTTTCTGTGTTGTGTGCGAAACTGAAGAGGAGCATCGCCGCTGTGGGCTGACGGCAGCTCTGACCTTGGCTTTTTAAATGGCTTCACATCTGCAGGGCCTTTAGTTTGCGGTGAGAGTGGGAGTGTTTGTGTGTGTGTGTGTGTGTGTGTTTGTGTGTATGTGTGTGTGTGTGTGTGTGGGCGGATGGAGGAGTGTGAACACAAACACAGCAGCAGCTGTCTGAAAAAGGAAAGCCATTAAAGAGAGAACTAATGGATATGTTAAAGGATAACACCAGTTTATTACAACTATCAGGCTGCAGTTTAAACTTTTTTTGGTTTTGGACGTCAATCCTATCAATAATAATGTTATTATTAATTATATTATCACGCCGGGTTCATTCCCAGGGCGTAAGATACCAATGATCACCTCCCTCTCCGACTATTGTTTGAGACCGCGTGTCAACATTTGTGAGCGTCAAAACACTGGACATTGTTGACGAGACATCAGAACATTTTCCAGCCGTGTTTGTAGTGACAGAACCAGGTATTTTAAGGATCTATCCCTGAACCTAACCAAGTGCTTTTTGTGCCTAAACCTGACCAGACCACGAGCACAGGGCTGCGAGTAAAGCATTAGCATCATGTCAGTAAAATGTTTGAGCTGGTAAAGATGAGGCTTATATTTGCTTTATCAATAATTATAATATCATTTTTTATTGGTTAATTTTATATCATCTATAAATGTTGAAGTACAGAGTAACAGAAAATTGAAGTACTAAAGCGAAGTAGAAGCTAAAAACTGTCCACAAAAGTAACAGAGGTCAGTGCAACTTCAGTGAAAGAAAGAAAGAAAGAAAGAAAGAAAGAAAGAAAGAAAGAAAGAGTTGATGGCTCGTGTGTGTGTTTATCCTATGAAACAGATAAGAGGGGAGTAACTGTGTTATCTTCCCAGTGGACTGGTGGTGCCTGAAATGCAGATGCTTCAGTGTCTTCAGAGTTTTGTCCTCCCTAATGGCTTCTGCAGACAGCCGGGGCCAAACAGCTCATTTGCATAATTCATTTCACTTCAGAGCGTCTGACAAATGCCTCCAAACTCGTCGCCTCTCTGTGAAATCAGAATATTTCTCCAGCTCTCCCGCAGAGTTGCCGATTCGGCAAATTAAACCAGAGGAGCAGTTTCTTGGTTTTTTGGGAGTTTTTTTTTTTTTTTTTTTTTTCGTTTGACGAGAGGAGGGAGGAAGGGCACCGAATCAGACTCGCAGGAAAGATTTCAAGAAAGAGTAATCTCCTGACAAAATAAGTGTTTTTTTTTACAGTGGTTGCAGGCTTGAACAGCTAAACAGAAACACTAAAAGAAACACACAAACTTTACAACAGTCTGTTTTTTAATAGTGTGGTCGAGGTCCTGTCGTTTAAAGTAAAGCTGCATGATGAAAGTGGAGGAAACGCTCTCTGGTGCCCAGTGGGCTGTTTCACAGGGCTCTGCCTCCCTCTAGTGGTAAACTACAGTAACAGCATGAGAAAGTGACAAACAGCTACTGAGGATGGTTCAACATTTCCACACAGGTTTGAAAAACTACAATTTTTCACATTTATTTAAGTGTTGCTGCTCACTCTGCTTGTTCTCCAGTATTAATTCCCTCTTTCTCAGCCTACTGTGGGTTAGGCACATATGTTTTTTTAAGTGAGAAGAGGAATGAAGAGAAGTCAACAGAACAGAAGGAGGCAGAAGTTGCTGCATAAATAAATTACGACATCACCACTCTAATTAAAGCACTGGAAAGTTATTCTGAACAAATGTGGACTACTCTCACCTCTCTTATCAGTAGGTTTTTGTTGGAGAAACTGGGTCGTGTCAGTGATATATATGCATCATTAAAGCAGCACAGGTGACGAGGCACAGCTACAAATTTCCACCAAAACAAGCAGTATGAAAATATAAACTCGGGCACCTCATTGGGCTTTATTGTCAGACTCCTGAAATAAAGAAAAAGAAAAAGTAAATAAGGAATCGAGAATCAGGTTTCGCTTTCACGCAAAGGGGCTCTGCGCCGGTCATTAGTCAGTGTTGTATGTTAGCGGACTCCATTTACTGATGTTTTCTAACTCATGTTAGCTACTGTTGCTCCAGGGCTGAGTCAGTAAATCGGAGCGCTAGCCCCACAGCTAACTTGATAACGGTAGCCTGCTACATTTGGCAGCAGATAGCAGTGAGCCTACGTCAGCAACAAGTGTAGCGTCCTAAATTTAAATATATTTATTAACATCGACACCTTGATGACAAGTCCAAATTGTACCAGTGTGTGTGTGTGTCTGTGTGTGTGTGTGTGTGTGGTATGGACAGCTCCACTGCAGTATATGGAAGCCCCCTCTTTGATAGGGATATGTCGTTGAAGGATGCAGGTCCCCTCTTAGCAATTTCTTTAAAAAAAACAGAGGTCCCCTCTTACTTAGTGTAGAGACGTAGTCCACTGTTCGCAATATTTACATGTACATGTGTATGTATGTGTGTGTGTGTGTGTGTGTGTGTGTGTGTGCGTACCTCTGTTGGAGAGCTTCTCCAGCAGCATCCTGAAGCGTTGCACCACAGATGGGGAGACATCATATGTGTAAACCTCCTTCACCGGAACAGAGTGACACCTCCCAAACATACCATCTGTCCACACACACACACACACACACACACACACACACACACACACACACACACAGACAAGTTATATTTAGCATGCTGCACGTTAAAAGGCCACATATGATCAATCTTTCATGTTCAGTTTTTTCCCAACTGACTCAACTGACTTCTGATTAAAGCTCATACAACTACGCATCACACAGATGGGAAATTACATCAATGAGGTGCATGTTGAATTAAAATAGTGTGTATTGTATGTGCAGGACTTTAAGCAAATAAAACCACCTGTTGAGGTTGGAGGAAGCTGTAAATGTTCAGGTAAAATATAAACACTGCCTTTTTCCTTGACCTCGCACCTCTGCGGCTGTATTTGGAGTCTTACCACCTGCTGCGACCCAATTTCCCATTGATAACGCAGCATGTTCTGGACGTCACAACACCCTCCCTCACAGTGTTGTTGGCTCGAGGAGATCCTAAATCACATCGAACTTGCAAAGATTAGATTCTCAAATAGAATTTCACTTTGTACTAACTCCAGTAAATCATTTGACAAACCCGCTAAGTCTCTATTGACAATCTGAGGAAGACTCGGACCCATCTCAGATTTGTATTCGAACGCTCACACACCTGCACGTAAACAGGATACGAGCCTCTCTTTCTTTTTTCTACTTTAACTAGCTGCACACAGTACACAGAGCGGTAAGGACCTTGTGTCAGAGACAATGTGTTCCCCGCTGCATGTTGTGTTGCGATTCGACCAACAACATAATGATGAGCTGGTCGGATCACAGCGATACAGTTCAGAGACAAATCAGCTACAAACGAGGTCTTTACAGAGGCCGTAACAAACAGGACACTTCAGCTTCAGCAGACTCAGATCCATCTCTCCCCCTCAGACTCTTTCATCACTTTCTTACTGAACATAGGCCTCGTGACACACAGTGTGACTTCTCACTCCGTCATACTTCCTTCGAAAAAGCCACAATGTGGGCAGTGTTAATGTGAGCTGTAGGAAAAGGTTGTCGGGAGGCCGTCTCCAAAAAAAACGAGGCTGTGGGTGGTGAAAGTGTCTGGAAAGATGAGTCAAAGAACAGATTTAAACAGAGATATTTTCAAGCGGCGCTCAACACTACCTGTTGTACACCATGAAGGATGAGTGAGCCTGTGCTGCACTGAGCCTTTTGTAAGTAATAAACTCTGAACAGGATCAAATGTGACAGCTTACACACACTTTTGTCTCCTGCACACGTCACTCTGCATTTGATTTACTAACCCGCTGGATAGAATAAAATGATGGCAGCGTACGTTTCTGCAAGCTAAGGATACTTTCAATTTGTATCTACAGTATTTATCATATTAACTTCAAATATGAGCTGAGGAGGGGGGAACTGTGGGCCGGTGACTGAGTGTGTAAAGTGTCCAATAATAATGTAGTAATGACCACTGACTGCTCGTGCAATAATGTACTAATGACTACTGAGTACTCATGCAATAATGTAGTAATGACTACTGAGTACTCGTGCAATAATGTACTAATGACTACTGAGTACTCATGCAATAATGTAGTAATGACTACTGAGTACTCGTGCAATAATGTACTAATGACTACTGAGTACTCGAGCAATAATGTAGTAATGACTACCGAGTACTCGTGCAATAATGTACTAATGACTACTGAGTACTCAAGCAATAATGTACTAATGACTACCGAGTACTCGTGCAATAATGTACTAATGACTACTGAGTACTCGTGCAATAATGTAGTAATGACTACCGAGTACTCGTGCGATTATATAGTAATGACTACCGAGTACTCGTGCGATTATGTAGTAATGACTACCGAGTACTCGTGCGATTATATAGTAATGACTACCGAGTACTCGTGCGATTATGTAGTAATGACTACCGAGTACTCGTGCGATTATATAGTAATGACTACCGAGTACTCGTGCGATTATGTAGTAATGACTACCGAGTACTCGTGCGATTATATAGTAATGACTACCGAGTACTCGTGCGATTATATAGTAATGACTACCGAGTACTCGTGCGATTATGTAGTAATGACTACCGAGTACTCGTGCGATTATGTAGTAATGACTACCGAGTGCTTGTGTAATAATGTAGTAATGACTACAGTGTACTCATGTAATAATGTAGTACAGAGTACTGAGTACTGAGTACTCGTGTATCTGCTTACTTGTCATCTTGATTTGTAGCCTAAAGGTGAAACTGTAAAACCTGCTGCACACTGCGACCAAACGTCCTCCAGCCCTTTTCTTACAACCTTTCACCCTGAAGGGAACCTAAATATAGGATTCACATCACATCCGTCTGCAGTGTCGGACGGCTCGATCAATACCTGGAGTTGTTTTAGTTGTAGTGGCAGCAGTTATTGATCTACAGTAGCAGAGGAGAGAATGAAACTCTCAGCACTCTGATTGATGTATAACGCTGAGAAATCACCACAAGACTGTGAAAACACGCTGCGTCACAGGCGAACAAACGCTTTCCTGCGTGTCATTTCAAACCGTGTTCGAGATAATTCAGCTTTGTCCCTACATGTCCCAGGGTCGATCCTTTGTTTTCCACGTATATTTTGACTGCATGCTTATTCTCCAGAACACAAACAAGAAAATATAAATCTACCTTCAGCTCAGTAGACACGCTGCCTGTCTTTATGAAACCGCTTTACTCATAATAGTCATTTCACTCCAGTCAGAATGAGCAGAGGGCTGTTTGGGGAAAACACTCACAACACAAATATAAGTGCCCCAGGTGTGACTAGAGTCGTATTTCATTTCATAAAGACGTCATGTCCGATGCCTCAACTCACTCTGGACTTTAAATGTTTTAATTTTATTTAGCCAAACCAGAAGTTGACGAAATAGTGCACATCCAAGCACTTTAAACACTCGCTGCTGGACACAAACAAAAGATAATAAAAGTACAAAAATAGAGGACGCACATGTATATCTGCATGTATGCGTGTGTGCGTTCATGTATGTGGGCGTGTGTGCATGTTGCATAACAGCACCGGTACATGGTAATTCAGGCCTGTTGTCTATAAATAGCCGCTGCCTCACCGTGGCCATCTCAATCAAACTGCAAGCTCCATTTAACAAGCAGCTGAGGGATGACCAGCGGCTGGCCTGCACCGCCGTAATCACTCCTAACTGTTTCACTGAGTGCATTCTGCTGTTTACAGATGAGACGGAAGAAAAAAAGACGAGGAAGACTGAGGTAAGTGAGGACGAAGGAAAGAGAGACTCGGGACACGGCTGGATCTCTGCAGATTTGTAATCCTGTAAGTTAGATCCAGGAATTTATTGTCACATTTACACAAACTTCAAAAAGTTGTATGTCTGCTCGGAGCTACGATCTGTTGCTGAATAAATTACGTGTGAAATAAAGACAAATGGTTTGTCATGATGTGATGAAACACCTCATTAAACAACAATAACAGGTGGAGCTGGACTTCCAGAGACAGAGACACTGGATGTCTGTCCCATGTGGTACTTACGGAGGACCTGAGAGGCAAGTGAGGACATTTTAATTTTAACTTTGTTGTTTGTTTTCTATATTTGTTGTTGTAATACTTATGTTGGCCACAAGAGACCGAACTGCCCCTCTACTCTACGTTATCAATAGTACTTTTTAATTTAATTATTTATATTTTTTGCCTTGTGTCTCCCTCCTTTCCTTTTTTTCCGAACATTTGGGAACATACAAAACTTACCATATCTTATGGAGGATATATACAAAAAAGGACAATACATAATAAAAATCAGCCTCATACTCGTGTTTACTTGACACAGAAAATAACAACACATACTGGAGTGAAGGCATCATCTCTATGTTATAATAAGTTACAGTCACGTTTTCTTCCAGGTAGATTTTAATTCCTCCATGCACTCTACACACAAGGTATATATATATTGTGTGCTAGCAGGAAGCTATGTAACATTACTGTTAACTATTAACATAGAAAAATTAACCTCTGATGAAAGACTTCTTTCTAAAATTTAAAAAATGTTTTTCTTTCCCTCACTCTTCTCTCAGGGCTTCCATTAACAGTGCATCCGTTTGTTTCATTTCATTTTTGTTTCATTTAAAGTTTGCATACAAATCTTTTCAGGTGAAAATATCATGAAAGAGACAGACAGAGACCAAGAAACAAATGTGTCCTCGTGCTCTCGACCCTCCCAGAAAGCTCATCATCAAGTCTCCTCCGTCCCTTCACTTACTTACGTCTCTGTATCTTCCAGGAACTTGCATCTGAATTATCCCTCATAATTAAACCCATCTAGAGCTTCAGCATCATGGCCAAGATTTAAATTTAATTATTTTGACACAGGGGAACAGAGTGGAACAGACATTATAAATGCAGCCGTTCCTCAACAGGGCTTCTTGCGTTTTAAGCCTCGTGCTGCACCCTGCTGAAGTTCCCTTAAGCAAGAGGCTGAAGCTCCTCCAAGCGGGGCCGCCAACGGTCCTGCTTGTGCCCCAGGACGAGATAATCTCCAAAGCCTCTCCCAGCGAACGATCTGAAGGGTTAGAGGGGCCTCGCCTCCAGGCTCCAGGTCAGAGTCGATCCATAATGTCTGAGTCAAGATGAAGCAAAACTTTGAAGTCTGAGGTCAAAACTTTTAATCTGTATTTCCTCGACGTGGACTAGAAAACTCGCATTTTTTATCGACAATATTGTAACGACAACAAAGTGCAAAAACAAGACGGTGAGTAAACTACAGCAGCACAGAGCTCTGATCTCACGTAACAGCATTTTCTGCGATTCCCAGAAGGAACATCTTGAATTATCTCTCATAATTATACTCATGCATATCCGAGGCTCTGCAATTTATCCCAGTTCACTACCAGAGGGCCATAATTCAGAGCCAGACATGTCTTCTTGTGATTTATGGTCCAGATTAGAGCAAAATGAGGATTCACAGGGCCTTTTCTCAGAAGCTGCGTGTATTAAGATGGAGGAGATGGACCAGTGCGATGATAAGCAGATGTTGCTCACAGTCGCAGCTTAAATGTATCCATCAATTAATGAAATCAAGTGAATGAACTTCTGTGAAACTATACTTTAACTACTTTAAGTTCAATTCCTCTGCGACACATCGTGTGTTGTTCTGGACTGAACTGTCGGGAGACGCTGGCTGAAGTTCAGTCCGGCCTAATGAACTGGATTAATATGTCTTAATGGATCTGTAGCCTCTGGGGACCTGCACCAGTCCAATCCCTCACCGCCTGCACTCCACAAGATCAATGACATCTGCCATCGCTCTGCAGGGCCTGGACTGTTCTGACCGGCTAGGACGTACAGGATTTCCTTCATACCTGTCAGGAAACTGGCTCCTGCTCTCGTGGTTTTTTAATTGAGCTAGCAATGCTCACGGATGATTCGCTGGACAGGCTGTGGACATTACGCTCACAAGGCCCAGTTCAAAGACGGGCATTGTCCGACCCGTGACCACTGAGTACTCGTGTAACGATGTCGACAGCTGAGTACTTATGGTTCAGGACATCAGCATGCCGCTGGGTGTGTAAGATCGTCTCTAGTTTGTTCTGAAACTTAAAAAACGAGTCAGAAAATGACTTTTGAAGCAGAAACTCAGCACCTGGCCAGGTTAACACTGAGTCAGTGGTTCTGATCAATAACCCGTCAGCTCGCTGCACATACAGTGTGGTAATTCAATGAGATGTGGCAGTTTCCCTTTAGTGATTTGGAACAATCCTGAGGCCGGACTACTGTAAATACGGGGATGTCTATACTTTGATTCAGACTTGGCTCCGTCTCCTGCTGATCTGCTGCTGCCTTTCATCTCATCATAGGAATGAATGTCGGCTGCTCGTTGTCTTTGTGTTTTGAATGTAGTTTCAGTTAGTTTCATTATAATATAATAGGAGAATACATGATTTAGTCTCAAAGTGACGTCAAACCAAACACTTTTTGATCGATAACCAGCCACACACTCGCCAATCAGTCGACAGGCGTAGAGCGAACGTGATGATGATGGCGGAGGCAGCGTGAGATCGCTAAACAAACACACTCAGGCCTCCACTGAAGTGTTCAGTGTTCACTCTCCATCCTGACCACAGCTCCCATTACTGATGCACTTCGTCAGAGCAGAAACTATCTCTTCCTCCAGTTTTTAATTTCATCTACGCCAGTTTGCAAAAGGATATTATCTCATTCAGAGTCACTGAGGCTCGGTCTCATATGTTGGTGGTTAAGCTATAAAAACTCATTTATATTGAACTGTTACGAGCCTTTTGTAACAGGAACTAATACAGAAGCAGTTGTGAATACTTTGCCAAGTGTCTGTCTGTCTGTCTGTGGACAGATTTTGTCGTCACAACTGAGCAAGATGGAGTCACAAAACTGTGGAGTTGAGGATCAAAATGAAGGTTGAGTTTGAAAATGGGTGTGGTCCGATCCACAAGTACTGAGCTCTCATGCAATAATGCAGTAATGACAACTGAGTAGTAATGGATCAGAGCGTGACAGCATGGAGATGGTCTCTGGTTTAAAAAAATAATTGTGTATATATATATATACATGCCACAGCCAGTTTTTATATATAGTCTACCTGCTCATAATGTAGCCAAAAGATGCTAAATACACTGCTTTTGTCTACATTTTCATTATCAGAGCACCACGCAGAAAGGCAAAGAAATCCTTCAACACAACAATCAATCAAAGATCGAGTCACTCAACAACATTTTCATCCAGAGAGTCAGGTGAGGATCAGACATCAGTCATCCACGAGCTCTCAACGACTGCAAAACTGGACGAACCACAACCATTTCCAGCCCTTTGCCACGGTGTGTATGGTGACATGTCCACTGTTTGCGTGTCGAGGGAGACAACACGCAACAGGGCGCAGATGGGTAATGGGCCGGTTTAGCCCTGCTCCTCTGGCTCCTGTTGCCATGGCGATTTCCATCGAGTGCCTTTCTGTACCTCGCAGCTAATCATGGAGAAGCAGCGTAGCGGGGGCTGAAACAGAGCACCCTCCTTTGTCACTGTGTGTGTGTGTGTGTGTGTGTGGTCAGGGATTGGCATGTGAATCCCCCAGCTTGGTTTGCAGTGCGTTCAGGAGACAGTACAGGCAGTTACTGGACCTGCCGTCAGTGACGCCTTCTGACCACATAACAAATGACATTTCTGATGGTGATGTACTTCACTTAACATTCATTTGAGCAGTTCTATAGAATCAGCGCCAAAGTACTGCAAAACGACAATGATAATGCTTTATGAGTGCGGTTTCACAAGTCGGACCGGACTCTGTTTTTTCTCTTATTTTCAGGCTCCGTGTTGTGACGTGAAAACCACAGATGGGAGGTTTCTTCATTCAATACGAGTGAAGTCTTGGCAACACAATTCCTGAACAGATAAACAATTTAAGATGCAACAATCATTAACTTCATGAGCTCGTGTTTTTTGGCTACACAGCATGTTAAACATTAGCTGCAGGTTAATATATGCTTTTTTAGACAACAGCCAACACAAGATGTTTCGGTCCCCACACAGAGACATATTTGGCTGATAGCACCTTTAACTACATTTCTAATTTTGCTAATAAAACTTCTATAACACTGACTTCCTCCTTTGTTTCCTTCATTATCATTTCGGCCACTAGAGGGCAACATACGCCGTCGTGGGGCGCAAAAACGATTGATGGCGTCATTCCTCTTTTGGCGAACAGTCTCGTACCTTGTGTCCACACATTCAAACCAGCTCAGAAGTCCAACAGTGTAACACAGTCCACCTCACGCTCTTAATATTCACATTCAACCATTTGATTCACTCAAGAGGTCGATTAAAAATCTCCCCTCGTCCATTTTGTGATGTTGCTCCGCCTGCATTTTTGATTTAATGTTAAAAATCGGGGCGTCGTAATGTTTTAAACAGTCTGTGCACAGCGCAGGAACATTAAAACTCATCTCCAGCACACAACCCAGCTCAGCGCTCCTCTCGCTGAGTTAACTAATGCCAATTAAAGCATAACTGGAGGCCGTATTCTCTGCTGGAAATCAGCGTTTCCATGCTGAGCAAGCTTCTTCAAGATGAGCTCCATTACAGCTCTGACAATAAAGCCCAGGGAACCAATCAACACCTGGGGGGGGGGGGAGCAGCTCAAGATGGAGGACATGTCCCAACTCGACTGTTCCTACAACACAAAACAAGAAGATATTCACAGCCTTTTTTTTTAACCTCGTGTCCTTCTCTGTCCTTGTAGCTCTTTTCTAATAATTCACGACCACAGAAAGAAGAATAAATTCAGTGTTTCAGCGCTTTGTGCATAAAACCTCCAGCAAGCAGTAAGTCAGAGAGAGAGAGAGAGCGTGATGAGAACAAATTCACCAGACCCCCCAAAAGACTGTCGATGCAAACAAAAGCAGAAAGCAAGATTGATTGAGCCTCCTCCACCTCGCTGGTCGTCTCCCCCGTCTGAAAATATATTAGCAGAGCTCAGATAAGCTCGGCGCTTCCCCGACGCAGCACTGCTGAGCAAACATCACAGCGCAAATATGATCCATCACATCGCAGCGCAGATCCAGTCATCGGGGGTAAAACTCTGATTCATTTGTTGCAAGGCTGAGCAATCGTCAGAAAACACACAGGTCGCACTGAAGAGTGCTAAATCTGCTCCACTTAAATCAAAGGGACAGGAAGTGGGAAGCTTCATCCAGCTGCTGTTAATGTTTGTTCTCATACGTATCTGCTTGTCATGGCTCTCAGCTGAATATGCATGTAATCGTTACAGGTTTTACGACTTTTTATAACAGATTTTGTGAAATTTAACATCATCGACGTATGAAGACATAATCGAGGAAAACGACTGATAACATAACAGCTGTGACATAAATAAAGTGACTCAAAGGTTCGATCACACCTACGTTATGTAATATTGTGATAAACACCTACGTGATGTAACAGTGCGATAACCTACATTGCATTGAATTAAAATTAGGCCATCAGAAAGCAAACAGCTCGTGGATTCACACAGTACACGCGTTTGTCACTGACACATAGTGAAGATATGTTATCGCATCGTAGCGCCGCGCCTTTAACTTAAATCTGGGTTAAACAAATACAAATAACGTTTATGTCTGAGTTTCCTGGGCCGCCTGTGCTGTAAAGGCTGGAAGAGCTGCCTCCCTCAACACGTAATAATTCTCAATATTTTATCAGTCATAGGTCGCAGTCTGGAAGATGGTGTCTGGGTCCAATTAGTGACCTCGGTTAGAGGTGATGAAGTGGAATGGCAGGTTAACAAGGAGGACGGCGTCTCACCTCAAATCGCTTTCTGAATATTGATGGATTTTTCTTCAGTCCAGTTTCCAAGATAAAGTGTCGCAGTAAATGTTTCTGCAAACTGCTGATATGTTCACATTCGTATGAGTCAAACACAGTGAAAACACTGGATATTTTTGACGAGGAACTACAGCATCTTAACGTTTATTAAGTGTGACACCAGTGGATATTTATAAGGAGACCTCAGGACAGTTTCCAGCTGTGCTTGTGGTGATGAAAAAAACAGATAAATGTAGGTCAAAACATGATCTTTCTGACCCACCAGGTGGTTTTTGTGTTGTCTCAACATCAAATTGAATAATGAACATAAAGAAAATATCTGACACCGACATTTATTTTGGTCATTGGGTTGTGGATATTCACACAAAATAAAACTCCGGCTGTGGGAAAGTACAACTGGCATGTTTCAGTACTTTCTGATTTGTTTAATTTACAAAATAATTAACCGATTAATCGAGAGAACGATCTGCAGATTACCCGGCTGTTAGAGTAATCGTTGGATTGCAGTCGTGGTTAAAAACGTGTAAACACATCGGAGCCTTTAAGTGAGTTAAGTCTAACTGACAGGCAGCCATCCTTATCTGTCTCACCAGACTGAGCTGCACGCTGGGGCTGAAAATGAAAGTCAGCAGAGAGTCCAACCCTGCAAGAAATCACCGCACGGAAAGACAGTTATTTATAAAATGCTTAAATCTGATTTAATTAAGTGGACAGTACTGATGAAGTGACCTGCCATCACGACATTAACTGGAACTGAAGCGAATACTACAAACTCTGTCGTCATCAATCTCTCTGTTCGGAGGCTCGGTCACGGCCTTTATAAATGTATTGTCATCAGGAGCACTTCTTGCAGTGTATTAAAGCCGACCCCCTCTGAAGCGCTTCCATGCATCGGCGGTAGATGTGGCGTGGCTCTGTCTGCTGATATGACAGTCACAATGAAAATGTCAAGTCGCCGATCGAGCACGCGTCTCTCCACGCAGCCGGCCTGCCCTTTCTCCTTTTGTACCCAGGCATGTCGGGGTGATACGTTTGAAAATAGCAAAAAGTCCACAGGGGTGGGTGGACAGCCTTATCGCCCGTCACTGAATCCCGGACTGCTGCATCAATCCTGGGAATGTCACTTCATGTCGTTTTTACGCTGGAGGTAAAATAGTGCGAGGGCGAGGATCACTGTGTTATCACATGTATTTAAGGAGGTTTGCCAGCAGCCGAGTACGTAATATCGCCGTCGTCTTCATCCACCTGCTTAAATAATGGCTTTTGTCACGTGAACATGTTTGTTACATCTGTAATGGCTTTTATTTAGACCTGACTGCCACAGCTCTCCTGGTGCTTACGTCATGATGTGGAGGAATATGACTTGGTGCCATGGTGGGAATGGCGTTGGAAGAATAAAGGCACGCTGAAGAGTGTGGGAATAAACAAGTTACATGTTTATGTTATACAGATATGTGATATGATTGTACTGTACGTGCAGGAGAAGGTAGCAGAAAGTGTTTCCTGTTTTCTCACAGGCTGCTTCAGGGATGGATTTAAATTTCGGGTACTCTGGAGTACCGGAGTTAACTACAGACATACTTGACTTGTAGCGCTGGGTACCAAACTAGCAACAAGTCACACTGAGTCAGGACAACACGTCTCACCTGAGGAAACACAAATTCATCATTGTGTCATTAATTGGCTTAACTGGAGTTAACTGGGCTTCATTCACTGTCTTGATTGACGTTATCTTTGTATCTTTACGAGCGTTTTCCAAAACTCAGCCCGACGGCTGCATCCCCGATTCTTTCCCAACATGTTGTTCAGTACATTAAAACAGTGTGCAAGAATTCGTAGTAATGCTGAAACCATAGCACATGAATTGCATACTATTTAAGGGGAAACATTACAGTACGCAGCACTGCTGTAGCGACAACAACAACAACAACAACAACAGCGTAACAAAAATGCTGGTGTTCCTTCTTCTTCTTTGGATCAGGCGGATTAGACACTGCGGGGACATAATGCCGCCCTCTACTGCTTATTATTCATGTTCCTTTTGAATGTTATTTATATCTTTTTATATATATTATTGTATTTTGTAGTTATATTATAGTCTTTCTATGTATTCAGGTAATTAACTGTGACAGACAGCTTGTGCCATCATCAGCTTGTGGTTGTCCTGATGTGACACACTGGTTTTTGTCGTAGCCTGAAGGTAACACAGTTGAAGTTTTTAAGCCACAGAGAGCAGCAGACGTCGCTCTGCAGGCTCCGCGCTCTGTTGTATTCAGCGTTAACTGACTTTGTGAGCGACTGTTTAATTCCTCGGGCGGGGAAGTTATGGATCTTTGCTCAATAATATTGTCACAGCTGCTGTGTTCATCCAGGAGTGCTGTCTGAACGACTTCAAGGTGACAGAACAACTCGTTTCCTCCGGGAATCGAGATATTTTTTCAGGTGTCGCTCTCTTCCCTTGTTGTTGGAAAAAAAAAAAGGCAGAAATAGAGAGAATGTCCTGAGCCGAACAATACCAACCCTGCTCATTGTTTTTTATTTCCCTGCCAAGAGATTATAGCGAGCCGAGGCAATCAGAGCTGCTGCGTGTCCTGATAGAGCCCGAGCTGCCAATCACCAACACAACAGCCTGGCACTGCCTGCGAGGGCCAGTTTGACAGCAGCTATTGAAGCAGGTCGGACTCGCTGCAGGAGAGAACAATGGCTGGAGGTGCAGCCACCGTAGCTTTTCCACTGTGGGATCCAGCTGTCAGTGCAGCCTCACCTCACCTGACTCCGCCCGGGGGGCTTCTCATAGCTCATTGAAACTTAAATTGAAAGAGTAGCCGAGCTGACAAGGACTGATTGAATCATTTTAATACTAACGCATCACAATGATTAGCTTTCGTGGATAAATGTGGTCGAGAGCAGCAACATTTGTACGTGCAACACCCATCGCTCCAGTCAAATCAGGTTAGACGAGTATTGACCTTCTGCCGCCGGCCCCCAAAAGTCTCCGTCCTGATTGGTTCACATAACCTGCTCTGAAATCCTGAAGGCTGGGAACAAATATCCACATTGTTCAGGACATCCATTTGTGGCGCTGTCTCCAAAACCATTTATGACTCTTCAAAGCTTTACTGACAGTCGGCAGGAGAAAATGCATGTTGAAATGCATTTTACATTACAGTTAACCACGGACCATATGTTCAAATATTAAAAATCTGAAATACATGCCATATCATCGTCACAGTACACGGAAATGAGCTGACTTTCGTGTGGTTTTGCTAAAGCTACGAGAGACAACAGCCAAGACAGAGACCACTGCTCGAGGCGCAAAACAAAATCTATCTATCTATCTATCTATCTATCTATCTATCTTTATATAAACGTTGACTCAGTATCTGTACCATCGCCATGACTATTATAACAGTAACATGATCAGAGCTGCTGTGTGGGAGGACTAATCCAATTAGCACTGCTACATAAATAGCAGCGGATGTTTGTCAGACCGCTGTCAAAAAACAATCTCTCATTTTCTAAACCTCACAAGCTGCAGATGTCAATCTTACACGACGTGACACATCCCGACTGCAGGTAAAAGACGAGGCGGCGGTCGGAGTCGGAGCAGCTCCTCGCTGCTGAAACACGAGGTCAGCAGTGGAGGGAAGCGATCGCTCAGAGGCTGGACAGAGTCCTCCTTCACAGCTGGGGAAGCAACGCATCGCAACTACTGAACAACCATCCAGCTGAGGGGTTTATAATCACTTATGAAGGAACAGAGACAAAGCAGTAAATTGTTTTTGGCACCTGAAGTCAGCAAGGCAAAAAAAACACCTGACAGAACTGCAAAATAGGTGAAAGTCCTCTCTTTCTATTTAGCTGCTGTCTGACAACATCTCGCGAGCCATCGTCACAACAAATTAAAGTCGTTTCTGTTCGGACTTTCATTATTTCTCCTTCTTTAAGTAAATAGACTTCAGCTCTGTTTTGCATCAGCTGCAGTTCTGCAGACAATTAATCACACTTCAGCTCAGTATTTTGTGAAATATTAAATAGAAATTAAACTAAAATAGAAAAACAACATTCTTGTGGAACATAATTGTGTTTTATCATCTTTCATCATGTGGTCCGTCATGTGAACCTGTGATTTAATGCTCCACATGACCAAGAAAATAATTCTGTTATATGAAACCAAATACAAAATGACTTTATCTCATTAAAAGTTGATATTTTCTTTTTAAGACAGAATAATTTATGAAAATTCACATAGTCCTCCTCAGAGAATATAAGAAAATATTCAGGCCACAACCTCGATGTCCTCAGTGGCAGCGAGAACAGCAACAATTAGTCGTTTAAAAGAAAATCAATCGGCAAATATTCTGATAATCGATCACCGGTAATCGTTTTGCTCATTTTTCAAGCAAAAATGTCAAAAAATAGCTGTTTCCGTGGAGGATTAACTGCTTTTCTTTGTTATTGGTTGGACAAAAGAAGCAATCTGAAGACACGTTGGGCTCGGAGAGATTTTGATAAGTATTTTAATCAATTAGTCATGAAATTAACTGGGAAACTAGGCCTGGGCGATAAAACAATAGCACTGTATATCGGCGATTGATACGTCGTCCATACTGATGAGACATCGTGACCGTCTACATCTCAAGAAACGACCCACAAGCAGTCGAAGGAGATAATCCATAAAATTATCATCTGTGTGCCTCAATTCAAAATGAGGTCAAATTAAACCTTCTTTAAAAAAAAGGACAGCTCATTGAAAATGATCAATAATTATCTTAATCATTTACAGTTGAAATGTTCCTCCACATATTGTAATGTAGAAGAGAATAACTGAGGCATGAGGTCCGAGCGTTACCGGCAGAGAATGAAATGAAATGAAATCACAACAGACCAACTACCCAACAACAACAACAACAAAAGCAGCTGACACCTTTTTTGTTTTTTCCCTCATCGAAGCGAGAAAAGGTCACCCGAGGCAGTCACAACACAGACGGCGAGCCAGTCTGAGCTCGGGCTAAAAATAAAAAAGTTCACCGGCGACGTAATGATTCTCTCACAGACGAGTGTTTTGGGTTTTTTTATCAGCCCCACCTCCTGAGTCACAATCAGATTACGGGGGACACATTTCAAAAGGACGCGGCGCAGACAGGAAACGACCGCGCTAATGAATTCAGAACAAACACGCCCCGCCTGAAACAAACACACGTCAGGAAGCGGGTCAGAGGCGCAGTCTGTGTGCAGCCGACAGCACGGCCACCTGCACCTCCTAACAGAACCATTCACATGCTTAATGAGATTATACAACAGATGATAGTGTGCCGTTATCTCTGCTGGCTCTCTGTCTCTGCCCTTAAGTCCTGCAGAGATGTTGATAAAGTGAAAGCCTGAGAGCTTCCCAGTAAACCGCCGAACGCTGCTGATCGGCAGATACACAGAACAAAGAGGTTAGCCGGGGAGCAGATGTGGCGTGACCCTCTGGTAGGGTAACCCAGTTACTCATCCGGCCGACCCAGCGGAGTCACAGATAAAACTGTTTTCCATCTCTCTCCCCAAATTCGTGCAAATCATTTTTCTGTGAACGACTTTCAAGTTTTGAGCTCTGTTTTTTGATTCTGGGTTGATTCACAGCAGGGGGTTCCTTCGCTATTGATGCCAGAGAGGCCGCGAGGGAAGAGCGCAGCAGACGGACTCATGTGGTCCGGCAGTCGATTCCTAACGAGGCTCCAACGAGTGCAGAGGCAAAGCGAGCGATCCGGAGTTTTGTGTTCGCATTAAATAACATCATTATCGCGGCAGAGAATGAAAAATGTTCAGGAAAGTTTTGCTGTACATCTCCCCGGTGACTGCACTTCACCTTTAACTCTGTCAGTGCAAAAGTCCAACAGCTTTATTTTTACCTACGTCCAGATATCTGCCTGCCGACAGCCCGGTCTCTACGGTTAATGGGTCTGATACGCCATCACGTTGTCATGCTAATTAGCTGACATTCACACGAGGAGGTGGAGGAGACGCTGGTGCTGATATTACAAGGAGACCTGGAAACCACCTGGAAACCAAACCAAGGTTTTCCTAACCAAGTGGTTTAACTGCTGATTTCAGCGCCGCTGCAGGAACACAGGGTTTGGTTGCATGTATCAGTGAGCTGTGTGCTGGTGGCCTGGCTGTGCGTGGTGCCGACAGAGTGAATACACATAAATGCTTCGGGATATCAAGGTGTGTGTTGGTGTTTGACATCTTACCGTTGACACAGATCTCGTACGGTGAACACAGCTCGCTCTCGAACAGGCAACCTGGGAAACAGAAACAGAACGAAGGTCAGCTGGTTGACCCGTAACTGAAGCACAACATACAGTATACTGCTATCTATACTTTTAGCTGTCCATGGTGTTTTCAATGGTCTTTTTCAGTTTGTTGTTTGTTTTTCTGATCTTCTTTTTGTTTGATTAATACCTGAAATGAGGCACCTACTCCTACAGGAGCCTGTATCGTTTCCTTGCACATGCGTCACAATAAAAACAGTATATATGCTTTATATAACATATATGTTACTATATGTGTCAGCCGTGGACAGTAAACACTTGCATGTGAGGGAGATCTGTCCCCTCCTCCCTCAGTCCTCCTCTGAGGGAGGACGGGAGGCAGCCATGTTTTATCTGCTCCTCTTACAGGAGATCTGGCGGCTATAAAACCTCCTCACACTCCGTCTGCGACACACACAGTTAAGCAGACATCTGTGGCCGGGCTGCAGATTCAGGGAACAGGGGACGGTTATTTGTTTGTCCTGTTTGCAGACAGCAGGTAACAGTGTGGCACTCAGGTCCAGCAGTGCAACACAATGCTCTCTCTCCTCTCACATGCACAAACACAAACAGGATTTATTTGATTAGTTACAGCAGGCAGCAGCTGCTCCTCCGGATCAGCACCGAGCAGCCTCTCTGTCAGCTCTGTAATCAGTGTGTCTGCGACTGTGGTTCAGGTGATACGCAGCCACTCTTCAGCCTCTGGAGACACTCAGGGAAATATTTTCTAATGCAGGTTTACTGCTTTAAGTTACTACAATAGTACTACTATTACCACGTCTACTGCATCTGCTACACTACTACCTCTACCACTAATATCTACAGTATTTCTACTATGATTACTTCTACTACTACGATTACTGCTGTTACATCCACTTTTCTACTTCTAAGACTACTTCTAGTACTACTCCTGCAACTACTACTTCTACTTACTTCTGCTACTGCAGTCTTACAATTAACCCCTAACTAATAACTACTATCTACATAATGTCTACTACTATTACGAAGATTGCTTCTACTACTACTGCTACTTACTACTACTACTACTACTGCTGCTACTTACTACTACTACTACGACTACTACTACGACTACTACTATTGCTGTTGTTACATCTACTCATCTACTGTACTTCTACTAAGACTGCTACTACTACTTACATCCACTAAAGCACTTCTACTTCCAGTACTACAAGTAGTAACATCTCCTCTGCTACTATTACTACCACTACTACTAATACTAGTACTACAAGCTACGACTACTACTACTAAATCTGCCCCTCAACATACAGTACACACTCCTGGCGTTTCCTCTCATACTTGTGTCGTGAATGATCCTCAGTGTGAAAGGTCCGTCTAGCTTAACGTGTGCTAATGATATGAACAGTCACAATGTTTGTTCTCAGGTGAGTGTTAACACACACACACACACACACACACACACACACACACACGATTACGGGCTGTAACAGCAGCACCGGCTGAAACCAGCGAATCCATGGGATGCTGTAGCCATGGCAACACTCGCCTGCCGCTGCAGCCCTCTCCTCCTCCCAGGGATCAGACAGTGGCAGCCATTACCTCCCCTCATCTCTCTCCATCTATCACCTCTCCACATTTACACTCTGCGAGCTCCTGTTCTCATTTCGTGGTTTCATATTTTTTCAGCGCTGTCCCGAGCCTGGTTTAGAGGTGAAATATTCAGGGATCTTGTGTTTCTCAATTCACTTTATTCTCTTTATTTATCACAGAAATTCACTTTTTATATTTTCAAACTTCCTTTTATTTTGTGCCACCAAGCGTTTAGCTGCAGAACACATAAAAATAAAGCAGGAAATGCTGAAACGTTTCCATAAATCACCTCTGACGTTCTTGTTGACGCCTGCCTCCATCTTAAGTCAACAGCAGCTGCCTGATCTGATCTTTTTCCTCTAACGAAGACGTATCAGAGTGAAGTCACTCGCTATGAGCTTGTGTCATGTTTGCTGGATATTCACTATGTTTCTGTTCTGCTGTAATTAAAGGGGGGAATCACCCGGGGCTGTATTTGTTTACATCTCGGTGGGAAAGGATCCAGTGATCACAGCAGCTTCCAGCAGGCGCCGTCTTGTTAAAAGCAGAAACACGTTACACAGAAACGCTGTTTACAAAGAGTCAGAGCTTCGTTACAGCGAGCAGCTCTGGGGGGCGTTCATGCAGCGTTTCTCCAAAACAGCATAATAAGAACTAAAATATACAAGCAAGGAAAGCCATACACAGAGGCTTACAGCTGAGAGGGAATCATAATAACGTTTAAAAATGAAATGCTGTGTGCTCATTCTGGCAAAAAATATGTTTCCTGACATTCAATATGGAAGCTGATAATTAAATACAAATGTTATTTAAGTGAATTGATCAAAAACAACAGATGAATGCAGTTAGATTATATCTGCGGGGGCGGAGTTACATATTGAAATTGTGATTATCCTATTTCTTAACACAAGATTTTATTTTATATCTTTAATATGTTCGATTTCATTAATATTTGTACTTGATTCTGTATCCTACACATAAAGATGATTTACTCAAGTAAAAGACTGTGGTAAAAGTAGAAGTACTGATTCAACTTCTTTCCTCCTGTAACAGTAATAGAGTACAGGCTCTGACATGAACTCAGAGTATCAGAGTAAAAAGTCTCCCTCTGAAGGACATTCGTGGTCAAAGCTAACTGAAGCTCACGTCATATTAATATAAATAATTTGTCCCAGCTGTTCCTGAACGCACCACAAAGATAGTCGATTGTTGAATCTCATTACCAGGACGTCAAATAGCCACATTCATAAATAATAGATGATCAATAATATCCCCTCAAATGCATCAAACTAAAGTAACGAGGCTGTTTTGAAAACGTGAGGAGGAGAAAAAACAGATATCTGTGTTCAGACGTAGGGAGGAGAAGCCAATAGCTGAAAAATCTCTGATTATTATCATGAATAAAGAAGTTATAGGTCCCAAAGTGGAGTCAAAGTTCCTAATAAAACTTTTCTGTGACACTGAAGTGATCTGGAGACGTGTTATAAAGAGGATTTAAAGGAAAAATAAGAGATAAGTGAAGAGGTAAGAAGATTTCTCTCCTTTTCATTTCACTGCCAGATAAGAGCCGGCAGAAGAGGACGATATGGACGATGGCCTCAGCGTGCTACTTTTGGACTTTTGCTGCCACCCTGAGTTTTTTGCTGTCTGGTTTCATCACTCCACACCAGCAGAGTGTGAAATAGGTTGCAGTATTGCACTGTGGACCGGCGCCAAGCCCGGCGACGCGGGAGGAAGGGAATTTCAATCAGCTTCACCCTGTGAGCAAAGAGCAGCGTCCAGGCTGTGGCCTTTAATGCCTCCTGGCAGGGCCATTACAAGCTGCGCCCGCTGACACAAAAGGCACTACATTTCCCAGGATGCCATCTGTCTGTTTGCATCCAACACCTGCCGTTCCTGAGGGGGGAGGGCTATTGATTAAACACAGAGCGGTCACCTTGACAAATACAGCCAATGATTTAATCAGCCATATAAACTTTTGGGAATGTTCGTCAATGTGGAGACTGACCGGAAAAAGACAAATGACCCAGTCTGTCGTCATATTCAAAATACAGGTTAACTTTATCTGTTTACATTCATTAAAAGTTATTTTAACTCTGATGTAGCTTCCCTCACCTCGTACAAAACACTGAGTTAACTAACGATGAACTCAGCCTCGTCTGTGGATCTGGATGTAGCTTGGGTTAGCTGCTAATGCTATGGTAGGCAGTTAGCTAGGCATGCTAATGTAGCAGCTTACATTAAAGCAGAGAGGCTCGACAGACTGTTTCCATTAGCGTGCTGAACTTTTGCTTTCGTGTGATTGGCTTTGTTTTTATTTTAATTTAATCTATTTTGAACATACGGATTATTGTTGTGTGTATTTTAAATAATGTTCTGTTTTTAGGGAGCTAAGGTACATCATTTATGTACGTTGCCTTACTTACGTAAGGCAGGCTACGTAAGTGACAAACTTCGTCACATGCATGGATATAATAAAAGTCAAATGAGATTCAAATATTCAAATATGTCACAGAATAAACAATCAGTAATGCACTAAAATATCTAAATATCCCCAACTCATTTTGAGTAGTTTATAACTTACGTTACCTGACTGAACATAGGAGGCTTGGGCCATAATTAGATATCATCCAATACCCTGATATCTGCCGTCATATGCTATATTTTTCACAAATATCAAACAGCTGTTACGGCATCCTTGCGCTTTTATTTTGAAAAGCAAATAAAAAAGGTAGCTGTCGTGGCAGCGGCACAGATGAAACTTCGCCTGAACTTTCTATCTTACGTTCTCTGTTTGTGAAGTCAGTTCAAGACATTAAGTTCAGTCGTGTTCTTGTCTCCGTCCTCGGCCTCTGCCTCGGTCTCCAGCTCATTACTGCACATGTTACCACAGAAGAGCAGAGTGGCCTTCTGTCTCAGTTACAACAAACGACTTCCTCAACATTCAGCTCCAACTTCTCTGCCCCCACACAATGTTATCTGAGTGGGTGTGTTTACGTGTCGGGACAGCTGATAACAAGTCGGGGGGAGCAGGCAGGCTTTCTAAAAGCTTTCCCTTTCTTTGTAGTTGTATTTTTAGTCCTCTCTCAGGATCTGAAGTCTGGCTCACTCTCAGTTTTTTTCCCATGGCTGATCAAAAAGGACTTTCCTAATTGGCTGCCTATGTCCCGTCCATCTACGTGTGTGTGTGTGTGTGTGTGTAGGAGACGTGTTTCCTCTGGTGTAGCCTACCATGACTTCCAACGTTTCCTCTCCTTTCTAAGATGACAATAATCCAATTTGTTTTGGGCCTCGGCTCTGAGAGAGACGATCAATCACGACAACGTGCCACCTGACAATTTAGAGGCGCACAAAAGTGAGGATTTGGAAGCAGAGGGAGCGTTTCATCTTTTTTTTTTATTTCCTCGCAGTCGAGCGGGGAAATCCGTTTCTCAATTAGGAGGTGTGTGCGCGCAGCCCTGCTTAAATTGGCGGTAATCTCTCTTTGTCTTCCACTTCCTCTGTCTCCTGCAGCGACAAAACCACCGCCACCATCAACCTCCTCCCTCATCCTTTTATCCCCTCTGCTCTCATCCTCCTCTCTTCTCTCCTCTCCCCCTGATTGTTCAAAGCCGCGGCATTGATCCATCCATCTGCTTCGACTGGAGGAGCCGTTGCTTTGTGTTCGGAGCGCTCTTTTAACTGTAGCTCTCTGATGCCGGCTGCCTTCGTTATGAGCTGTCGAGGCCGTGGATTTTTTAATTTTTCCAACGAATTCAAGTTGTGATTTTAAAGAGCTCCGGTGCATCAGTTGTAGTTTTGTGTCGCTGCCATTTGCATGTAATAAACTGCGTTAGAGACAAACACATTACTCTTCTACCTTATCACTTTCCCTGATGCTTTGAGCTTGGAAAGACACTTTAATTGGAGGTAAAAGTGCACTGAGACGTTGGTAATTATCCCTCATTGCAAACAACAACCGCAGGCACACAACTATGGCACGCTCTGGTTTCCAGTGCTCACACTCCTTCAAACAGCTTTAAAGTGTTATTTACATTGTTTATAGAAAGAAAAATACAAATTAAATCAGGGATAGGTCAAATTATATGTGAAGATTTATAGATATGTCACTCGTACGACACTGTCTCCTATACATTATGTTTATAAGCAACTAAATTGAACCTGCTGATACGTTTTGTAGTGAACGCAACTCATTTAAGAACCAAAGATGAAATAAACTGGAAGATTCAGGAGGCAAGACTGAATATTTCTGATCTGACTATAAGTATCTGGCAGTTGTTGACAGCTGAAGGTCCGGTGTGAAGGTATCGAGCGGGCTGGTTGCTGATTGAACACCCCTCTGTCACAGTCGTGCCGTGATGGTGATCATTTTACCCCAGAACCTGATCTCTTCCTCAGCCTAACCAAGTGTTTTTGTGCCTAAACCGAACCAGATCTTAACAAGAGCATCGTCAGATTATAAAATATAATAACTTCGCACAACGTGCACAATAATGACACAAAAAAGCTTCACTATCTAGCGCTGACCTCTTGTCTCACCCCTCCCTTCAGTATTTGAGTTTGTCCGCTCTGGGCTCCTGTAGAAACATGGCGGTGCAACATGGCAGACCACTGAAAACATAAATATGAAGATCATGTTTCATTTCTGCCAATAGAGCCTCCTTACATCCTGCACACTGGACCTGTAAGTCTTTGTATCCAGCAAAGACTTCAAACTGCACGATACAGATACAGAGGGGAAGACACAACTATTCTATTTTTAACACTATATACAGTAAACTGTCAATGTGCATTGCCATCATGTGAATATATGCTGATAGATGAGGTGGTATTGCACATAAAAAAGAAAAAACTTGATGAGGTAATCGTAAACTCAAGTCTCTAAAGACATTGAACACAACTAACAGTGAATCAGGTGGATCGACGATCAATCGATCAGCTCTCAGTTAAAAACACAACTCAATCCTATCGACACGTCCAGACTGTTACAGCCACGCCGTGTCCTGGCGCTGACCGGGATCTCTGAGAGAGCCGAGCACATTAAACCCTGCAGGGCCACGCAGACACATTTCACTGAGACAGAAGCTCTGAGCAGACGTGTTTTCACCTGTACGAGGAGGAGAAACCAGAACAGGAGGAGAAATCAATCAACACGGCCAGGAACAGCAGCCTGCAGCAGGTACCAACAGAGACTGACAGGGTTTCCATCACACTGTGTGTCTGTGCTCTATAAACATTGTTGCAGACTGATTGAATGCAGCAAAATGATCGATAAAACAAACAGCAATAAATATAACAGCAGTTCAGCCTACAGATGATGTCACCACAGGATGACGTCAGCTTCATAATCACCGTGTTCTCACTAATCTTCAGCTTCCTCAGCAGGAATCCTCACAGCAGGAGCACCTGGAGACATCGCCTCCGGTCTTTGTGTGAGCTTCATCATCGCAGCAAAATCCATGCAAATGTGTGTGTAATCCAAAAGTGCTCTCTGAAGGTGTTCTTTTGATTTTCTGGACACATTTATTCATCGGAAGACGAACGACGTAGGCGGCAAAGCGAGTGACGTAACGACCCTCGTCACAAACAGCAGGGACAAAAAGCTGTTGTTTGTCAGTCGCCAATAAACCTCGAAGAAGGAGAACGAGAAGAAACAGAAACACACTGAGGGAACGTGGAAATTAATCTGGGAACGGGAATATCACAGACAACAGGAACAGCTGATCGATCATGTGGCTCAAAAAGTGTTGTTTTCTACATCTCCCATTCAGCATATTATTCAAAAAAGGGCAAAAATCCATCCGAGGCTAATGTAAAACTAAACGAGGATTTTCCAGATCGTGCTGTTTCCATCAACCTTTCAAAAGTACTCAAGATGTGCTTAAATATATGTGTTAATACGGCTAATTACTGCATACACACAATAAGCCAATATTCTGTGGGATATGTCATCTAGATCAATATCATATTATATAAATTATTATTCAGTAGAATGACCAAACAAGCACAACAGCTCGCTGTCTCTGGTTAGAAAAGCTAAACTCAGACGATCAGATGTTTCACTGCAGATTTCTCTCCACACGTTTCACAGCACAGTTACTGTAAACCAGCTCTGAAAGCCCCGCCCCCCCGACCCAACCGACCAATCAGCATGAATTAAATGTTAATGAGCGTTGCCGTGGCTACGGTCACACCAGACAAACCAGCGCTGACCTTCTCCAGGCCCAGGTTAATGATTAGGAGATCTGAGCTGAGTGAAAATCTGTCTCGCTGAGGTTTTACACCGAAAACACACAGACGAGAGATCATCAATGAGAAGTGACATTTTATACATTATAGGTGATTCCAGCCGTGTGGGAACTGAACAACGACACGGTCATCACGACAGAAACAATATAAACAGAGCCTCATCTGTGAAATATGATAGAAAAATACTCCTGAATCCAAGTATTAGCAGGTAAAGCACTCACAGTGAAGAGCAGCAGTGACAGTGTTGATGCTTTAACAGACAGCTGGTGCATCAACACATCAATGAACAACAATTTAAAGACGTTAATGTCATTAAAAACCCAAAACTGGACATTTATCAACAAAAATAGCAACAAGAAAAAGGGCACATTTGAAATCTAATGGAAAATTTGACTAAAGTTCCCATGAAGTCAAACTCCATGTCTCTGTTTGAGTTTGTAGCTTCCTGGAAACACATTTTTCGCCCAATAAACGCCTCCTTCATTTCATGGATGTACATAAAGAAGAACAGCACCAGAGCGGAGTGTTGCAGCGGACCGGACCTCACGGGTCACTGTACAAAAACACAACTTTTTAACTTGAGTGATTTGGGTGAAACTGTTTTGCTCCGTAGCTTCATCTGTTGCTAAACTAACTGCTAACAAACTTGATAACCAGCAGCTTTGTTGTGATTTATTCAGTTTCCTGGTTGACAGATACCAGTAGCTTTTGTTACTAAAGTAAGCGCTAACTGCTGCTAAATGTAACTTTAGCTGCTGTTAGCTCGGGAAGTGTTCCTATTCGCTCACACAGCCCCGAAATGCCAGGAGCCAAACCCTACTGTCAGTATGCATCAACATCTGATATTCAATCTAAACCAACCACAAATAGGCAAAATCCCATTACATGGCCTTCATAAAGCCTCAGTCTCACACCAGGTGACCTCCTGAGGTGGAAACGCAGCTGGTATCACCTGTTCAGCCGAGCTGTGACTCACTGCCAAAACACACAGCAGAACAAAAACTGTGATAGTGCCCGGACTGGGCAGCGTTCCCCTGCAGGCTGCAGCTCCCACTTCATCATCCGGCACAAAACATCCAGAGTAAAAAAAGGCTAAAAGTGTGTAAGAGAAGCTATTAGTGATAATGGAGGATGTGCGGTCGGATAGGAAAGGTGGTTCTGCAGCACGGTGCTGCTGATACTGCGCCGCAGAAATGTTCCCGTGAACTCTTTCACACTTTCTTTATTCAAACTGAGGGTAGACCCTGGAAAACATGACTTCTCTAACCCTAGAAAACCGATAAACACCATTTTGTGACTATACTCAGAAACATACAGGACGGCCACACTTCACTTTCTCTGCAGCGCTTCAGTCGTGCACCGGTTCACCATCCATCAGAAAAAGGCAGGTCTGAAGTTAAGCTAGCTGCTTCATTACATCCTGTCACTAGTGATCATTATAAGTTAATACGTTACTCTGCACAAGTCATCAACCATGATGTTTGCAGCTCTGCATGTTTGTAAACCGCTCAGGCCTGAGTCTGCAGGAACCCGGAGGAACACTGTCCACAAGGTCCGACGTTGTTTTGTTAAATGGGGACGGACACGATGTGGATATTAGTGGATAAGCTAGATAGGTCAAGTGTGTGAACAGCTTCATAAGACCTATATTCATGTTTACTCTCAAGCAGCAGCTCTCTAGTGACCTATGTTTCCCTTCAGGAGTTGGTGGAGATCAACAAAAGAGCTAAAAGAGAGTAAATATTGTTTAGTTAACACAAAGACGACTCCAAATGAACGATAATGTTGCTCCTTAACTGCTGGAAGGAGGCAACAGTTTGCTAACAAGCTCTCCATATCAACTTAAGAGATGATAATATGTTAATGTCGCGTTCATGTTGTTTCTGGAGAACACAAAAAATCAGTTGTTGATGCGTTTTCTTCCTCGTCTCTGTCTCCATTATGTCGCAGCCACCAACTGTAAATCAGTAAAGTAGATCTGCGGAGAATCCACGCCAAGTTAACTTTTGAGGGATGTGAACAGCAGCCGCGTCAGGAAGCCAGACGTCGGGACAGCACAGAGCATCCGGACGATTTCAAATATACGAAATAAACTCAATCTGAGCGAGTCAGCAGTATCTGGCAGGCACGACGCTCCACTTCTGAAATGTTCTGTCCGACGATTTTATTATATTATTATCTTTCTGTCAGATTGCAGATAAAAATGTGCTTCGTTGGCTCTGCTGCAGCTTCCTCTCACACAATGTCCCGCCCACAACAACATCTGATCGGTAACAGGTCGCAATAAACAAATAAAAACACTGAATGACCTGAATCTGCAAAGCAACCAGCAACTGAATGTGTCAAATGAAGTGGAAAGGAAGAATGAAGTAGCAAGTAAAGTACCTCAAAATGAATATCGGTCCTGAATATTGGTTTTCAGTCTCCTTGATAATCTTTAATAATCGATATCAGTGTCGGCCCTGAAAAAGCCACATGGGTCGACCCCTTGTTCTGGATGTTGGATGAAGTTTGAACAGCTGAGCAGCATCTTTTCCTGAACCTAACCAAGCTGCGACTGAACGACAGCGGTCCGGCACGCCTGCTGCCGGTACGCTGCAACTGTGGTGCTGTTTTTGGGAGCGACTAGCAGCCAACCTGTCCGGTCGTACATGCATGAGGACGTGTTGGACTGTGTGTGTATTACTGTCAACTTTTAGCTTCTCTATAGTATTAAATTAGGTGTAATTTTGCTGTGTAGGTTAAGCTCCACCCTTACACAGCTTCTTCATGTTTACATTGAGCGGTAGCATCTTCAGGCTAAACAACGTGCACTGTTTCATATCTGCAGCAGTAGATGTTACAGCATTAGGTGGAAAAGCAGCACATTACAAGTAAAGACAGTATTTCTATTGTGTTTATGAAAAACTGAAAGAGCCTGTGAGGTTATTAGCATCATTACATCATATATATCAATAACAGCACAGGCAGATAAGGTTATAATAGTATAAATATATATTGATGTAAAGAGGATGTACACTGATGGTTTGTGATGCTCGGAGCTCGCTGTTGTTTTTGCCGCTCGTCTCCTCAGCTGACTGTGTCCTGTGGCTGCCATACTCTCTGTGTGCTGGTTATGTAATCTGAAGGAGAGAGGAGGAGGAGGAGGAGGAGGAGGAGGAGGAGGGTCTGGACACACACACACACACACACACACACACACCTCCCTCCCTCTCAGCACCAGCTTCTTCCTGCTCCTCCTCCTCCTCCTCCTCTCACCATCTTCCCCGACACATCTCTGCATCAGTCATCCTGCAGCCTCCCTATCTCAGATCAGTGGAGGAATATTAGACATCAGCTATTTATAGAGTCTGTGCATGGGAGGAATTAACGTCTACACACACACACACACACACACACCGTCATGTTTCCGATCAATAGCTGCTCTGTGGCTGGAAACAGGAGAGCGCAGGAACAGGCCCAGTTCTCATTACTTTACGTTGATGGTTGTTGTCTGTTCCTGTTTACAGGCGAGCGCTCGCTGACCCACACCGCCTCTTCACTTCAGCTCACGTCGTGCGTCCTGATATTGTCTCATTTTATCATTTATTCTGTCAGCATGTTGTTTGTTTATCTTTTAAGTATTTTATCTTGTTTATTTTGTTCAGTTTTTATACATTTTGCTCTGAGTTCATTGAATTATTGTGACGTATTTTTATTTACCGGTTGATTTTTTTATTATTATCATTGTAGAAAATATAACTTTTATTTCTTTACTTTCATTTTTTTATCAGAAATCTGCTCCTTTTTTATTTCATCAGATGTATACATTTACTTATATTGCATGCATTTGTTTATGTTTTCAGTATTTTAAATTATCTGGATTATTTTCTTTACTATTTTAGTTCATTTTCTTTATTTCCTGCTACTTCCTGTTATTAATTGTCATGTTTACTTTATATTTACACATATTTGTGCCTTACATACACGCATTTCACTATGTTTTTATCTCAATAACAGTCCTGACCACCAGCTGGAGGCCCTCTTTAATAACTGAAGGGCTAATTCGTCAGTATGAGCTCCTTCCTGCCATCGTGCACGCTGCTGCTCTGCTTTCATGATGACCAGGTTTATTTCTGCTCTTTAACAGATGATCGTGTTTGTTTTTCCTCGGCTCAGGTGAAGCTGCAGTGAAGCCGCCAGCAGCTCCGCTGGTACAATATTGACACAGATCAGAGAGAAGAAGGAAAAAAACAACAGTCTCCTCCGGTTTGTCTGCAAAATGGCTCTGAGGAGCCTCCGCTGCAGACACATCACGTTATCACGAAGATAATCATCATCATCCTGGATGTTTTACTCACCGATCCTCCTGTCAGCAGCCGCGGGGACGCAGCTGAGGGAAGCGAGGAGAAGGAGGGAGAGGAGGAGGAGGTGGAGGAAGGAGCACGGATCCATGCCTCTTCTGGGTTTAAACTGTCTCTCAAGCGTTAAAATGCCATTTCTTCCCGGGAGGTTTGGCTCGTCTTGCTTCCCGCTCGGAGTGGCTCCTCGGCGGCTGGAGGAGCAGAGGAGAGCCGGAGAGGGTGGATGGATGTCGGAGGAGAGCAGCGAGAGGATGCAGGGCGGGTCTGCTGCTGCCGTCGCTGCTGGAGGCTCCGAGTCAAGGTGAGGGCAGAGACACGAGGTGCTTCCGGGAAGGATTTTCAAAATAAAAGGCTGAAACCTATAGGAAGCTGCCAATTAGATGCATAGACGTGTTTTTTTGGCTTTTCAGTGGACAAGTTAGTGATGGCAGTAAATATAAATACAGCTGAAAGTATTCGTCAACCCAGTTGAAGAATCAAAAGATAATAAAAATTAGACCATAACATAAAATAATGGCCTAACACAGAAAAGGAAAACTAGAAGAAAAGAAGACAAATTAAAGATAAAAACTAAAACTAAATTAATATAAATAAACACACATCAGAGTATCAATCTATTAGAGCTGGAACAACCAGCCTACATCCCATCAGATAGCTACAAGATAATTTAACACAAAAAGTAGAGCTTAAGCATAAAAACACTCAACACAGACTGTTTTAAGATTATTCTTTAGATAATGTTTATGTCAAATAATGTAGATGTGTTTAATTTATATGTGTAATGTAAATGTTTTTTTGTCGTTTGTTTTTTTTCTCCAGAAAATGTCCTTGTGGTAAATTTCAAAATAAAGGTCTGATAATATGGTATGCTGCAAATTTTATGAAGAAAAAAAAATAAGTGGGTTCCAGAAGCAAATAAAGTTTGTTTAGGCTGTATAAAACTCATCAATGGCGAAATAACAATGTCCTTGCGAGGTAAATTTTAAAAACAGAGTTTAAGTCAACGAAATACCAGAAAAAAAATCAGTCATAAACTGTTTGAGTGTTTGTTAGATTATTTAATGTTATCATAATAATTTTAATGTTTTTTTCTTGTTTTTGTGTTCAATGTTTTTCCAGAAAATGTCATTTTAAAGGCTATGTAGTACATTTCAAAATAAAATGATTGACAATCATACAGTATAACCAGTGCACCACTTAAATAAAACATTTGAAGATTTTGTATTTGCAGTTCATTCAATTTATGTGTTAAATATTTTTTTAATAATTAAAATGTCTGGTGGCTTGTTGCGAGTTCTTGTGGCAAAACAACACGAAAAGTAAGAAAAAACATTTATTTATTCATTTATTGTCAAACATTTCGTCATTTTGTTGCTTAGAATTGTGATTCAACACCTTTATTCTGTCAGGGCTGAAGTTACTCAAGTAAAGTTTATGATCAAATGTGTCTATCCATAAATACTCACGTTGAAAATGCTATTAATCTGACAGAGTTTTTTTGTCCCATGAAACGCCCACTTCTCTTCAAACCTTTATTTTGAAGTTCAAATCAGCCGATATCCGGGACTAATCCTGTTCAGCCTGACTTGGACTCACACAGCTCCACTCTGATTCAGCACTACTGCTGCTTTCAGGTGCTGTCGGAAAATCCTCCGGTTCTGAGTTGAAGGCAGGTGAACTGAGAAGAGTGTCGTCCTCATCCGGTGGCTGAGAAACAGAAACATCTGCTGAACTGGAGGAACCTGCGATCAAGTTTGGAATAAAATGACCCTGAATGCCTCTAAAATGTGTTTTTATAGTACATCTACCTATTATATTTAAGAAAACATGTAAAAATGGGTGGAAAATTGACCACATGGGTGAGGGTTGTATATTGAGGGTTACTCCACAGGTGCAACCAATCAGTGATCCAGGGCTTGATTGAACACACATGAAGCCAACTGGCAGCAGGTCAAGTCGTTAGAAACACACCAGAACAATCCTGACACAGGCCTACACCATTAAATAATCAATTTAAAATCAATCTGAATCTCAGTGGAGTAAAATTTGATCCACATTTCCACCGTGAGGATCAGGAATCATCACGTCAATGCTGCAGAAATCCAAAATAGAGTGAAGTGTCCTGCCACCGATGATTTAGGATCTGCACGGTGCACTTTTATTTTTAAACACTCAGGTCAGCAGCAACATTTGTGGTATTTGCAGCATCGTAACACATTTTCCTGATCATACTTTCATACTTTTACATAACATTTTCAAAAGCGGGACTTTAACTTGTTAAAGAGTGTTTTATTTATGTAAAGGGTCTGAATACTTCCTCCATTTCCACATCAAGCAGTTAATTCAAGCAGACGGCACTTTAGCTGCTAAATGCTAATTATGCTCATAGCCTGTGTAACAAACCACCTGGTATACACACACACACACACACACACACCTGCAGCGATGGATGTAAAAAGACTCGTCAGAAGACACTCTGCTGTACAGCTTCATGCTGCTATCGCCAGCTAAAGCTCTTTATTTGTTTTTAAAAGACATGTAGGAGACATAAACTGTTGGAGCATGTCGTTGGTTCTGTTACTCTTTTCGTACATGTAGATCTCTCTGGGTCGTGTGAATTTTTAAGGCACAAGATAAATTAAGAAGACGGAGGAGACGGACCGCCGTTCGGAGGACGACCCCAGAGGCATAGCTCTCGTTTTGTAAATGGCTGACAGACAATCGTTGTGATTCTGTACAAAGTAAAACACAGGAACGGGACAGAGAGGGTGACGGCTGGAGAACACAAATAAAAAACACTAAAAGACATAAAATGCAGAACGGCACAGTTCATGTACATATATGTAAAATACTTTCTTGATGTATGATATGAACACGGAAAGGCAAAAGTCTGTGTTTGTGTTTTGAAGGTCAAAGGTCACACCATCCTCCTCCTCATCATCACCAACCTGCTGCTCTTTGGCTTCGTATGACCGCATAGACAATATGTGCATTTATTCATTTCGTTAGATATTAACAAGTATGTATCCTGTGTATTTGTCTCTGATATAAATCCCTTCTGAAGTGCTGTAAAGTCGAAGCAGTGTTTAATGCGATGTGCGTGAAAAACAGTGTATGTACACCAAACGAAGGAACAGGTAAACGTCTTCCTCGTCGCCTGCGTCGACTCGCCGAACACGACACTTCGGTTAAGACTAACGTTGATTCATTAACAAAACGTGAACGACTCAGAATGATTGTAGTGGAGTTTATCGTGACACCGACGACAGCAGACACCCGCCGCGTGTGCCGCGACAAAACTAACAAACAAAAAAAAAGCGATTTATACACAATGTCCCATTTCTTAATAAAGGAAATGCCAAAATTAAAATTCTCTCACTTTTTAAAGCCGCTATGTGTCGAAACTTCTTGTGATTTAAGCATCGACACTTGTGCAGGCGAGTTTACCGTTTTTATGAATACGACGTAAAAAAACAACTTTAAAACAGACTTTTTTTCTGCTTGATGAATTTAGGTAATGTAAAAAATTGTAACTAAAGAGTAAAGATGATCCCCGCTAGACAAAAAACACACATATGTGCAAATATTCAGTTTTTTAAAAAAAACACACTGGTAACACGCAGCGTGGCTTTACCTCAGTGTAACAACAGCTGTTAATAACAGATGGAGAAGACGTGTCGGCAAACTGAACCGCGTGATATTTAACACAATACTTTAAAGATCTTTCCACTCGGTTATTACACGTTATTACAGTGGAATAAAGCTGCGTTACCAAAACCCACGAAATAATTAAATACTTCTCGTCTCTTTGGTGGCGTCTTCCCTGCGACCGCCCGCCCGCTCGCCCGCTCGCCTGCCCGCTCGCCCGCCCGCCCGCTCGCTCGCCTTTTAGCTTCAGAAACTCCGTCCAGAATGTTTTTCATTAAAAAAAATTAAATCAAATAAAATTACAAACAATCATTTGGCCAAGTAAAAAGAGCCCACGCCTCTCTCTTCTCTGCTCTGCTCTCTGAAAATACCCCGTCTGTTTAGTCCAGCATCATCGTTTATGTATTTACAAACCTGTACATCGTCGCTCTTTACTGAAACTTCTGCAAAAAGCAAAAGAAAAAAAATAGATCGTCTTCCTCTAGAGCTGATATAAATATGGCGTATAGACTTCCACAGCAGAACATTATGAGATATATAGTACTCTACACGTTGTATACTCCCTTTAGTCTATCAGCCTTTCACTTCTTAAAGGGGAGGTTTGCCTTGCGACTGATTGTGATTAAATGTCAAAAGCTGCTTTTTCTGGTTCAAGTTACATGTAATGAAAATCAAATACAAAGAGCCACACTGGAAGTGGAAGTGTATAAAGTGGAAGTGTGGTGATATGATGATGATGATGATGATAACGATAGTAATGATGATGATGATGATGGCTCCCGTCGTAGCCGTCTATAGTTGGTGAGGCTTCGCCAGGCCGTCTCCACTCAGCTCAAACCTGCAGGAGGAGAGAGAGGCTTTTATTTTGGCAACTTGCAGCTTCTTCCTTTTCCTTCAACTGGCTCCGACATCAGTGTTTCATTAAAGGTCTCATATTTTCCCAGACGGATACTGTGAAAGTATCAAAACACTCGACTGTATCTTGTTTGAGGGCACACTTTCTGAATACGGGCTGAGTATTTTGATACTTTCACAGTATACAGCACCTAACCCCACCTTTTATTAAATACAGCAGACATAGAAGTCTCACATTATGCAATATGGGACCTTTAAAAGGCATCTTTTACAAAAAACAAGCTTTTTCTACATCAAAAAATACATTTAAAAGACGTAAAAAGTGAGCTCACCATTGTGTCCAGCCCTTACTGATGTCATCGTGGGTCAAATCCACCAGAACCTGGAGAGAAAAGGCAACAGAGTTCACTTTAATGACCCCAATAAAGACTGACTTTAAATGACTGCATGAATCTAAAATTTAAAATGACACTATTTAATTATATCCAGACTATTCAACTATACTTCTATGGATATTTTTATAAATTAAAGCCTTTTATAAAGACAATTCATAAAAATCAACCATGAAAGATTTATAATCTGGATAAAATACTTTTATTTCAGGACAAACTGAGATTTAAACAAAGATCTAGAAGGAAGCGACTCTTCTGCCCTGATATCTTCCAGTCTACTGAAGGTCTGTACCTTTCCCAGAAGGCCTTTGTGTTTGGAGAGCAGACCTCCGCCGTTCTTCACCGCAACATCCAGAGTCCGCCTGTGGAGCTCCACGAGGGAAACGGTGAACTCAAACCTGACCAGGCAGAGGGAGAAATAGGAGACGGTATATTAACGACGCGGCCCTGCTCAGATCGACTCGATATTACCAGCAGAAGAGAAGGACTCACGTCTGGTCGTAAACTGGGTTGAGGTTTTTCTTGAACGTGTGAGTTTTCCTCCTGCCTGACCTCCGTTTGTCAGGAAGCAGGTAGAGGCGGACGTAAGGATCCGAGCCGTGGTCGGTGAACGCGATCAGGTTTCTGCGGAGGAAAACAAACAGATGTTACTTCAGAGCAGAAAACACTGACTTCTAAAGAGCTCTCCTCCTCGGTCCTATCGGTCCGTACCTGCAGGCGTGAACGACCACGATGAGCTTGTTCCTCTGGGAGCTGTGTCTGACTGTCAGCTGGACCTCACCCAGCGGGAAGTGACTGGGGCCTGAACCGCTACAGAGACAGAGAAAGTGGAAATGTGGATTCATCCGCTGCTGAAAATAGTCCCCAGCAAATGCACTACTCTTTGTCGGAGTAACGTTTGATTAAAAACTACAGTGAGCAGCTGAAATTACTTTTGCAGCTGCTGGATCCTCGACTGCAGCTCCTGAGCAGCAAAAGGGTTGGAGATGTCCGATGCGATGCTGGGCGTCGGCTCTTTGCCTCCAGCCAGATACTGTTGGGAGCCAGAGATGGCCAGGTTGGAGGTGCTCCTCCCGGTCTCTGCCAGACTGTGACCTCCTCCTCCACCTCCTTGCCCTAAGTCTGTGCTTCCTGGAGACCTGAAGGGATCATCGGCCTCCTTCCGCCGGTTCAGCAGGTCCTGGGCGGACACGGAGGCAGAGCGGGGGATGTCGGTGGTGGAAGAGGGAGGCTTGGGGGAGTCGGAGGAGATGGAGGGCCGCGGGGTGGCGGCGGAGCTGGATTTGCGGACCTGCACGTTGGATGGGGTGGTGTCTGAGGGCGAGGACGTGTCCTTCTCCAAACACAACACCTGGAATTATACAAAGAGGAAAACTGGTAATGACAAAGGACTTTTTTTTTTCACTGTCACTTAGAAACATCATCTGCAGGTGGTCCTCCTACCCGCAGAGCCATCTTCATCTTGAGGGTGCAGCTCGGTCCGGAGTTCTTCATGGTGAAGCGCTGGTTCAGCGTCATGTCCTCGGCCTCCAGCAGGCGACTCAGAGGCAGCGTTAACGTCCCCAATGAGCACTCGTGTTTCTCATCCTTCACCTAAAAACAAACAAAAAAAAAGACAGGGAACAAAAACATCAGCTGCTCATACATCCAAGAATTAACGATCTATAAACATGAGAGTGGAGCAGCAATCAAATGATCCGTACCTCCACCTCCAACTCCTGACTTCTGGGGTTGTGGATGAGGAAGGTGAAGGCTTCCTCCCACACCGGTTCATTGGTCTTATATCTGGTCTGGAAGAGGACACAAACAGAGAGGACATGTTGAGGCATGGCCGAGACTACAGTCACCTGCAGAACTGCAAATTTATATGGTACTGAAGATATTTTAAGGATGAAAATCTTGTGAAAATGGCACGTGTCATCAAAAATCAAGCAAATTCCTGTGAAAGAAAGCAAGTAATGAATTCAGTTATTGTGTTGCTTCAAAGCTCCATGTGCTCTGCTTCTCATCCTTTTTGAGATGAGATGATACACAAGATTCACAACAACTCATAATTATACTAAATTAACTGAAGGTGGTGAGTCTCACCTTGCTCTCGAACGACTTGTGTCCCACTGTGAACTGGACGAGCGGACTGGGATCGCTGGTCACTTTTTTACCCGACTGCAAGAAGAAGAAAAAACAGGTTTTTACAGACGAGAAGGAGCGACGTCAGCATGGCGTGAGCAAACTGTGAAAGTATTATAGTATTTAAATCACAGAAAAGTATTTTAAAACAAAAAAGATGCATTGATCAAGATTTAGCTTTAGCATCTTTTTCATGTAATGTAAAATAATAAAACATGCAATAAGTCATTAAAAATCTTCTATAATGTTTATTACACTGGGAAATGCTTTAACAAAAACAGGAAATGTAGCTTTGCATGTGTTGAGCATTCAAAATTCACATTTTGAGCTCAGACTGTGTGTTCTGGGTGGAAGATATCAGAAGTTTACCGTGATACCAAACCACCCACAGCTGCTCGACACATTTCAGCACTCGATGGCTAAAATGTGTTCATTTATATGTGAGAGGAATTAAGCAGTAAAGTTTATCAGTTAAAGGTCTCTATGGCGCCGAAACAGGAAGTCTGTAAAACACAACAGATCAGTTTGAAAGATTGTATTTTTGGACAACAATGTTGTTATTTACAACACACATTGTTAAGACACGGTGGACAGTTTTTAGTCAACAAACATGATTAGTGGAGTTTGTTAATGATTTCACAACAGCAGTCAGTCGGTAAGTGCAGCTCCTGTAGCAGCAGCGCCCCCTGATGGACGCCATCAACAACAGAGCTTTAACTCGTAGTCGTGTTTCAAAATGTAAACAGATCTGTGAGGAAAATGTGTGAGCTTAAAGTCTCTAACGTGAAAAGACCTGGAGTCTTACTGCGCATGCTTTTATTAATAAAACCACCAACCGATTACAAATATGGCATTTATCTTTCATATTGTATGTGTTACTTTTTGCAACAACAGCAAAAAGCAGCGGGAGGAAGTTGAGAAATGAATAAACTTCTTCTAAAAGACTTCTCTATGTGCGCACTCAAACTACACTATTCACTGTGGCCAAAAGTATGCAGACAGTTTCATGTACTATTGTTCTGGAGCTATAACCACCTGAAACTAAGAATTATTGTGTTCATCAGTGAACGTTCACTTTAAGACTTGTTGTGTCAGACAGTCACAGCTGTTAAACAAAGTGGTGAGGTGTTCCTCTCCTTCCTCCGTCCAAAAGCTGTGTTCATTCTGACCAGCTGACCTCACTGTGGAGCTAATTGTCCATTGAAACAGATGAGGGTCTAAAACCAGCCACCAGTGACTTGACAATCTGAGTCAAACGTCACACCATCAGCTGGCTTGAGTAGAGCTGAGACTGGCCGGTCCACGCTGCTGCAACTTTCTAAAATGATTTAATCTCATCGCAAATCTTCAATTTCGTAAATTTTTTCAGGTCCTCTTCCACGGACTCCGGGCTCTAGAGAGGGCCTTTCATTTTTATAGCTGCAGCTGTAGAGAGGGCGAGACGAGGGGTATTTAATTGTTTGTAATCTGCAACCTGCTACAGCACATAATGGTGTCTTTTAGATGATATTGGGCTTCCACAGTTTGTTGGACATCACAAGTACTCTTGTTGCTGAATTCCTGCAAAGTTCCTGCAGCAAATGTCTGTAACCTGAAGAACGGAGGCTGTTGTAGCAACAGATCAATAAGGTGTGGCTGTGTCCACATACTTTTGGCCACACAGTGTCTCAGCCTGTGTGAACGTCTGTCTCTGTGCTCCTCCTCGGTGTCTGAGCGGTATGTTTGTGCTTCGTTACCGTGTCGTTACCTTGATGGCCTTACTGAGCGAGGCCTTCTTCAGCCCTGCTTGGTTGAACTCTAACGGATTGCGCTTTGATTTTCCCCCGGGGACAGGGCAGGAGAGAGCATATACGACACACACACACACACACAAACACACACCAGCAGGTTATTAGGGGGGAAGAGGAGCGTGCAGGGAGGAGGATGAACACACACCAGGACCACCACCATCACCAGACGTTGGGACACAGACAAGAGAGACAACACGGATGATGATCACATGGTTAATGTCAGTCCACAGGTGAACCTGAGCATGAGGTCACAACTAGAGTCCGACCAGTAAATACAAATAAACACCATAAACGACAGATTTTCACTGATGATCTTTCAAACTTCATGTACATTAAATAAATCACAATATTGAGTAAGACATACTGGTTGGACTCTGGTCAGAATGCATCAGATGGGAGTCATTGATCATGATTGGTATGGAGAGAGAGGGGATGAAGGTTAAAGGGAAGAATCATTCTGATTGAGAAGAAGCTCAGATGGTTTCATGTTGTGCTGATAATTATGTGACATTTATATTTGTATGTTGGTGTGAACCTGTTGATATTAAAGCTGCTCCTCTTGCAGAAGGTCATATGCAACATATTTAAAGGGTAACTCCACCAGTTTTACATATTAAAGTGTGTTTACAGGTAAAAATAAAAGCAGTATAAATCCTTTTTTGGCTCCAGAGGAAGCTGCACGTAATCTGAGGTGGGTACATTGCATTGTGGGTAACGTAGGCTGCAAGTTCTGAAAAGCAGTCCACTGGTCTATGATCACTGGACTCATCATGGACAAACCAATACTGCAGAACCAGAGATGCATTCTTCTTCCTTTCCAGAACCTGGTGCCTACATTACCCACAATGCACTGAAGACAACCTTGAAGACAAAAGGCTTTATACCATGCAGCAGCACTTCGCTCACTTTGATGTGTAACATTGGTGGAGTTATCGTTTAATGAACAATAAAACTGAGCAACAACGAAAGTATCTGATAACGAGGTCACACTCCTGTTTTCATCTCTATCGTCCGATCGCACCAGGACACACAGGTGATGATGTGTCTCAGGATGCGATCATAAACATCTAACTGAAGAGAAAAGCTTGACTTTTGGTCATTAAAGGTTCAAAATGACACAATAAAACCGACTTCGTCTTTTCTTCCTGATCTCACATGAATAATTTGAGCACTTCATGTCAGATCAGCTGAGGGAGCAGAAAGTCGCATTTTTAAAGCAACACACAGACTTTTTTGACGATTAAGTAACTCATCAGTGACACCTGCTGGCAAACAGCCAGAACATCAGTTAAAACTTTTCCTGTCAAAAAGTCTGCGTATTCCTGTAAAATGCATCACATTTGCTTCAGTTTTTTCATGAAGCGTCAGCCGCGTGCCGCCCCCTGGTGGCAGGACTGAGGGAGAAACCACCACAGAAGGAGGCTGAAGGGGGAAAAACTCATATACAATGAGCTCATACAGGAAGGATGGAGGGAAAGCAATCCACAGAGAATTCACCCTCCCTGCTCTCAGATAATCTGTACGATCAAAATGCATTCCTTCCTCTCGAAATAAACCACACTTAAAACTAACAACCAATCCTTTAAGCTGCCTGGGAGGTTTACAGCATCGACTTTAACTGTTAACGAAAGGTTGTGTAACAAATACACATCGACAAACTATTTCAACATGACAAATACGAGATGTTTCAGCACGAAACAGAGTTCACAAAATAAAAACCGTCCCTACGTTTCTTTAGAGTATCGTTGACAAAATGGGGTCTAGAAATAAAAATATCTTGATGTTTTCGTTGACGAATGAAAAGGACTTTCTCTCCGTATATCTGATTATAAAAAGATACGACGTATTGAAGCCGTTTGCTTGACATAAACAATAACGGTGAGAGGAGGAAGGATGCTTTTGACCGTCTCACAGCAGAAAACCTCGCTGTTGTTTCCTCATCTTCTGGTCTGATCTCCTGTCACGTTCTTCAGCTTTGTAATCAGTCAAACTCCAACAAATAACATTCACGACAAATAACAATATTAATGAATTCAGCTCATGCACTAATGGGGATTCATGCTCGTCAGGCAAAACAGTTCAAACCTTTTTTAAAAAAAAAAAACACGAGCAAAAAGTAAAAGGAAGATGAGCTCTAGCAGAAGTAATCACACCTCGGCTTCGGTTAAAAATACGCTAGGATGCAGAAAACAGCCAGCGGACTCACAAATAAGGTCCGATAGAGAGAGGCCGTGTTCTCGCAGAACACGAGGCCCGCCGCCCGCCTCTCTTTTAAGTAGCCAGAGCCCAAGTTCCCCTCGAAGACGCTCTTCAGAGGGGGAGGAGGGAGAGGAGGAAGAAGCAGAGGAGAAGAGGAGGCTGAAAAGAGGAAGGTGAGGCCTGCACTGCAGAAATAAAGTCCTGTATGCCAGAGATCACTGTATCGTCAAGCTGCTGCCACGATCTCGTTAACACTGATCACTTATTAGCAGCGTTGGAGGAAACCGAAATAAAAAGTCTAATAGTACACCATAAAAATACTCCAAGTCCTGCATACTACGTAGAAAATGTACTACAGCCAAACTTAAGATTACTCTTTTATTACGGATTGATCTGCTGATTTCTTTTAATAACTTGCTTTTCTGTTTTTGCACCAACACAATATGAATATAGCTCTACAACAACAGGATTCACTACTATTTGATTTGTTCGTGTTTACTTTCGACTGCACCTTTAAGACGAGACGGAGTGAAGAACAGAAAAGAAGTTAAGAAAAGAAGATAAAAGGGAGACTGTGGCGAGAACACTGTATGAATGACCAGTGTTTGTTTTAAACCATCTAGAGCACCACACAGGTGTCCACAAATACTGTGGAGTACATCTTTGACCTTTGACCACTGAAATCCAGTCAGTTCTTCCTCGAAGAACCAGATTTTAAAGAAACTCCTCCTCGAGGCGTTACTGAGATATCAAGTTCACAAGAATGGGACGGACGAACAGAAAAAACGCCTCCAGCCATGGATAACCAAACAGAAACCCTTTAACAAAGGGCATGAAGGTAAACAACTGCTCCAAAGTATGTAAGAAAAATAAAAAATAACAGTAAAACGTTGTAAAATAGTAAATATTTCTTTGTTTTGGTGCTGAGAATAAGCTCTCCTTGAAAGAAGAAGCATCTTTCATCACCATTTTCTTCATCTTTGCTTAATAAATATCGACATTTGTTATATTTGTTGACTCTAAGATAAAACTGCTGCTGCAGGTGCATGCTGGGAGGTTTGGACCAGAGCGACTTACAGGCAGGTTTCTGGCTGAATCCAGGAAGACGACGAGCAGCGCAGACGACAGGCCGTCGTTGGCTTGACTGCGGTCGGCTTTGATGCTCATCAGCGCCTGTGACGGAAAAAGAAAAGAAGATGAGTTAGTTCGGGTTCGATTGATCCCGCGAGGCTTCAGGTGAAGAAGAAGAAGAAGAAGACGGCAGCAGGATGGAAGTTAAATCTGCCAGATGCCTGTTTTTGGTTCTGTACCTGGTCCAGCTTCTCAGGTGTGGGCAGCAGAGATAACCACTCCAGTTTGAGGTGCAGCTTCCCTGTAGCCACATCTTCCAACACAAACCACTGAAGACAAACACATGGTCACTGTTAATATCAGTATTATAACAATGTATGGAGACTATTTCTTAACAATAGAGCAAAAGTCTGTCTAACGAACAAAGAGAGGGGAAGAGAAACAGAAATCAAACCCAGTGAGAAAAGTGAAAGAGACAAATACTCTACAACTTTTCTGGGTCTAAGAGCAGATCTGACAGCTGTGATCCAGAGAGGAAGTGATGCAGATTACCTCGTCGACCTTCTGTTCCTTCTGGAGCTCGGCCAAGTCGATCAGCAGGCTGAAAAAAACAAGTCGCACATGACACAAAACTTTTAACTGGAGGTTTGTGAACGAGGCCGACTCATCGCGACGGACTAGTTCTCACGTGGCGGTGAGTAAACCACACACACACACACACACACACACACACACACACACACACACACACACACACACACACACACACACACACACACACACAGCGCTGTAAAAACTCCTCATCGCTGATGAAAGACGACCATCAGTTATAAGATACAATAGACATAAGATGTAACAAGTAAATATGGTGTCTGTATCTCTTGATGTATCTCAGGAAACAGAGCAGGTATGTGAGGTTATAACAGTTGTACCTTCCCAGGAAGTCGTCTTTATCGGTGTCTTCATCAAACAGCTCGATCTCCAGATTCTGTCCTGAGTGATCGTATACTAAGGCCTGTAAAAACACAAAGACATGAACTTCACACACTGAACACAGGACTGCTGTAGACCCGACAGACACACATGGAGGTTTCAGAGAACAGGTCCTGGAGACACTGACGGTGCATGAAAACACAAATGAAGACAGACGATTTCAAATTTCCTCCGAGCGGCTCACCTCGTACACTTCGTTCCACTTTGGGTGGACGGTCTCGTGGACGACTTTGCTCTGGAAGAGCTGAGTCCCGACCTGGACGACTCCGTACGGGTCCGACTTGCCTTTGATCAGCCCTCCGAGGAACTTGTCTTTACCCAGCAGGTCCTGGGCCTCGATGAAGTGGATCCTCAGGATGCCCTGAGGAGACAGGCGGGTCACAGAGAGAGTTAGAGGAGGTTGGACCAGATTAATCTGAAATCAAACATGGCTCGACCTGTGACAAAAAAGGACAGTTTGCACCCTCAAGCCTCGAGGAAGAATCCAAGATTTCACTCAAAAAACCAGTGAACTAAAGTTACTTGAAAGACAACCTGCGGTCATGTAAAAAGGGGAAACAGTTGAGGATAAAAATAGATGGGGGAAGTCAACAGCTTGCTCAAAAAGAACATGATGAGTAGTTAACTCTGAAAAAAGAAGTTGTTGGTGTGACGACGCCTTCAGTAAATAATATGAGCAGTTCATTTTATCAGACAGGATCAACAGCACATCGGTTAAAGTTCAGTTTAAGTTCATTTGAATTCGCAGAGCCTCGGCAGGATGTGAAACAAAACGAACATCAGTCACTGTACAGTTTCAAAACTACAAGTGTGAGTGTGTGTGTGTGTGTGTGTGTGTGTATGTGTGTGTGTGTGTGTGTGTGTGTGTGTGTGTTGTGTTACCTTGGGCATGGGGAAGCGGAGCTGGGCCAGCTGAGCTTCTCCCACCAGAGGGATGGTCAGACGGTTGGGCAGGACCAGGAAGCTGTAGATGATGTCCTGGATGATGTTGTCACACAAACCACTGAGAAGGATGGACAGAGGAGGAGGAGGAGGAGGAGGAGGAGGAGGAGGAGGAAGAGGAGGAGAGAAAACATGGAAGTCAATGAAAGGAGTTCTGATGACCGTTCTGATTTGTCTATGTTATTCAGAGTATCCAGGACACAGTCTCAGGAAAGAGACGTTACTGTTGAATTTACGAGCACGAGAAAATAAAATCCACGTTCATCTCTAATGTTTTGGTGTGAAATCGAACAAGCTGAAATCTAAAAGACAAATAAAACCCAAAACTTTTTAAAAATGGCTACATAATGTCACTGGAGGCTGCGTGAGAAACTAGTCTGTTTCAGTGTGATTTAGGTGAACTGACCCTTTAAAACACACACAAATAGCTGAGGCTGCAGCACGAGGACGAGTATGAAGTCAAACAGGTTGGATGGCTCCTTTTATTAGCTGAAGGCACTTAAATTATTTGAGCTGCGTCTCTAGTTTTGTCCTCAGCTCAGACATGAACGTGTGAGTACAAACACTCCTGTGATGTTTCACCTCGCTTCCTCTAGAGGGCAGCAGCGACCTGCAGTAAACCTGAAACAGCTGATCCTGGGCCAGCCTCAGAGGAGAATTTGCAATGCAAAGTTGATTTTAGTGTTGACGTGCTGATCCCTGGTCTGCGCGCCCAATAAACACATAATTAAATCCAGATAGATGTTGGATGGTGCACCACACAGACACACACACACAGACACACACACGCACACAAACAGACACACACACACACACACACACACAGCTGAGGGTCACCTCAGGTTTTCCTGCGTTTTCATCACTGAGAAAATAAAAAGTGCCCTCACGCTAACACACAGGAAGAGAGTGAGGAGGGTGTGGCGAGGGCAGGTCTTCACAGCAGACACACACCCACACCCACACACACACACCCACACACACACACACACACAGTGGTATTTTTCTCCAACTCGTCGAACAAGGAAAGCTACATTTCACAGGGCGGAGTCTTCTGGAAACCGCAGTGAGTTTCTCAGCTGAAAACAAACAGTAAACCAGCTTCAGGCCGTGTTGTTCTTCTTGCATTTATAATCTGGACTGGGGGGATTCAAAACAATCGATGGAAGAGCAATAAAAAGAAAAACAAACAAATATCTGGGTGAGGTTACCTTAATAATTCATGAAGCCACGTCAGGTTTAACTATCGAGGCAATGTCGGCTGAAAGAGACGACTGAAACATCTCCACAGCTTTTCAGTGGATTGATACAACAGCCGATGTTGATGGTCCCCAGACAATTTACCCTCATGACTTTGCTGATCCTGATTTTTGAAACGAACGAGGAACACATTCGTAGTTTTGAGTGAAACTTGGTCATTTAAAAAGCATCTTGCAGCAGTCGTTCAGCTCATTTAAAGAAGAACAGCAACTAAAAACATCTGCGAATCGGGGAGACAACACAAGGTCTGGGAGCTCCTTAACTCTCCGAACAGTGGACGGGATCAGCAGCCATACAACAGAAACAATAAATGATTTGTTGTGTTATGCCATTGTTCAGAAAGCGTCTGACGCGTGTGTTGAAGCTGTGGAGTTCGACGTCACGCCTGTAAAATCCTACACTGGGTCAGAATATTTGGCTCAGTGTTTAAAAATGTCATGAACTGTCTTTGTTGTAATGATATTGTGCGATCTCTACGTTAAAAATGGTGACATTAGCATTTAGCATCTGTGTGTTGAAGAGCAGCTCCACAGATGCCACTTCTGGCATCAGTTTTTCTGTTGGAGTAAACTGCACAAAATGATGTGTATGATTACATTTCAGGGGCTGTTTGTGTAGTTATGAGAGTTTGAATGAGGTTTTTCTAACTTTTGGAGCAGCTCCCGCGGTTCTGGTTTAACTTCAGCGCTCTACAGTGGCCTCAAAAACCATGAAAGTGGTGTCTTTGTCTTTGTCAGAGTGTGATTTTGTGTTAACTGTAAAGTGTGTTGTTGCTGCTGTGTCTTCCTCGAAGTGGAGCCTGGAAATGCTTTAAATCCAGCCGACATCACATCTCTGTCTGCGGCCGCTCTCCTTTCATAATCACGTTACTATAAATACCATCACTTAGTGGGGGAAAAATAAGGGTCATAATCCATTCTGTGATCCGGTGGTTAACGTAATGGTTTCAGCAGAAGAGCCTGAGATAGATCGCTCCGGCTGCGTGTCCACTGGGAGAGGTCCCTTCAAAAGCGCCGACTTCATTTTGTCATTATACAGAGTGGGAAGGATGTGCTCCTGCACGCTCCAGAGAGCGCTGAGTGCTCGCCATGTTTTTTTTTAAGTTTTCCTACAGTGAAGACTTCATCACATGTGATATTTTTCTGACAAGGACTAAAAGAACTGCTTTTCTGTATCAGCCCAGCAGCAACTCAACCTCCAGTTTTCTATTAAACGACTGAATTTAAGTGAAAAATCTGAGTTTTTCCTGACAAACAACAATTAATCAGTGTGTATTTCCACCGGCCACTGCGCCATCATGCAAAAATATTCTAGTAGAAACGGCACGATTACATAATAAACGTAACACAGTCAAAGATGTTAAAGTAAGTAAACGTTTGACACAACAATTATTTAGATTTGTTTTTTTATTTCCAGCTTTCTGGTGGAGTAGAGGCTGATGACGCTGAGTGAAGAAGAGGAAGAAGCTACTTCAACGACATCAGCACCTCTTTTTTTTTAATATTTCAGCTTTTGATTGCATCTGTGGCATTTCTACTCTTCTGGTATATTTTATACTTGCCAACCCCTCCTGATTTTCCCAGGAGACTCCCATTTTCTATTTCCCCCCTCCGGCGTCACATTCTCCTGTATTACTATATTATTATTTTTCGCACTTTTTACCCCTTTTAGTTGTCACAACCCGTTTCTTGCACCATACAGCGTGTAGTCTGCTGTACTGTTGCACCTCGGACAGAGAAACGGAGAGGAGAGAGAATATTTAAACAAATTTCAGCCGCCCTGGAGAGAAGAAATCCCGTTTCTTGCATAAGTTTTAAAGGGAAAGGGGCTGTGAGATGTGCCACGTCGACTTTTCTGTCAGTCACGGAGGAGTCGCACCGCGTCGATCTCTATCGAGAGGCTGCCAAACGAAAACTGAATGAATGAATGAAAAGTGATGAATATGACACAGATTTACATACGTTTATGCTAGAGGGAGAATTATTCTGTGTCAGATTTGACATAAAAATGCAGCTTCATTTGACATGTTGTTATTTTCGTTCTTTAAATGTCGGTGCAGGAAACTTAAATCTCAAACTTTGGATAAAGGACGCCCAGAAACCTGCTTTGGTTTCAAAGTCTTTCCTAATTTTGAGGTTTTAAGGTCGGCAGGTACGACTGCAACTTAATCAGGTGGTTTAAAAAAGCTGATAGATAATGTGTTTCAAACCGGTGCTTTTTCACTTATCTGTGCTTTCTCAAAAAACAGATGCTTTTTGGTTTGCTTCCAAGTTGCAGACTACACGTGAGAAAAAAAGACTTGACAATGAGATTAACTCACACAAAGATAAAAAATAGTTTCTAGGATCTGGGAAAGTTTTACAAGTAATTGATATTAATGGGTTCACGATTCACTAAACAAAGGGGCACATAAGACCTTGTAAGTACATACTCAAGGTTTCTCGTTTCACTCTTAACAGCGTTTTCGGGCTGCAGGAGAATTTGTGTTGCAGCTGGCTGCTCGGGCAAATTGGCAGCAAGCCTCGCTCTCTGTGCCAACTCTCGCTCTATTAAAGGTAACCCGTGGAGTTTTTGACCCCTAGCAGCAGCCTCGGAGCAGGAGTGGGTTTGCTGTCGTGTTTCCCACCAATGGTGTCAAAGTAATCCACCGATCTAAAGGCAGGCGGTAATGCGCCAAGAAACACAGCAATGCACCGGCTAAGAGTGGAGAGAAGAGGAGACTTCCTGCCAGTGAACATGCATGTAAATAATGCTGGTTTGAGAAAATGTAAACTGAGTGTAAACAGGACTTTTGAATGTTTACAAGAAAACTACACCGGCACTTTTAACAACTCAAACACAAGGAAGAAAACTCTATTTACATTTTTGGGGGGGATAAAAAATAAAGAAAAAAACAAGCAAAAAAAGATGTAAGACAGCAGATGCACGATTCAGAGGAGGTATGTTGGATTCCTGTGGTTTAATAAGAATATAATATAATGAGGTGTGTCTTTGATGGTGTCATTCCTCTGACGACTGATCATTATGTCAATGAATGAGTCACTAAGAGAAACTATAAAGCATGTTTGAGGTTGAGCGGCACTCAGTGTCACTGTATGTCATTTAAACGAGCGGCTCTCGGGTCATTTCTGGAGCCTGACACGAAGCTGAACCTAATATTTATATCCTGTGTCATATGAGGTCAAATCATTCCCATAATGCATTGCCAGATGACAGGTAAGGAAGCAAGAGTTGATGCAGCATTTAACTCGGGCGTGTGCAGAGCGATCCAAACATAGGTTGTTGAGCGAGCGCGTTCTCATAGCGACAAAATAGTTATGACATCATGTCTCTATTTCACACACACACACACACACACACACACACACAAGCACACACAGATTCCTTTGATAATCATGGCCAGGTGCTTCACACAGTTCCTCACACAGCTCCTCAGGCAGCTAGCTGGCTATTAGAGAGAGCAGCTTTGTGTGTGTGTGTGTGTCTGTGTGTGTGTGTGTGTGTGTGTGTGTGTGTGTGTGTGTGTGTGTGTGTGTGTGTGTGTGTTTGTGTGTTTGTTTGTGTGTGTGACCGCTCAGCTCTTAAAGTAAACTAATTTATTCTAATTAAAATCAATGGATGCACGGAGCAACAAATGACACACACAGACATGCAAATGCAGATTTTAAAATAGAAATACAAACACACACACACACACAAACACTCACACAAACACACACACACGCACACACAGTCATGAATCACACCATCATTACACGCAGTTACTTACTTGACACCGGGAATGTCCAGCATGTTTGTCAGTCCGGTCCAATTGATGTCCAGCAACTGAAATAAAGAAGAAACGTGATTTAGATTTTCATGAAGAGAAAAACTGCTCAGTCACCTTTTTGTTCCCACAGCACTTCCTGTTTTAAAGAGACAATCAGCTGTTTTTAACCCAGAAAACTTTATTCTCTCCAAAGTTTGTCCCAGCACTGACTGAGGTCTTCTTCTGGACATTATCAGCTCCTCACTGACAGCGTCATGAGTCAGCAGAGCAGCAACAGCAGGAGCTGAGGAGCCAAACTTTAACTCAATCGACCCAATAATCAATACAGAGAGCAGCCAGGGATAGCCTTCACACAGACAGGAAGTGTGTGATATTACATTAACAAATAAACATTTATGCTTTCATCTGGAAACTCCATTTTAGTTTCGAAAGTTCACTACACTTGTGACTCTGACATTAATTAATGAATTCAGATTTGTACATTAATTTTTATGGTGTGGAAAGTTCAGAGCTAGAGCTCATGAATAATCTTTAGAGTAGATGTGAAATTAAAATAGTATAAAAACAAATCTCATCCCCACAAAACTTCACCATACAAATTTCAGTGCCAAGCAACTGTCACATCAACTCCAATGTAAAAGTTTCAGGAAGGTTGCAGAAACTTTTCTAACTTTTCTCCTTCAGCTGCTTCTTTATACAAAGTTTAGTTGTCAGACAATAATGAAGCAATGCAGTTTAGCTTCCAGACATTAGTTAAGCAATGTAGTTCAGTTCTCTGTAATTAGTGAAGTAATGAGGGTACCGGACAGGCATTTTTCATACTCCTTCAGCTGCTTCTTCTTACCAACCTAAGCCAGCAATGCAGTTTAGCCCCTAGCTTACATTATATTAGGTATCCTTTACGCCCAATCCCACTTTTCCTAACTTTTATCTGCTTATTCATACTTTTAGCAAAAGAAATATATATTTTCAAACCTAATGTTCCACATCTTTTATACATTATGGGCATTATTCAACTTTTAAAGACAGCAATGCAGTTTAGCTTCCAGCCATTGATAAAGTAATGCAGTTTAGCTCCTAGTTTACAAAATATTGGATATCCTTACGCCCAATCCCACTTTTCTAACTTTTCATACTGTATTCCTTTCCTACACCTTTTCCTAACCTTTATCTGCTTATTCATACTTTTCACAAAAGAAATAAATATATATATATATATATATATTTATTAAAACCTAATGTCCCACGTCTTTTATACATTATGGGCATAATTCAACTCTTAAAGTCAGCAATGCAGTTTAGTTTCAACTTTTCAACAAACCTTAAAATATTTCACAGCTTCGACAAAATTGGTATTATTCAAGTTTTACAGACAGCAATGCAGTTTAGCTCCCAGGATTTTACTTTGCTATCCATCCAACAGGCTTTCAGAGAGAATGCAGACAACCAGATTACAGATTACCACAATTCCATAAAAATAATGAACTATGATGGAGCCTATAAAAGACAAACACTACAACGCTTTCACCATTTCATTTATCAAGATAAGCTGTTACTATTAACCTTTCAACCCCTGTGACTGAGCCTTTCAGCGTGTTCAAGTAGAGACAGGAAAAAACAGTCTGAAGAGCTGGAATGATAATCTGTATAAGACGTGCTGCCCTCCACAATGTGTTTGTTGGCACTACAATTTACATTAAATTATGTGCAAATCTGAGTTTGCGGAAGATGAAGAAACCCAACACTGCAGGCAGGAACACGTTCATTCACCACACTCAGGAACATACTCTTTAAAAGGAAACTTTTACACATGTCAACCAGGTTCTCATTTTCTCATTTATTCAGAAAGTTGGCTTAACATAGTTTTCTAACCCAGTTATGAAACTTACATACTTCAGCATGAAAGTGGATGACCTGAGTGTCCCGATTATTAGGAGAAGTCACATATTGAATATTATGTCATTATGTTTGTCAGACAGGAATCTCCAACAGTCCAACAGTCACCGCAGTATTGAGCAAGGCTGAATCATGACACACACACCTGACACACCTTGATATCTACTGAATATCATGAGTACCGCTGGTTAAGACTGGTACTACAATCTGCATTATAGTACTGACAGTACAGGCAGCAGAGATTATAGCAGTGAGAGTTGTAGTAGCAGTAGGAGTAGTAATAATACTCTTGTATCTGCATGTAGTCCTTTTAAGTAGCACAGCTGTGGAGCAATAACAATAGTAATAGAAGCTGTGGCTGTATTAGTACACAACAGGGCAAAAGTATTTGGACATCCAGACATTGCACCCCTATGTAATTTTGCTCACTATGCTCTGTTGGTTAGCTTCCTGTCAGTAGTTTAGCAATGCAGTTTAGTTCCCTGTAATTAGTCAAGCAATGCAGTTCAGCTCACAGTTTTCATTATTCATACTCCTTCTCCTACTCCGCCAAGCCAGCAATGCAGTTTAGCTCCCAGCCAATAGTCAAGTAATGCAGTTTAGCTCCCAGCCAATAGTCAAGTAATGCAGTTTAGCTCCTTGCTTACACTATATTCTGCAACACATGCTCTGTTTGAAATGCTTTTACTCTGGAGAACAGGATCCTAATCATATAGCATCTAACTGTGCTTTTTGTCTGGGTCTGTGTCTGGGTCAACTAGTTGCTACAATCTTCTGTCAGCACATGGAGGCAAAAAATCCCAATTTCCAAAATATGGTGAGGTCTAGATGGAGCTGGGGTGTGGCGGGCAAGCAGCGACTACCAGGCCTGAGCGAGACAGGTTGAGACAGGGCGGGTCTGTATCCCGATAATCAGGACAAATTGATTTTCAGAGGCTAAACAAATCAATCAGACTGTGAACCAGGCTGTAGTGTTCCTGCAGCAGATCTGGACCGACTGCCGGTCAGTGTTCAATCATCTTTACGCAAACTGCAGCGTCAAGCTCACAAGACAATCACCAGACTCGTGTTGGGAAGGCACCCAGCTCAAAATAACACCAGCCCACTGACCATATAAGGAGTGTGAGCACGGTGCCAGTTGTCAAGGTTAACATACGTACACGTGGACCTGGTGTCGGTGCGTTTGTGTTTAAAAACGTAGAACTGGAGGATGTCAGAGAAAGGACTGTGTGTGCGCATATGTGCGTGTGTGTGTGTGTATGAGATTAAGAGTGACCGTTGAGTTGAAGAGGTTATGAAAGAGGATTAAAATGTCACATGCTGGAAGCCGTTATTACGACTGGAGCAAATGAAGAGCAATGCGGAAAACAGACACGTGAAATTGCTGAAATATCTCTGCATGTATGCACATTTTCCCCCTTTTTTAATAATAGTATGCTTATATGTACTCAAACCCAAGTAATTACACCAGTGAATAAAAAATAAAAGTCCTGCATTCAAAATTGTATTCAAGTGCAATTCTTCTCAGTGGTTTTGTACACAGGATATGGATGACACTAGGAGAGAGTAGAGCCTCAGGCAGTCTGGTGTTAGATTATTGAAATGGTTACAGCATTTAAGAGCCTCTAAATCTCTCTCACCATTATTATCAGCAGTCATGTCTGTCTGCGGCAGGCATAAAACAGCTAATGATTTGTGTTTCCTTGTCAAGGCACTTGCCCTCTCTTAAAGAAAGGTGAAGGAAATGCTGTGTGAGAGCTATCGAGTTCAGCAGCACTAAATGTTGAGAGCTACTTTTGTTTTAAGACGAGGCACAGTCTGACCCTTAAATGTTTTGTTGTTGTGGTAGCTCCTCGCTCCCTGTGATTTAGCCTCCCAGACAGTATTTTTACAGACTGCTTCTAATTTTCCATCTGCAGTGTAGATATTCAGAGCAGCGGGACGGCTGCCTTTCATCTGTGTGTGTGTGTGTGTGTGTGTGTGTGTGTGTGTGTGTGTGTCTGTGTGCAAAACAGAAACAGCAGAAGGCAACACGGTCGGGTGTTCCTATGTTAAATTAAGGAAATTAAGGCGGCCGTAGCCGGCAGCTTCAGAGTCGGATGCATGTATTTTGCTGCTGCTCCTTGTTTTTGAGTACTTAATTTTGTTGTATGTGCAGAAAAAACAAGAGAAACCAAGAGAGTTTCCCTCCGTCAGTCACATGTACAAGAAAACCATGTTTTTCTTCATAGGATGACAATAGACTGACCTGCCAGACTCCACCTCTGATTGGTAGGGACTCGTTGACTTTGTTGGTTGGATTCAGAGCCCTTGTGTAGGAAGAGTGCCTTCACATAGTTTATCGTTGACACATAATTTATTAATGGATTGATTTACAGCACTGGGCTGCTAGTATCTGAAGCTAACGTCCAGGAGCTAATGAGGGGCCCCACTATCTGCCATTGCTTTAAAAGAAACAAACAGAAATGACACAACTCTCTCTATCAAGGGCTCTGGGTAGGAATATCAGGGCAAGCCAATCAGAGGGAGAGTAGGGGGACCAGTTCTTCGTTGAGGTGAAGCTCCTAAAACACTGGATCCTACTCTTCCCATAATGCAGTTCATCAGATCCTTTCCACTGGTAGACATCCATGTTCTTCTCCACGCATCTAGTTTGTAACAGCGGCTTTCTGTTATACAAGTTGAGCTGTTAAGTGATGTTGAACCACGTAGCCGCTGAAGACACGGTTCACTGTGGTATGTACTGCTTACTATAACCAATAAACTGATCTTGGTGTGTGAAACTGTTTTCTCTTTAATCTCAATGCGAAACTTTCATCTCATGACCACATGTTGATCTGCCTCGATGTGTGACACGTTAAATGTACAGAATATGAGCGCATGTGACCGCTGGCATGTGTTCGCGTGTGTGTGCAGCACCCTGAGGAGGGCGGATAGCTTTTTGTGGCCTAGATAGCGCTCTAGACCACAACGCCAGGCTGGCACAGGAAACGAAGCAAAGGTAGCGTGGGGAATTCACAGAATGAGTCATGTAGGAAATGATGACTGCCACTCAGAAAAAATGGTACTTAAGATACAATAATGCTCTTAATTTGCCCTAAAGCAAAATGCACAGTGCTCTCTGAGGGCTCTTTGATTGTCTCATAAAACATTATAAACACATATTGTCTGTAAGCGACTATGTTTGATTTATTTTATCACCAGAACTGGTCCAAGTGCTGGCCGAGTTTTGCCTCTCCTTTCCAGACTGAAACCAAGAAACCCGCGATACAAGCTGTCTGGACCGAACGTGTTTCTAATGCAATACTCTAAATAACTGTCAAACTACAGTCGTCTGGGAACTTTTACTCTGGTGGACATCATGTGTATGTTTAATGTATTAATTATAGTGTTTGACTTCCTCAAACATGTAGCACAATCTGACCAATTTAGCAGCTAGTCTATCATTTTGCAGATCCAGTTTGTGATATTATTTCAAGGCCGTATCGCCCAGCGCTACTTCAAGGCAAAACAATGTTTTCAACTACTGGAAGTGTGTTTTAGCACCAACACACATACTGGGGGCAGAAGAGAGTCATTTAAAGTGTCACTGAGCTTTGGTGGTAAAATCCCTCAGGAAGAGCAACAGAGGAGGGATCCCTCGTCCAGGAAAGACGGACGTGCGATAAATGTTGCGTGTACAGGAAAGACCAACATAATAAATTACAGTATGGACAATCAGGAAGACAACATTTCAGACACAACATGTATAAAGAATATGGGTCTAGGAGGATATTGAACTCAGCTGTTAGCCTGCAGCTAGGCAAACATGTCTGTCACAACATGACTGTGTGTTCAATGTGGGAACAAAGAAAACTGGTTTTTGAAAAGCCCCATGACAGTCCGCCACTAAACAAACGCTCCTGTGTCTGATGTGACAGTCGTCATGTCAGCTCCCTTTGTGGCGTACGATGGAAAGACGCAGCATCAAACAACAACGTCTAAACAACAGCTTATCAGTCAACTCCACCCAGATGCAGGAGATATAAATAAACACGTCTTTCTGAGTGCAGAAAACTTGATCCAGACTAAATCCCTAAAATAGTTCCCTTCTCTTCTTATACTTTCACTTGATCATGTTTGCTCACCCTCAGCCTGAGATCTCAAACAATCGCTTGCAAGTTGATGACAGAAGAAAAAGACCAAATCATTCTTAGATGCACAGACGTCTACCTGGTTCAAATAAAAACCATTACTGACGCCTCTGTCTTCTAACTTCAGAATGACAATACTCCTTTTGGAGGAGAAGGGATAATTTCTCATTTCCTTTTTCAGTGGGTGCCAGTATCAAACGCCTGAATCTGGAAGATAAAATGAGCTGAGGCACAGGAAGGAAGACGGCAGTCAGAGAGGAGGAATGCACTGATAAATGAGGACTCGTGATGGGAAAACGTTCAGGAAGCCTGAAGTGGAAAGTGCTGCGGTTTGGTAGAAGTGTACATGACACAAAGCTGCATAATCAGGTAAATATATGCAGCATGTCAACGCTCAAGAGAGGGATGTCACACTATCAGCAAGTTATCAGATCAAATTCTGTTAAAATATACAGAGCAAGAGGACACGCTCTGCCTGTGCATGTCATGAGGAAGACAGAGTCAGAGGCTGAGGTCAAAGGTCGGGGTACTCACTGGTTTCTTGAGGAAGAAGACGGACAGGGCTCCGATCAGAGGCATGTCCCCCAGCAGAGGCTCCATCACCACTCTCATCGTCCCATGAAGCTGGACAGAGGAAAGAGAAACGTCATGAGTCAGTTTGTTACCTCTCAGTGACGTGTACACTGTACATCTCGTCTCTCAGGTGTTTTATAATGCCGCAATTAGACTTGATGAAACCTTTTGTCTTTTCAGATGGTCACTGTGTCAGATAAGGTGATCACGAGTTGCCTTTTGTTCTTGCGGTGAGTTGGCCCAAGAGATAAGTAAGTCAAGAGACAAACACCCTTTACTCATTTTATCGAAACAAGACACATTTCTGTCATTTCAAACATTGTTGAAACACAAGCAGTCATAGCAAACATTTTCTATAACAATATAGTCTGGAATTGGACTTAAATCAGGAAAATTGAGTAAACAACACTGCAAAATGTGCGTGCTTGCCAGATTTGAAGACTTTTTTGAACTATGTGCTAAGAGTTGGGACCCAAACAGCATTGAGGTTCGATAGTTAACCCTATTCGATGAGGTGATTTGGACATTTTCACTATGACTGAATTTATGCTCTCCCAAAGATACATGTTGCAGAGAAGGGTTTTATGGGTAGGCGTGAAGAAACGGCAACACCCACACTTCCCAAATATCAGCAAAGCGTTGATGAGCCCTGATAAAGCGCTGAGTGCAACACGGTGCTATTTTCAGTGTTAATAGCAGCCGCTTGGTTATTTTTAGAAGTGTTGAGTGAGCAGTCGCCACCACAAACACTTGTGGTTTGTGTTTTTCAGATGAACAAAGAGTTGTATCAGCCTGAGCGTCCAGAATATGATTATTTTCTTTGGTTGGTTGATGCAATTCTTGATGGGAGGTGATGAGAAAAAACAAACAAACACGAAATTGTCTCCTAATCACCGTCATGCGTGAGTCTACCTACAGTCTGTTGGATCGCTCCTCTACTGTCACTTGTCTTTCTTTTAAAAGGTGTAATCTGTAAAATATGGCCAGAATTCGAAGGCAACTAGTAAACGTAAACGTAGAGTAACCATCAACCGCTGCTCTTATCCATGGCTGTGGCTAGCTACCGTTAGCTAATTAGCTTATGGCCCAGTTTAGCTGTGGAGCCGGTCGCACTAGAGTTTGCCGGGACGAGAGCTCGGATTATGAGGAGAGTCACCAGAGGCGACGGGGCTTAACCGGGCTTAGCAGCCTGAGAGTGAGCAAGGCTGGACACCAGACTGGGACTGAACACAGCCTCCGAGACCGACAGGGATCAGTCTGTAGACAGGGGAAACAGTACGGAGGTGATTTACAGAGAGTCAGGAGGGAGAGTCGACATCAGCAGCAGCGTGTAGAGCTGGAATAATTACATCAACTCTCTAAACTCTGACACCCCTTTGGTGTCGTTTATGTTGAGTTTGAATAAAGTGTATTTTACGATGAGCTCGTCTTAGTACGATGAAAGAGAGAAACTTGAATCCAGAAAAGTGTGAATTTGTCTTTGTCTGTTTGATAAGGAAAATAGATGTAAGTTTATTTTTTGTTCATTTAGTCCATTTATTACACTAAAAGCTAGGAGAGCTTGAGAAACGGTCATACCTAGAACTAAGGAGGCATAACGTTACACTCTATCCTCACTTCTCTGTAACTTCACCCTCATTTTATGACGACATCCGGAGCCCACTGGCTTCTTGCGTTTCAAGAAACAATGCCCAACTCTTCTCCTGACATTTGGCTGTCTCCATGTTTATCAGACTGTGAAATGCTGGCATTATAAAACTGGAGATGTTGGACTCAAGAGAGACGATCTGGGCTTAAATCAGTCACCAAACTCTCCAAAGAAAAAGTGGAGATTATGGCCGAGGCAAAGCTTCTTTCACGTTAAGTTGAAATTACAGACGCGGCTGATAATTCTTAAGAAAAGTAAAATGTTTCCCCTCAGAGCTTTTCATTATTAGGGACGCTGCTTTCTCAGCGGCTGCAGTGACTCAAACCTCAGATATGCAGTCTGCCCGGCTGCATCGCCAAATTTGGTCTTAGCTCACTCTGAGTAATCAAATACCAACATTTTGCTCATCAAAATGGGTGCAGTGGAAAGATCGGAGATAGCCTCTTGTTTATCCCCCGCCGCCCTCCTGCAGCTTAATCCCTCCTGATTGGGGACGCTTTATAAATCATGTGCAGCAGATAACACTGTGTCAGGATCCATTTATCACGGAGAAGAAGAAACTGATGTAGTCTGACATTTAAAGGGAAGAAAAACTCAGAGAAAACCTTCCTCCAGAGTGACTCATCACTGCTGATGAGCTCTAAGTTAACATCTTCAGTCTCTGAACTACTTATTTCTTCAGCAGCGGATGAAAAAGCTGACACGCAGCCCGCCACTGACGGCAGCTATAAAAATTTAAGCCGAACACAAAGGCCAATATTGACTCTGTCTTATACAAGCAGCTGTTTCTCCATGTAAAGCTTTCAAACTCTTCCCTTCACTCACTTTCTCTGATCTCTGAACAGCAAATATGGCCTGATCCTCCTGCTAACAGCCGAGCGGATAACATCTCCTTTATCAGTCCTGTGTCAACACATTATGTAAAAGCGTCTCCGGAGAGGTCGCGGGTCATTACAGCGGTCATGGTCGAAGGAAAGAGGGCTACCACCTTTAAATGTCCACATCTGTCTCAAAGTCCCTTTGTATATTAGTTAATATCAATAATCTTCTTTCCATCGACGTTTGTTGAGTTGTCATGTGGTTCAAGAGTTAAAATGTTTGGACGAATCAATCAAGTCAGTTTGTTTGATCGATGTATTTTGTATATTCAGCTTAATATACAGTATTTTCATCAGCAATCATTTAATCGGTATCGTTAAAATCACAACACTGTACATCCACACTGCGGGCGTACCTGTATACTTTTGATTCCAGCTCTGCAGTAGTATTTCTTGATGTCCACGTCGATCTCTGTGTTCCCGACGAAGCTGCGAGGACGACCGAGACAAAATGCGACAAGAGGATTAATGTTACATCATGAATCAGAGCGAGCAACCACAGAAACACTTTGCCGGAGTGTTAAGCATTATTTTGTTTTGGATCAATATGTTCTGTGTTTTTATTTCAATACAATACAATATTGTTTATTGACTTGCATAACCTTTTAGCTGAGGTTGTACAGATTTCAGGGATGAAGCATTTGAACATACTCTACAAAAGTACCAACGCAGGCACTGGCGAAAGGAAATTGTGTCTTTTGACGTTTGTTGACATTAGGACAAATATGGACTGTCCGAAGCCTTACCCTTTAAAACGAAAGCTATCAGTGGTAAATCCGAAAAAGTGTGTGAAAGTGAAGGGTTTGCTGCGTACCTGATCTGCAGGTCCATGATCACCTGCCTCTTGTCCACATTCTCTGTGTAAACCTTCACCCCGTTCACTCTCAGAGGCTGCAGATACACAGACATGACAGAAACGGAGGGGGACAAGTGAGCCAATCTTTCTTTAACTCTGACCAGACTCTCGATTAAAACCTTTCAGATCTGCCGTTTATCGTCTACATATGATGCTGTACTCTGAACTGTGAGCACAGTCTGGCTCAGTGTGAGGACAGTCTGGTACTGACAGAGGAGGAGAAAACACTTCACTTTGCTGCTTTTGTCTTCCCGCAGACATCGTGCTATAATGGAGGCCGGGTAGAAAATTCAGTTCATGGAAGTTCAACAGCAACAAAGAAGACATAAATAGAAACACACCAATGAAAGATCCAAAAGCCTGCACGTTAAAAGAGGCTCTGAGCAGCCGTGTTAACGAACAGTCATTCTGCACGGTTAGGCCCACTTATTATTATATATTAAAGTAACTACATCTTTAAAGTCCAGCAGCATTTCATTCTGAATGTGTTTTCTATAAAACAGGAGTAGGATAAGACATGTGCACTGTTCTTTCTTTGTAGCCGTCACAGACTCTTTCTCCTGTTGTTATCTCATCACCTTGTCGCCCATGTCGATCTTGGTGAAGCAGAAGGAGCTGAGATGAGGGTTGGCGCCCTTCACCGCCGGCTCGATGGTCTCCCTGAACAGCTTGTCCACGAACTGGCAGATGAACGGCCACATCTGCTTCACCGTCTGAGGGAAGGACGGAGAGGCAGAAGGAATTAGACAAGTGTATCATGTCCAGATCGCATGTGATTTCTAGCAGGTTGGAGCGAAGACTTGTGTCAGATGACTCGCCACAATCTCGGTGACATTATTAGTTGTTGTGCAATGGACAATCTGTTTTTTACTGCATGCTTGGTGGAGTTGCAAAGTTCCCATCAAGTGAGAATCAATGTGCTGTGCTCTATATTTCACTGATATGCCAATATCTTGCCCAACAATGGCAAAAAGCCATATTGTAGGTAAGAAATGTTGATGACTCATCCTGCACACAGGGGCATATACTAATATTCACTATAATAAAGGTTTTCTTACTTTTTATGATGTCATGGATGTATAAAAAGAGTGTTTTGGGGCGGACATCATGAATTAATGTACAAAAACGCAACTTAATACACTAAATAAGGTGAAACTGTCTCATATTTTATGTAGGAAAATATTCTGGTGTGTCCTCCGGCTGCCTCAACTCTGGACAGACAACTTAACTTGTTGTTAAACAGCTGATAACCAGCAGCCTCCCAGTGAACACCAGTTTGAGTGCCGAGGTGAGTTATGGCATTCCTGTATAGACACATACTGGTCGCGTTGTTGCCAAAGTAACTGCTAACTGCTGCTACATGTAGCTTGTTGGTCCAGTTAGCCATGCATGGCCTATTAGCTGACTCGGCCCCGGGGTGCCCCTGTTACATTCAGTGCTGTTAGTGTCAGTTAATAACCGTGACACGTCCCTCCTTAGCTTGTTTTTACAGGAAATACCTAAATATGCCCGAACAAACAGCACTCAGCTAGCCGTCACACAATCCTTCATACTGAGGGATTTTTTATGCTCTCCTTCTATTCGTGGGAAAGATCTGGTATCTCAGAGATTTATGTTGCAAAATGTTCATTTGGTTCGAATGAGCAACACTGCAGACAGACAGACACAGACAGTTGGAAGACTTCTGCATAAATGCATTAAGAGAGACTGAACTAATGGAAATGGCTACCACTGTGTGCATTTGTATATGAGGTGTCAAATTACTGATCATTTTATCTTCATCAGCACTCGCAAATCCACCTACAGACCAACAGTCACGTCAGGAAGCCATTTCATCGTGACCTGAACCTTCAAAACATCCTGCCGCCGCCTCAAATGTTAACTGTTACATTGGGAAAATGATCGAGACCTGCACCTGCTAACAACCATAAAAAACAAATACAAGCTCGACTGTAAACATGAAAACCACTGCATCAGGTGTGGATACTAAAAAGCTCGTCTTCCTGCTCGTCTGCATCCATTAACTTCTTACTGGAAATCCACCTGAACATTTACAGCAAGTGATGCTCTTCCACTCCCACTCCGCTCTCTCTCGCTGTACTTCGCTTTAGATATATTTCTTTCACTCTCTCCGCCTCCCTCTGTCTCTCACTCTCACTCTCTCTGTCTCTGGGGAGCTGGTAGCACTGGGTCAGGGTCTAGCAGAGCTCCAGATTCAGATCCTATTTATATACCCTACCTGTCTGCCTCTGTTAGCTGACAGGCTAACAGCGCCTGATGTAGAGCAAAGCAGTGGGCGAGAGGAGAGAGATGTGAAGTTGATGAGTGTGTGTGTGTGTGTGTGTGTGTGTGTGTGTGTGTGTGTGTGTGTGTGTGTGTGTGTGTGTGTGTGTGTGTGTGTTTGTGTGGTTGTGCGTACCTTATTCAGCCACTCCACTCTCTCCACATCTGGATAATGGACCTACAACAAGAGACAGAAAGGGAACAGTTAGAATCGAATCACGATTTAAATGTGACCAGTTTGGTGTCTTTGATTCATCTGTGTGTAGCTAATGCTGCAAACAACTTGAAATGAAAATAAATGTTGTATTCTTGTGGAGCGTCCCAACAGCCCAGTTGCCAGGATATAAATATTAACAGTTAACATTTCTGCAAACCACAGATACGTCCAAGGTTGACATGTGTTGACAGTGGGGCTGTTATTGTAAGACAAACAGCCGACCACAGCTCGTGTCACACCACCTGGGAATATTTCAAGCCATTTTTCTTGCGACAAATCCGGGTGTTTTTAAAGGAGACCTGCAGACATTTCCAGCCTTTTTTGTCGTGAAATCGGTCCATCTCCATCTGTGATCTGAGCGACCAAGACAGGTATTTTCAGCCAAACAATGATGTTTTGTTAACCTTCACCAAATGGTTTTCGTGCCTAAACATAACCACAGCATAAGCACACTCAGCTAACATTTATTCTGGCGGTTGGGTTGTTCCCAAGCTGACCAACTTTGGCAGAAATGTCATCAGATTCCCAGACAAATGTTTCACATGTTCAGCTGTCACTGAGGGTGATTTATCGAGGCAAAAGAAGCACAGACTACTGCACAGAGATCTGTAAGTGGGTCAAAAGTCAGAGCCAAAGCTGGCAGACAAAATATGATTAGAAATTGAGAAGTCATAACAGTTTATCTGAAACTATTACGGCAAAATCCATGTGAAACATCACCCTGCCTTCATGTAAATTTCCGGTTGTAGTTTGTGTGACTGTTGACTCATAGTGTGCGAAATATCTGTCAGCCCAACACAACTCGACTGCATAACAATTTAGTTGAAAGGGAAACTGCTGGTCTGTGATTACAACAAAGAATGTATGACAGGCTTCCTTTAACAGCCTAATTACAGCAGATAAACACACTGCATCCTCTTTGTTTTCATACAGTATTATCTTGTTCTGTTGGCCGCTATCCACGCCAGTTCATACTGGCAGAGCACCCGGCCCCACAGACTTACTGCAGACTTACAACAGCCTGCTGCATGTAGAAAATGCAGAATGCAAGGTCACAGAAACACAGCTCGAGTGACACATGAAGCCATCCAGGAAATACATACTGCACAGTCCACGTGCACACATAAACAAAACAAGCTCACATGGTGTTTTTCTTTCTCTGGACTGCCAGTATCAGTCTACCAGGAAACCCCACAAGTCATCGCGGTACTCTCTATTTATTTATTCAGAAGCTGCTGGTTATCAGTTTTTGTTAGCAGCTACTTTAGCATCGAGTAAAGCTATCTGTCCAGAGTTTCTCAAGGCAGAGCAGCCTGAGGGCAGCGGAGGGAAAACCAGAACATCTTCTCTCTATAAAACATGACCCAGTTTAACCCGAATCACTGAATAAAGGTTTTGTACAATAATCCGTGAGGTCCGGTCCTGAGCGACACACTCCTCTGGTGACGCTATGCTTTTTATACACTCATTGTAGCATCATAAAATGAAGAAGGCTGACAGGATGTTTTATTTTTAATGAGTTTCCAGGAAGTTACAATATCTTTTTTGCCACTGTTGGGCCTGATCCAGGCGTAAAGGTGAGGTATGAAGCAAGACATATGTGATAAAAAACACTTTATGCAAACTTAAACATATCGTCAGAAACGATCTTGAGACCATTTATAAAAGAGGCTCAAGGACTCCTCGTGGGATTTTTTGGGTTAAGCTAGGAGTCCTTGTTCTACCAGTCTCATATTACTGAATCACAGGAAGTCAATTCTACCAGCTGCCGTGCCGCGACATCAGGGAAACACTCACCATACTGCGATGATGTCATGGGAACACATATGTGAAGCACCATGAATAACAAAATAACAAAGGAATGAAGTTACGTCACTTATTGTCACTGGGTACAACTTAAGGACAGAGAAGTCAGAGTTACTGGACTGTAGCCAACGCATTTAACTGGAGCACAGATCGTTGGTCGTTCACCTTAACAGTCTGAACTCGGCAAGTTTGGTCGAGCTTGAACTGAAGGTGAAGCAGAGGCAGATGTGGCTGGGATTTGTCCCAGCTGTCCCACCAGTTTGCAGCTTGACAGATCCCAAACAAAAAAACAACACAAAGAAGTTGGAGCCACATGGAGCCAGAGGAGGAAAGAATGACTCATCTGTGCAATAAAACAGGCAGCGGCAGTAACACAATCTACTCACTCCTCTTTAAGGGCGAACAACGGAGACTGAAACAACATGTGGATCTAAAAAAAAAAGCTCTCATAAAGAAGTTCATCAGTTACACCTCGTTCATTAATGAGGTGAACAGGAAAGACCACTTCGGATGTACTCTAGCAGCCAATATGACTCAGCTTTAGAAACAAAACTGATGATAGAAACTCAAAATCTACGAGCAGAAGAGGAAACAGAGCCGACACAGAGATGAAAGAGAGGAGAGACAACAAAGTGAGTCTAATAACGGCTCTGAGATAAGCAAGATGAAGAAAATAAATGATGTATTATACTCTACAGCCTACAAAGTGACAAAACAAGGAAACTGGTTCATTTCCTCAAACAAAAATGGAGCACCTGTCTTTTAGAGCAACAATGGTACTACATGTTTTTTTTACAGTGAAGTGGGACAAAGGTTTTTTTAAGGTCATTCCTTCCTTCCTTCTGCTCCGTTCACACCCGAAGAAAACACCCTTATCCAGCAGAATTACTATCAAAACCCACCCAAAGCAAAAAAAAACAGCTGGGAAGTCTCTAAACACTGACAATCTTCTCAGTCCTGCACTCAAAGGTCCCAACATTGGAGTGTAAACTGTTGTGCAATGTCTGTGCCGTGTGTCTAATAGGCCTGCAGACTTCTGGATCGCCCGGCAGCATCACATTTCAGCTGCCTGTAGTAACACGTCCACACCAGCACAAACACTCGCTGTTCTTAATACGCAGTCTTCTCTATGCGAGGCTGGGAGCTTTCTGAGAAACTGTTCTTGACGTGTCCGCCGTGCCAAAATAATGGACGATATGATAATTCCTTTAAAAGTAAAGTTGAAAAAATGTAAACTGGTTACGTCATCCAGAAGAGCACTACGTCTGTTACTGGAGGGGACACCAGAGAGCTCAGCACGCAGAGAGGTCAGCCGCCTATTTTGTCAATTCTGAGATCATGGAGAAAAAAGAGACAGCTGCCCCATCTTAGATGGTATCTAAGGCCCCAAGATCAAGCACATCTTACCAATAGTGAATGTGTTTCTCTCATCGTTAATTACTGATCTGGTCTGTTGAAGCTCGCCTTTAAAACTTTACGCCATTGTTCTCACGGCTGACGTGCCTACTGACTACTAGGCTTGCAGCGATGGTTGGTGTTCCCGGTGTTACACGGTGTTCACACACCGATTACATCACTAGCCCACCGCCCCCGCTGTCGTTTTACTTTTTTTGAAAATCGATACTTCCTCGGACAATGGGAGCTACAACTACACACTGCCGCAGGCATCTACTACATGCAACAGCGGGGCCAGCAGCAGGGTAGCAGGACTCATATTTCACTTGTAACATGACGAGAGTAAGAAAAGGTGACTGAAAAAAAAGGCTGAGGATTTAATGTCAAAGCTAAAAGGCAAATAAACAAATGCCAAAAATGACCATCTGAACGATGGTACTAAACTCACTGTGAGTAGCCTGCTTCGAAACAAGCTTATTAGTTAGCAACCCTACAGCTGACCCCTGACCCTGCCACACCCTCATACTTGTACATACTGCCAGTCAGTTGAAAGTGTTTCTGAGGACGTGCACAGCTGACACTCACAGAGACGCAGATACTCAAAGCAGCCATCATAAACCATCAGAACCAGCAGCCCAGCCCACTTGGCATATGTTCAGTATAGGGTTGAAGCATCCCTTTTGGTTACGCATGTGTGAGTGTTTCTCTGTGTCAAACAGAGTCGAGTGGGTGAGACTCACAGTCCAACTATGTAACAGCTGTTTGGAAATCCTAACCTCCTTTTGCAGCCACACCCCCCCCATACAATGCATGAGAGAGAGAGGTGTGGAGAGGATGAATAATCCTGCAGAGTGCTGCGAGAATCTACTCGTGTAAACTGCAACTGACGTTAAAAGAAATGCACTTCCTGTTTTCATTCTGAATTTACACCCTGTCACTGCCTCCACCATCAGTTCCTGATGGGTGCACGCCGCGGTGACTCACCTCTCCAAGGTGACAACAAAAACAACAAGGAAAGCTGCTCGGTCAGCTTCTCCTCGAACTGCAGAAGGCGTCGAAAGGTGCAGAAACAGGAAACCTACATGACGAGACGGTTGCTCCATTCTGACGTCTATATTTAGGCTCAGAGGGAGAGACGAGCTGTCGAGGATGTGAGGAGGTTAGACTGCAGCCGGGAGAGAGATGAGCCGAGGGAATCTGACGGCTCTATTGTGCTGCTGAGGTGGAAGACAGAACTGGATTTTGATGTTTAATAGATTTTGATTACACAACCCGCAATAGTGAGTCTGTAGCCGGCTACAACTGCTCCCTGCATCATTTTATTCAATGTGGCCTTATATATGTTATTGTAACCTCATTTGGGATGCATAATATAACAACAACTAAAATCAATGTTGCTTCAGAACAAGACACAGTTGTGCTCTGCAGACTTCCTCAACAACCCATTTAACATTCAGAAATAATTAAAACAAGCTAGTGGCGCTGTTTTATACAAAACAGCAGGATTCTTTACAAGCAGGGCAGTCAGGATCAGATTTAACAGGGCCAAACACATTCACAATAACAATGCGATCTTGATATGGATCCAAATTCAGGACAAAAAGCTATCAATCAAATCTATCTTTAACTTTGTTTACTGAAAAATATTTGGAAATGGCAAAAACAAAAAAAAAACGTCCCCTAATTCGCAAAAACGTTTGTACATTCGCTTGAGGTGGTTTTCGTCAATGCACAAAATGTTTGATGGAAACAGATTTGCAGAATAAACTCTGACATAGCGAACATTCAAACTGTAAAAGGCAAAATTTCCCTGGAGGGACAATATGGTTTGAATACATTTGAATGGAAACTGAATATTGGACAGCAGACTACCCCGGTCCGCTCTGTGTTGTGGTGTTGACCTAATTTCACCAAAAGCTGAATATCAGTGGCCAAGAACTCCCTCAAAATGACCATGAAGCTGACTTTACCCTTTGAGGGTTTTTAGGGGTGTTTACATCCACACCAAGTCAAAATGGAGGGTATGAACTTAGCTCAACAGATGTGCATGTAAACACTTTTTAATAAAGACAAAAGCCACTTTAACAAGTTGATTTTTCAAACTTAGGAGAACAGAGTTATCGGTAAACAGTCGAACAGACTGAAGGTTAAAGCAGGACAGAAAAGCTCAAGGCCTCTCTGTTTCTCCACACTGTTTCCAGTCTGTGCAGTGGAGCTCAGCCCCGCCCTTTGGCACATCAAAAAGAGCAGGGAATCCCCACCCATGCCATGTCATCCGAGCGCACAGAGACGAAGAGAAGGTGGAGAGAAACAGAGGCAGAGGTAAACAGTAACACTGCGGTCATAACAACTTTCCACATCTGTCCCCAGACGGGCAGACGACAAAGTCGGACTGTTTGGAGCCACGTTGTTTTAACATTTCACTGTCGAAGGAAAAGGTTTCAGCTGAGTTAGCCTGAACTTTTCCTGCACCGCCCAACACATCCACGCCTACAGTAGGAGCTGCACTCCTCTCCTCTGACTCAAACACTGACATTATTCATCTAAATGCAAATCATGAAATAATCCAGATACTGCTCTGTTTCGTAGTTTCAGCGTTAGTTTGCAGTTTTCTAAGCTTTCCATCGCACCTCAAGTACTTCATGAGCGGATTAAACTAATTCCAGTGTTGAAAGCTCAGAAAAAGCTAAAATGATTGCGGTGCTGACCTCTCCTGTTTAATGCAGCCCTACTTTAGTCATTGCTTTGTAAAAGCTTATGAGTGCACCTGGTTCAGTGTGCTCGTCTGCTGCTGTGGAAATTCGCGAGTAAAAACAAAAATCAAAAAGCGACTTTAGAAAACATTATAAAAGACACAAGCCAGAGGTGGAAAAAAAACTGAGGGTAAAAGCAAGTTGAGCAGATTAAAGCAGTTTGTGAGCAAACACTAAAATCAGGCCCCGCGGTGCAACTCCAAACTACCTGGGTCATGTTGGGGTACGACATAAAGCAATCCCAATCCAAACATCCCTGATTCACTTCTGTCTGAGGACTCTATCCCTTCATTTTCTCCCATGTAAAACTATTAAAGGCTAAATGCAGGGGGAAAAAAATGTATCCCTGTCGTAAGCCAGGAAAAATCCTCTAAACCCTGAAACAAATGTGTAGTATTACTGCACACTGACCACACAAGTAAGTCCTTTGTGCGTCTGTAACAGAGGTACTGTAGGCAGGCGTGACACACTTAGACGTTCAGTAATCACAGGTATATGGTTTTACTACACAAACCTGTGGCCTGCATGTGTAAAACTTCCAGACCATCAGTCGACCGACCTCATTCCTTCTCTGTGCTGCTGTTGTTGTTGCAGACATTTCATCATACCTCCGACCCCACATTCATCACGGCCTGACAACCAGCAGTCAGCTGTGATGAATTTTGTCGCCCGAAGCAAATTACACATAAAGTTTTGTCAACGATCCAGTTCAGACGATCGAAATGTACATGAATGATTAAACACGCTGAAATGACTCGTGTTTGAGCAGGCGGACATGACAATTTGACAAATAAAAGTCATTTGTAGTGTTTTAATCTCACCCTCACTGACGCGAAAAAGGCTTATGGAGAAAAAACAAACGTATAAACACTGAACAGTGGCTGGTGGCTGCAGCTCAGGAAGAAAAAAAGTCAATTATATTTCATGTCATGCGCTGCTAATCACATTAACCTTTACAGGAATCTTATCTTCGCTCTCATAAACAGTCCTGCTTATATGGATCAATGGATTACAGGGCGATCGAGTGATCACGACCGGACGCACTGAGTTACAGACCGCATGAAAACTGAGGCTGAGAGACGGCGTATGGCTCTGATAGCTGTTTCATTAGGCTAAGATTGGTGTTTCATGATGTTAATGTCAGAAAGGGATGAAATTAGAATGAACTGGACATTAAATGAACTAAAAGTCAAAACACAGGATTTGTAAAAGCCTTTTTCTTGCAGTGAAGTTATTTCACTAAGGCTGCACAATGAATCGAATTACTATCTGGCCTGAATGCATTTTCCACGTTGCCTGAACATTTTGTTCTCCAGATGTAAGAAAACATGTTTGTTTGGTAAAGATCCAAACGAATGTCACATCATCAGGTTTGTAATATTTATTTTTCAGCCACCAATCGTGAATCATATCGCAATATCTGTCAAAATAAATGCATTTGTAAGAAATTTCCAGTCAGAAGTCGCTTCGTTACACTCTCATTTTGACTCTGTGTAATCAAATCCGGTTTGCTCATGACTTAAATTTGATGTCCACGAGGAAGGGAACTTGTAGGATGAAAAACGAGCCTTTGTAGAAGCATGGTTTTGTGTTTTGAGGCAGTCGTACAGAGCAGTTCGTCTCCACTAAGATAAAACTGTACCATTACCTCGGGCATTCTTGGCCTGTTAACTACGAGCTGCAGCCCACACTCCCTATCAAGCCTCATTCTAGGCATATTTTCTGAGCGAGTGAGCCAAGACGACGGGCTCTCCACCAAAACCCATATTTCAGCGATGATCACAGTTGGTTTACTGAGTGCCAATATACTGCAGATGTGCTTCATTGTGTGACTGAGTGTATGTGTGTGCCACCGTGCAACGAAGGTGAGAAGTTCATTAAGTAAGGCCTTTGTTTTCTTTTAAGGATGATGAAATTGACAAAAACCAGCAGATAAAAATCCACTTGTTGCTTCATGATTTAGCAAAGTGAGACATTTGCATTGGCTCCAACTCAACGACAGGAAAACAGACATGATGCTTCTTTTAAAGAAAAACTGAGAATAGTCAAGGATTTTTGTCAAGGAAATAATTATGTCGCTCATTCATGTTTCTCAAATGTGAGAATGAGCTTTTTTCAGTTTTTACATCATTATAAACTGAATATCTTTTGGTTTTGGAGTGTTGATTTCACAAAAACTCAGCTCTGTCATTTAGAGATGTGACTTCTTTTATTAAGAAGGAGTGAATTTTGCTTTTTACCTGCCGCTGAAAGAGATTTTTTTGCTCTTTTCTTAGAAAGATTGAGCAGCTTTTGTGCAAGACAGCGTTTCAACATTCATAAGCGTGACACCACTGGATATTTCTAACGAGACGGGACAATTTCCAGCCTTGTTTGCGTTGAAAGTACCGGGTATTTTAGGCCAAAACAAGATATTTTCATAATCGTAACCAAGTGGACTTTGTGCCTCAACCTAACCACACCATAACCACAGCGTTGTCACAATATTACATTTAAAACTGAACCTAAAGAATGAAAGTTACGACATAAAGAAACGTTACGTTTGCAGAAACAGCACATTCATTCTGGTGATTGGGTTGTAACTTCACTATTGAACAAGCAACTCACATGAATACAGCAGAGCTTCTAATAAAGGCTATTTACTTGTAGAGTCTTGATTTAGTTATGACTTGGGGACTATGAGCGTCTTATCATTGAGCTTTGAGGTTAGTGTGACAGAGGCGAACAGATAGAAAAGTATGAAGAGTGGGAACAGACGGACAGCAGGTCAAAGTTTAGCAGCAGGTCAAAGACACGTTTATCCTCTGATATCCTTTCATTGGTCTCTCAGTTTCCCTTTAATCAAGCAGACAGTGAGCTCTCGATCAGCATTGTTCCACTGACACATTCAAACATCATTTGCAGCGTTGTTGTGGTTAAAAACATCTGTGACATAGACCGGGTCAAACATGCGACAAAAAGACAAGAGATAAGCTTGCTGACTCACTACACAACAAACATGCCAGCTGCTCGACACCGCTGCGTCTCTGCTTACAGCAAAGCTTTGTGTGTCGGGCCCGAGGTTGTTGCTGAGCGCTGTGTTTCTCAAGGTCTGTGTGATAATGGGTGTGTTGATGGGATGCTCTCTGTGAAGGGAGGAGGCTGTGTTCGGGGTCTGGCTGGCGTGCTGCCATCCACTCAGCTTCTCACAGTTTTTCTGGCTTCATCATTGATAATAGAACAATGTTATTGCGGAATCGAAGCCTCTTTATTACAGAGGCAGCGAATCCCACAAGTCTGGCAAAGGCTGAGTGATGAATTGTGCGTTTTCGAGGGGGAGAAATGCTTGATAATTACATAAAAGGTCCCGAAACACATGGTTAAGACCCAATTATATCACATGCTATGGATCAAATGTCAGTTTTTTCTCTGTTTCTGTGAATAATAATCTGGAGCTATTGAAATAATTGCTATGGCCTGAACTGAACTCTGCGATCCCGAGTCAATAGGCCTTACCCCGACTAATGAAAGAGCTAAAACATTCAGAAGAGCTCCTCCACACTCAGCAGGAGCGTGTTTTAAAGTGCCGGCTTTACAAAGTCCACACACATACACCCACAGCAGGACGCCTGCACAATCTGAGGCAACCTAACACAACTGTTCGGCCGAGAAGTCCTCCTTCATTGTGCCTATATTGTTTTTATGTATGTAAATAGAGCGGACAAAATACTAGAAACACCTGTATGGTATCTGTAATAACAAAATACTCATACTCTCATCCAAAATCCAGAACTTTTCCCAATTTATGTCATGAATTATCAAAAAATATTCATGTTGACACTTCCATTGAATTCACGGGACCTTGCAAAATCCTTTAGCTGCACTCCAAATATTTTTAAAGTTATGAATTTAAGAGGTTCGGCCCTCAAGAGCTAAATTTCAGCATTTTAAGTGATTCTTTGTACAAAGCCTCAGCAATCGCTTATTTTCACTGGATTGGGTTGAAATGTGTCCGAAACATCCAAGAGCCTCTATAAAGGACACCTGGCCACAAGGTTTAATTTAAATAGTCATTGCTGAATGGTTACAGTGATCAAATTAAAAACAGTAAGTCCTTTTTGTTCCCTTGAAAGAATCTATCATTTTCAAAAATTCATACCGTATCTCCACTAGTTTTCTTCTTGGGGTTATTTTGACTGTCGATTTTCCCAAGATGGATTATTTTCATTTCCTTTAAACATGTGTTGAAAGATGTTATAGTCCAGTGGTTTTATTTTAAAGGCAGATATTTGAGTATCCCTCCTGATATTACATGTTTGTGGAAATTATAAATACAATTATGCATTAGTGAACTAAAGCTTTCCATCTATTGCCCTGCTGTTGGGATACAGCACAGTGCTCTTATGGATCTCTGCCAACAAGGGTTCAAAGACTCTCATTAGCAGAGGTAGCCCTGACAAGCTAATGTTACTGGTTTGCTGTGTGTGTGTGTGTGTGTGTGTACACACCCAACAGCAATCTCCATTCCTTGCATGCTGGCAACTGGTAATTCAGACTGGATGAACTTGCCACATGTCAAGACCAGAGAATGAATAGACAGAGAGAGAATGACAGCTATGTGAAGGCGTGTGGCCGGTCGGCGTCCTCCTCCTTCACAATGGTTCACCTGGTGCACCTGGCTGCACATCGACAGGCAACCACACAAAACAGATGACTACAGAAAGTGAAAATCAGAACAGGTGTCATGACTCTCCTGCTAGGACAGCGCCAGCCCCGGGAGCCCCGCAGGCTCAGAGGCCATGTGTGAATTATTCCTCTCGGACTCCAACTCCTTCGGGAGGCTAACGGGATCGAAGCGATCAAAAAAGGAGTCCGGGAACTGATGGAGCTTGTGTGCCTTCGACAAAAGTGCAGAATGTGTGACCTTTCTGATGGCTATTCGTGACAAGCAGCACAGTTTGTTTTGTCCCGTGGATTCAAAATGGAAGTGTCAGAGTATCAAGTGTCAGAGATGATGAATCTGTTGATGCCCGGTCGCTCTGAACGTCAACACACTGATCCTTCTACTGTATATAAAACACCACTGAAGCATCTGAGATAAGAGCTAGAGCTGCAACGATTAATCGATTAGTTGTCAACTATTCGATTAATCGGCAACTATTCTGAGAACAAATGATCAGATTCTAGGTTATTAAATGTGAATACTGTCTTGTGTCTTGAGCTTTGGGAAACACTGACATTTTTCACCATTTTCTGACAACGAACAACTGATCAATTAATCGAGGAAACGATCGCCAGATTCACCAACAATGAAAATAGTTGTTAGTTGCAGTTGTAAATACAGTATAATACAAGAATACACAAGAAATGAAGTTAAATACTTGAAAATTACTGGGGCAACCTATGGTCTCACATTGCCGTCCAGTTTTGGGTACCTAACTGCCAATAACTGTCTCTATTTGTTGCCTAGAAACAGCTTTTTCCAACAATAAGTGATCTTACTTAAGAGGTATTGGGTGTGGCTAAAGTTTCAAGCATAGTTTCAACACCTCACAGTCAAGAGTTTGGAAAGATTAACCACTAACCCAAAACAAGGTTAGCACAGGAATCTGATCCTTTGACTGATCGGATGTAACTCAAAAGGGTGTGAGTGGTGTTTATGGAGAAAACGTTTATCCACAGTGTCCCTGAGAGAAAGAAAAGTAAATACATTTTCGAGTGAATTAACTGAATAAAATCAAACTGCTGTTACATTTTGTTCATGGCAGCGAATCAAGTTTTCTCTATCGGCCAGTTTGGCAGACAAACCCTCATTGTTGACATCCTATACTAGATGCTGGCCGGAGGAAACACCCATGGGAAGTGTGACGCTTGGAGCACAGTCAATACAAAGCAGGAATGACAAGGTAGTGATGATACCAGGAGTATGTGGCGGTGCTGGAGGACTCACCCATGGTGGGAGCTCAGCAGTGGGCACACTTTGCCTCACTACTTTCTCCTCATGCTCCAGGAATGCTAAAGCCCGGTTTATCCTGTAGTCTCTACCGCCATAGTTCTTTCTCCAGTAGAACAACATGGCGAGTCCAATCAGAACCCAGCTAAAGCTGAACTCAAAGTATCCCAAAATGTAGATGGGGAAGATGATGGCGAAAGTCTTGCCGAAGTTAATCCACATTTGGCTGACGTCTGTCAGAGACGACTGCGGTTCTTCGCCCAGCTCTTCTGGGGACAGAGGTGGGCCTATACCGGAGCTCACCGGGCTGCTGGGCGGTGCGATGGGTCCGTTCGCCCTGACCCCTGGACCCTCCGAACCCTCCATCCTGTTACTCATTTCCACACTGAAAAGACATTTTTGACAGCAGATGTTAGTGTCTCGTCAAACACAGCAGCTAATAACGTTGCAACTGATTCATCACTGGGAAGCAGAGGCCTCATGTTGCAAGCTTTTTTATCTCCAGTGGTCAAAGTTCAAGCAATTGTATCACAGAAATGCAGTAATAGGGAATACAACTACATTAGGCACGATTAAGCATCAACGAGATAACTATTGAGCCTCACAAATGTACAATTGAGATGCTTTAATCTACTAGTTTATATGATTAATTCTACTACTAAAGGAAATGTAATGACAGCACACAAATGTGGGAAAAAATGAAGGAACATTTCCTTCATCATCTTTCGAGCTCAAGTTCCCCAAAAAAAACTATCTATGGTCCAAACTGTATTTTGAAATATTCTGAAAAAAGCAAATGTTTAATAACATTATAATTCAATTGGTGAGGAAGCAACAGTATGCATCAATAAGAATCTTAAAATTTGATTAATTTAAAATACTGACTGTGCAGTCACAGGCCTACTACAGAGGCTTCATGTTAGTCATTTTCCTTCAACAAGTTGGCAGTAAAACTTGGTAGTCTAGCATGCAAATACAGCTTGAACAGCCTCCACTCCACCCACACACAGATCCACATAAGACCAAATGTTTATTAGCCTTTTATTATCTGTGTACTACATGAAAATACAGTTCACTGAAGCTACAACATATTTGTACAGCCTTTGCTGCCCATCCAGACAGGCTCCTGGCTGAGCTGTCATTCCACTGTCTGCCTTCTTGTATGTAGAGAACGTCATACGAAACTCCCTTGCAAAAATGTCAACTTTTTTTACATTTAACTCCTGTCGAAACTGAAGTCAGTGCGAACTTAAAGAATTGAAATTAACGATATATCACAAAGCATTTAGAAGTACTCCTAAATTCGGCATGCATCAAATACGCGTACACAGCATATTTTAGTAATATATCAACTTTGAAAAGTGCCTCAAGCGCTGCCGGCGCAATCAAAACACTCCGCCGCGGATGGCAACGACAAGTGTGAAGCGGTTAGGAGATTATGTCTTCTACTGAAATATATGTTGTTTGGTTTGGTTTTATATATGCCGAACGAAAGAGCATCGACTACTGAATCTTAGCGTGACTTCAGATATTCGTTACGATACGCACAAGTTTGCCGTTAAGCACGGCAATTCTCAACTACCGGATTTTCTGAACGGAGTCCGTCGTGACGTTCTCGCCACAAAGTGACACGTATCAGGGCTAGGACTGCGTAAACCAAACACCAGCGAGAAAACCAACTTCTTCTTCTCCGCTCCGGCGACACACTCACCCGCTGTCCGCCTGCGACGTCCACTCTCCGGCTGAAAAATTTACTACTGTACCGGCCCGGTCCACTGCATGACGGCCAGCTAAACTTTGATCACCCTGCTTCTCCTTCACTGGTACATCTTGCTGTGAGGGCGGCCAGTCCGTCTCAGCGCAGCCCGCAGGAAGCCGTCATCGCGGGAACGAGGTCAGCCTCCGACGGGGAGGGAGCTTCGAAACACGGGCCCAGCGGCGGACCCCGGCGCCATCTTGTGGCGGGGAACAGCGGTGATGGAGAGTCATGGCAAGAGTTTTATTTATGGAATAATCGTTTTAATAAGGTTTTTGCTGTTAAGTTATTTGCTTGATTATATTTTCTGTTTATTTGATTTGTCAGTTGTAGAGCTGCCAAAACTGAAACTTAATGGTTTTCAGTGGTTTAAACTTAAAGCAAACACGTGGTAACTCATTTCCAATTAAAGAAAAGAAATGGATGAAAACCTGATGAAAACAGTTCCCATGCTAAGTTATAATTAAAAAAATGTATCTCTTAAATATGAATTTTATCTCAATTTTTGACTTTTTATCTAATAATTATGACTTATCATGGGAACATTTTGACATTTAAGCAATATATTTCCATCAAGCTTAGTTTTCCTCTTTTTTTAAATCTTAACTGGCTCAAATGGGCTTCCATACATATAACTACTGCATTATTAAGATGCAAATTGGTACTACGATCCAAAGTTCCCTTAACTGACTGAATTGATTACGAAAAAAAAAAATAATTTTAACTCATAAAAATAAAACAGCATGAACAGTAGTATAATTTATACATGTTTTTCTTTCATTCAAATCTCCTAACGGGCCAAATTTAACCTTGCGATGGTCCAGATTTATCCCACAGACCTCACTTCGGGCAGCCCTCATCTACCGGATGGTCGAAAGGCCTTAAAACACCCAAGAACTACCTGACATTAGCTTGTATTTATTGTATCGCTCTAAAAGTTGTTAAATTTAGATATATCAAGTCTGAAAATAACTACTTCTAATACTACTACTACTACTACTACATCTATAAAGCCTACTTTTGCCTATATTCTTCCTAAAACTCGACGTTAATATGGCGGACAGGATGTCAGAAACCTTTAGTATGTAAAAACCAAAGCGACCATCGTGAAATAAGATCATGTAGCAGCATAACGACCATCAGTGCTCAGTGGATGGCAGAGTTTGCACAGAGGGCCTTTCCCCACTAGATGTCATGGTAGTGTCTGTAAAGCATCTTTACAGTATGAGAATGTGAAAAGCAGCTTTTTCATGACAAACTCTTCACAGACTACATCACTGTGTTTGGTCAAAGCCTGTAAGAAAACACTTTTCTTTCTGTGTGACGTGGTCTTTAAAGTTCCTCCTGGAGAAGTTGGGCTTCGAGCCAGACCTCCATCGTGGACGTGACGCTGCAGAAAGCGTGGGCAGATCTTCTTCATTACTTAGGGGCTGATATATTTACACTCCTGATTTAAGCTCCACTTTAATATAATTCCTGCAGTGAGCCATTATTCTTTAGCAGCGCAGGCGTTTCACAAAGTCAGATGTGAAATGCTTTGTTGTGTTTTTTTAATCATCCATCATTTCTTTACTCACACTCAGTGACTGATCACCACAGCTGAGTTAGGCCCTGATTGACTAACATAAAGAATAACTCACATCTGTCCAGAGCAGTTTTTACTTCATTTGCATTAGATGAGCTGCTGCGGTCATGTGAGGGTTCACATTAATTGATTTCCCTCATGTGATGGAGTTGACCCAGTAGTCATTAAATTGTAGATTATATTGATTAAATATCACATTTCCATTTCGTCACTGAGCTGTTGATTCTCGGTCTTGGAGACAGTGAGCAGAACACACTTCTTCATTCGCTGCTGCATTCATTTATTTCTGTTTGAATTTTCCAGATTGAGCAGAATAAAATTTACATGTTTTTTCTTAAAAATCTGAATTACAAATGGCCTCAGCCGAGCCGCGGACCTGCACACCGTGTTCTGCACGCTGACCTGCGGCGGTGGTTTTAGCGAAAACTCATTTTTACTTTATTGAATAGTTTTCTCTCTCGAGTCGCCTCACGCAGGAAACGTCGACGCAAACTGGAACGATGATTAAGGAAAAGTTTGGATTGAAGATGAACGGACTCGAGCCTGTTTTTATCAAACAGCAGCTCTGATCTTATCAGATCAAGACTGTTTTAATTAAATATTTCATGACTCTAAAAGACAAGGTAAACTTTAAAGGACTCAATTAAAAAGCTTCAGTGGTTTCCACTGAAGCTTGGTCCCAGATGTTCTTCCTGTAAAGATGACAGGATAAAAAAACAACTTAATGGCTACGTGACGTGAAAAACAATTCATTTATAGTAAAAATAAGAAGCTACATGATGCTTTCTTCCCTCATCTGGATCAGGATTGGTCTGTTCTGTTTAACAGTGAGCTCACACCACCACACTGTTTAAATCAGGGCTCATACACAAGCCATAAAGCACTTGAGAGCGACTGCTTTACGTTTTCTGTCTGCACGCTTTAACGTGGCGTTGATGCTCTGCGGGGCAGCTGACGCTCTCCGGCTTTGTGTAAATACGTGCCACTTCATCCTCGCTCCGCCGTCCTGAGTTTACTGTAGAGACAGAAAGCATGTACACATCCAGAGTGTGTGCGTTAATAATGGAGACAGGGCCGTTCCTGTGTGTGCATTCCTGCCCCGCCGCTCTCCACCGGCTCCAGCAGCTTCATCTCGGGGGGGTTTGAAGTGACATTTTTTGCTGATAAGCCGACATGTTTTTCCATCAGACAGTTCACTTGACCTTTACTTGATATTCAGAGGCGCACTTTCTAGGATTTCAAACTGTAGCTGAAAATCTGAAAGCAGATACAAAAGGGATAATCCAGAGTTATTATAGTTCTGTATTTATTTATTAGTTTAGTTTTATATTTCAGCTAAAAGTTTCTCATATCTACTTCTAGTTTCTACCTTGGTTCTGACCTCAGATGAAGACTCTAGCACTACTGTCTGCCTACCAATTATCTGTCTTTACCAACAAAGAAGAAGGTATTTAAATTTTGTTTTTGGGTCGAGAATGAAATTTTTCGGTCCTGTCACCGGGATGAAATGTTCGCACTTAACGTTCCTGCAAACCAGAGATCCGTCCAAGGTTGGGATTTGTACCCAAACGCTGCATATCAGCTGTTTGCTGCTGCTGGTGATGATCAGTCAGATTGTCTTCATGCATGATTGTGGCGACAGAAACAGGTATTTTAAAGCTGCTGTCATCAGGACTTCCTGTCAGCAGTTAGTAATCTCCTCCCTGCTCTATATGTAACAGCGACCAGAAGGTCCTGCTCTCTTTGGGTTCACGAGTTCTCTGTCCTGGTTGGATAAAGTGGGCAGGGTTACCAGAAAACGTCCTTTCTCTTTACCAGTAATTACTGTTGGAAATATAGAAGAATATATCACTTACAGCAGCTTTAAATCAAAACCTAAACCTAACCAAAGCACAACGTTGTGACAGGAGAAAAGTTTAAGAAAAGAAGAATTCAAAGCTTCAAATGCATTTTTCTGTGAAATCACTTTAAAAGTTCATGTTATGAGAAGCCCCAGCTGTCGGGTCGTTCAGGGGTGTCAGTGTGTTTGGACTCAAACTTCACAGTGTGAGCCGCACAAACAAACCCCGGTTTGACCCGGCGCCCCTGTTGTGCTGCTCAGCCTTCATCTGTTGTGGGGGAAACATGTCACACAGGGCCTCTGTTTAGCTCCGACTGTCTGCACAGAACGGGGGCATTAAAACACGGCTGGATCGCAGCCATCGTAGTAATTAAAGAAGTGGATAAACTGTGAACTGCTGTTGAGCACCGTGGGCCGGCAGCTACCAACGTAAACAAAAAGCAATTATGGTTTTTACAAAGTGTTTTTCAGGAAATGTGGGTTAACTGCCCGTCTTAATACGGTCTCTGCCACCGTCTTGTAGATCATCTTGTGGAGGTCTTGGTCTCTGCAATGACATGTTGGCCTCTATTTTTTAGCTCTACACATCCAGCAGTTTCTGCATGGAGCTCCGACTGAATCATTTTTCAGGTTTGCAGTCGTGGAAGGACAAAATAAAGCCTTGTCAATGCGTCACTTTGGACTAACAAACCAAATAATCAATCGATTAATCAAGAAATTCTGAGAATCATTAATTGCAGTCCGATTGTTCAAAACGAGCTCCACCTCAGCCGACTGAAACAGTAAAGTCCTGCTTTACACGAGTCATAATAATCTATATTTAATAGACAGTCACAGTGGATGTTTTTATGTATTTGGTCTCTTTTATTTTTAATACTAAGCAAGTAAGTTCAATTTCCTGATTATACTGTTCTTAAATACTTTTACATTTTGAATACAGGACTTTTACTTTGAAGGTTCCACGTTGGTTAACATCGACTGGAGAACAGAAAGGTGCACAGCGGTGTTATTAGTGCCCAAGTAAAGATATTGTGTTAAAGTCTTAAAGTATCTGATTTGACATATATTGAAAGTAATTTTTCTGGTGATAAAAGTACTTATTTATAAAAAGTACAAGTAAAAGTAACTTAAACATGTACATGTATGTGTGAACTGAACACTTAGTGGTGACTTGGCGACCTCAGATCTGATATTCAGCATTTTTTCTGATTCTTTCTGATCTCAAAACTGTGCTAATGTGCAGTACTTGAGTAGATGTACAGAGTTTTGTAAACTAGTAATAAACATTAAAATTCATTTCTAAAAGAGACAGGAAGTCAATGCAAACTGCTGTTTAACTATCTTTTAACCGTGGTAGCTGTATTTTTGTGTACTTCCTAAATGTGAAGCAGTGATGCTTATGTGTTAACGAATGGAAGAAGAGATGAATTTTACATCAGAGCGAGCCCGTAAGATGGTTTTATTTTGAAATGCAGTACCGGAAGTCTCTGTGCTCATCACTGCTGACTTTACAGCTGAAGGCAGCTGCGGATAACTGATCTGTCTGCACATTCAGCTCTGTGGAGGTGACCAGTGTGGATACAAGGCATCACCGGCTCTGGCTTCTTCATCCTCCTCTTCCTCCTCCTCTAATTCTTCTTCTTCCTTTTTTTTTTTTCTTTTTAATGGAATTAAAGAAACCCTCTGAGCCGGTTCACAGGATGAAACAGTCTCAGGTGGAGTTTAAATGAGTCCTGGAGTCCTGTTATAGATTGAGTTTCTCCTGTTGGGACATCAGTGGTTTTTCTACCTGAGGAGTAAAAAAAGATGAAAGTTTGGATCTTTGTCACCTTGTGTTTCTCCACGTGGACGCTCACGGTGAGTCTCTTTTCTACACCATTTACAGCCAAAGATTTTAATGTCACTGAATACTAGTGGTGTTTTATTTAAAGCTCAGGTGATAATGTACACTGACAATTTTCAAGGGGGAAACAACAAAAGTGTTATTGTCAAGACCAGCAGTGAAACATCGTCATCATTTATATTTCTGATAATATTCCAGTGATATGGATGATTGTGAGGTATTATTGGGATCATTTCCTGCCATTTTTATGTTAATATTTCTGTTTTTTTAGACCTGTAATTGTGACGAGGCGGCAACTAATTATCTCTCATTATCTTCTCCATTAAACGCTTAATGGATTGGTCTGTAAAATGTCAGGTAAAGGTGAGCGATCAGTTTCCCAAGAGCACAAACTGACGATGTTTGAATAATTGTGTTAGCCTGGTTTCTATTTGCATATTTGCTGTTTTTCCACAGTGTTATATTTCATTTCAGTAAATGGGATTGTTTGTTGAGAGCGCTGGTTCTTCACCCCAGGATGAGATAATTCCCAGGAGTCAGCAGATGGTTGTGGAGAAGAAATGAAATCACATATTTTAGACCGGGGAGTAGTTTTTATGAGGCCAGTCTGCAGGATGTGATGTGAGCAGTCAACGTTTCTGCAAACCACAAGGTTGATATTTGCACCAAGTGTGGCACATCATGTTCACATCATGTTCACATCATGTGCGTATTAGCCACCTTTTACATTGGGAGGTGGAGGGGATGCTGGTGCTGTTCAAGTCACACTACCTGATATTTTTTAAGGATGCCTGCAGGCATTTCCAGGACGTTTTTGTTGCGTTTAAACTGGATGTTTTGAGAGGACCTGGGGATATTTCCAGTCGTTTTCGTGGTGACAAAAAAGTTGGACCATCAAACCATATTTTACTGAGACAAACCAAGTGTTTTTTGTGCCTAAACCTAACCTGTGACGAGAGAGAAATAGAAAATTCAACCTGAACAGATGTAAAGTTGCAGCATAAAGAAGCGTGTGTTTGTGGGAGTCAAAGTGTGTGTTCATGACTTCTGATAAGAAACCCCAATGTTTTTCAGCTTAGCACTTTCTGGGTTGCAGTGTCTTTTAGGGACTGCAGATTGAAAAGGTTTAGATCAACCACTTGTGCAGACGAAACCAGTTTGAATATATCAGCTTGGGCTTTGGAAAAATGCAATTTACTTTTTTAATTTTGAATCAATTACTACGATGAATCACATATGAAAACAATCAATAGCTGCGGACTTAGTTGTGTTTTGTCCAACCAGCTCTCTAAAGCACATCGCAAACGTCTCCTTAAGCCTTGAAAAAATGTTTTCCATTATCTTCTGACAACACAACAGAGAAACAAAAAGGCAGATTAATAGATGATGAAAATATTTGTTTGAGGTCGAGGTTGCCTGAAAGCGTTTCTCTTTTCATTAATTAAGATAATTTGTGGACATAATCTCCACACGTCCTGCAGCTATTATCCCACTTCTGTTTCCAGTCTCTCACACTTTATCTGCCCTTTTACCGTGATAAACAGTGCTGTGTGTGTGTGTATGTGTGTGTGTGTGTGTGTGTGTGTGTGTGTGTGTGTGTGTGTGTGCGTGCCTCCTATGACTAAAAGCAGACCGGGCTGTCAAAATGTTGTCGTCGCCCAAAGCAAATGTGAGGGTCTAATTATCTAACAGATGAACACTGCCACCCCAACGTACACAAAAATCTGTTCACATAAGCTCAGAGTCTTCTGTCGCCCTCTTCGGTTCCTGCAGGGCTTTTCTTGCTCTCTCTTGCTCAAGGGCACTCCAGAAGGACAGATGGACACTGATGTCAAACCTGATTGCTCGGTTTGGCTATAACTTGGCAGCCAAATCCCACGTGTCATATTAATTACTTGTATATTAGCTCACTGTCCTGTGCTGGAGCTGGAGAGGATGGTGTTGGTTGTGGCAGCTGAGGCAAAACAGCTGCTAAGCCAGGGACCACTGTTCAAGACTGTGTTTTGAATGTGTAAGCGTGAAACCACTGGATGTATTAACAGGACGTTTTTGATGCCGTGAGCACAGCGTACTAAAAATAAAATTGAAAATAGACATACATAAAATACATAAAACATAAATTGCCATCGTTTATTATGCCGATTAGGTTCAACTGGGGCATTTTTTTTGCTTTTTAAAAAGCTTTTTCGAATTTCAAATGTTCCTTTTTTCCTTTATTTTCCCAGTAAATTTCAAATAAAGTCAATGGAGTTTGGTATGAATGTTGTATTCACGGCCAAAGAGCCTGGATCGTTACATCGACATGTCAGTCTGAAGCACTGCTCTTACAGGAGACATGACATGATAGACATTTTGGATGCTATCTGAGTTAATTTTCTCTATCGGTGACATCTTCATCCTCCCGTCCCCAGACTGAGAACCACTGGGTTAAGCTAATATTTGCTCCTGTACTGTACTGTGCTGTATTTGTTAATTCCCCCTGTGTATGTCCCAGTTTGTGCATATTATCTGCAGCCGCGTTGACACCAGAAGCCAGCAGGGACTCAGGTGTGAACAGACTCCCGGCCACAGCTCATCTGTCTGAGCAGCCAGACCCGACTCAGCACACTGGACTTGAAACAGAATTAATGAGAAGCAGAGGAGGGCTCACATCGAAACAACTGCAAAATGTATGACTGCAGGTCATCCGTCTTGACTTTATCTGATATTATTTGGCAGAAGAAATGGTAGCGGATGCCTGAGTTTTATATTGCCGACACATCTGCTGAACAATATCGTTTTAAAATATGTGTTTTGTGTCCTGAAAGGAGGATGAAGCCTTTATATAACTCTTTAAATTATCAACTCTCAAACCATGAAGGGGGACAAACCGATGCATGTGTTCATGAGCTGCACAACACAGAAGCCTCAGGAGAAGAAATAAAACATCTTCATGTATAGATGGTCGTTCTGTCGTACCATCCAGCTCTGTTACAACCACATTAATCTACAGGTAATCCCTGTAAGAAGACAATGAAGCAACTACTGAAGTTAGACACTTGCGTTAAAAAAAAACCCAGCAGAGGAGGAGAACCTCCCAGGTTTCCATTTCAGGAAAATCTCTTTATGCCAATTAACAAAACGAGGAACAGCAGCATGTTTAATTCTGTTAAAGGTTTATGTTTATTTGCAGAGAACAGCCGTTCATCGACATCACTTCTAACAGGAAGTTTGACACGCTGCAAACATTTTCACGCACTCTGTGACCAAAGAGGAGCCGAAGGAATGAAGACGTCATGTTTCCTCCTCGCTAAAATGAAACGAACTGATCAAAGAGAATGTAAAATTAACTACAAGACTCCTCCTGACACAATTCTCCGCGCTGCTTTAATCGACATGTCGACACGGAGGCGTTGCATTCTCTCACGTCCTCTCTGGCGCCTGAGCCGCGATGATCGGCGTGTGCCCGATTCGCATTCTCGGCAGACTTTGAAACAGTTTTAAGGAACAAAAACAGGAAGAAAATAAAAGTTTTTGCCGGACTTTCTGAGTGAGACCTGCTTTTAGAAAATAAGCCTTCCATTGTTGTGGAAAATAATAGATCCGGGAGCCAAAAATCAATGTCAAAACAATGCCCACTGCTCCCGTCTTTTACTTTCGCCGATCGGCCGTACATTCAGCCGTCAGCTCGATCGATTCTAATTGGATGTTTTCCAAACTAAAGCCATGAAACAAGCATTTGAGAGTCAGTCGATTTCCGGAGAGGAGAGATAAAATGGCACACAAGCGCTGTAATGAAGGGGAACAGCTGGAGATGTTTCCTTCACCAGAGGTTGAACGCTGATGGAGAGGTCGAACAGTTTGTACGAGCGCGGCAGAAGGCTGATGACAATAACCACCTGTCAAGTCTGTCTCTGGGTCAGCCGGGTCCAGGATATGCAGCGGGGTGCTATGACAACAGCACATTACCTCGGAGAACAGGAGTCACACAGTCATTATTTACACGACCGCAGGAGGACATTTATCAGAGAAAGGTAAAAATAGGCAGTGCTTTTTTCGTGGTAGTTGGATGAGAGAGACGTACGGCTCATACCGTGTGGCCATTAGCATGTAATTACATATTAAAGGTATTTTTAATGAGTGAAGGTTGATGAAAATGGCGAAATTGCAAAGAGACATTCCTTCATGTGACACAGAAGTTTTCACGCTCGCTTGAGATGTTTGTTGCCTTTTTTGAAAACAAGAGTTAAAGCACGCAGTCGGAGATGGAAACACCTTTTTTGAGTAAGTTCTGACGACCCAAACACCCGACCCACGGCTGATCAGATGTTTCCACTCTGAGAGAAGAGATGAAAAATAGATCAAAACGGTCTCGACATCGTTCCACACAAACCCAACAGGAATGTCATATTTTCCACTGTTTGATGTTTCACTGGAGCTGGAAATGGAAACCTGGTTAATGAGTCAGTTAAAGAAGGTTTCCCACCTGTAGTTTGGTCCATTTGGACCAGATCAGGGCCGGGCAGTATATATATATCATATACTGAAGGGAGCCAAGGATGATAGGTGGAGGTTAGGGGTTGGTGGAGAGGTTCATTCATTGGACTTTCATTCAGATGACCAGCATTGGTGTTGTGTAAAGCTGTGTGGTGACTGCGTTTTTTTAAGGAGGTAGTTATTTTGAGCCAGCGTTGTAGGCGAGGCGTAAGGTGACAGTGACACTGTAGACTGGCTGCTCCATTTCACAGTTTCCATTTCTTCCTCCGAGTAACAGCTACCAACAAGACAATGCAAAAAAATCTCTTCTTCGACTACACACCTGGAAGCGTGTTGATAAAAGGTGCTGTATCGTAGACGACCGGACGTGTTTCAGTTTATTGAGGACGTTTCACCTTCATCCAAGACGCTCCTTCAGCTCAGAACTGATCATTTAGTGAAAGCAAGTTTATAGCAAACTAATCTAAATGCCGATGGTGTCATCACGTGATAATGAAGCAATAAAACGCAGATAAAATAAATGACGAGTTAGAGTGAGGACCAAATCCCTCAAGTTTTTCTAGATGTTCATGTCATTGGGTTGAATTTAGTGCCTTTTTCCAAAGCACCAGATGTGTTGTTTGCATCTCCTGTGGTATTAAATGATTAAGAGCGTCTACATAAAGAACAGCAGGGCTGATAGAGGACAGCAGGGGGGGATTAGCGCAGGTATTTCCACCTCCAGAAGGATCAACAGGAAGCTTCTGCATCCACAAAAAACCTACACCACAGTCAGGCATTGTCTCTTCCAATTATGAACCGAAGGGGCCCACTGCGAATTTAGTGTTGCCTTTAAACAACCAGGCATCAGGGAATCGGTACAAAATCTCTACTCCCACTTTAGCAGCGATCAAAGACACACACACCTTCTGTAACGGGGGAACAACAGAAGGGGGAAGAGCTCCAAAGCGAGACCGCTTTAAGCCGACAATCAATTCTCCGAAGATTTAAGCGTCACTTTGAAGTTTGATCACCGTAACAACTCATTAAAACTTCCACAGGCTTTTAGAAATGCTCAGCAGTCGCCGGCCCGAGCGAACGAAATGTTCAGATTGCAGGCGTACGTCTTTTCCTGCTGCAGACGACCACAGTTTGCAGACGGAGAACATTCATTTAAAGCTGCATAAACAAAGCTGGATGGATCAAACACATGAGGGGCTTAGATCTGCCGGATGCAGTGATGGATATATATTTTACGGTTTTAGTCCAAAGTAATGAAAGTTTATGTCACTTATGTTAACTTACGTCATATATGTTAAAAACTAATCACCCGTCCAAACACCCCGACCGCCACCCAATCAGACTTTATGTGTCACATAATAAAACATGATTATTTTTCAACAGTGTTTTGTAGCAGTTTTTGCGAGGGCAGAGACAAATTACGTTTTTTTTGAGCAGAAAACATTAAGTATTTTGTCATTTAGTCCGGAGGATTTGTGGGTTTATCCGTCTAACCAGGACTTCAGACACAGATACAGACTGTGAGCACAGACTTCGATGGTATCAAACCCTGACAACCATCGACAGCCCACGCTGTGCACGGCCTCACATGCAGGGGAATGTTTACTTTACAAAGTACATTACATGGCAGAGTCGTACAGGATTAAGATCCCAGACATCCTCCACAATTATTACAAATGGTCCTCAGTCCTGCGTGAATTTGGGCTTCAGTCTCCACCGTCTCCTCTGAGGAACATGTGTCTCTTTAGCTGATAGTTGTCGTATTTTCTTTCACCAGCGAGTGTGTTTGTGTGCCTGCTGTTTGGTGCCGGGCAGCTGGCTGCCAGCCGGTTTTTATCGGAGCTTGTTTGCAGTGGGGTGGCAGGAGGGCTAAAGATTAAACTCAGATAATGTTAGAAAAGGAAAATGAAAAACATGTGTAGCATAACATAAAGAAAGTTCAAAGTTTGTCTCGTATTGGAGTGAGGAAATCTGCTGATGTGGACCTGAGGTAAGAGGAGCAACTAAGGTCCAGCAGGGCTGAGTGAGCTTTCACATCAATAATTCAGAGTTCACTCATCGAGCTCGTAGTTAAACTAAGCTGATATATGTTAGAAGAAGGCTTTTTGAGAGGGAGAGACATGAAAGAAGGCCTTTTCACACATGTATAATTGATTGTTGTCAAATTTAGACCACCTCTCTGACTCTGAGTCCACTCCTCCATTATGTCTCCATTACCTGACACACTGACACAGAAAACATTTTATTTATTCATGTTTTCATTTACTGAGTTATGTATTAGTGCTTTTTAACATGCAGGCAGGGGATCAATACATCAGCTTTTTGGTGGAAGATCATTTCCTGAAGTAAAAGCAGCAATACAACAAGTGTAAAAATATTGTTTTCAAAGTAAAAGACCTGCATTCAAAATCCTACTTAGCATCAAAATATACTCAAAATATACTCAAAATATTTTACTTTATATACTGCTGGGTATCTGAATCTATAATAATGTAACAAATGATTAGTGGATTTATATTTTATATAAATGATCTAACATCTGCTGCGTAACTACAGCTTTGAATACATGTAGTGGAGTAAAAATGACTATTAATATTTGCCTCAACTATATAGAAGAGTAAAAGAAGTAGAACAGAGAAATTGCTAAGAACAAGCACATCAAAATCACACTTGAGTAAATGTACTTAGTTACATTCCTTAAACCAACAGCGACAGAAGTGTGAGTGTAACTAAATCCATTAAAATGTTCTGTGTACTTTCCACCACTGAATGTTTTATCAGTAAATGTACTTAGTTACACTCCTTAAACCTTCAGCGACAGAAGTGTGAGTGTAAATAAATCCATTAAAATGTTCCGTATCATGCAATGATCATTATTCACTATTACGATGTAAAATATTACTGTACTACGTGTATTTTGTGAGGGTGTCGGTGATCGTTTCTCATGTTGGAGAGCTGTTTGTTGTCTTTGTATTTAGGCCACAGAAAGCAGCGAGGCAGAACCCATTATGATTAAGCACAGAGCTGTGATTCCTCGTGTGGACTTGCTTACCAACAGTTGCTTTTGTGCCGAGAGCACGAACGCGAACACAATGAGAAGAAGCGCTCGCTTGCATTATACGCAGCAGGCACACAACAGAGCAGAAGATAATAGAGGTACTAAAAATATTAACAGCTCTCTCCGGTGTTGGTGTCTTCTAGTTCTCATAATCCACTCGGCTGAATGGCTCTTTGTGCTGTAAATCATGTCGGAGCATAACAGCATCGGATAAATAACACAAAATGGGATTGACACTGCTTATTGTCCCAAACTCTGTCTTTGTCCAAAGAAATCCCATGAAAAGATCAAAAACTAATCATTCGTACGGATTATGTTAAATCCTTTTCAACAGAACATTTAATTTCAAACAAACAAACTGCTCATTCATTTCCCAAAACATTCGGATACGTTACTTTTCCAGCAGAAATGACTCAAACGGGAAGAAACGGTGGTATTTTGGGGGACTCATTTCAGTGACGGATTAAGACCCAGTTATTGCTTTAGTGAGTGTGCGTTGCAGCAGGACGGTGTATGTAAACTACACTAGTGAAGGAGCATGTCTCCTAGTTTTTTGATAACATTTTGGAAAACAGTGGAGCTCTGAGGCACAGAGGCAGAAGATACATCAGGCTGCCTGTGCATCAAACTTTGAAGCGTTGGGCCGCTGACCTGCTGCTGTATCTGCGGGTGAGAACGGGCTGTTTTGTGCGTGAACCTCACCAGACCACGAGCACGGCGCTGTCACAAAGTTCAACCTAAAGAAACGTGGCGTTGCAACATGTCAGCGGTTTTGCTGAAATAGCCAACATCGATTCTGGTTTGTGTTGCTTATGCAGTGGTAGGTTTGGTGAGTCTGAGCTCATTGAGTGAAACCCTGAAGCAGATGGTGAAGCCGGCACGGAGTTGTGCCTCAGGGCCGGACTCTGAGGTCAACAGTCATAGCTGTGGATCCTCACCGAGGCTTGTTTTATTCATATGACTTAAATTTAGGGCAGCTGGCGCCTGCAGGTCACAATAGCAAGCTTGTTACCCAAAGGACCAGCTGGAGAAATGAATGAGCATCGGCCTTCCCTCCCCTCCTGCTAACCAGCTCTGCACGGCGCGCTTGAGCAAGGCACTGAACCCTAAACAGGTCCCGTGTGAATTCCTCAGGACGGAGAGAAGATTTTTCTGAGATCGCAGATGCTGAAATTGAGATAAAACTTAAGTTACCATATCAGACGTGGAGCAAGAAAATGAGCTAGTGGTGCTGCGAGTCGCCCCTGCAGTGTGATTACTGCGATAAAAGAAATCAGGAAACCACATTTTCCTAATCTGATCGACTGTAGAGGCTTCGCTGCCCACAAACACATCTCTGATAAGGACTGTGAACACTCTTTGTATCAAGTCTTTGCTGTGGGAATCAGATGCACGACTACAGCTGCTCATTTGTTCATGTCTGATACCACACTGACTCTCGAGGCGGTTCGCTGAGGCTGTGATTCAACAACATGTTGGGGATTTATTTATTTTTCACAGCGTTCAAAAGAAGTGTTTGTTTGCTCCAACCTGCCGTTTCAGCAGTAGATTTATTAGAGTGTGACACACATTTAAATTCTGTAATGAAGAGGGGAGTTCAAATCTTTCCTCGACTTTAGCTTCAGGTCACACAGGACTGACTGAGGCTGCCTTTACGAGGCACGTTGATTAGTGCCTCTAGATTTCCAAGCAAGCGTATATGAGGCGAAGAAACAGGGGAACCGAGAGGAGCTGATAGGCGGGGGGGACACTGGGAACAGTGCAGGGCGAACGAGGCTGATGCAAGGCACAGTAAAAACCAACGGGTCGGGTGATATTGAGAAGACAGCGTCTGTGGCAGTCACCATTTTGCTATTGTTCTCCTCCTTGGTTTGTGCACACAGGTGGACAACCTTTTTCAAACGCTGTTTCGTGTCACGATGCGAAACCAGTCAGCTCGGTGCGGCGGATGGATTCAAAAGTCGGAGGCAAAACTTCTCATGCATGAAATACTGGAATTGGCCGGGGCAGCCGTCGAGGACTGTGATAAATACGTCGCTTCTGCATCGTATACACACACACTGGCTCTCAGACAGATGTGGGAAATTAGGCCTGTGAAATGTCTTCAGACACCACAGAGGAAGAGAAGCAGGGAGCAGAAAGACAACAGAGGAGTGAAATGAAGAAGTGGAATTGGTAGAAGCCACTAAAAGCAGCGTCTGACACAGACTGATGTGCGAAAAGAAAGAGCGAGCCAAGCTGTGTTTCCATCCAGCTGTAAAATAAATTCCCCCTCCATGTTCACGTGTAAATACACGTCAGAGCGGCTGGCTGCTGTGTTACACTCAGTGATTCAGCCCTGGTGTGTATCCACTTTGTTAAAGTTTTTCCATGAGCTAAACAATCACTGTCAGGAGAAACACTCGGGTGAAAAGGAGGCAGAGGTATTTCACAGCTTCTGGTTCGTCTGGGAGTCGGCAGAAGAAGAGCGGAGTAGTAAGTACGAGCAGAAAGAGCCACCACGGATGTTTTTCAGCCACTTTTCTGCAGGCAAAGCATGTCTTTTAAGCCAAAATATAACCAGTGTACAGCACAGTGTTGCCACAACATAAGATTGAAACACGTAGTTTCAACATAAATACATGTTAAGTCTCAACATACGTGTGAAAGCTCCTCCTGAGGGCGCCGTGTTAGTGTTTCACGAGTTGGGAATAAGACTCGACAATCAACTTTCTTTACAATATGGACGTACATGCTGATGTCCTGATGCACTGAATAAATACCACCACGGGTAACTTCAGATTCCTTTATTCCACTGACCTCCTCAGCATATTTTTTTGTATTTTATTCATATTTTATTCATTGCTCGTCTATCTTTATGTCTACACGTTACAGTATGTTTTACTATGTGTGCGAGGCAAGCTGTCCCCTGGTGGGATTAATAAAACTAAATCTGAATCTGAATCTATTTCTAAGACATTTCTGTTCTGGACGGATAGCAAACAACCAAATGTTGTCACATCATTTTTCTTTGATGAATTAGTTTCAGTTGCTGGTTTTTATTTTACACAAAGGAATTATCTTTAAAACTTGTGACCTGTGTGATACTTTATGATATCGCAGCTCTGTCACTCGGTGTATTAAGCATGTTTTTACAGGTCTGGTGCCACATACGGGATGACTATTATCTCACCTCCCAACACATCTGTTGGAGGTGATAACGTTCAGGTGCTATGGACATGTAATCCAAGTCTAGTTGAAAAATGTGGAGAAAAGTCGGGTTAGTGTCTCGTATCCCGTCCTGGGAATGAGACTCGACAATCAACAATCAACAATCGACAATGTGGTACGTTTAGGAACAGCTGGGACAAATCCTACTGACTCTACCTTTAACTTTAATAGTCTTTGAATTATATTAATATAAAGCTAAAGCTTGTGTTAGCTTTGACCACAGATATCCTTCAGAGGGAGACTTTTTACTCTGATACTCTGAGTACATTTCAGAGCCTGTACTCTATTACTTTATCTGAACTTCTACTGGAGCAGAGGATGTGTGGACTTTTGCCACATGTGGGAACGATGGACAAAACCATGAGGTCATAACTGAATCACTAACATGTTGCAGCTCCTCGCTGTCCCTGCAGACTGGTGGTGTTTTGCTGCAGGGAATCAGATGAATCAGACTTTAGATTTCAGAAGTACTAATCCAGATGGAAGCAGCTGAAGCCACTCTGGTGTTAACATGTTGTTTCTGCTCTCTGTGCCAGTGACATCAGAATATTCCTCCTGTATCAACAACAGTGATGTAACCAGACGCCACTGTTTATATGAGTCTGTGTTTCTGCCGGGACCACATGCAGGCTTGTTCTTCTTCAACACAGACTGATGCACACACTCTGCTCGTGCAACGGCTGCAAAGTTACGGAAACACACACACACACACACGTACGCTGACGACGTTGGACGGTTTGTTTGCAATATCTCTCTGCACACACACACACACACACACACACACACAAACAAACATTCATAAAGAGGGAATGTTGGCCGGTCAGTTTAAGCAGCTTATCTTGACCCTGTATTAATCTGTCAATCATAACCATGACTTTCTATCTGTGTATGAGCTCTGAGTACTTTTTGAATCGCTTTTATTGCCAAGTAAGTTTACACATGCGAGGATTTTGCTGTAAAAATATATATATATATAGTGATGGGATGTATCACTGTTAATGGTAGCGTAAAAAAAAAGAAGTTTTTAATGTGTTTTAATGAATGAAGGCGTCTTTGTTTCAGGTTATGCAATCATCTTAAAATGACAAAAACATAGTTATCAAAGGAGACGCATGCTAAAATAATAAATAATAAAAATAAATCTATCTGGAGCGAGTGTGAACAGTGAGCGCCTCCATGTCTCACGGTTTTCTTCTGTAAAATGGTGGTTTGTGCCCTCTGGGTCGGCAGTGAGCTGCTGCCTCAGGTGAAGGATGTCTCGAGTCTCGTTCCTGAGGGTAAACTGGAGCCTGGGATCAACAGGTGGATCGGTGCAGTAATGAAGGTGTTGTAGCAGACCACTGTGGTGAAGAGGGAGCTGAGCCAGAAGGCAAAGCTTTCAACTTACCACTCCAATCTGAGTTTCCACCCTCACCTATGATCCCGAGCTTTGGGTGAAAGAGTGAGAATGTGGTTGAAACACGTTTCCTCTGTATGGCGTCTGATCAGGGCGCCGCCTCCTGCGTCTTCCTTCAGAGGTTTTCTGGCCACGTCCGAGCGTTAGGAGACCCTGGAGGAGACACATAACACACTGGAGAGATTATTTATCCAATCTAGCCTGGAGCACTTTGGGATTCTCCAGGAGCAGCTGAAAAATATCGCTGCGTAGAGGGACGTCTGGACGGCCTCGCTCAGCCTGCTGCCTCCAGCGCCAGAGAGAAGGATGGATGAATGTCTTTAAATCGATTCAGTCTGTGTTTTTCTCGTTCTCAAGGGATTTCTGAGGTTATTTACTGGTTGAAATGAACAGCAAACGTTTTCTGGTCGAATCCAGACTGCTAATAATTCTTCTTTTCGTTGTTAAAGAGAAAGGAGAGAATCATCCCATCCCTCGATATTTAAAGTTTTTATTGCATGACACCTGGCTGATTCTTTCGCTTCACTTCCTCCGCAGGTTGATGGGCGGCATCCAACCTGTAACTTCCTGTTGGAGGTGGAGAGAGACCAGGCGGAGTGTCTGAGGAGGCTGAGGGAGGAGGAGGCTGCCAACAGCGATAAAGGTCACAATCACTCAACCGAGCTGCAGTTAGAAACTTTTTTATTTTACTCGAGCAACACAGAGAGAAACTTCAAACTAAAAAAACTTTGTGGAGCTGAACTGGATCTGAGAACAAGAAAGTTGGAGCAGAAGTCGAGTGCGTGGCCTGAATGAGCTCTCATACGTGCAGTCTGTACATTGATTCGAGCCTCTGCTGTGCGAGGACGTGAGCAGCTTTAATATGAACTTAAATCACATTTCTGTATTCGGTTTTTTCTTCTCAAAATGAAAACAAAAAAAACCCAGCAGATTCCAGTTCAGATTCCTTCCTCTCATTGAGCAGATACATGCAGGTGACTGTAAATCCTGTGTGATGTAGCTGTGAATGTATGTGATCACACCTGATCTGACACCTTCAGGGTTGACATGTCTGCGTTCGATGAAAATCTGCTGTGATCTTTTCTCAGCCCGAATTCATTTTTCAGTGTGCAGACTTGTATCTGGACCTTCTTTGAGAAAAATCATCTTAATTATTTCACATTTATTTTCATTCAGTCGAAGGTCAAACCTCGGATCAGGGATCAACTCCTGAATAATGTACGGGACTTCTTTTTTTTTTAAGAAAACAGTAAATATAGTGTGTTAAAGAGTTTATAACCTGATATATTTCTATATTTTAAACCTTCTCACAACTTATATTCTTTGATTTCAGTCACGTCCTCTGTTGCTCGTACACGTCATATTGATTACAAGGACAGAAAAACAAACTTTGCACATAATAAACAATCATTTCCTGTGTTTCTGTGCAGATTCTCACAGTGCGGGTTGCCAGATATGGTCTGATATGACCCAACGTTTTTATTGTTTTTGGTTTTCAAATCGTTTATTTGTTAAGCACCAATCAGACATTAGGACATTTAAAGCACAGAAATAAGACGTTAAGAAAATGCGACAATAAAACAAAAGAAAGCAAACAATTACAGATTAAAAGGAAGTTCTGTATTTTATTTATTGTAAAGACACTTAACCTTTAATTTACCTGCTCCAGATTACTCCATTAATGACTGTCACTGACCTTATCAGCTGTCTGAAGTCTTATAATAAACTTCTGAACAGTGTTTAGAAAAGTTTGGAAAGGAAACTCATTGTGATGAAGATGAAATGTGCTGCTGCTGTTTCCCTCAGAGGAAACGCTCGCGTCTGATGTAATAACCTACTCCTTACATCATCATCATCATAACGGCGCTGAAGCGGCTCGACATTTATAAAACAAGACCAAACTGTCGGTCGTATTATTAGATACTTATCATATGATCTCTTAGTTTGAGTTTGGAAATGAGAAAACTAACCAAACTTTCTCTTTACCTTCGTGTGTCATCTGCACATCTGCACTTTAAGAAACGCGTCTAAAATCGCAGCACAAAAAAGAGAAGAGGACTGGTTCTGGTTCTGGCTCTGTTCTCGTGCAATGTGAGCAAGAGTTCTGTTCGGTTCTGGAAGAAGGGAGAACAAGTTGATTCCAGAGGCAACCCGGGGACTGCAAAAAAAAAAAGAAACTGAAGAAACGAGGAAGGAAATATTTAAAAAAGCCTTTATTGTCGTGACTTAATCATTAAAAGGGCATTCATTAAAAAAGAGCCTCAGCCGGTCGGAGGCTTCACATGAGCCGGATGATAACACACCAGGTGAAACAAATTCAAGTTAATGAAGCGGTAATGAAGTTTCTTTGTGTTCTCATGTTTTGGAGGGCCTGGACCGCCACAGCTGGTGGTCTTATCTCTCGAGTGAATGTCGTACTGTTTTTTCTTTTATCTGCCACAGACTAAAGGTACGGTCGTATTTGCCCGAGTGTTCCCGCGGCGTTAACGAGCCTGACTTTCCCCTCCAGTGACGTGAATCCTCCCGCCGCCACCGCCTTAATTAAAGCTCAGCGACACGAAGTAGAGCAAAAAATAATAACACGGCTCTCGTTCTCTCCGGGGTGAAACGTCTGCTGTGGCGGAGAGCAGTTTCCTCACAGAGTCCTTTCAGTTCAATTTGTCGGCCTTCACATTCAGCCCCAGCGGGAATCAAACCCTCAACCTCAGGTTTATTCATTAATGAAGTGTACTGCCGCCAGCTGGTTTTTAAAAGGTCAAGTCAGGACTCAAGTTGAGTTTTAAAACTCCAGAACTGCTGCCGAGTCAGTCTGGAGGTGAGCTCGTTTGATAACGGCTGTTTTTCTTCGAAGCTCGGGAACGAAACTTTATCTCAGATTTTCAAAGGCACAGTTTGTAATTTCTGCTGCTCAGGGTTCAGATAATTAGTGTGGGATCATGGGAGTTATTGTCATTGTTCGACAAGCACCGTACCTGATGTGACTCGGGCAGAAGTGCTCACTGACCAAGTAAAAGTTTTATTCACTTTCTGACTCTACGTTAAAGCAACAGGCGACCAAATGAAACACCGAATGTCTGTACAAAACTTCATGGCGATATTGAAGTCTGATCCCTGGTGCCTAAAAATACTTCCTGAGTGACAACGTGAAGTCACCTGCTGCTTCCTTTTGCCTGCCGCGAGGTTTAAAGTGCAGGAGATTCACTCTGTCGCCACCAGATCTCACCCACTTCTGTGCTCGAGGTCATGATCCCTCACTGGATATATGAAATCTGGGATGCAGCACAAAAAGAAAATGGAGTTTGCCTTCAGAGCGTGCATTCAAACATTTGATTAAAAGGGTCTGTGGTCGGAGGAGGTTAATGGAGTCCCGTCGTACAGGTCGGATAAAAGAAGTCGCTTTGTTTAACTAGCTGCGTGAAATTGAATTAGTGCGACGCTGAAAAAAAAAAAGGGCACGGTGCTCAGTCGGCCGTCACTTTCTGGTGAATAAAGAATAAAAATAGCATGAAGCAGAAAGAGAGAGAGAGAGGGGGAGGACTTCCCTGCAGAAATTGTGTGTTGCTGTGCATTTCTTAAAGACGGTCCGGCCCTCCGATGTGTTTGTGAGTGTTTCTGTGAAAGTGCACGAAGAAAAGAACGGATCACTTAGCGGGTAGATGCAGTTCCCCTCATGCACTGATGAGTTTGGATTTGTGTCGGAGCCGTTTTTACCCCAAAGACATCTGTTCTCCCGCTCCTCCTCGTCTCCCGTCCTCTCGTGCCCTCTCAGCGTCTCTGTTGCTTCTTCTCTTTCACCGACCCGTTTTTCAAACCACCTTATTTTCCTCTCCGTCTCTTAAAAAAACCTTTTTCAGCGGTCCGATGAGCTGATTTTCACAAGTGAGGTTTAGATGAGAAGGACCAGCTGTGAGGAGGAAGGACGGTCAGCGCAAATTCATTCAGACAGCGGATCAGAACAGTTCTTATACACCTGACACGAAGGTACGACACCGGGGAGAGAGAAAGAAGAGCTGGCAGGAGAGTGAGTTAGAGAGGCAGAGAGTAAAATCAAAGGTCAATACTGTAGAGTACTTTTACTCCACTACAGGTTAGAGGTGAATACTGTAGAGTACTTTTACTCCACTACAGGTTAGAGGTGAATACTGTAGAGTACTTTCACTCCACTACAGGTTAGAGGTGAATACTGTAGAGTACTTTTACTCCACTACAGGTTAGAGGTGAATACTGTAGAGTACTTTTACTCCACTACAGGTTAGAGGTGAATACTGTAGAGTACTTATACTCCACTACAGGTTAAAGGTAAATACTGTCGAGTACTTATACTCCACTACAGGTTAGAGGTGAATACTGTAGAGTACTTTTACTCCACTACAGGTTAGAGGTAAATACTGTCGAGTACTTTTACTCCACCAAGGTAAGGGCTAAATACTGTAGAGTATTTTTACTCCACTACAGGTTAGAGGTAAATACTGTAGAGTACTTTTACTCCACTACATGTTAGAAGTGAATACTGTAGAGTACTTTTACTCCACTACAGGTTAGAGGTAAATACTGTCGAGTACTTTTACTCCACCAAGGTAAGGGCTAAATACTGTAGAGTATTTTTACTCCACTACAGGTTAGAGGTAAATACTGTAGAGTACTTTTACTCCACTACATGTTAGAAGTGAATACTGTAGAGTACTTTTACTCCACTACAGGTTAAAGGTGAATACTGTAGAGTACTTTTACTCCACTACAGGTTAGAGGTGAATACTGTAGAGTACTTTTACTCCACTTACTTACTTTTAAACATTGTAGGAAAGAAGAAGACGGGGAGCAAAGAAAACATTATAATAGTAAAGTAATAATTAATATTACAAAGTATAATAAGAAAGTAAAGAAGGGAAAAGCAGGTAAGAACGAATGAAGGACAGTTTTCATCCGTTATCTTGTTTCCTTCCTGGAACAAGGAGGAAAAGGAGGAAGTAAGTAACGATGATGATTTTATGAGCTGATCTCACGTTGAATGAAAAATGTGAATCAAAGAAAGTAACTTGTAACTCCAGAGCGAGTGAGAAGCTGGAAGTCTTAACAAGCGGAAACGCACACTTGAGGAACAGGTTTTAGGCGATCACAGAGAGCAGGGAGACACTGAACGGAGGTTTTCTGGTGACACTGATGCACTTTTGTTGTTTGAAGGAGGAAGAAGGTTGTTTCGGCGTTTCGCTGCCGATGAAACTCTTTGCAAAACCTGAATTCAAAATGCGAGAGGAGATGCTGATGCTGCGTCTCCTTCTGCAGCTCCCGCACCTCAAAGTCACAACTTTGATCGTCGGCTGAACTGTGAGATTTTAATTGAGCGTGGTCCTCACCCAGTTCTCACTGTAGAAAAAACAACACTGAAAACATGAAACGGAAACAGGCGGGAGGAGAAGATGATCACTGGTTTGTTTAGCTTCTCATCCCTCCGGCTGTGTTATTATTTTTTTAACGACTCGACGCTAATCGGTTTCTTTTCCTCGCAGTGTTGTCGTTCTCCGTTACGCTCTGATGCTCCGATAGCTGCCTGTGTTTCTCTGGCGAGGATGTCGAGGCTACGTTTCCTACCACACACACTGTCTCCGCTCATCCGTCGCTAAAAAAGCCTGTCGACTGCTCAGTTTGCTGTCAGCACTTTTTGCACCCATTAAGGCTCACGCTGAAGAGCCGGGGAGCTATTTTAAGGAGCAGTTTGTTTGTTTTGTGTCTGGAGGCTGCGTGGGCCGCTCTCTCTTTATATCCCGCTCTGATGGCGTCTAAAAAGGTTGTGTTCAGAAAATCAACAGTGCTTCACGAGGATGTAGTTTCCTCGAGGTCTTGTTTTAAGACGTGCGCCGGTGCCTGTGACTCTTTAGTTGATGTTTTCTGTGTGGAAATGTTCTCATGAAGCCACGCTTTGGTTTTTGACAGCGTCCGGATGCAGAGGAGCCTGGGACAGCATAGCATGCTGGGAGCGAGCCGAAGTCGGAGAGGTCGTCACCATCGCCTGTCCGAGAGTCCTCAGGACCGTGTTCGGCAGAAACGGTAGGAAATGTGTTCATTGACAATTGATGACGAGTTACTAATTTAAAAGCCGGGGAGGTGAAAAAGAAAAAGCAACTTATTGATTTCCTAGAAGCAAAGATGAAAGATGAATAAGAGGCAGTCGGGGATTATCCAGGAAATATCCAATTTGTGCATTCGACCGTGTACGAATACATCAAACTTCATCAAATAAGCCGAGTTGTGTCCAGTAAGACCAATAAGAGGATATAACACAAAGAGAAAAATGTGTTTTTCTGTGTAAAGTTCCAGCTGTGAAGGAAAACACGAGGTTCAAGAATCAGTCTTGACCTTGGAAATGAAATCTCGCCCGCAGACTGCATCACAAATCGTGCACAGAGCCGCCGTTACGTCACGCGTCACTCGGTTGGACTGCTGTGTTGAAGTTTGCCGTTGCGGCCGTCGCCATCTCGATTTCTCTGGAGCCAGAGGTGACCAGATTCAGACGAGACCGCCGAGCTGGGGAGGATGTCCTGATCGGATCTGACTGAGAACCCGGGGACGCACCCGGAGCCCCTTGAGCAGAGTAGAGCGAGTCGCGTCATCTCGGTTTATACTCCGACGACCCGTTTTTCTTGGAGCCTCTCAAAAGTTCCTGGAAGATTTCCTCTTGGACTCTCAAGGATCCTTCATGATCCCTCGTCTTACGTACAGTATAAGTCATACACAGTAAATGTGTATCAGACAAGACAAACATTATACTGTACGATCAGATCACTGCTCATAGATCAACAGAACGACTGTCGGACCTGTGTCTCTACCCCGGCTCAGCCTCTGTCATCTCGTCCGTGTGCTGGTCGACTCCCTGCTGAATCCACTTCCAGCCACTGACCAGATGGCAGTTTTTGGACTTCCACTCCGAGACACGCTCTGATTTAGATTGATGACTCGACGTTACGTAAGCACCCAGCGGCGTGTTCAGAGCCAAAGTCTCAGGCCGAGGCTTCCCTGGTCTGGGACCGATCCAAATCCCCCCAAAGTCACAGAAATAGTAAAAAAAAAAAAAACTTTATGTAAGATGAAGATCATCCGCAGGAGGTTATTGGATGTCTTTATTTTGTTTGAAAGTGCAGAGAAAACAAAAAATTAATTAGGATTATTACCAAGGGGAGAAAATCAACATCTGGCACCGATTTATTTTTCTCGAATCAATAAATAACATTTTAAAGTTTCCCCCGACTCTTTTCTTTACTTTACTTTCCTTTCCTGAGACTTTGTTCAGCTGCACTCAGCATTACTTGTGTCCTCATTAACAGTGAATAAAGGTAAATGTGATGGGAATGTGAATGAAGTTTGGTCCGACATCTTCCAGCGCCGCTCCCTGCGGGACTTTCCACAGACATCACGACGGCGAAAACAACATCTCATCGTGTTAATATCTCTACCTACATGTGACTCGCTGTTACCCATTAAAAGCTTTCGCTCAGCCTCTGTCGTGTTTACCCTGCTGGGACACTGTGAAGAGGGTTTGTTAAGAGGGTAGTGAGGCAGAAGTGTGGTGACGTTACTTACAGTCAGTGGGCAAGAGACACTCATGCTTTTTTTTTTTTTACAGTGCATTCTGGGAAAGATGAACTTCCAGTGCATTGCAGCGATTCTGGCATCAGGACACCCAGAAAATGTCCCTCGGGAGCTTCACTGCCTCCTGGACGTATTGCTCACTTTAAACACGCAGAGTTAAACTGAGCTTCACGTTAACGGGACGTGTTTTGGAGTGACACTACTGTGGTACTTTATCTCAGACTACTATTAAAAAATACCAGAGAACAAGATTGCTAAATAATGTAGATGTTTATTAACAAATACCAGAGTGGAGGCCAAAATGAATGAAAGGATGGAGGAAGTCTGGGCCAGCCACGCAGCGGGCCGCAGGACCCAGAAGTTCACTCACTAACAAACAAAGCCAGAAAAACAGGACTACCAGACCTCCATCCTCTGTCCGTGGAAGAGGAGAGCTCCTTCTCCTCCAACCTCCCTTAAAGATAGAGCCTGATGAGCAGCACCAGAGAGACGGGAAGGAGGCCAGAGGAGGAGAAAACACAGAAGGGGGGAGAGATAACAAGACAAGGGTCAGAATACATGAACGCTCAAAAGGTCGCTTTCAACACACACGCTCACTTCCTTGTCCAGGTGTCGGCTCCTCAAGAAAACACTGTCAACGGCTTCAAATATTATCATGCGTCAGCGCCGGCGCTACCCGTGACCACAGACGTGATGTTTTCAGGTTGTCCGACCGATTCTTCAGCTTCAATTTCTATTTCTCTCTCGTCACATCGCCGTGCTTCTGCTCCGGTTAGGTTCAGACACAGAACCCACTTGGTTAAGGTTAAGAAAACATCACGGTTTGGTCGCCGAGATCACAGACGGAGATGGTTTGATGTCCCGTGAAAAATGGCTGGAAATGTCTACTCAAAAAACTGCTGTCGGCTGTTTGGCAGCCATCTCGGCTTGTGATAACTTTGTGGACCGAGCTGCGAATCCTTTTTCATTGCTTCCATCCAAAAAAACATTCAGTATCTCTTTTATAATTCACTCTCCACCACCTGCAAAACACTTTTCAAATGCTAACACACAGTTAAAAGCACGGTCAAGACAGAACGATGGCCGATTTTGTGCATTTCTGCAGTGACCATATTGAAAATATGTCGAAAATCTGGGTGTTAATGAGCGTTTCACTGAAATGCATGTTGGTAATGCAGACTGTATTCAGTATTGACTGATGCTTGACGTCTCAGTTGGTGCGGAGATGATTTTAATGTCTCTCTCTTCTTCCCTCACAGGTAACATCAGCAGGAACTGCACGTCGGCAGGATGGTCGGACGTGTTCCCAAACATCAACAGCGTGTGCGGGTCGGACATCGTCCAGGACAAGGTGCAGTAAACAATGTCGTACTCTGCTCCTCTGCGTCGTGTCGCCGCTGTAAATGTCAGAGCGGCGTTTCACCCGGACACTGATGACTTCTGACTGCGGCGGGAAAAAGCTGCTGCAACATTACATGGACCATTAGCAGCCTGTAATTGACGAAGCCTGCAGGGTCAGATGTTAATTAACACCGGTTAGTGTTGAAGGGGCCGAACCTTTAAAAGGTTAATATGTCCGACAGAAGTGTGATACGTGTTTAAGTGTGAGCAATTGTGTGTGTTTTGCGTCACTGAGTGAGAAAAACACCCGTGGAAACACCATTACCCTTCAGATTACGTTGTGAAAAAGTATTTTGATTCCGTGTTTCCTAGAAAACAGCATCCTGCAGGACACTTTCAGATCCGAACCTTCAATCAAACGTTTGATAAAAACCTGGTAACAGTTTAGTTACGTTTGTTGAGAACCTCGTCTCTTAAAAAAAATGTTTAAGGATACATAACGTTCCTGCTCCATGTGCTACACGTACATCACTGTGACAAACGTGCACAATTATTGTTACACAAAGAAAGTTTATAATGTGTAACGCTTGCCGAATTTACAAGACGGTGCAAATAATTAAGAATTTCTAAGCGACAGTTTCACAAAGTTTATAAAGTTTCTCTGAACTCAACAACTCACAGAATATTACTATTTCTCAAGGGAGTCTGGGGACTGTCAATGAGCTGACACAGAGCTGTTGTCTCACAGCTTTTTAATGAGTATGTGTGCAGCAGGTCAGGTGTCATTGTCAAAACCGAGCAGAGCCGGCCCGGGATGGAGATGGAGCTTTTTGTCCTCTCACCTTAGAAGTCGGTGTCAGAAACCCCTCCTCTCCTTCGACTGGTGGAAAATAGTCAAGTCATTAGTGTTTGCTGCTGAAGCAGAAGTGGTGGACCATCGACGGTGCTGACTGGGGTGAATCATTACCATAAAACACCTGAAGGTGTTACGAGGACAAACTTTGTGAGTGTGTTTTGTTGTTGTTTTGATCGTGCTGTGATTCTCCCTCCAGCCAAACAGTTCAGAGAAGCACAATGTTTGGCCTCGTCCGACCTTGGTGCTGATAATTGCAGCTCCCGTCCTCTTTCACCGCCGAGGTTCAGTTCTGGTCACGACCGATCTTATTCTGAATCACCCATTGTGTTTGTTCAATTAACTGTCTCCCCGTTTGTCACTCTTCCGCTTCTGTTTCTTTAACCCTTTTTCCCTTTTTTGCTTTTTGCTTTTTTGATGTCTCGGCCTGAACCCACCCAAAACATCTCGAACAATATTTCACGCCGGTCGGATCAAAGGTGCTGCACCTTCAGCCGCTGCAGGACAAAAGAAGAAAAAGATTTGTATTTCTTGTAGACTCTTCATGTTTTACCGCAATACTTCAATATCTGCGTGAAACGATTCAAAGGTGAAAGAATCCTTGAATTCTGTCAGAACATGAATGAACTTTATTATATTTCACACTTTCTGGGGAAAACACACAGTTCACAGCTTCCCTGAAACAAGCAGACTTAGTGGTGCGGGTCAGAACCAGGCTTTTCTTTTGTAAAGTGGATTACTCGACCTGAAATCAAAAGGAGCTTCATGCTCTGAAGGAATTTAAATGCCCTTTTTTTTTTTTTCGCCAACTTTCATCTGTGAGCAGGAGACGTGTGTTTGAACTGTCTGTAGCGACGTCTTAAACATGAGACTGAGAAAATGTCATTTACATCACAGCACGTGGGGAAAAACATAATCTGAAAGAAACCAAATGAGAGAAGAATTACAAGAACTGCAAATGTGTTCTGCTAATTAACCTGGACCGCAGCCGCCTGTCAGAGACAGCTTGTTCCTGTGCGTGAACACAATCCTGGTGTATGAAGAACCACAAGTTCTTCATATCTGTTGGCTTGTTTTAACACAAGCTGCGTTTCCATTAAGCATTTTGAAGAGCTTCAGTAAAAGGTTCGTACGCTCGCTTGAGGTGGTTTTAGTCCTTTAAGAATCAGAGTCAATGCAACAGATTTGCAGGATAAACTGGTCGGCTGTTTATTATAATCGCTACATTTCTTCGTCGTCTCCGGACAGCAGGCAACATGGCCGACATTAGCTGACATGCAAGAACAATTACAACTTTCCCTATTGGAAGTAATTCCTGAAGACCTCTCTCCATTTTGTCTCCTGCTTTGTTTACCTGTAGCCTCTGTTTACTTCCACATCCACGTAGCCTACACCGCGTCATCCTCTGACCAAATTACGCTTTACGTAGCCCAGTTCATTCGCTCAAAACAGTTTCAAAACTGAAACTTTAAATTTGCCTTTCTGGACTGATTTGCAGCTGTCGACAAGAGCTCCTTTACTACAACTAACAACTAAAAATAGGAATATAAACTCAGATATACACAGATAGAAATCTTTCCCTCTGTTTGTTGTTGTTGTTTCTGGCTGCGTGTTTGTGTTTGAGTCCAGAGATTTCCTATAGACAGCAGAACTGTACCCGGCACGTTCACCCGGCCAACATACCACCTGGAATGATGGCACTTGGGAAATGTCAAGACTTTTTATTTCAGACAGACCCAGTCGGTTTCTGCAAACCATGGATATGTTAAATCTTTACATTTCTTTCAGGTGAATTATCACGTTTATGTTGCGACAGCTCTGTGCCTATGGTCTTGTTAGGTTTAGGCACAAAACAACTTCGGGTTAGCGTTAGAAAAAAATCATGTTCATCATTAAACCACGTTGTTGTTGTGGACAAAAAGGACACGTGTGATCAGATCTCACTTCCTCTCTCTGGATGCAAATAAACACTTACATCGCTGGGACAAACGGACACAAAAAGAAAGAACTTAATGTATAACAGGTTTGTCACAGACAGGATACATTTATAACGTTTCTCCTTTTTTTCAGGGAGTCTTGGGACGAGGAAAAGATCATGTTCTGGCTTAAAACACCCGTTTTGTCAGCACAAACATGGCTGGAAAATGCCCCAAAGTCTGCGCAGAAATGTTTAATACCAACATTTTATTCTGGCGACAGTCGGAGAAACAAAACAACGCTCGTGTTTTTTGCTTGTTGCATGTAAATTATATCACAGAATACATTTAATCAAGAAGGAGGAAGATAAAAAAATAAGTTTTCCCAAACTCTGTGCAGATAATCAGACCTGATAGCTGATTGTTCTTCCCTCCCGCTGTCAAACTCTGTCATGTAGAGACAGAAGTGCATAAAACTGGCTTCTTTATAAATGTTTCTGTTAATGGCTAATCGGCTTCTATTCGCTAAAAGCTTTATTCAGACTTTATGTCACAATGTGAAGAAGCAGTGTCGATCTCTTCGTTCACTTCCTGTTAACGACATTTATGATGATTAACGTTTGTTGCAGTGATTACAGGAGGCTGTACAGGCAGTGCCTCACAGACTTGTGCCACATTCAAAGTTTTCTTCCACAACTTTTATATAAAAAAAAAAAAAAAAGTGACTTTAAAACTTCTGCAGACTCGAGAGCAGAGTGTGAAATCTTTAATGAATGTCTGAAAGGGGCTAAATATACATTTTGGGAGGCGTGTGCTGAGACGACGTCAAGAGCAAGATTTTGATTGTGACACTGATTTATGCATGAGGCATATCTCTCTCTCTCACACACACACACACACCTACACACACACACACACACACACACACCTACACACACACACACACACACACACACACACACACACACACACACACCTACAGTACACACACACACACAATCGGACTTGTCCATTTAAACAGAATGCAAATCCGACGTCACATCTGTTTAAGCTTCTCATCAAACAACCGGCCTTGATGTTCCCATAAAAACAAACTCAGGAGAGGAACTCAAACACATAACACCTTTTTCTGAGGAAGCAAGATAACAGGACACACACACACACACACACACACAGAAAGGCACTCAGAGAATTTAATCAACCTCCGTTTCTGTTTTCCAACAGGAAAACGACCGTCAGCACTTCATGCCAAGTTTTCTCATCAACAAACAACATTTTCTCTCTTCTTCCTCCTCCGACACTTACAGTGTAATAACCCTCAGATCTGATGCAAAGCTTCATTCAAAGCACAAAAGCCTCATTGCATCACATTTATTTTAAAAAACACAAGAGACACAGACTTTACGTCCTGATGAAACCTCTGAAAGGAAAAGCTCCAGAAAAACAATCAGCTGGTCCTGCGTTATTTAATGTTTTTCATCCTCTGAATTCTGTTTCATTTCTTTTACTTTTGCAACATCTATGATAATGTTTTTACGTCAGTTTGGTCGAACTTCAGAGACACGTTCAGACAAGCAATACCAAGAAAACAACTGAAGGGCTTCTGATTCAATCCATAATTAATCAGTGACGTGTTGATCGCCAGATTTTTGGAAGGTTTGTACGAGAATGATGAAGAAAATCTCTCAGACATTTGTATTTTTTGGTAAGATATTTTGTTTTTGTTGTAAATATTTTTGACCTCTTTCTGATAATTACTCTGTTTTCTTTTTGTCTGTGAAAATCAAAACAACTTCATGAAACCTGCTTTTTACTGGAAGTTGATTTTTTTTTTCCTGAAAAGTCACCTGAATGCATTTTTAATTCTAGCAACATGAAAAATGTCAAATTATAAGAAAGGAAAAACTCTTCAGATTGACAAGCGTCTATTTCCCGGTTCCATTTCCCTTCCTTCTTCCTTCTTCCTTCTTTTTTCTCTATCTTTAAAGGTTCATTCCTGACAACCTCGGCCACATCTTTACATATTTGAACAGTTTTGGACTTGGTTCAGTGTTTGGATCCAAGGTAACCCTTCAAAAACACCAAAGTCTCAGAAGAAGACAAACAAATGAACCCGTCAGGCCGTGGTAGAAAAGCACTCCCACGTTCTGCACGGCAAAATTACTGTTTTTATGAATGGAGTCTGGTGGCTGTGAAGAAAGTGACAGAACAGGTGTTTACACAAAAAGGATTTCATTCTGGAACAAAAAGGTCCGTCTCTGCAGGGATCCTTTCCGTGATGCTGTCAGACACTTAGAGTTTCGTTCTGAGTCAGTGGCAAAAACAAGAAATTTAAAAAGATGCACTCTGAAGGTCCAAGTTGCCGCTGATGATTACTTTGCCTTTAGTTACTTAGAAGACATTTAGATCCCAAAATATGTCCCTAAAAAGAAAACACTGGAAACTATAAGGTCAAATAATGTCAGTGTGGTTTTTTTTCCCCTGAATGTGACCTGGTTAATTGGTGCCGACACATTACATGACATTTCACAATACAGAGTGGAAGCAGGACAAAAGGTCACAGAGAGTCTTATTGTGGGACAAAAGACCAGAGAAACTTACAGACAAACTCTTGTGTGGTACTTTAGTCTCATTATTCCTGATTTTTCTGATGATTTTGTTTGATAAATGTACATTAAAGATGTCAAGATGTTTCATTAACAAGAACTATATTAGAGAGGAAACTGATCAGTCTGTTGTCCTTGATATGAACTTCACTATCAGCCTTCATTTTGCGATTGTTTCCCCTCACGTGAAATATTGTGGGGTTAAACTTCAGCCTGTGAGTTCCTGTTTTGTGGCTCTTGGCTGTTTTGTAACTGCAGCCTCCTCCCGTCCGCTCGTTTGGCTCGTTTTGGGTCACGACCAGCACCGCTGAATCGTCCATTGTGCTGTCCTCGCTCGCCCCTGTGCCACCACCACCACCTCCTCCTCCTCTCAGTTCACTTCACCCTCGAGACCAGTGAGCTTTGCTGGCAGAGAAGTCAGCGAACATCGCCAGATCTTCAGCTGTGACCAACAATAGTGAAGATTATACTTTTAGTCAGGACATAACGCTGAGATCTGTCTGATATCTATCTGATCTTTGCTTATCTGACCAGAGGACCGGTATTAAAGCACAATAACTGCACCAATTTAATTTAGGTTTGCTGCCCCTGTCATGATAAACACACTAAGAATAAAAGAGTAACTGCTCCTCTCGTCTCTCGTCTGCAGCTGGTCTTCTACGTGGTCGTGCAGACGTTGTACACTCTGGGTCACAGCCTGTCTCTGATCGCCCTCACCACGGGGAGCGCCATCCTCTGTCTGTTCCGGTAAGACCGCGCGTTACTGTACAACATTAATACACCAGATAAAAAAGATACAAGGAGAAGAAGAAGAAGAGTGGGTGGTCTTCATTTCAAGCTCAGTTTTCAGGTCTTGACGTGACGTGTGAGCGATCTGAGGAGAAGCTGTCACTTTAATTTGATTCGAAACGAACGAGCACTAATTTCACAGCTTTAATTGTCAACAGATGTGCATGTGTGTGTGTGTGTGTGAGTGGGGGGGGGGGGGGGTTGTGTGGCAGCCTCTCAGTTTACGCATTAATTGGATTTACTTTTATTCAGTTTGTTAATTTAAATTATGTTGATTGGAGCTCTCTCTCTCTCTCTCTCTCTCTCTCTGTTGGGATTAGTTTTTAAAAAGGCCACTGGAGATCTGACCAGAGTAGCAACGTGGAAAATATTCATAAATCAGCAAGGCGTGAAAGATAAAAATAGAAGATGTAAGATTCCTGCATTAAAAAGTCAGTTGTTGTCAGTTGTTTCAAACCAGAGATATGGGCGATGGTGCGTTTCATTTGGTCGTCTGTCGCTGTAACTAACTCAGAAAGAGCGAGCCGCCTTTGTTTGTTCATACTGAACCAAGCAGCGTGACGATACATACAGCGTGTGGTACACATCGTAACATCATTGTCTCCTGTGCAGGAAGCTCCACTGCACCAGGAACTACATCCACCTCAACCTCTTCTTCTCCTTCATCCTGAGAGCCGTGGCCGTGTTGGTGAAAGACGACATCCTCTTCAACCGAAACTCGCAGTGCTCCAGCCAGCCGTCACTGGTGAGGTCACCGCCTCCACCTCCGTCCTCACCGAGGCCGAGTCTTTGCCCGAGGAAAACAGGAAGCTGCACACTCGTGTGTTAACAGCACAACTGTCACAGGAGGGAAAACGGTTTCAGTTCGATGCTTCCAGCTACCAGGCTGTAAAATTAAATGTAAATGAGGTTTTACAGAAATGAGGCTTCACATTTTTCTATTTATTTGAATTTTTATTAGTGAGTTCATTAACTGATACCAGGGATGACGGGAACTCTGGCCACATGCTGCATATTGGTCGGCATATTTTGATAACAGTGCACATAACGTCTCGTACCTCTGGCAGCGAAACCAAAATGTTTATTTTATTTTGTTTTCTTTGCCAAACTTTTTCAAATTCATCCGTGTTCGATACAAAACACGCCTTCATTTGGAGGTTCAGCACTTATAATAGAGTCCAGTGGGGATCCAGACTCGCAGCGAAAAAACAAACTGCTCCGGCTACATCATCCATTTCTCCACCCTTTATCTGTATGTTCAAAATAATCACTGCTACGCCTGTGAATATGCTTCAAATGGCAGTTAGGAGGCACAGAAGGTATGTAGTGCACGAGTGCACGAGTTCGAATCATACAGATTAATGTGGATGAGGTGGATTTAGGAGTTTGTCTGGACATTTTAATAAATAAAAGTTTTATTTTTCTCTTGTTACTGAGCTGCTGATATCCTCCCTGAAGCTGCAGAGGTTTTTTTTTTGTTTTTTTTAAAGATCAAGTTTGCAGAAACAAGAAATACTTAAATGTAATATGAATAATTAATTTGAACTGCACTGCAGGACTTCAGAACAGCCTCAGGATTTAGCTTCAGATCAAAACATAAGATTTAAGGATCAAGTTTTTACTAAACTTGAATAAATAAACTTTTGAGGACTTTCCTTCATCACGAGTGTGGATACTGACACATTATACGCAGATGATAGTTCAGTGTACGTACCAGATACGCACTTCAGCCAAGTACTCCCTCCTTACTAGCTAATGGCATTAGATTGAATTAGTTTTAGCTACTTGTATCTAATAAAGTTGTATCTCCTCCTTGCATTCATTTCCTCTCAAGAGTGAAAAAATCTCCGTGTTACCATTAAAGGAACAGTGTCTGACCTTTTACGCTCCCATCTGCTCGCTGCTTGTAGCGTTGTGATCTGCAAATTAAAGCTCATCCTCCTGGTGAACTCATCGATCGCCCCCGGTGGAAAAGGGGAACATACACCCACAGACAAGCCTCATTAGCCCCACGGTGTCTCTGTGGATGTAGGAGTCTGTACCGTAGAAAAAAGATAGCGTGTGCTCTCGAGGCCTACATGAGACTATGACTTAAAGGTTAATAGTCCCTGTTGAAGAATTATTGATAGTTTTGTGTCATTTAAACCTTTTAATGATTTAACACGAGGTCCAGAGTTAAGATGTTTGACCTTTGTGTTCTTCAGGTGGGATGTAAAGCCAGTCTGGTGTTCTTCCAGTACTTCATCATGGCCAACTTCTTCTGGCTGCTGGTGGAGGGTCTGTACCTCCACACTCTGCTCGTCGTCATCTTCTCCGAGAACAGACACTTCGTCGTCTACATGTTCATCGGCTGGGGTGAGCTGGCCAAAAAACTACATTCAGTCAGATGTGATTTAACAGGAAGTGTAGCAGCTTTTCGTTCACCCAAAACTGAAAACTCAGTCGTTATCTCCTCACCCCCATGCCGAAGGAAAAAGTCTTCACAGCAAAACAGCATTGTAGCATTCGCCTAAACAACTGAAGTAGCTGGAGACGTGACAGAAAAGCATAAAATGGATCCATACAGCTCGACGAACATAATCAGGAAGCTCTCCAGAAGCCCTAAGATCCTAAATTGATTTGAAAAGACCTTTTTTTTTTGCACCTTCGACATGTGATAGATCTCATGCACCCACTTCAGACGGGGTGCAATGTTTTTTTTCCGACTTGCTGTTGTGTTGTAAAATTATCCTGAATGTTTCCGAGACTGATCGAGGTTACGATGTGTTTCCGCTGGTCACCTGTTGCTAAATCTTATGGTGAAACATCAGATGAAGCTGGTGAAGGAGACTTAACATAACACTAATAAAACTTTGATATCACCTCGTTCTTTTTCTGTCTGAGTCACGTCAGATAGACTTTCATCAGCAGTGGTGGTGAAGACAAGGCTTTTACGAGACCCTTTACCGTGTGTGCGATAGGCATCTTAGCATTTATTACTGAAAACTCACGATTATAATTCAATATGTTCTGAAGTATCATGCTTTATTCTCGTATCTAACGTGTTGGAAACTTATATAATCTATAAATTAATAACTGGTAATTTATACAAGAGAAAAAAATCAAGTAATTATATCACATAGTAGTAAAATAAAGATAAAAATAAACACAGTAAATAGTGAAATAAATGTTATTCTTTCAAACTGATGGATAATGTTTTACCTACGTTATATCAGTGTTTTCTTGTGGCATTTTGCAGGAATCCCCACCGTGTTCGTCTTTGCGTGGGTGCTGACGAGGATTTACCTGGAGGACACGGGGTGAGCGTCAAACAGCCTCTCCTCAGAGTATTACTCATCATCTGTTATTTGCTTTGTGTCAGAGGAACACACGATCGCATGTTGTGCACTTACTTCTTTATTATTTCCTCCTTCATTATGCGATAGGAGACATAATCAGCATTAGACAGCGGCATGCGTCGATATTCGCCAGGACTTCATGTTGTTTCATTAGTCCACAAATCATATTTTATCAATTAGAGTCTGTCAGCGGATAATCCTACTGGGCTCACTTTCCGGGATTATAAGATCCCATGTCAAAGAGCACGTTATTGAATAAGTCAGCTGGTGGGATTTGCATTGAGCAGCGATCATTACGAGCCTGGTATCATGGATCCGCTCAGCTTCTGTTGCACATTATTACAGCTGGCACCGCGGCTCGTTATTAAGCGAGTCGAACTGAGTGGGCGTGTTGTTAAAGAGACTTTGTGAAACAACTCTGCATCAACAATTACAGAGCAGCAGTCTGATGACAGAGGACAGCGAGGATAGAGCTCCACAGTGTGTGGAGAAAGATAATGTAGCTTCAGTGTGGACGTTCATCCGTGACCTTGGAAATAGTAGTTTCGCTGTTCGGCTCGACTCATTTACGGCCCCTTTATGTATGAAAATGTGTCCGTCTTTCTCAAAAAATGTAATCATGCCTGTCCACATACTTCCATGCGTCCTTTATGTTGCCAAGGATGTTAAGCAATACATCCAGTGGAGGACAATGCGATGGCACTGTTGTAGACAGCGGTGGTCTCTGTAACCGTTAAATACATCGAGATGTTTCGAGGAAGGTCATTTCCAGGACTGTAATCCGCCATTGTCCCGACTTCTTCATTGTGTCCGTTGGCGACGCTCGCCTCCACGATTTCAGGTGGTGCTGCTCAGTTTCCTCTGCATCCGTAAGCTTTCAGGAAAAGGTGCACATATAGAGACGGGGGGGAAAACCCCAGGGAACATTCAGGAGGGATAATATATATATCTGATGTGGTAATGCGTTGGGATTTTCGAGGAAGAGCTGAAGGAAATCCCTGAGGAGAAGGACATCTTGCTTAGCCTTCCAGTATTGCAGCCCAAAAACTAATGGATGGATTTGTGACCTGCCCTGAAGGATGTGAAACACTACTTAAGACACAAATGACTTAAAAACATTGTCAGCAAAAATCTACAATTTACATTATGGTTATTTATTGTACCCTCAGATGCTGGGAGACAAATGACAACCCCGTACCTAACTGGGTGATCAACGGACCAATCGTATTCTCCATTACGGTAGGTAGAGCTCCGTTCCCTCCTGTTGATCTGCAGGTGCTTCACATGCTTGTCGGGGTAAAAAAGTAGCAGTAGGCGACACTCACTGTTGTAATTGAGATGTTCGACAGCCTGCAGCCAATCAGGATTGAGTTTCTGTCTGAACTTTTCATTCACTGTCTTCTGGGGGTGGAAAAATGTCCAACACAGCAAAATAAAATCCCCCCTTGTGGGTTTTCGGGCTTCCAATATTTTTATTTCCTCCCCTGTCTCCAAGGTGAACTTCATCCTGTTCATGAGCATCATTCGGATCTTGGTTCAGAAGCTGAGGTGTCCTGACGTGGGCGGCAACGACCAATCACAATACAGGTATCTCACACGGGACATTTGATTTACCCACTTGTGCTACAAACCTGTTTTTTTTCCCCTTTCAATTTTTGATAAAAGTTGATAGACTATGTTAACGTTTATGTGCCGTTAAAAGCTTCACCTGCTCGAGTCAGCTGAAAAATATAACACAGAAGCCTGATAATCTGAAATGTTCACAACATATTTTATCCCCTTGGTGGTTGGCTGCCCGCAGAGATAATAGTTGTGCTAACGCTGATGCAACTAGACAGCGTTTCATGATGCAGCCTTTGAGATACTTGGGGGGGTGAAACCTCTACGGAGCGGCACATTTTTCCACGATTCAGCGTCTGTTTGAGTCTCGGCCCGGTCACAGGCAGCGTGTTTTAATCTTCAGGCGTTTTTTTACCCTCCAGGAAAATCTGAGCTGTTGCCTAGTTGTCGCGAGGAAAAGCAAGAGGTGATGAGAAAGCCTGGACGTGCTCGGCTCGGTCCACTGAATCTTTTTGTCTGTTTACGTGAATATTCAGTGTCAGCGATCTTGTATTCCAGTGTAGGGCTGAGCAGAGGTGGCAGCTGGAGAGTGATAACGGTGGGAAGGATTTGTCCGTCTTTCCTTAGAGTTGCAGGGGTAATACACCACTACAGCTGTGGTTTTAATGCATTAAGTTTTCCTAAACCTTTTTCCCACAGCCATGCAGATAGTGCATGGCTGGAGTATCCGCTGCTCCGAGGTGCTGACGAGATGAGGTCCGATTCTGTTTTTACAGCCAACAACTGAAGTCCTCCTCATGTCGGAGGTGGGTGGTGTTAGAAAACATCTGTTCATTCCTTGTTTTTCTCTCAGGAGGTTGGCCAAATCCACTCTCCTGCTGATCCCTCTGTTTGGGATCCACTACGTCGTCTTCGTTTCTCTCAGCGAATCCATCACAGAACATTATAAAGTCTTCTTCGACCTGGCCCTCGGATCCTTTCAGGTGCTGTATTATTTAGTCCCTCCGCAACACCACGTCTATTACAACACCTCATCGTCGTGTAAGTTTAAGCATATGTTGAATTACTTCTGGTATTTGTTGGGTTTGTTTTCAGGGTCTGGTGGTGGCCATTCTGTACTGCTTCCTAAACAGTGAGGTAAGCTTACACTGTATCAAATGACAAAGCAAAGTACGTGATATTAAGTAATATTAGTGAGAAGTGAAACTGATTAAACACAGTAATCACAAACAGGACCGAGCGCACGACTTCCAACCAAAATCCATTTGCACAAAACATAATTCCCCCTCTTAGTATTTGATTTTAGAGTCAAAAAGAATGAATAAATATAGAAATGAAAAATCTAATTATATAATTGTAAATATATAATTATAAATATTCCCATTAATGCTTCTGCACTCAGCTGATAACGGGCTTATTTAGGAAAACACACAGCTTCGTCTCATTGTGGTCTGAAAGTGGAAAAAAAACGTTTGATAAATGATTTTGGCAATTTGTTTTGGTCGGAGCGAACGTTTGTGAGCCGTGTCCTCATTCCACCAGAACATTATTTTAATTAAACATATTTTGGATTTATATTATTCAAACAGCAAGTGCTGGAAAAAAAAGCAAACGGGTCTTTTTGTTTAAACATGGACCGCTTATCATCGTTCTCCCACTCCCCACGAACATCTGCGTCTCAAAGAGCTGAAACTGACCCAGTTCCAGTTAATACAACTGATCCGATCAGATAAAGTTTAAACTGAGTCACAGATGGAAAAAAAGTACATCATCATAAACAAGAACAGATTTAACAATATGATAATGGATTTATTATAAAACTAATGTAAATGTAAAACATAAAAGTAACTGAATTAATATGATGATCAGCAACGTCTTTTTGTTAATGTACTTCCCGGAGATCACTTGACTTTGACTTAAAGGGGAAATAGACGACTTTTAACACCTTCTATTTTTTCCCTCCATCGAGTGAACGTCCATCCGCTCGCTCGTGTTTTACCTCGGTTTCTATCACGCTCCCTCTTCACACAGTTTCCACAGTTATTGCAGTTGCTCCACTGTTACCTGTGGATAGTGAACCAGGGGAAACCGATGCCTCCTTCTATTTTGGTTGCACAATGGTCCTTTTCCTTAATTTTTCCATTAAAAATCCAGCCTGGTTACAGACCGAACAGCACTGTGAACGTGAGCTTTATAAGAACTAATCCATACGTGGATGGTGTCGTCTTTCTCCGGACATTACACTGTGACAACAGTATTTACTTCAGAATGATAAGTTAAGTCCAAAAGGTTGTCCGTTGCAAGTTTAAGCTGCACAAAGTGACATGATTTGACTAGAAGTGAAGCTTTGTTATGTCTTGAATACGAGTCGTAAATCTGTCTCAGTGTTTAAAAGCTACATAGCTCTTACTCTGCTTAAATAAGGCCTCTGTTTACAGGATAGTGTAACATGTGCTAAACAAAAAGTCCCTTTATATTTGGACTGTTTCATCGTGAGGTGTTATCACAGTTGGCCATCAGCCGTCACATTTTGACTATGAATCAGAACATTTTGCAGGTAAATGAGATGTTTTGTTGTGGTTGGTTTGTCCCTTTATGAGTTTGATTAACTGTCATATATTTGTTTGTTTTTTTTAATTTGCAGGTTCAAGGCGAGCTGAAGAGAAAGTGGCGGAGTATGTGTCTGAACTGCCGCCTCAGCAGAGATCGCCACTTCAACAGCACCTTCGCCTCCAGGAACGGTTCAGAGCACATGGCGCAGTTTCACCGCAACTCTCGAACGCAGTCCATCCTGCAGTCGGAGACCACGGTGCTGTGAGGACCCGACGGACCCTTTAAAAACAACAATCAGACAGTCTGCAGGTTGACCTGGGTCGAACAGTCTTACAGGTGATTTTAACACAAAGCCGAGGTGAAGTAACACATGGGTGGGAACCACTACAAGCATTCAAATTGTACCTGAAGTGGACCTTAAGTGGTTCTGATCACCATCAAGAGGTTAGAGTGGCCGCACCCACCCATCTGATACTTGAGGCCCGTTAAAATCACTGCTTCATGAATGGATTTTGACCCAGGTCAGCACATGAGCCCTGCTCGTCTGGGCTTCTGGTAAACAGGGTTGTTTTTTTTGTTTTTTTATTGATCCAGAACCTGAACTGTTCTGACAAACTGCATCATTTTTAATGGATATTTAATGAACTGCTGTCATCGAGAAGCGCTGTGCATGCTCCAAACCCATCTGTGCTTCGACGGTTTTGACACCGCTGCTGTCGTAATGAAGAAATGCAGGACGTTCAGACCGAAGACGTTGCGTAATCAAAGAGTGTGCGTCCGACGGGAGCTTCTGCTGAGACCGGTGACAAAATTGCTGACACTTGATTTCTGGACAAGCTTCATTCATACAGTTTCAGTTGTTACTCAGCCTGAGAGAGTACAGGACACATTGCACAGATTTGTTTTTGTGCAATTTCGAGGCAGGACTGAGGTTTGCAGTGGGAAGCCAGTGAGGGATCACGTCCCACAGAGATGTGTGCTGATCTACACTGTGCAGAAAACACAAAATAATGGAACAAAAACCATCAAATCAAAGACTTAAAGAGGAGGTCTGCACAGAGCTGTTAATTCGAACCCACACCTCACTGCTGCTGCAGGATTTCCATCCACTCCCACCTGCTCGTGTAGCCATTTTGATCACTCCCACCCAAAATACTGTTTTTCTTTCTGCGCCATCCCACAGGGGAAAATAATACCCACATAACCATTGAGGAATGTTTTTAATCCGAAGGAATGCAAATACTCGAGATGTGGTTCAGTAAGCCAAATCTTAAAAGACTTGAACTGGAAAAATAAAAAAGGTGTTGAAGTCGATGAAGCGTTAAACGCAGCTACGAGGAGGTTTTGCTGGTGCTGAAACAGTCTCAGTTTAATACTGACCTACATAAGGAAATGCAACCATCAGCGAGGAAGATAAGCTGTTTCTATAAAGTTAATCTTTGTATGATTTCCAGTGAAATATTATCACCAGGGACCCATAAAATGGCTCCATACAGCTCATAACTCAGCTCCGAGATCCGTCCATTTTTTTTTACCCTTTTTAAAGTTGAAATCCTCACTGTAGCTGCTAAGCTAACAGCGTCCACAAGCTCGACCGCTATCGGAGCCTTGGATTAACACTTGACAGCTAATCGATCGATCGTTGCACCTCGACCCATCCATTTTGTTTGCCGTGGCCAGAAGTGTCTTAAAAACAGGCTCACATTGTTCAGTAAAGACATGTTGAGAGTCGACGGTCCGACTCAACTTATTTTCACTCTCATCAGTCACCGGTGACAGCAGAAGTTCCAGGCGGATACAGGAAAAGAAAATAACTTTGCTTATTAATGGGAATAATATTTGTGATATTCATACAGCGGGTGTTGCGCAGCAGTTGCATGATACTCTCAGTGTTTTGCCTTTCTTTCATCGCTGCTGATAAACGGCTGTTGACGTGTCAGTTTACTTGTGAGATGTACATTTTGTGAGATAACAAGAAAAAAAAAAAGAAAAGCTTGCTTTGTGCAAATGTTTGTCTTTTACATGTTGTATTTAACTGTCACCACAAGACAAAAAAGAAATCCCGGTGACACTTGACTCGAGGCATACAGAAGAGTTTATTTTTCACATTTTCACACCACTGATTATGAATTATTCACCATCTTTAAACATAATATATTAGATCGTCGGAGACCGAGTGAATAATTGATGTCATTTATAAGAGGAAGTCACACGTTTTAGATGAACGTATTTAAGAAACACATGACCAAACAGTGATCTTTTTTAAGCACTCCAAATCAAACTTGCACTCTAACGTATATTTATTAAAAGCCAGACCCCGCTGTGCCTTAAAAGATATACTAAACACAAGTCTGCAAAAAATATGCATTTAGATTAATAATCAAATCAAATCGTAGCAAAATAAACAAATCAATTATACCAAGTTTGGTAAATTAGGCCAACATCAAGGAAATCTTATAGATACACTTGAGCATCATTTGCATAACAGAGAATAAGGTTTAAATATACCTTTAAAGAGGTCATTTAATGCAAATTCTCAGGTTCATACTTTTATTTGGGAGGTCCTAGTAGAATATCATTACATAATTACATTTTCAAAAAACATAATTTTTCTCATATGGTGCAGCATCCCTTTTCACACTGTATCTTGAACACTCTGTTTTAGCTACAGAGTGAGACATCTCGCCTCTGTTCAATCTTTGGTGAGCGTTGCACATGCGCATTAGTTGACAGGCAGGATGTAGCCAATCAGAGGCAGAGTGGGGCGGGTCAATGCGGAGCAAGGTAGTGTGATCTAAAATAACACCGCTTCAGCAGTAGCAGCTGTATGTCTGCTGACTGACTGGAGTGTATATATGTTATAATAAATATATAAAAATACATATTTATATTACGCCTGTTACGTGTTTTCTGTGGGAGAGAGTAATCTCTTTGTCGTGGACTTCGGCTTTTTCATGTTGCAGACCTTTAACATGCACAAAAATGCGTCATAACACAATAAAAGAAAGGCACAAACCCCCCCAAAAAAGCAGAATATGACCTCTTTAAGTTTCTGTTTCAACACCTGAACTGTTGGATTTACTGCTTGTCAGCTGCTGAAGGGCCCGTGTCTACCTAGCCACACTTGGGTCTTGTCTCTATGACATCACTATCTTGTCAGCCGCCGCTGTCTGATCCACACGGCATCGTATAATCTGTTTGTTTTGTATTCAGCATCGTTTTGTGTTTTTCTTATTCTTGCTGTCACAGAACAGATGACGAAAATACGGTGAATATCATCACCTGTTCCAAGAAAAAGCGCGACAGTGAGGTCACCAGCACCTTTCTGAAAAGTTGAGATATTTTCAACTGGAAGCACTCGGAGCAGCCGTATATATATATATATATATATATATATATATATATATATACAATATGTATATATATATATATATATATATATACATATATATACATATTAGAGGTTTTTCAAAAGAAGTCACAATTAATTTGCTGATTAGTTTCTCATTTAATTGTTTCTAATTTGTCTCTTGAAGTTAAAGAAAAAAAATTAAAAAGCGACTCAGCTGTCGCCTTCAGATTTGTTATTTTCTAATAGAAGACAGTAGAAATCAGCAAATATTTACATTAAAGATGCTGGAATAATGAGATATTTATTGTATAAAAAGACTCAAGCAATCGTCTATTAATTCTCTGTCCGTTCACACATAACTCGACCGTTTCAGCTCTAAGTTTTCAGCGTTGTCTGGCTGCTGTCAAAGCTGTCGAGGCGATCGCACAAACACAATCGTGTCAAACATCATAATACATCAGCTGTATGCCTTAAGAGAAGTGTTACCAAATATATCACAAACACGATGTCACCATGAGTGTATCATAAGACATCTGACTACCAGCGGCGGAGAGCGTGCGTGACACTGAAGCCGGTGTTGGTTTCGTTGAGTGGTTTCATATTTAAATGTTGACCGACGTGATGCTGAGTATCACGTCTTTTAATCAACACATGTATTTGTACAGTGACACCATGAATGTCATGCAAAGAAATGATTGATAAAGGCCATCTTTGTGAGCACTGTACTGTGTGAATGTAACTCTTTCCCTCATTAAAAGGTGTGTAGAGGTTGGGAGGATCTACTGTGGGAGCACGCTCCCTAAGACTTCATCGCTGCCTCCATGCTGCTGTGGTGATGTGTGTGTATTAATGTCGATCAGGACGGACTTTGGACTTTGACTTTTTGGGATCTTGGACGAGTTTCTGACTTGGAAGACCGTTGTGAGAACAATGGATCGCAGAGAACAGTCCATTGTGATGTGAATACTGCAGCACACAGCCACAGATCACCCACACAGGTTGTTGTCACTCACGCAGCCTGATTGGATCTTCGCCCAGGGTTGTGTGAGTGTGTTTGATTTTCTTTTTACTGACATTTACGTGAGGTTCGATCAGACTCGCTGAAAACACTTGTGTGGGAGTGGAGGCAATTTATCCTCATGAAAAACACCAGCAGACTGAAGGGAAAAGCACTTCTACATCACGCAGTGTGTGTCCAGTTTGATGTGTTTGTTTCTGCTTCCTGTCAGTCAGACGTAGTTTATCTGTCGCAGCTTTCTCTTTCTCATCCTGCTGCAATGATGGAGTATTTATTAATAAAGATGGATTTCTGAAGGAGTCGAGGGGAAACATTTTATATCAAGCTGCTTATTAAAATGACACGCAGAGTGTCGGTGGCTCCGCTTCCTTAAAGCGAGCTGTCGGTCAGACGTCCCCCCGGTGCTTTTAACCTCCCTCTAATTAAACTGCTGTTACTCATCAGACGAGAGCGCCGGGCGGAGGAGGAGCGACACACTGCGATCTTTGGTCGACTCATGCAAACTGTCACAGCAGCAGGAAACACAAACACACAGAGAGACACACTCACACGACAAGTTTAATTTTAATGAATAACTTGAGCTGATGAGTTTAAATGTCTGCGGATTTAGTTTCATTAACAAAATCCTGTGTTCATTCTTTTATTTTTAAAAAGAGAGGAAATCTCATAAGTTTATGTGCTTGAGACTTGAACTTGTCTCAGAAAATCATTATCAAATAAAGAAAAAAGAGAAGACAAATCTGATTAAATCTGCCGAGGCCTCATTACGCTCAAGCTAACCATCGAGCATCTGTGAGCGGACTTGGCTCCGACCCGTCAAGGCACCGGACCTCTGGGGGTGCTCAGTCCTGTGGGTTGCGAGGTGAGGTGTGGCCTCCATGAAAGGACGTCCTCGTTGGATCAGTTTTGGATCTGGGGAGTTTGGAGGCCAGGTAGGTGCTGATTGAACGGTGCACAGGTGCTCCTCGGACCGGTCACAGTGCCGCACAGTGTGAAACCAGAGCTGCTGCCTGTGAACTGTTGCACGCACAGAGAAAGTATAACATCTTTTACTTCCACTCGTGAAAAATAAAAACAAAAGTGTCACATTTGTATTTTTGTCTCCAGGCGAATGTTTTTCTGTTTTGTGTTTTGGCTCGATCTTATTGTGTGTAATCTCAACGATCTAAATACTCAGTCTGGCTGCTCGTGGCAGAAAACATTTTACAATTTACATTTCTGCAGCGTGTGAGGCGAACAGAAGGACGGGGCGGGTAGCGAATGTCAAAAGAGACGAAGACGAGAGCTCCGCTTACAGTTTCTCAGCTCAAACTTTCACAGAAAAGCCAAAGAAAAAGACAGTGTGAGTGACAAACACTCAGCAACAGAGACGGGACACACAGCACAAAAAAAAAAAGCATCATATCGCAGCTTACAGTTTCTCCATTTTCCTTCTTCTCCCTCCTCTCACATGTCCTTTCCACATATCGGCTCCGTACTCTGGGGCTGCCCGGCCTCGAGGCGGAGAGCTGGATGTTCAGTCATCCCCGAGAAGACGAGCAGCGTTGATCAGAGCTGACAGAGAGACTTGAGGCAAAGACGCTGCTAATTGGGAACAAGAAGGCGGGCTGGGTGAGGGCGACGGCTGAGCACTCGCCTTCATTTTTCGCTGGTTGTTGTGTGTGGAGTCACCCTGCGGGGGAAACTGAATCTTAACTGCAGTTTTTATTAGAGAAAAACAGAAGGCTGAGAGAGCGGGAGGTGTTGATTCTCGCCCGAGACGAAAAATTATAATGGAGGAGAGAAGATTATATAATCTGACTGAAACTGTGACTGACAACTAATACTTACAAGTTGTGCAACAACATAATATCAGCACTAGTGTCGGACAAACTCCTCGTTTTAATCAAAAGTAAATACAGTTCTGGATGTAGGCGACTTAAACCAGCAGCGTGTAGACAAACACTTTCGTTTTAGCTTCACTTTTACCACTGATGTAGATTTTAATTTTAAGATTTTTATGTCCCCATTAACGCATTTGGAATAAAAAATACAGTTTACATGCTGAATATTGATATCTAGGACAATTTTTTTTTACAGGTACAACAAAGAAACAGACTAAAGAAAGCTGATAATAAACCCAGGCAGGCTGTGACGGAGACATTTTATCAACACTGAAATATTGTCACAGGAAATGAGTCCTCAAAACCAACGAGTCGTAATGAGCACGCTATGAATTTGTCATGCAGATTTATAGGACGGCTTCAAAAAGACGAGCAGACTGAGTTCAGATGGATTTTTTCTTTCGCTTCATCTGCGACTGCGGAGCCGTTTCTCCACGGGGAAAGTTTGGATGCAAACAGCTGAAAAAGTTTTAAGTTTTTTATCCAGCAGCTGTGAGGCTGAACTGAGCCACGCAGGGCCGTGTGACGGTCTGATGTACAGTGTGTCATGAGAGAGTAGAAAAACGTCCATCGCAAAGTGCAATAGAGGGTCAAAGTCACGCCCCTCGCGGTGGACGGAGGACCTTATTTCAGAAAAACGTTGTATGGTAGTGAGTTTATCCTGTTTGTCAATCTAAAAGATTAATTTCCAAGACAAGAAACTCTCAGTTTGTCGTAATCAAAGCAAAATCTCATGTAGTTTTGTGTTAAAGCGCTCAGTGAACTACATCGTCTCCCTCAACACGCGTCACCGACACCAACATGGAGCCAACTGGGCTCAGAAAAGGAAGAAAAAAGATGAAAATCACAATAAATCTGCTCATATTGACGACTGCAGCTGAGTTGGTCAGTTTTGTAAGTTAACCAATATACAGGAGCAGCTCTGCAACGATTAAGTTACAGGTTTTGGCGAGCATTCAACGAGACAACGAGACTGTTGGCTGTGTCGTCTTCATAAGACGATTAGTTTAGTTTATTAGTTTGATTTTATTGACTTAAATTGACAAACATCATATGTGTGACAATTCAAACAGGATCAAAAAACTATTTGTCTCTCTCTGTTCACTACCTTGCAAAGATTTTCCAAAATAAAGTCTCATGAGGGAAACCAGAGACTCATCGATCATCCCACGTAGCCTGAGTTTCGCAGACATAAACACAGGTGACATCAGTATGGATCGGTTAGGAGCCGACTCCTCCTGTCGTTTTTTAAAGTGCCCTTAACTGTTAAATCTGCTGCTGTAGTTGCTGTGAAGTTCGAAGTCTTGCCATTTAAACACCTCTTTGCAGCGAGTATCCATGTTTTTCCAAGCAGATGCACCGGGACGCTTGTAGATTGGAGGTCAGTAAATACGGACTCGGAGATTCTGACCATTGTTCTCCAGGAAATGAGGAGATGGTACGTAAAAGAGGGTTTAACATTACCTCTGTTGCATGGACGTGGTTTGGGTATGATTACAGTGAAAATGAAGCCACAGACCGTCCCCCCTCCCGGCCCTCTGTCTCACGCTCTCTCCTGTCCTGCACACCTGCTGATCATCAGTAACCAGCACACCTGTCTGCTAATCGAGGCCCGGCGTCCTCCCTGTAAAGACCCAGTCTCTGCTGGATTGTTTTGTGTTGAGTTGCTGCATCAAGCACGTCTGTTTTTCCTGTCCAGGGTCACCGGCCAGTCTTTATCAGCCTCCACCTGGAAAGCCAACCACATCCCGCCTGCCTCGAACTCCCACAACCGAAACGGCAGCCAGACATCTGGTTTGTCCCTCCTGCAACGCTGCCCGTGAAAATAAAAGCGGCAGCACCTCGCAGCCTGCTTCTGGGTCCAGCTTTGACTCGTGACAAATCATGTCGAGCGGTACAGAAAGAATGTGCTGTGTTCGATTTTGTTTGCCGCTGTAGTTGGAAAGAGTTTTCTTTTTTAACTTTTAATATATTTTGTTGACTCCCTCATTGAAATTTAGCAAAATGGTTCAAAATAAAAGGAGGAAAAGAAACAAATACGAGGAAGTGCCTTTTATTTATGCTTTTCCATGTGGTCATTTTTCATAAACTGGTTCTTGAATTTACAGAAGAGGTGCTACATCATGATATGTGTTATCTGAAACATGCCAGACCGCCAGGATAAATGTTAGCGCAGCACGTTCCTGCAAAACCACAGATAAGTTCAAAGCTTCTTTATGCTGCAATGCTGTGCTCATGCTCTGGTGAAGTTTAGATACAAAACCCACTTGGTTAGAGTTTAGAAATCATCATGGTTTGACTTTAAAACACCTGTTTTGGTGCACAAAAATGTCTGGAAATGTCCCCTGGTGTCCTTAAAAAATATCCAGTGGCGTGATTCGAACAGCAGTCTTGTCTTGTCGGCCGTAATGATAATAATCATCACTTCCTTTCATGGAAGCGACAGCTCTCGACACCATCTGAAGAAATGAGCAGACCTATTATCACTTCTTACACCCTGTGATGTGATTCAAGCCTGCACCCAGATTATAGACGATATGCCATATCCTAGATTATATATCCTATATAATCCTATATTATATTATGATTCTGGGCTTTGCTTTTTATATTCAGTAGACGAACTGACGAACACAAAGACGAACTGCACTGCGACAAAACAGAGGAGCGCACAGCCAAGACGGAGGTGATGACAAGGCACAAGGAAACAGGAAATACAGAATAAAAAACACAAGACAACATGACCTTAACGTGCATGACATGACAGACTACACCGCTCTCACGTCCGCCTTGTAACTTTGTTTTTAATTGCTCTTTTTTTTACTACAACTGTCACTTTCCTATTTACAGCATCTGCACTTATTTCTGTCCTTGTGCTGCTGCAACAACCGACTTCCTCCTCCGGGAATCGATGACGGCTCATTTATTTTTTATCTTATCTCGGTTAGAAAAGTGCCGGCAGCTATTTACAGCAGATATGATGGGCTAGCAAGCTAATATTGGATGAATCAGCCTTCCAGAGAGAAAGTAAACAGTTTTCGGCCTCTAAAGACGAAGACGAGACCCGCTCTTAAAGTTACTCTTAATACTGTTGAGAAAGGCTGGAGACTCCGGGGGACACCTGCGCAGAAGCTGCACGAGTGGAAGTTGTGAAAAGCTCTAGCTTTATAATTTCAGGAGACGGCGTCCAGCATTAACAAAAGTTTTGTAGCACTCGTACACCATCAACCTGGCAGACGGGACTTCTTTCCACAGAGTTTGACAAGGAGAAGAGTTCACGTCTCTCCTTCTTCTTCTTCGAACGTTCGCCTCTCTGTGATGGATGTGAGAGACGCAGGAGAAAAAAAGTTGGAAGTAAAAGTTTCTAACTGCCAGAAGTTTCTCACAGAGAGACTGACAGACTGCTCCTGGACCTCATTATGTCAGCGTGGCAGGTAAAGCGCTGACGTTACTTCCACAACAGATAAACAAAAAAGGGCTTGGGACAAGAGGCTGATCCACGTGGGCACATTTCCCAGTTGATTTGGGATTTATAAAAGGAAACTGCGCACTGATGGTCACATGTCAGGTTTACTGTGGATTTTCTGCAGAGTTTCATTTATGTGTGGATTTAAGATCATTAGTCTGCTGCGTTGCCCTAAAATAAGATGTATCTCGCATAAAAATGGCTCTAATACACCTAATATCTCTCACGGTTAAACGAGGGGGACCCGAAAAACAGACGCACAGACAGGAAGGTACAGTACTGTAAGGTACTGTAACTAAAGACGAAGTCCAAAATCCAAAAATGTGCAACAGAAGGCAGAAAACAAAACAGGAGGAAACCAAGAAACAACAAAGTACAAACCAGAAGGATCAGGAAGCAAAAGCCGGAAACACACCACGGGAAGGTTGGCTGGGAAACGAGTCATTTCATGGGGCTGTGATGCTCAAAAAAATGCTTCCATGATGCCTTTTTTTGGCCCCAGTGCATCACGTGATGTTGTAATTAAACTGTCTTTCATAGCCGGGCGATCTTCCTGGTTGAACACAAGACAAACTGACAAAGAGAGAGAGGGGAAGAGGGGAGTATAAAGGGCGAAAAGCAGACAAAGGGAGGAAATGAAAAGCAAAACAAGACACATGAGAAGAGAACTTCAAAATAAAAGAGGAAATAACTTAACCACAAACTCAAACCATGAGTTTGAGTTTCACACTTGATATCGTCTCCTCGCTCACTTTCCTCAGTGAACATGGCCACATCTCAAACAGCGTGCCTTTAATGAGCACTTGGTGAACTAGTGAGAAAAATGATCAGCAGGTGTGAAGAGTCGGACGCTTCAGCCATCTGGTCGCTCCGTCTGTCGCTGACAAACATCTGCTCACCAGCCGCTTTGATCTCAGGAGCGTCGTCGTCGCCGCTGATTCACTGAAACTCACTTTGTGAAGAGGAGGGAGGAATCACATCGTCAGTCCTACGTCCCACATCATCCGTCACGCCAAGCGTTTCACACGTGGATGAAATCCAGATGTGATATTTCAGTATTTCAGCTCGAACATGTGCAGCCCGTATTTTACCTTCTGGTGAAGAGCTGCTCACCTGAGCTGCAGACCAGGTCGGACATCATTTTGAATTTCAGCTCTGTCTCGGGATGATCGGGCCTCACCGACTTAAGAAATATATTTTTATAGACGGCGGCAGAGAAATCCCTCGTCCCTGGTGGTTAAGGTCGGTGCTCCTGCTGTGTTTTCGGCAGCTGTTGTGACACTTTTAGGTCCCTGCAGTGAAATTTCGTGTTTACAGGTTCAGTCGATGATGCAGATTACACGCTGCACAGACGAGTTTGATTACTTGGAGTCGACTATTTTGTATCTGTCGGTGTATATTCTTTTATTTTTACGTTTATGTTTCAGAGCACAAAGTTAAAAATGCACATGGGACACACATCCATCCATCCACCTGATGGACCGCTCTCTCTCTCCTCTTCCCATCACCTGGCAGCTCCACCCATCTACACACCTGTTCCCATTTCCGTCATCTGCTCTGCAGTCGCCCCCGCCCTCCTCGCTGCCCTCCTCGCCCGCCTGCATCTTATTCCCTTATCACCCCTGCAGAGATTTAACCGACCCTTTCCACAAACCCTTCTGTCAGATCTTGTAGCGTTCCTGTCTCGTCCTGTCTGCACGCCTTCCTCTTCAATTAATCAGTGAAATCCCGCCTGTGCTTGGTTCCTCCCTGCGGCCACGCCACTATAACACTGTGCCAGAGATAAACAGAAGCTTCAGGAGCTGAGACGTGTTCACAACTTACCTTCATGTATACAACTTCCTGTTAACTTGAAAGTGAACATAAGTTAGTATGAGAAAACGTGCTGGCTGCACACTTGACAGGCAGGAGATTAACATCCATGTCGTCCATTTCACTGCTGCTCTGATGTTGTAAAGCCTCTTTTGCAGACAGTACGGCAGGAGGACACGCAGAGAAGAGAATAAGAGAGAGGAGAAACAAACAAAGAAAGGAAGGAAAATGTCATACAGCCAGCGGACAACTTTGCAAAAAAAGTGTATCAGTGGCAAAGTTGCTGACTCTGGATATGCACCTGCCAGAGAGAAAGGACCAGACAGTCTTTTCAAGCTCCCCTTCTTACCAAAGGGAAACGTCCAGGGAACTGCATTTAATTATGCAATGGCCAATATTATCAAAGGCCTCTCTGAAGTAAAAAGGCACGGCTGCATTTAAAATCCAGACCTCAGCGTTAAGGAACCAGAAGCTCGTCCAGCAGCAGGGCTGAACCATGACGTGGTTTCGGACTGCATGATGACAGAAATGCGATGAATCTGACCACCTCTGCTCCACATGTAAGTCCTGTGTGGAGGTAAAGGATCGACCCTGACATGCAGGAACATAATCACACGATGCTCATCTTTAAGGGGAAGCGACTCAGGTGTCAGCAGCTTCACGGTTGCCCACTAAAAGTGGCCGTTGGCGTCTCTGATAACGGCTGGATGAACAGTGACCTGTTCCTGGAGAGGAGTCAGATGTTTCCAGAGCAGCTGCCAAGAGATGACCCAAGGCCTCATGTCATCCTCATGAAAACCATGTCTACGATCTGGACCTTATACAACTGATGTGATGACCTATCCAAACGTGCCCTCCAGCCTGCTGACAAAGCACTTTAAAAAAGTTTGAAACACAGTTGGTGGGGTGGAAGCAGACAGGAAGTGTCCTTCGTCCAGGCTGGATGACGGCTTATGAAGCGTACCAAGCATCACAACTTTGAACATGAGAAGCATTTTCAGTTTCATCCGCACAGTGTAGCCTCACAGCTCACCTGTTTTTTTAAACTCAATAAAGAAATAATCATCGGTCCAGTCAAAGGCACAAAAAACTCTTTGTTAGGGTTAGAAAAAGAAAATGTTACGACTTAATATACCTCGTTTTATCGACACAAACTCGGATGAAATATGTCTCGTTAAAAAACATCTGGATTTGTTGGCAGAATGACGGCTGCAAAACGTCCTGACGGTCACTGATAATTACCTGTTTTTGCAGGTTGAAACGGGAAGAGGTTGGCTTTGAACAGTGGTCTCGCTTGGCCAATATTTTATTCTTGCAACCGTGCTGTAATGTTTCCTCCTTTAGCCATAAATCAAGGTGTTAAAGAATCTTAATTTCTGTCCAGAAAACCAACATCTCAGCTGAGGTTTTTTTGGATGGCTGAGAACACACTGCTCCAGTAAAAGTGGTGTTTCTCCTCATTTATTCTCCGCGACCTGTCCTCTACCTGTCACTTGAATGTGGTGTGATTATGTCTCGGAGAGCTCTGAGGGGACGTGCCGGTGTGTGTGTTTATCTGTGTGTTTGTGTGTCTAACTGGTGGGGGAACGGTTGATAAGACAGCCCGGCGTTGGCGGTTGTTGGCTTTGACGTCGTCGGGGTTCAGGGGTGCGTTGTTACGGTAACAACCGCAGGGAGTCGGGAGAGGGTGAGCTGTCACTCCGCCTCAGCCGGCCGCAGCCGAGACGTGTGTCTGAGACGGCGGCCAAACCTGAAACCATCAAGCCGCCGTCAATCATCCGAGCCGACTCTACCTCGTCACCTTGGAGGACGTTAAAAAAACAAAAAATCGATTCAAATGAAAGTCAAATTTATTCCCCGTGCTTTCGAGCTCTTGTTGACCTTTGCCCCGTCAACAAATGGGCACGTCGTGTCCTTTTTCTTCAAGGATCTCAGTCAAGGAGGATGTCGACGTTATATTAGGTCCAAGAAACACGTCGTGCTGACAGCCACAAAAAACTATTTAGTTTGTATCCATGCACACGAATCCTGTAGATTATATTTCGTGGCAATTTCAAGAAACGAATGATATGAAACAATGATATGTCATATATTAATATAAAGATATGACTTGGGACGAGTAACTCTTTCGAACCGTCTTCTTGTTTGTCTTTTTATGTTGCCTTGTGTTTCTTTGCTGAATCATCTTTCACAGATACGATCGACTGTTCAATATGTCATGACAGAAGTATAATTATGTCAGATCTTTTCATCCTGAGGCGTTTTTTCTCACAGTGTCTTTATTTAACTAATGGAGTGATCCTCACTAATGTGTGACAAAGCGCTGATGTAAATCATCACGCTGGAGAATCACCCAAAGGACTAGTCTGACATTTATGGAAACACGACACGTGTTTCATCTGCTGAAACTGAGGAGTGACGTGACAAGATGGATGGATCTCTGTGTCATTTTGTTTTCTTTCTTTCTTTCTTTCTTTCTTTCTTTCTTTCTTCGGTCTTTTTCTTTCTGTCTTTCTATTATCTGTCTCTTTCTAACTTTCTTTCTTTCTTTAAAATGGAAAGAAACAGTATTGTAACCAGGTACGTGTTTACTTTAACTCGACTACGTTTCTCAAATGGTTTGCAGTTTGTCTGAGTCAGTATCTGGACTTTTACAAGTCCAGATCTTCAGTACTCTACCCATCACTGCGCAAAACATACTGTTGTGCAACTCTGCGGCTGTCAGTGCTGATGCAAAATGTCAAATAATAAAATAATTATTAAAATAAATAAAATAATTTCATTATTTATTCACTGAATATTGATATAATAAATGTGTTAGTATCTGTTATAGGGTGCATATAGTAGTGAATAAAAGAACAACTGCTCACACGGCTTCAGGCTAATGTTGCACCCTGCTTTCAGGCTTTATGCTAAGCTAAGTGAATCAACGAGCGCTGTAATTTCAATTGATCTGCTTAATCAGCGGAGCAGTGATCCGCTCAAAGGACTACAATGATACGACAGATGATGGGTTAAGAAAATGCTTCGAACGCTCAGTAGAAAATCGACTCTGGATGTGAATATTCCTGTAACAGCAGTGAGGCCTGCTGGACGCTGGTGTCAGTCCGTGTTAGAGTCAGGATGTCTTCAGATGACACACACAGATACACACACTTGGAGACACACACAAGCCTGGCGGACGTACCCAGGATAACATCACCACTCACTGTCGCTGTCACACATGAAAGATCTCTTTTTTCTCAGATTATGGACGCTCCCTCAGAGCTGCCTGACAGCAGATTAGTATCTCCTGGCAGGACCGCTCGTAATAAATGACGTTCACTGTGAGAAAAGACGTTTCCTTGTGTTTTTGTTTCTGAAAAATCAAACTGGTGCAACTTAAAAAGTAAAAGAAGATTTCCTACGTGTACTCAAGAATAATTGGACAATTTTTAGTTCTTATTTTTCAGCTGCAAACATATAATCTGCATTTTTTTTGCTCCATTTCCTGCAGAAGACGAGGTATTTTATTAATGCAACTTAATAAAAAGGGGCTATCACAAAGTGACGTGACATAAGTGCACATCAAAACCAGCAAGAACACAAACATCGTGAATCAGTGAAGGATAAATTGGTCATTAAATGTTCCCTGCCATCCATTAAAATTCAGCACGCTTCATCACACATTCACAGAAAAAACACATCCGAGCAGGAACACGATGTGAGAAAAACAGCAGCGACGCTAATGTGCCCCGCTCACATTTTTGTTGTGGCCAGATAAACACAATCTGTGATAATTATTGCAGCGGGGAAATCTTTATCCTTCACGTTGAGTATTAAGTGCGTGGATTTACTCTGTCTGCCTCGTTTTTTTCAGGTTTGGTTTGCTTCTGATGGAAGAGCACCAAACATCCAACTACGCCACGACTGAATGCCTCTAAATGCCTCCTGAAGCATCAACCATCAGTGCTGGAAGACGTATTCAGAGCCTCAGCTTCATCACAAGCCAGCAAAAGTTCAACTACACAAGTATCATCGGCAAAATGTAATGCCAAAAGTTTCGTAGTTGTCAAACTGTGTAATTACAACGTCACGTGATGCACTGGGGCCGGAAAACTACTTTTTCTGCCCCCACTTCTGCTGCATGTCTGCTCCTGCTCACTTTCATCACAGCTGTCAGCGTTTCAGAAGCTCCACCTCTAACACCCCGATGGCGTCCACCCGTATGCTCCGACTCTTGCTGCTGGTGTCGGTGCCAAGCTCGACGTTTCCATGTGTGAGTGATGACGTCCAAACACGAGTGCTTTGCATAGGGATGAAAAGGGTTTCTGTGTTTGTTGCTGCACTGTCACGGTCCAGAGCTCGCAGCTGCAAGCTTGGAAACTTTTAGCTGTGCGACGTTGGCGACATGAGCTCAGGGTAGCACAACAGGCAGATTGTCGCCTGAGACCAACCAACCTGCGTCCTTTTTACAGCGACTTTTAAAATAACAGAGTCAGAATCATGTTGATGGTGAGCGAACGGTGTCCCTATCACATGTTTCTGCACCATGTGACTTCAGCAAGCACCTACATTACATCTGACAAGTTGTTACAGACCTGGGACCAGTTTCTACATAATGTTGCTTTAATCAGTTTGAGGTTCCTGGTCGGCTAAAACGTTTGTGTTGCTCCCCTGATGCATGAAACCAGAACCATTTGATTGGCTGGATACCACCATGGTAAGAGAAAATATCAAATACTCTTTCAAAAGCTGAGCTGTTTTTCCCTCTGATTACAATCTAATATATTCTGTGCACCAGACAAAACAAACAGCTGCAAGTAAAGGGATTCAGAAAATGCAGCTTTTAATATTAAAATAATGTCTCTTTCCTGGTTTTATTCTAGTTTAGGATGGTGCTCGATCAATCTCCTCATCAGATATTGTAACCTGGATTAAGATAGCTACACAAACATGATGTGATTTGATACTATCTGTATGAGATCATAGTATTAGTTCGGGTCAGACGTTTGTTTGACTTTTATTTGCTCTTTAATCAGGCAGCGCTTTATATGAACTTAATCTGATTTGTATTTTCATTACAACAGTTATTAAAAGTTAAGATGCAGAAGCAGGATGGTGGTAACCTGCTGGATTAAAGAAAACCCCCATTATTAATGTTTCCTAATAATTTCAGGTGAAAAGTCAGCAGCAGATTTCACTGGAGCACTTCCAGGCATGACTATATATCAGGCAGGATTCAATATAATAAAGTAAAAACAGGCCCTTCCACCTCCAGTTGTCAGTATCTTCTGCGAATCTGATCTATATTTAGATAAAATGATTCCCGGGTTGGAAAACTCGGTCGGCATGGCTGATGCTTTTCTGTAGCATTTAGATTTTCTGGGCTTTTCTGCCTGAATATAATCAAAAACTGAGTCTGTAATCTCTCCAAATATCTGAAATGGGTACAATCCCAAGACAAAGTTCATATGTATCTATTATATTCCAGTCCACACGTTCAGCTTGCTGCTCGTGAATTAAACAAAAGGAAGGAAAGGAAGATTAAAAAACTGTTGGAGCGGCGACTTTGTAAAATAAGAAGAAATGTCTATCCTGTGTAAATGTAAAACAAACAGGCTGAGTATTAACAATGCATGATGTGGATATTTTCAGCTGATACCAATTAATCAATAATTACCTGCTCTCATTCTCATACCGATAGGATAACCGATTATTTCACATTTTTGTATTTCAAACAAAAGTTCCTCACCTGTAGTTTACGCACACCTGAGGCTAAGGAAGGCTCAGGACGGGCTCACACGAGGCAATCAGTGCCGTTCCCGAGCACGTTTGACGCCCAAAGTCCAATTTGTGTGAGCACTCCGTACTGTGCTCAAGCACAATACAATTTCTTGGCACGGTTGGAAGACGTGCGCTTTGGCACGGTACGGCAGCTCGTGCACGAGTGCGCAACGTGGACATGAGGTATAATCATGCTGTATGAAGCTGCCTTGCATAATCGAGAAATCCAGGAATGTGAGAGGGCGTCCGTGACCAGAACCAACACAAAATAAGCCACAAAAAATAAAGCCATGTTCTCTGCATGACAGTGTATGTACAAGAGGTAACCGTGCTCAGGCCCGGTTGAGGCCGAAGCAATGTGAGTGCAGGCCAGCGGGGGACTGGGGACAGCGGGGCACGGTACGGAGTAACTTGGCCAAGTGTGAGCAAAATGCAATTTCAGAAAGTACACTTTACCCCTGCATCTATATGCTTTCCTTTATCTGTTTTACCAAAGAGGAAAGCACCTGTACTGGAGGACTGAATCAGATATTCAGTGGAAGTAAGAATCCCCGGGGAGAGACAAGGAGCGAGAGTTTCTTTAAACCTGTACCTGGTTAATCAGGTCCCAGCTGAGCCCAGAGAGCTGACAAATGAAAGGAAAGTCTACTTTGTAGTTGTCTTGACAGCTACAACCTCTCTCCATTAGGAGATCACCGACCGCCTGAAGCAACCTTCTCTCTTCTCCTCTGCTGTGAATTATTCAGCTGTGGAGGAGCAAATAAGTACCGGAGTGGATGTGGGACGCCCACTGTTTGAGGGAGAGAGAGCACTAGCAAGCTTAGCTAACAGGCTGCTAACTAGCTAGCAAACTCCAGACCAGAAATATCAAGGAGGGGAGGAGTTTTATGTAATTAGTGGGACCAGATCCTATACGGCAGTTTGGTGCTCTGCGCGGTCCACCGATGAGCTGATGAAAGGGCCGTGCCGGGGTGCCACGAAGCCAAACGGGAATCTGTGGTGCACAGGCGTGTGTCACATTAGTTTACTCACAGATCGAAGTACAGTAATTACTCTACGAGTGGAGAAGTCCTGCTGTTGCTTCTCTGAGGCCGAATCAGCATCCAGGCTTCACTCAAGGCCTCTGGCAAATGTCTGAGCAAATCATCACTTCATTATGACAAGACTGCGCATACTTAGCTGGTAAAGATGGCACTTTTTCTGTCGCTATGGACGGCACAAGCACAAAGAGATGAGAAGCACTGCGAAGTAGTACAGTAGTGTGATTAGGTTTATGATAAGATTAACATCTATAACCAGAACTAACTGGACTGAAGCTGACTGAGGAGCTGTGAAGGGGTCAGTTGTGCAGGCAGGGTCTCAAATGCAAATGTATTCCTCAGATACTTCCTCAATATCACTTGACATTGAATCCACAGGTGAAGCTGTTTATATGTTTAACCACAGGATGAAGCATCACAGCAACATAAACAGACCTCCTTTTACAACGGACTCTGCGTGTTCATGCAGAGATGTGATAGTTTGCATGTTATGCATGCCTGTCCCTGTCAGGCATCTTTCTGTCCTGTCTGTGTGAATATTGTGTTGCCTTTGTGTGGCTCTCCTCTCACAGGTCACCATGGTGGAGAGGAGGTTCAGGTTCTATCTCTTTTATGACCTGAGACCTGAGGCTGCTCAACGTCCTCTTGGATCCATATACGCCATATCCCTAAAAACACCTGGTTTTGGTCGCCACAAACATGGCTAGAAATGTCCCCAGGTATACTTAAAAACACCTAGTTTTGATTGCCACAACATGGCTGGAAATCTCAAAAGGTATCACAAACATCTGGTTTTGTCGCTTCCAACATAGCTAGAAATGTCCCCAGTGACCCCCCTTTTCCTTCATCCACCTACCTCGACCCCTCCTCTCCTTCATCCATCTACCTCGACCCCTCCTTTCCTTCATCCACCTACCTCGACCCCTCCTCTCCTTCATCCACCTACCTCGACTGCTCCTTTCCTTCATTGACCTACCTCGACCCCCCTCTCCTTCATCCGCCTACCTCGACCCCTCCTTTCCTTCATCCACCTACCTCGACCCCTCCTCTCCTTCATCCACCTACCTCGACCCCTCCTCAATCTCCTTCATCCACCTACCTCGACCCCCCTCTCCTTCATCCACCTACCTCGACCCCTCCTCTCCTTCATCCACCTACCTCGACCCCTCCTTTCCTTCATCCACCTACCTCGACCCCCCTCTCCTTCATCCACCTACATCGACCCCTCCTCTCCTTCATCCACCTACCTCAACCCTTCCTCTCCTTCATCCACCGAACTTGACCCCTCCTTTCCTTCATCAACCTACCTCGACCCCTCCTCTCCTTCATCCACCTACCTCGACCCCTCCTCTCCTTCATCAACCTACCTCGACCCCTCCTTTCCTTCATCTGCCTACCTCGACCCCTCCTTTCCTTCATCAACCTACCTCGACCCCTCCTCTCCTTCATCTGCCTACCTCGACCCCTCCTTTCCTTCATCCACCTACCTCGACCCTCCTCTCCTTCATCCATCTACCTCGACCCCTCCTTTCCTTCATCCACCTACCTCGACCCTCCTCTCCTTCATCCACCTACCTCGACTGCTCCTTTCCTTCATTGACCTACCTCGACCCCCCTCTCCTTCATCCGCCTACCTCGACCCCTCCTTTCCTTCATCCACCTACCTCGACCCCTCCTCAATCTCCTTCATCCACCTACCTCGACCCCCCTCTCCTTCATCCACCTACCTCGACTCCTCCTTTCCTTCATCCACCTACCTCAACCCTTCCTCTCCTTCATCCACCGAACTTGACCCCTCCTTTCCTTCATCAACCTACCTCGACCCCTCCTCTCCTTCATCCACCTACCTCGACCCCTCCTCTCCTTCATCAACCTACCTCGACCCCTCCTTTCCTTCATCCGCCTACCTCGACCCCTCCTTTCCTTCATCAACCTACCTCGACCCCTCCTCTCCTTCATCTGCCTACCTCGACCCCTCCTTTCCTTCATCCGCCTACCTCGACCCTCCTCTCCTTCATCAACCTACCTCGACCCCTCCTTTCCTTCATCCGCCTACCTCGACCCCTCCTTTCCTTCATCAACCTACCTCGACCCCTCCTCTCCTTCATCTGCCTACCTCGACCCCTCCTTTCCTTCATCCACCTACCTCGACCCTCCTCTCCTTCATCAACCTACCTCGACCCCTCCTTTCCTTCATCAACCTACCTTGACCCCTCCTCTCCTTCATCAACCTACCTCGACCCTCCTTTCCTTCATCTGCCTACCTCGACCCCTCCTTTCCTTCATCCGCCTACCTCGACCCCTCCTCTCCTTCATCCGCCTACCTCGACCCCTCCTTTCCTTCATCCGCCTACCTCGACCCCTCCTTTCCTTTATCCACCTACCTCGACCCCTCCTCTCCTTCATCCACCTACCTCGACCCCTCATTTCCTTCATCCGCCTACCTCGACCCCTCCTTTCCTTCATCCACCTACCTCGACCCCTCCTCTCCTTCATCCATCTACCTTTACCCCTCCTTTCCTTCATCCACCTACCTCAACCCCCCTTTTCCTTCATCCGCCTACCTCGACCCCTCCTTTCCTTCATCAGCCTACCTCGACCCCTCCTTTCCTTCATCCGCCTACCTCGACCCCTCCTTTCCTTCATCAACCTACCTCGACCCCTCCTCTCCTTCATCCACCTACCTCGACCCCTCCTTTCCTTCATCCGCCTACCTCGACCCCTCCTTTCCTTCATCAGCCTACCTCGACCCCTCCTCTCCTTCATCCGCCTATCTCGACCCCTCCTCTCCTTCATCCACCTACCTCGACCCCCCTTTCCTTCATCCACCTACCTCGACCCCCCTCTCCTTCATCCACCTACCTCGACCCCTTTCCTTACCCTCATCAAGCCTTCTATCAATTAAAATAAAATTACCTGTACACTAACCGATGGCGTGGTCTTTGTTAGTGAAATGTCTGGTTTTGGGTGCCACATCATGTCTGGAAATCTGCCCAGGTATCCTTAACAACAAGCTGTTTTGTCACTGTGTGCTATGGTCCTGCAAAATGTACACCTATAGGCTGCATAAGTGTCTGTGGAATGCAGAGCGTGAAATCCAAACAAACTTACCCTCTGCGGCAAGTTTTAACTTGACTTTGGTAAACCTGGCAGGTGTTTATTTGAGTCCTCTGAGATTTCATTGGGCAGCTCTTCAGGGTAACCGCATGAAAATGAAGCAGATGGGTGCTAAGAAATAAAATGCAGGCTGCTATAAATATGGATAAAGAAAGTAAAGCCAAAGACTCGTGCTCGGATTTTAAATCAGCCGAGGGCCTCGTTGCTTTCCATGGGGTCATCCTCACTCTCTCAGTACACACCTCTGCACGACATCATCACTGCTGTGGGCTCAAAAACTCACATCTGCAGGTTTGTTGTTATTTTTTTTTCTTTGCTGTAATTAAATGATTGACATCTGTAGATGACTGTTGCAGTGGAAAATATTATTATTTAATTTTTTTTGTCCTACTTGAAAAAATGAATTCAAGATGATCTTCAAGATGCTTTTTAAAAATTGTATTAATGTAATATCTTATTCTCTGATTTAAGTATCAACAGTGTTTAATGTAGTGTCAGTACATGTGTGTGTTTTTCCTCAAAGTTCATCAAGAGTCCCATTTATTTACCTTCGTATGAAACGCATAACCAAATTTATTTTGCAGCAAACCGACAAATATCAATACCTTCCTGAAGGCAGCGGGGATAGATTTGTGTATGAAAATGACATATCTTGCAAACACTCACAACCTCCTCTGTTGAAGCTGACACCAAACTGCCACAGATGTCACGGACACATGTAAATTAGTCTGGAGGTGCTTTCACTGCTGAAAGCAACAGCTGTACTCTGAGTGGTGACCAGGAGAGGTGACGTTTAGTGAGATTGGTCTATTTCCATACAGGCAGCAGCGGGGAAGGGTGATAAACACATATACAGCTGTAGGAGAGGGCATCACTCACTGTGGAGCGAGGAGGCGAACAAGGTGAGTGAGGTTAGAGCAACTTAAACTGTCTTTTATTTTCACAAAGTCTTTCTCTTTCTTATAAAACTAAATATAGATTCATTAGTGCAATTAAAGCTCTTCATTTGGTTGTGTGTGGTCGTCTGTGTCCAACATTGAACTGAGAGATATTTCTGTATTTTCTGCTCCACAGTCAAGATGCTGTGGCGTCTGTTGTTCATCGCTCTGATCGGTGAGCAGCTCTTTTTAAATGACTCGTACACAGAATGAGACGCACAGCAGATCCACAAAAATGTGAATCAGGAGTAAAAACTGAGTTATTTATTTCCTTACTGTTAACTGCTCTGCACTGAGTGTTGACGGACTGGATATTGTCATTCTGCTGTGTTAACCAGCAATGATGTCATAGCTGCCAGTTACTTTGACATTACTAAAAATAAAAACGTCTGAATGGAAACAGGAATTTAAAACTTGAATCATATTCACACTTCACAGGAGGTGCACAGTGCAACGGGAGAAACAGGTGCTGTGACTCGACAACGGGTAGGACTGAATGCACTTTAAAAAAAACATATTTATTTATTTATTGATCATTTTTTATTTCAGCAATCACATTACACAAACCGTGTAATCTTTGATGCAGATCTTTGCGTCGAGTGTCGTCCAGTCTCGTTTGGTCTTATTTCAGATCATTCCTGATTTTGTGATTTGCATAAAGTTTTCCATGCTTTAGATTCCTGTAGCGCAACTTCATACCGCCATCAGTCAGAGCTCTCTCCACCCTGTTGCCGCACTTTTGAGCACGTTACTCCCATCCTACCCAACTGACACTGACTGCCTGTTTTATTTCATGTTGATTTTAAAACTCTATCACTTTTAAAGCTTTAAAGGAGCAGTGTGTAGATTTGGAGAAGAAATTCAAACTCAGAATTTTAATATGTACAATATTTATGAGGTAATAATACAAATTGAAGTGAATAAACAAGCTGTTCTCAGAGGAAAATAAGGTCCTCCAACTCTGTTTGAAGCTAGAAAGGTGGCAGGGTCCGCCACATATAAACAAAGTGTGTTGTCCTTTAAGGTCAGTTTGTTTATACAGATTTCAGGCGGACAACATCATTAGCAACTTCTAAATCTAATTCATGGACTCTTAATACATTTTGGGTTTCATCATTTTACTCTAATTTTTTTCTCCAGTTGTGTTTTTTTATCATTTGTGGTTGATTAATTTTTTTTGTCTGTGACGCACTTTGTAACCTTGTTTAGAAAAGTGCTACATAAATAAAGTTATTATGATTATTATTATTGTAATCCTTTAATATTTAATATTCTGTCGTTTATCACTTCACAGGTTGTGCACGGTGCACCTTGTGTCCTGAAACAGGAGGTAGGACTGAATACATTATTTTACACTGATCGGTTTAATTATTCTCAAGTCATGGAAAAACATTTAAATATTGTTTTGTAGCTAGAAAGGTGGCAGGGTCCGCCACATATAAACAAAGTGTGTTGTTCTTTAAGGTCAGTTTGTTGATACAGTTTTCAGGCGGACGACATCATTAACAACTTTTAGATCTTCTCTTCAAATCTTCTTTTCTAGAAAAGCATTCATGGATTCTTAATATTTTAAACCTGTGTTGTTTTGTTTCTTACACAGATCTCATCAACGCAGCAAACAGCATCACATCCCAGTCATCAATCTGCACAGATGAAGAAGAGGTCTCCCACTCCTCTGTGAGAGCTACTGATGGGATTGTGGCACAATGTGCGAGGACCAACTCCGACCTGAAGGACCCCTGGTGGAGAATTGACCTGCTGGATGTCTACAACATTTCTTGTATCAGAATCTACAAGAAAGACGAGCACATTATAACCGGCGCTCGGATCCACATCGGGAACTCTCATGAGAAGAACGGCACCAACAACAAAATGTAATACCTTCATGTTACTTTAAACAGCTTCACATTTACCAGCTTCTGTGTGTCCAGTATGTTTACTCTGCATGTGATGTGTCCCAGGTGACTGTGGGACTTTCTACCTTTTTTCAGCTTCTTCAGAGCGACTCAGAGATTTCATCCCACAGAAGCATCACTGTTTATGGCCTTTCTGTTAATCTGCCTCGAACTGTGTTCATCTTTTTCTTTCTTTCAGCTGTAAAAACATCACAGATTTCAGATGGCAGTATGACTTCATATGTACTGAACGACTGTCAGGGCGCTACGTCACCGTGTTCTTTCCAGGACCAAACCCTTTGGTTCTGTGTGAAGTGAAGATCTACGGCAAGAAAAAAGGTACAGAAATGTTCTGATCCAGTCTCCATCAGTGAGTTGCTCCTGCACACATGCAGGAGATGACGCTCGACTCAACTGTTTCCGTTACAGTGAAAATGTTTTCATCTCGCCCTCTTCATCTCTAGTTTGTCCTCTGTTTTATCATTTGAAACTTAAAGGAGCACAACGTAATTTTTGGAGAAGAAATTCAAACTCAGAATTTTAATATTTACAATATAAATGAGGTGATAATACAAACCGAAGTGAATAAACAAGCTGTTCTCAGAGGAAATAAGGTCCCCAGAACTGTTTGAAGCTGGAAAGGTGGCAGGGTCCGCCACATATAAACAAAGTGTGTTGTCCTTTAAGGTCGGTTTGTTTATACAGTTTTCAGGCGGACGACATCATTAACAACTTTTAGATCTTCTCTTCAAATCTTCTTTTCTAGAAAAGCATTCATGGATTCTTAATATTTTAAAGTGAATCGTTTCTGCGTTGTTTTGTTTCTTACACAGATCTCATCAACACAACAGACAGCATCACATCCCAGTCATCAAACTACACAAATGAAAAAAAGGTCCCCTACCCTTCTGTAAGAGCTACTGATGGGGATAAGACAGTTTGTGCGATCACCAAGACAAAGTCGAAGAACCCCTGGTGGAGAATTGACCTGCTAGGTGTCTACAACATTTCTTTTGTCCGTATCTACAACACTGACGAACACAATACTGATATGAGTGGTGCTCGGATCCACATCGGGAACTCTCGTGAGAAGAACGGCACCAACAACCCAATGTAATACCTTCATGTTACTTTAAACAGCTTCACATTTTCCAGCTTCTGTGTGTCCAGTATGTTTACTCTGCATGTGATGTGTCCATGATTGTCCTCGAGGATTAGGACTGACAAAATATATTGAATGTTGCAGAATTGAACCTTGAATATAACAGATGTGGTGAAACCAACAAAAGGTTCAGGATTATGGGTGGAAACTGTTTCTGTGTCATTGTGTGTTTGATGCCGAGGTGACTGTGGGACTTTCTACCTTTTTTAGCTTCTTCAGAGCGACTCAGAGATTTCATCCCACAGAAGCATTACTGTTTATGGCCGTTCTGTTAATCTGCCTCGAACTGTGTTCATCTTTCTCTTTCTTTCAGGTGTACAGAGATGACAAAATTCAATGAAGGGCAGTGGAATGACTATACTTGTACTAAACAACTGTCGGGGCGCTACGTCACCGTGATCTTTCCAGGAACAAACCCTTTGATTTTGTGTGAAGTGAAGATCTACGGCAAGCAAAAAGGTACAGAAATGTTCTGATCCAGTCTCCATCAGTGAGTTGCTCCTGCACACATGCAGGAGATGAAGCTCGACTCAAATGTTTCCGTTACAGTGAAAATGTTGACACAAAGTGAATTTACAGGTCGAATTTAAATGGACTTAGTGTATAATTGTTGAAGCTTATCAAGATAAAGGCTCATTTTTCTTTGGTTGTTTTTCAACAGGTGACGACACAGAGCTCAAGGTTTGATGCAGGAGCTCAAAGAGAAAACAACAAATTCAGATTTAGTCATTATCAAGTTTTGAAGTCCACAAAACATTTCTGGAGCTTCACAGCAACACAGCGTTACTAGTTTTAAAACTTAAAAACAAAAAGAGATCTGAAATTAATTTGAAAAGACACTTTTTACACCCTTCACCCTGTAACTTCAGCCGACTTAACATCGGCATGGGGTGAATACTTAAAGACTGACCTTCATTTTTGGGTGAACTGTTCCTTTACGAGGATAAAAAGTTGAAGGTTGTTTCTGTCATAGTTTTAAATTCACTGGAGAAATTTCACACCAATGTTTTTATGTATTTGTAGAGTCACCCTTTCTGCTGATCGAGCAGAGGAAGACGTGGGAACATGCCCTGGAGTACTGCAGGGAGAGAGACATGGACCTGGCTACCATCCTTGACGAAGACGACCAGACGCTGGCTGAGCTGGAGGCCAGGAGAGCCGGGACTCCCTTCTTGTGGCTGGGCCTTCACTACACCTGCATCCTGGAGGCGTGGTTCTGGGTCGCTGATTATCGCTTAGAGTTCAACCGCTGGGCTCGAGGGGAAAAAACAGGGGATTGTGACAGGAGCGCTGTCATGAGCAGAGCTGAGGGCCATCAGTGGTTCAGCAAGTCTGACTACGATGAGTTTCATTTCATCTGTCAGAAGTTTTAGTTTCTCTCAGCTCCTTTTTTGTAAAGTGGACCAGTGGCCAAACATAGCTCACAACAAAACAGATATCACTGACCCTGCAGCAGTTTGTCTCAGTGGCTTCACTCTATATTTTAGGACATGCATGCGCTCTACATTAGATCTGTTAGGACATTAGAAAATGTTTTTATTCTCTTACTGAAAAGGATCCTCTGCCTTTCATGTCACCTTTGATGATTTGCATTTGCAGCAAACAATGTGTATATTTGAATGACACTCACTGTACATGTCATTTGCTCTGTATGCATACTGCTTACACTCATGTTAAGTTTTTAAGACTGAAGACACAAACTTATATTTGTTTTTGTCTGTCAATAAAAGTCTAAATAAAAGTCGCATTTGAACCGTTCAGTCTCTTCTGTCCCGATATGTTTATAATACACAGCTAAAACTGTCACACAGCATAAAAATCATGCATCCCATGCTACCAGCCTTTCATTCTGTGGTCCTGGATGAGTTTTATTTATTATTGTTATTATTTATTTATTATTATTTATTTTCACTAGTTATGGCAATTAACCTGATTTTTTGCCCATCAGCCAAATATACGCTGCCTCATAATAAAACTTAACCTTCATTCAACTGATCAGACCACATTTACATTTAAAAAAAAAAAAGTTCCACGTCACAACCTACTATAAAAATACTATGACTATCACTACTACTATTAATTATACTGAAAATAAAAAATAAAAATTGCGTTTTTTATTTAAAAATACAGTGGCATCACGTAAAAAAACTGATATTTAAAAGAGTTAAAATCCTGAAAATGAACAAACGTTTGGTGGTTATTATCAGGACTGATGTTGGATGAATAATGTAACACAGTGAAAGTTTAAAATAATATTAATATATCGTATTTTTATGGCAGGTTTTGACATGGAACATTTTTTGTGGTCTGAGTAAATAATTTTTTATTATCTTTTATTAGTTGCATGAGGGTTAAAGGACCTATTTGTAAGAAAAGCTGATTTTTTCATCCCAAAGAGACTAAAAAAATCAACTTTTCAACCTTTAAAGTTCGGAAGCTTTATACAAGTTGTATATGGGTCCATGATGTCTATTTATCTAAATTAAAATTTTGAAGAGTGAGTCCATTCCCTGCTCTAATCCAGGTTTTTAGACCAAACTCCAGTCAAACTGTCTAAACTCAGCAGCGCTGACAAACTATTAACAATATTTTGTTACTGTGCTGCCTATCTCTCTAAAATGCTTCCAGACGAATACTGTAGCATACTGTTTAACTGCAATAGAGGAAGATCGTGAACCTGAAGTGCCATATTGTTTCTGTACTGTGAAAACAGCAAAGACCAATTAATGTTTTCATGATTTGCAGGTGAAGTCGACTGAAACTGGACGACAGTTTGATGAAAACTGGCACTGAGGGGTTTGGATTATAACCTTCATTTCAATGGCATTTCAATAACCATATTTTCAACTTGTAACAGAATCGATAGGATGTTCGTACTTCTTTGCAAAAGCAGTGTGAAGGTGAAATCCATCGTACATCACAGCATTTATCAACGAACAAAAACATATCCTAAAGACTTTTTCAACTTCTTGTGGTTCAAAATTTAAGTTTTTATGGCAGCTAAAGTTGACTCCTTGCAGCAAAACTACAGGGAGGATTTGAACCCTGATCCTCAACCTCAGGAGTTTGAATGAGGCATGCACTTCACAGGTGAGCTGTTAATCAGCGTTATTACATACCATGTTACAGGTAGATTAATATTCCAAGGTTGGCTGTCCGAAACAAAGCTGATTCTACATGTATAGCTGCTACTAGATGAAATAGAGATGAACGGTTTGATAACAGGAGTCCACGTTCCTCAGTTTTCCCCAGCATTATTCTTTTTTGTCGTCTGTAATCTTGGTTATCTGATGAAGTCCAAAGAAGATGAAAGCAGTCAAATGAATGGTGAAAAAGGAGTTGATAACTGCGTCTCAGTGTCTCTAGGTACAACATATCATATGGTTCACATGATAATTGTCGCCTGAATTAAAGTTAAAAAAAAAAGTGAACTGAAAAGAAAAGACTGTATTTCTGCCAGCGATTGAAATGTGTCTGCTGGAGTTGTGAAAGAAACATTTTTATCGGATCTGACTTAATCATCACACTGGCTCTGCAGACAGCTGCTTCGTTAACGGCACCAAGTCTGAGGTATTTCTGTAAAACAAAGGCTGATTTACTGCCACGGTTGGTTTAGATCGGGCTTGTGCGATACAAGAAAGGGTCAGCGCCCGCAGCTGCGATTAAAAGAGAGTTGAATCCATCAGTGGGCAGACTGGATGCACGGTAAGTGAAGACGTGTCAGCGCCTGCTTAGTTTTAATGACGCAAAGCCTGCAAGCTTTTGGCTCAGGCAGAGGACTCCAGAGGGACACACACCACCATCTGGCTGTCGTTCCTGAATAAGTTGAAGCCGTCGGAGACTAGTTGTGACTTTGTCCTCAAGTCTTATCAACACTCGCTCAGACTAAAGGCTGAAATAACCGAGAGCCGCTGTAGAGGATCAGAATGTATCAGTGACAGACAAAGGATACAGTGTTTTTTTGGTCTAATTAATTATACAGTAGGCCCAGCAGCTTCTTTGAAAAATGTGCTTGATTTAAGAATATCTCTGTATTTGGTACGCCCCCCTTTTGCTTTAAGTACAGGATGAATTCGAGTTGGCATGGACTCCACAAGTTAGTGTAAAATCTAATGACACAAGGTCACGTGTGTAATCAGGTCAACACAACTCATGAAGAAAGTGTTCAGTATGTTGATTCACAGATATTTGTGAACTAAACATTACCCAATGATTCATTTGTGTAGTATTTCCCAGTCTGTTACTAGCAAGTCATCATTATCCAGTGTATCGTCCACAGATCACAATTATTCAGGAATGATTAATTAACGATTGATTACTATCAAGTCGTTCCTGATTCTTTTCATACTCACTCCTCAGTAACTACTCATATTTTTGTGTTACCACATCATTTAATGTGTCTCTTATGAATATGAGTTGTACTCAGACAACAGTCAGGTTAATGAGTCTCACTTTAAAAAAAAAAAAAAAAGAAACAGCAGGATCTCCTGCAGACTCCAGTCTTCCTGTTATGACATTCTTGACTAAAAATAGGAAACCTGGTGCACTTGTTTGGCTCTGAAGGGGCAACATGAAACACTGAACAGGCTGCTGCCCAGAAGCTCCCGAAGCTCCACTTTGATTTGACACATGAACCACATGCCTCTCCATGCTGGGGCGCCAGCTTGAGACTGATAACACAGCAGCAATGTGATCGTCATGCTGCATCCGGGAGGAGAGTCCGATGCTGCTGAGACGCATACGTTATTCCATCTTATTAAGTGATTACGAGGAACTTTTAAGTGTTTATGAAACAGTGATTTCTCTGATGATGATATATATATATGATCATCATCGGCGTAAAGACTGCTGTTTTTATATAGACATTATTAATGCCTGTGCTCATGTCTGATCACATATATCATCACATATAAATACGTAACCTCATCGCGAGCCACCCTGTGGTCTCTCTGTCACTCGCTTCTATAACAAATGCAGATCTTTACATCAGCAGGCGCTGGTGTTGTACCGCTTCTGTCCAAAGTTCCTCTCAGTCGTTTTAATGTGGATTTTCGAGATAGTTTAAGATAGAGAAAACTGACATTTTTTTTTGAGAACAGCTCACCCAAAAATGGAATAAGTCATTATTAGTCATTATCTAGCCTATTCACCACTATTTTTGATAGAAAGTCAGCTGAAGTTTAGTACTCCATAATTCACTATTATGGGGGGGATAATGACTCTGCAGAGTAAGCTAGCTGCACAGCTAACTGAGCTAACAGCAGCTACAGTAAGCAGCAGTTAGCAGTTACTGTAGCAACGAGTACAGCTTTGTCTGTCAGGAAACTTCAGATCACCAAGAGTTGAGGCAGGTAAGTGGATAATACTTATTTAACTTAGAGGGGGAAAGTTGTTGTTTCCACTTCACCATTTCCAAAAACTGTTGGTGCTGCTGTCACAAAGACAACTGGATCATTTCTGGTTTCCTCAAGGACAAATCAAAGTTTATTCATTCATTTAGTCCATAATGGAGACGTGGAATCGGGGAGAAATGGATGCAGATTGGTTGGATCAGTGTCCCGGGAGATTTCCTGCCCAGTGGAAGACAGATTTGCAGAGCTAATGTTAAGTTTAGAAAGAACCCAACTTAATGCTTATTCTGTAGCCACTGCTTTGAGCAATCAACATGTAATTCATATGTTGAGGTAAAAAAAAAAAAACTGTCTATTGTCAGTTTCAGTTGAACCAATACATGTAAACAAAACTCAGCTAATATTCAGCTTCAGTCATCACTGCGTCTCTAACAGGAGAGAAAAAAACAACCCATTTGTCAAGTCAACACATTGGTGAAGTTTCAGTGGAACTCCATCGCCTCCCAGTGGTCGCTCTGTTCCTGACAACTCGTGATGCCGGCTCTGACACTTTCTTCATCATAGTCAGAAAGGAGTGAACGGTCCATAAGCTATGCTGTCCTCATGACTGTGGTATGTGCTGTATTTGAGGTTCAGACCTCCTGGGCCTGGGATAAACACCCATGATCGAATCAGATTCTGCTCTGATCCGGAGAAGGAGAGCTCAAAGACTACTTTTTAATTTTGGGGATTAAAAAGTGGATTTATTTTCACTCTTATTACATTTTACGGCCAACATACAGTAAAGTAATCTCGCTGTTTGGGGAGAATAAACACTAACACAAGTAAGACAAAGAAACACAAACGATCCCACAGTCAAATGTGCACAAGTGATGCCTAACTGATGGTGAACACACCATCAGACAACCACCACTGCTGACGAAAATCAATCTGAGTCATGCACTAATGTTCATGGACGAGGTGATGTTTTTAAAAGTTTTATTCATGTTAACTTTAGTCTCGTTCTCCAGCTCCCCTATCACAGAAGTAGCAACAGGCGACCAAATGTAAGACATTGTTACCTTAAGTAAACGTGTGAATTCCTCTGGTTTGAACATCAGAATCTGGAAAACAGAAATACACAACATAAAGGTTCCCTCCCCTTCAGATCTACTGTTTGAAAATGGGTGTAACCATGAAGTGCAAGAGCCGACAGGGGCCATTCACTGCAGAAACACCAGTTATTTAGATCAAAGCTCAAACTTGATTCGGTCGTTCAACAGTCGTTGACACTGAGAGGTGAAATGGCGCAGAAAGGAGTTCAGCTGGACGAGGACACCTTCTCTTGTTCGATCTGTCTGGATCTACTGAAGGATCCAGTGACTATTCCCTGTGGGCACAGCTACTGCATGAACTGTATTAAAAGCCACTGGCAAAACAAAAATAACTCATAACTGATGGCTGAATGAAGTACAGTGTCAGTGGTGTGGATCCTAATGCTAGAAGAGCTTTCTTAAAGAACATATTCTGATAAAACCTCTGAATGTTATGGAAATCTTCAGAATCCACGTAAAATTACAGGGAGATGTTTCACAATTGGTAAAACAACAAACATGCACATTGTGTCTGTCTTAAATGATAAAACATGAACATGTTCAGAGCTGAAGCCGTCAGAAAATCATCAAATGGATAAATTATTCTTCATGTTTGGTTTCAAGTATTTCCATGTTGTTGAATCATAATTCTTGAAGTCAGAGAACTTAAAAAGCCTCAAATGTCACATTCCTAATACTATTTACAACCTGAGAGCTGATGTGAAGAATATTTGTAAAGGTGAATCTCTTCTCTCCCATCTTTCCCATGTGACAGTTCAGGGCGTAGTCACAGTTGTTGGGGCTGAATACATCGTTTGCATCCATAAAGGAGGGAAACTGGTTCAGGGGTGTAAATGTGAAAAGACTCATTCATACTAACAGTCGAGCTGTCGTCAGTGGCATCAATCCAGTTAATGACGGTCGTTAGAATTTGAAAGACAAAGAAGATCTAGGTTAGATGCAACAACAACAACAACAACAACAAAACATGATTTGAACAACTTTGCCTGTCATTGATTGTAAACATCTTGTTTTTGAGACATTAAACATTGCCTTTTCTTCTTTTCTTCTTTTTCTATATTTAGAGTCTGAGGATTCCCAAGTTTGTGTTTGATTTAATGTGAGATGCATTTAAACAAATAAATGAGTCACTTCTTCAGCTCTGAACTCAGCAGGATGTGACTGCATCACATCTTTTTACTCTGCTGTTACGTTTCTGACATTTATGTTTTGTTGAATATGATTTTTTGTCTTATTTATATTATTCTGATTTACACCAGTAACATCTGACTTTTGTCCTTCTTCCTTAATCAGACAGACAGAAATCCAGAATTAATAAGACGCTGTGTTTGACTTTTTCTTTACATTCGGATGTTGTTTTTAGACAAAAGAGGAAATCTGTACATTTAACTTTTATTATTTGAAACACCAAATAAACTTAACAAAGAGAAAACAAAATGGTTTCCCAAGATTTATCACTAATATTTGTGTCAGTATCTTTCTTTCTGCTCACACGAACATTTGCTATTAGTTTTGATGGTTTTCAAAGTTGATTGAGGGTTGTGGGATCTTTTGAATTGAACTGACTTTGTTGCAAAACATCATCCACGTCAGTAATCTTATCTTGAGTTGTACTTTATTTGAAAACTAAATCATGGCCCTGATGAGAGTGAACAGCCTCAAGATGGAAGCGTGTCCACAGAAGAGGGTCGTCCTGATCACAACCATGAAGACCCTTTCTTTCTTTCTTTCTTTCTTGTTTTTTCTTCCTTTTTTCTTTCATTCTTCTTTCTTTCTTTCTTTCTTTCTTTCCTGTTTCTTTCTTGTTTCTGTCTGTCTTCCTTTCTTTCTTTCTTGTTTCTTCCTTTCTTTCTTTCTTTCTTTCTTTCATTCTTTCATTCTTCTTTCTTTCTTTCTTTCTTTCCTGTTTCTTTCTTTCTTTCTTTCTTTGTATCTTTCTTGCTTTTTCTTTCTTTCTTTCTTTCTTTGTATTAGTCTTTCTTTCTTTCGTTTTTCCTTTCTTTCTTTCTCCCTCTTCTTCCTCCTCCCAAACTCTGTCACTATATCTCCTTGTTCCCTCCCCTTCAGATCTGCACTTTAAATGAGGGTGTAACCAGGAAGTGAAGGAGCTGACGAGCCTCATTCACTGCAGAAGCTCATGTTGTTCAGATCAGAGCTCAGACTAGTTTCAGTTATCAGGAAGTGAATCTCAGACAGTCGTTGACACTCGGAGGTGAAATGGCGCAGAAAGGAGTTCAACTGGACCGAACAACATTCTGCTGTTCCATCTGTTTGGATCTACTGAAGGATCCGGTGACTATTCCCTGTGGACACAGCTACTGCATGAACTGTATTCAAAGCTACTGGGACACAGAGGATGAGAAGAAAACCCACAGCTGCCCTCAGTGTAGGCAGAGCTTCACACCGAGGCCTGTCCTGGTGAAAAACACCATGTTAGCGTATTTAGTGGAGGAGCTGAAGAAGACTGGACTCCAAGCTGCTCCTGCTGATCTCTGCTATGCTGGACCTGAAGATGTGGCCTGTGATGTCTGCACTGGGAGGAAACAGAAAGCTGCCAAGTCCTGTCAGGTCTGTTTGGCCTCGTATTGCAAGAAACATCTTCAGCCTCACTTTGAGTCCCCTACATTCAAGAAACTCAAGCTGGTGGAGCCATCAGAGAAGCTCCAGGAGAAGATCTGCTCTCGTCACGATGAGGTGATGAAGATGCTCTGCCGTACTGATCAGCAACGTATCTGTTATGTCTGTTCTGAGGAGGAACATAAAGGCCACGACACAGTGTCAGCTGCAGCAGAGAGGACTGAGAGGCAGAGAGAGCTGGAGGTGAGTCGACAAAACATCCAGCAGAGAATCCAGGACAGAGAGGAAGATGTGAAGGTGCTTCAACAGGAGGTGGAGGCCATCAATGGTTCTGCTGATAAAGCAGTGGAGCACAGTGAGAAGATCTTCACCAAGCTGATCCGTCTCATGGAGAAAAGATGTGCTGATATGAAGAAACGGGTTAAATCCAAGCAGCAAACTGAAGTGAGTCGAGTCAAAGAGCTTCAGGAGAAGCTGAAGCAGGAGATCACTGAGCTGAAGAGGAAAGACGCTGAGCTGAAGAAGCTCTCACACACAGAGGATCACAACCAGTTTCTACACAACTACCCCTCACTGTCAGCACTCAGTGAGTCTACACACTCATCCAGCATCAATATCCGTCCTCTGAGATACTTTGAGGATGTGACAGCAGCTGTGTCAGAGGTCAGAGACAAACTACGGAGGGTTCTGAATAAGAAATGGACAAATGTCTCACTGTCAGTGTCTGAAGTGGATGTTTTACTGTTACAACCAGAGCCCAAGACCAGAGCTGGATTCATAAGATATTCACAGGAAATCACAATGGATCCAAACACAGCACACACACAGCTGTTATTATCTGAGGGGAACAGGAAAGCAACAGTAACGAGTCAACCACAGCCTGATTCTAGTCACCCAGACAGATTCACTGAATGCTATCAGGTCCTGAGTAGAGAGAGTCTGACTGGACGTTGTTACTGGGAGGTGAAATGGAGAGGAGGAGGAGGTTATGTAGCAGTCGCATACAAGAATGTCAGCAGAGCAGAAAGCTGGAATGAATGTGCATTTGGATGCAATGCTAAATCTTGGGCACTTTTTTGGGACAATACAGGGTACACATTTTTGCACAACAATGTCCACACTCCTGTCTCAGGTCCTCTGTCCTGCAGAGTTGGAGTGTACCTGGATCACAGTGCAGGTATTCTGTCCTTCTACAGCGTCTGTGAAACCATCACTCTCCTCCACAGAGTCCAGACCACATTCACTCAGCCTCTCTATGCTGGAGTTCGGTTTTATTGTTCCTCTGGCGACGAAAGTGCAAAAGTTGAGTTCTGTAAACTCAAATAGACAGAAGTCATTTAAGGGACAGTGAGTTAAATTCTGAGTTTTAACTCTTAAACTTATTCTGTCTTCATGTTTGTGGCTGATTGTTGTGTGGTGTCTTCACCTGTCAATCAAACATGATGGGCGGTACTTTGACATCTTCTCACCTGTTGTTGTGTAAATGTTTGAGTGTCTTTAGGTGGCGCTCCTTCCTGTGTCTGTTTAACCATGGAGGCTCTCACTGCTCATGATGACTTTTGTTCAGCTCAACTGACATTTGTCTGCATGAAGATATAAACTTGTCTGTGCTCTAAATGTGTGTTGAATATTTGTACTGATGTGTTTGCATGTTGTTGTTTCTCTTCCACTGCATGAGTCTAAAGAGAGAAAGCAGCAGAGCTTCATTTATCCTACATATTTAGTTCTCATCACTTTGTGCATGTTTAAATTCATCTATAATCACATTCACATTTATTTGTTTGGCAGAACAAAAGCTGTCGTTGTTCCAATCATCACAGAAATTCAATAATATATGAGGAAGATCATTTATTATGTTCTTGTACGTAGCTGAGATTCAAACAAACCGATTGTGTGGATGAAGTGAAATCATTGAACCAGAGTCATTGAACAGACTTTACTGATGGGACGTGTGAACAAACTGAAGCTTTACATGGTGAATAAACAAACGCCAACAAAGTCTTTTCTTGTCGTCTTCATTCCAGGGTCTCACACAGAGCTGATGGAGAACATGTGACACTAATATGAGAGTATAACATACAATACATTTTTTATTCCAACAATAATTTCTGTCTTTGTTGAAGTTGAATTTGTTCTGTGAACATTCACTCTGAGCAAAAAGGCCACGAGACGTCAGCAGCAGAGAAACTCCTGAACTTGATGAGGTTTTCATTTTGAAACTCTAATTTTATTCACGTTTAAATGACAGAATGAATACAGGTCACATGTTCCAACACAAGAGGGCGCCGTCATCCTGCTAACCACAGATGAGTTGGAGGTTAAAGCTCCTCAGCTCACCTGTGACACAGTTT